>NC_081417.1:30030361-30654361 GCF_949786415.1 Peromyscus eremicus | reverse complement strand
CCAGGACTTTATTGATTTCTTCTAATTTGTTTGCCCTTTCCTCTAGTTGTTTACAGCGTTCTTCACATTTTTTTGTCTTTTCCTCTACACGAGCCTCTAGCTTCTTCATGATGACATTCATAAGGCTATTTTCTTCTGCTTCTTCCAATTTCTGATGTTCAGGTCTAGGTGTTGGAGGAGGGCCCCCAGCTCCCATCTTGCCCAGGACTTCCCTTCTGAAGCACAGGTGAGTGCCCTAGCTTGCCCCCGACCCCATCCCTGGGCACCAGCCACTCTGGGGAAGACCTGCCCAACTTGGGCCCAGGTTCTGGTCCCCGGGCAGGTGCCCTTCTACCACAACCGGGAAGGATCCCCTTCTCCAAGACCCCTGGCAGACCCTGCAGTCTCCACGCCCTGCCCCCACGCCCATCTGCCTGAGCCCCAAGCCTCTTCCTGAGACTTAGAGGCCAGGCCCCCCAGCTCCCATCTTGCCCAGGACTTCCCTTCTGAAGCACAGGTGAGTGCCCTAGCTTGCCCCAGACCCCATCCCTGGGCACCAGCCACTCCGGGGAAGACCTGCCCAACTTGGGCCCAGGTTCTGCTCCCCGGGCAGGTGCCCTTCTACCCCAACCGGGAAAGATCCCCTTCTCCAAGACCCCTGGCAGACCCTGCAGTCTCCATGCCCTGCCCCCACGCCCATCTGCCTGAGCCCCAAGCCTCTTCCTGAGACTTAGAGGCCGGCCCCCAGCTCCCATCTTCCCCCGGACTTCCCTTCTGAAGCACAGGTGAGTGCCCTAGCTTGCCCCCGACCCCATCCCTGGGCACCAGCCACTCCGGGGAAGACCTGCCCAACTTGGCCCCAGGTTCTGGTCCCCGGGCAGGTGCCCTTCTACCACAACCGGGAAGGATCCCCTTCTCCAAGACCCTTGGCAGACCCTGCAGTCTCCACGCCCTGCCCCCACGCCCATCTGCCTGAGCCCCAAGCCTCTTCCTGAGACTTAGAGGCCGGCCCCCAGCTCCCATCTTGCCCAGGACTTCCCTTCTGAAGCACAGGTGAGTGCCCTAGCTTGCCCCCGACCCCATCCCTGGGCACCAGCCACTCTGGGGAAGACCTGCCCAACTTGGGCCCAGGTTCTGCTCCCTGGGCAGGTGCCCTTCTAGCCCCACTGGGAAGGATCCCCTTCTCCAAGACCCTTGGCAGACCCTGCAGTCTCCACGCCCTGCCCCCACGCCCATCCGCCTGAGCCCCAAGCCTCTTCCTGAGACTTAGAGGCCAGGCCCCCCAGCTCCCATCTTGCCCAGGACTTCCCTTCTGAAGCACAGGTGAGTGCCCTAGCTTGCCCCGGAACCCATCCCTGGGCACCAGCAACTCCAGGGAAGACCTGCCCAACTTGGCCCCAGGTTCTGGTCCCTGGGCAGGTGCCCTTCTAGCCCCACTGGGAAGGATCTCCTTCTCCAAGACCCCTGGCAGACCCTGCAGTCTCCACGCCCTGCCCCCACGCCCATCCGCCTGAGCCCCAAGCCTCTTCTTGAGACTTAGAGGCTGGACCCCAGCTCCCATCTTGCCGTGGATTTCCCATCTGGAGGAGAGAGAGAGAGAGAGAGAGAGAGAGAGAGAGAGAGAGAGAGAGAGAGAGGAGAGCACCCATCCTCCCCCGGACTTCCCTTCTGAACAAGAGCTTCCATCCTGTCCCGGACTTCCAATTTGGACAAGAGAGCTCCCATCTGGACAAGAGAGAGAGACTTCCTGAATCTGTCGGCTCTGAACCAAGTGTGCGAATAAGGCCAGGAACGAACCACAAGGAGATGGGCAGACGTCAAGGCAGAAACACACACAACAAAATGAATAGTAATACACCATCACCAGGCCCTAGCCCTCCTCCAACACCTAGACCTGAACATCAGAAATTGGAAGAAGCATTTTTAAAAAATCTTAATGTATAGTAAAACCAGTTCCATTTATTTTATTTTCAGTGGTAGAACTTCTTAATTCCTCCTCCATGTTCTCATTTTGATAAAACCAATGTCTTTTAATTACTTTTGTCTCATTACCTTTATTATAAATCATTGTTTAAATATTGATCTCATTAATGCCAATATCTTGTGTTTTATTTAGTTCATCATATTTCTTATTGTTTGCACTGAGTGATAAGACTTGTCATTATAATGTAGATATATCCATTGAGGCTGAGCTCTCTCTGATCTCTCCAATGATCTCTACATTATGTCCAGTTGTGGTTTTTCTGGGTTGGTCTCCATTTGCTGTAATGGGAGGCTTCTTTGATTAGAAGTGGTAGCTACACTATCTATGGGAGTTAGAATAACATTTAGAATGTAGTATGGAATTATGCTGGACTAGCAATGTACCAGTAGTATATTCTTTCTCATGTTCATAAAATCACTAGCCACACAATGCTGGCTAGGTTTTCAGTACCAGGCATGATTTCTCTCCTGTTCACACACACACACACACACACACACACACACACACACACACACTCACACACGTCAACAATGTCAACAAAAGCCTGGTACATTCAGTTGAGGCAGGACCAAGCCCATCTACCTCTCTGAAACAAGGCTGAACAAAGCATCCCACCACGGGGGGTGGGCTCCAAAAATTTAGCTCAGGCACCAGGCTTAGATTCTGATCCCACTGCCAAGTGCCCCTCATACAGACTAAGCTACATGTGGAGTAAGTGGAGCACTCCTCCTCTGCTAGTGGGAGTGCAAACTTGTACAGCCAATTTGGAAATCAGTGTGTCAACTTCTAAGGAAATTGGGAATCAATCTACCTCAATATCTATTTATACCACTCTTGGGCATATACCCAAGGGATGCTCAATCACACCATATTTTCTTTAGAAATTCAGGTACAATAAGAGGATATCATGAATATGGAAACAAGGGTATTGTGTTTTAAAGACTTATCTTTTAAAATAAAAGTAAATTTTAATAGAATGAAATTTCTAGTAAAATATATCATATTATTAGTAGGTATTTTGAATACATTACAAATTAAAATATTTATTAATAAGAACAGTTCTGTCAATGCTTTCCCATGATACAGCTAACATTCACTAGTGGTCATATGCTGTCATGGACTATGCTTACAAATGTCATATTAACTCCAGGATCTGTGAATTTTCAACAGTACACAAGCTTTTAAATCTAATGCCTCATCTATCGAGTAAGAGGATGCCAATAATTTTAATGATAAGCATATTTCTAAAATAGCCTATATGTGTATGTTTGCATGTGTGCAATCATTCTCCAGAGTTTCAGAGCAAATAAAATACATTTTGATATTTCCAAATGGCATTTTTTTCTTTTTCTTTGTTTTTTACATCTAAGTACAGTTTCCCTTACCCTCCTATACTCCATATCCCTCCCCCTTTTGCCTCCCATCCCCCAACCACTTCTCCATTTCTATTCAGAAAAGGACAAGAATCATATGTATATTAACAAAACATGGCCTATCAAGTTGTAGTAAGACTAAGCACCCCCTCTTGTATGGCAAAGCAACCCATAATGAAGACTAGGTTCCCAAGAGCCAGCAAAAGAATCAGAGACAACTCCTATTCTCATTGTTAGGAGTCCCACAAGAGGATCAAGCTACGCAACTGTCACATATATACAGAGTACCTAGGTCAGTCTCATGCAAGCTTACTTGTTGTTGGGTCAGTCTCTGTGAGCTCCTATGAGCCCACATTAGTTGATTCTGTGGAGTTTTTTGTGGTGTCCTTGACCCCTTTGGCTCCTACAATCCTTCCTCTCTCTCTTCAGCAGAGTCCTCAAGCTCAGTCTAATGTTTGACTTTGGGTCTCTGCATCTCTTTCCATCAGTTGCTTGATGAAGCATCTCTGATGACAATTGGGCTAGGCACCAATTTGTGAGCATAGAAGAATGTCATTAGGCATCATTAAATTGACATTTTTTTCTCCAGTTGTGTCCAAAGGACATTTTTTATGGGAATTGGCTCATGAGATTATGGAGAACTGGAAGTCCCATCATCTGCATGCAAGATGAAAGAAAGAAAGGCATATGTAACACCTGCCCTTGAGCCTGCCTTCTGACATAGCCTCTCTGGGTCTGTGAGTTGTAGTATGATTACCCTTTACTTAATAGCTGGTATCCCCTTATAAGTTAGTACATGCCATGTTTGTCTTTCTAGGTCTGGGTTCCTCAATCAGGAGGATTTTTTTTCTAGTTCCTTCCATTTGGTTCCAAATTTTATGATGTATTTGTTTTTAATAGCCGAGTAATATTCTGTTATGTAAATGTAGCACATTATTTTTTTTATCCATTCATCAGTTGAGGGACATTTAGGTCATTTCCAGGGCTTGGATATTAGGAGTAAAGCTGCTATGCACATAGTTGAACAAGTATCCTTATGGTAGGATGGAGTGCTCTTTGGAGTATATACCCAAGAGTGGTATTGCTGGGTGCTGTGGGATGTATGGCAAATGTGTTGCTAATTAATCAATAAAACACTGATTGGCCATTGGCTAGGCAGGAAGTATAGGCGGGGCAAGGAGGAGAATAAAGCTGGGAAGTGGAAGGCTGAGTCAGAGAGACACTGCCAGCCGCCACGATGAGAAACAGCTTGTGAAGATGCCGGTAAGCCACGAGCCATGTGGCAAGGTATAGATTAAAGGAAATGGATTAATTTAAGCTATAAGAACAGTTAGCAAGAAGCCTGCCACGGCCATACAGTTTGAAAGCAACATAAGTCTCTGTGTTTACTTGATCGGGTCTGAGTGGCTGTGGGACTGGCAGGTGAGAGAGATTTGTCCTGACTGTGGGCCAGGCAGAAAAACTCAAGCAACAAATGGCGTCCAACGTGGTGGCAAGAGTTTCCATCTAAACTGAGAAAAAAGATTCTAAAATGGAGCTAAAAACAGCTTCCTAATTGTCTCTCTCAAATGAGCGGCAGCTGCTGGTTTCAGCTACTGGTGGGTTCCTGGCATGCGTGCTCAACCTGCAGTATGGCAGGAATCAGGCCTCTACAAGTGGCACATTAAGCTGCATGGTGGATTTAGCCTTTGCAGGTACAAAACAAAAAAAGCGGTTTCTGGACTACACGCTGCTTGGATAGAGGCATAGACCCACGATAGCTCCCAGAGCTGGTGGTGAAGTGCCACGGCCATGTTGGGAAGCTGAGGTGGGCGGAGCCAGCAGCCACAGCTGCTGCAGTTTAAGGCAAGAGATTCACAATAAGACAGATTCAGATGTAATAGTTTACAATGTGTGTAAAAGATACGTAGGCTTGAAAGAGACAAAAAAGGTGATATATAGAGTTATAGAAACAAATACATAGTTTTAAAAAAAAGTCATTAAAGAGACAGTAAAGGTAGTATAAAAAATAAGCCACGTAAAAATGGATATTACACAGAGAATCTGGATTGTGTTGTCTTTGGGATTTTTAACTGCAGAAAAACATTTGATTGTAAAAGCTGTTGAGTTATGCCAAAATGTATATTATAAAGATACCTTGACTTCAAAATTTGGATATAAGGATATGTTGCTTTGGAAAAGAGTCTCTTTTGTTCCCACAGAAAGCCAGAGGCTATGGATTTGTTCCAGATTAAGATACATCAGGTTTGACCAGCCAAGACCCCCTGAAAGGTCTTCAATGACACCATGGCCCAGAAGATCCAACATCCAGAACGATTTGAAGGCAACTGACTCAGACGATACAGCCTCATGGACTATTCCATAATTCTAAAATTTTCTTTGTTTCCCCATAAGATACAGCTCCCCCTTCCAGCAGGAAGTAGTAAGAGAAGCTATGCCCAAATTCCCAAATTATATGTAATTTTACTTTGTTAAGGTTAAACCCTTCCTTTTTGAACAAAAAAAAAGAGGGGGGGGAAGTGCTGTGGGATGTATGGCAAATGTGTTGCTAATTAATCAATAAAACACTGATTGGCCATTGGCTAGGCAGGAAGTATAGGCGGGGCAAGGAGGAGAATAAAGCTGGGAAGTGGAAGGCTGAGTCAGAGAGACACTGCCAGCCGCCACGATGAGAAACAGCTTGTGAAGATGCCGGTAAGCCACGAGCCATGTGGCAAGGTATAGATTAAAGGAAATGGATTAATTTAAGCTATAAGAACAGTTAGCAAGAAGCCTGCCACGGCCATACAGTTTGAAAGCAACATAAGTCTCTGTGTTTACTTGATCGGGTCTGAGTGGCTGTGGGACTGGCAGGTGAGAGAGATTTGTCCTGACTGTGGGCCAGGCAGAAAAACTCAAGCAACAAATGGCGTCCAACGTGGTGGCAAGAGTTTCCATCTAAACTGAGAAAAAAGATTCTAAAATGGAGCTAAAAACAGCTTCCTAATTGTCTCTCTCAAATGAGCGGCAGCTGCTGGTTTCAGCTACTGGTGGGTTCCTGGCATGCGTGCTCAACCTGCAGTATGGCAGGAATCAGGCCTCTACAAGTGGCACATTAAGCTGCATGGTGGATTTAGCCTTTGCAGGTACAAAACAAAAAAAGCGGTTTCTGGACTACACGCTGCTTGGATAGAGGCATAGACCCACGATAGCTCCCAGAGCTGGTGGTGAAGTGCCACGGCCATGTTGGGAAGCTGAGGTGGGCGGAGCCAGCAGCCACAGCTGCTGCAGTTTAAGGCAAGAGATTCACAATAAGACAGATTCAGATGTAATAGTTTACAATGTGTGTAAAAGATACGTAGGCTTGAAAGAGACAAAAAAGGTGATATATAGAGTTATAGAAACAAATACATAGTTTTAAAAAAAAGTCATTAAAGAGACAGTAAAGGTAGTATAAAAAATAAGCCACGTAAAAATGGATATTACACAGAGAATCTGGATTGTGTTGTCTTTGGGATTTTTAACTGCAGAAAAACATTTGATTGTAAAAGCTGTTGAGTTATGCCAAAATGTATATTATAAAGATACCTTGACTTCAAAATTTGGATATAAGGATATGTTGCTTTGGAAAAGAGTCTCTTTTGTTCCCACAGAAAGCCAGAGGCTATGGATTTGTTCCAGATTAAGATACATCAGGTTTGACCAGCCAAGACCCCCTGAAAGGTCTTCAATGACACCATGGCCCAGAAGATCCAACATCCAGAACGATTTGAAGGCAACTGACTCAGACGATACAGCCTCATGGACTATTCCATAATTCTAAAATTTTCTTTGTTTCCCCATAAGATACAGCTCCCCCTTCCAGCAGGAAGTAGTAAGAGAAGCTATGCCCAAATTCCCAAATTATATGTAATTTTACTTTGTTAAGGTTAAACCCTTCCTTTTTGAACAAAAAAAAAGAGGGGGGGGAAGTGCTGTGGGATGTATGGCAAATGTGTTGCTAATTAATCAATAAAACACTGATTGGCCATTGGCTAGGCAGGAAGTATAGGCGGGGCAAGGAGGAGAATAAAGCTGGGAAGTGGAAGGCTGAGTCAGAGAGACACTGCCAGCCGCCACGATGAGAAACAGCTTGTGAAGATGCCGGTAAGCCACGAGCCATGTGGCAAGGTATAGATTAAAGGAAATGGATTAATTTAAGCTATAAGAACAGTTAGCAAGAAGCCTGCCACGGCCATACAGTTTGAAAGCAACATAAGTCTCTGTGTTTACTTGATCGGGTCTGAGTGGCTGTGGGACTGGCAGGTGAGAGAGATTTGTCCTGACTGTGGGCCAGGCAGGAAAACTCAAGCTACACCTGGGTCTTGAGATAGATCATTTCCTAGTTTTCTGAGTAAATGTCATATTGATATCCATAGTGGCTGTACAATTTTACACTTTCATCAGCAAGGGAGGAGTGTTCACTTTGTTACACATCCTTTCCAGCATGAGGTGTAACTTGTGTTTTATATCTTAGCCATTCTGACAGATGTAAGATGGAATATCAGAGTCATTTTGATTTGCATTTACCTATGGTTAAGGATGATGAACATTTATTTAAGTGTTTCTTAGCAATTTGAGGTTGCTTTGTTGATAATTCTCTGTTTTAAAATGTGAATTAATTGTTTTTTGATACCTAGTTTCTTGAGTTTTTTTATATTTTTGGATATTAGCTCTCTGTCAGATCTAAAGTTGGTGAAAATCTTTTCTCATTATATATTTTGTGAGTGGACTGGGGGTGGGTGGGATTAGTGCAGGAAATATCAGGTTGGGTGTGGAGGGAGAAAGGACTTGGGGATATGACAGGAATTGGGGAGCATTTGGGAGTGATATAGAAATCTCATGCAGTGTAAACTCCCTGGAATCTTCAAGAGTGACCAGAGCAAAGACTACTAGCAGTGGGGAATAAGGAGCCCAAACAAGCCATCTTCTATAACCAGGCAAGGCTTCCAGCAGTGGGACTAGGACACAAACTCAGCCAAATAACTCTCAACCTACAATTTGTCCTGCCTCCAAAATATGCTGGGGTAATGGCGGTGAGGAACTTGGAGTGGCCAACCAATGACTGTTCTACCTTGATGTCCACATCAGGAGAGGGAGTCCATGCCTGACACTGTCTGCATAGCAAGGAACCACAGGCTGGACACCCAAGAGACTCAGGCTAGAACCAAATACAACTGGGAAAAGTTCAATGGAATTATTATTAATTATATTGTGCTATATTCATAGACAGGCACCTAGCCCAATTGTCAAAAAGGTGTCATCCATCAACTGATGCGAGCAGATGCCGAGAACCACAGCCAAACACTGGAGAATTCTGCAGAGAAGGGACAGGGGAAAGATTGCAGCAGTCACATGGGTCAAGGACACCACGAGAACAAGGCCAACAGAATCAACCAAACAAGGCTCATAGGGACTCAAAAATACTGAAACAATAATAATGGACCTTGTATAGATCTGAGCTAGGTTCTCTGCATATACATTATGATTGTGTAGTGGGGTGCTCTTGTGGGACTCTTAAAAATGGGAGTGAGGCTGTCGCTGACACTTTTGCCTGCTTTTGGGAGCCCTTTCCTCCTACTGGCTTGCTTTATCCAGTCTTCATATGAGGGGTTTTGCCTAGTCTTACAGTAATTTGTTAAACTACGTTAAGTTGATATCCTTAAGAGGCCTGCTCTTTTTTTTTTTTTTCTTTTTTTAACGAAGAGCAGAGGAGGACTGAATCTGAGGGAGAGGGAAAGTAGACAGGAATGGGAAGAGTAGAATGAGGAGGAAATGTATGGGAAAAGAATAAAAGAAAACCAATGTAATTTAGTTCAAGTCAAAGTCTTGAGAGCTAGAGGATTCACATGTAACCTTCAAAATGAGTCTAGGTACTTAAGAATTTTGAAGGAGTGTTGATGTGAGTTATGGAATCCAAAGGCCCTGGATTCAACTATATGTCAGTGATATAAGATAGGAGTTCCAAATCAAAGAGAGCATGGCAGAATTCACCTTTCCCTTGCCTCTTTGTTCTGTGAGGGCCCTTAACAGATTTGATCATATTGAGAAGACTGGATTTTCCTTAACAGCATACTTATTTCCATACTAATATATTCTAAAAGCATTCTGACAATCACAACAATTGATAAATATTATTTTATGAGATATCTGGTTATTCTTTGCTCTCATTAAAGTGACATAAATTAATAGCAATTTGTGTATATTAAGAAAATATCTTCCCATGTTAATTGTACACATTCAAGTTCTCCCATTAGTGTAGATCAACTGAAAACTAATTGGCCAATATTATTTAACTCAAACACTAAATTCAATTTGTGAGGGATGATATGTGTACCTGCCTGTATCTGTGTTTAACCAAACACAAAACCATCTAAATAAAGTGTAAGTGAGATAGAAATTAAATGCAACTTGTAAACTGAACACATAACACAGTATTACTTTTCTACTTTACTTTGACAATGAGATCTCTGAAGATTTGGAAGAGGACAAGGAAGATTCCTTAGGCAAGACTACAAATGTGAAAGTCACAACATCTCCCATGTATAGATGGTCTTTGGAAATGATACTCATGAAAAGCATAACCAAACACATACTTATTTTCTTCTAAGGTTTTTTTCTTCTTTTCCATAGAATAAGAGTTTATTCTGTTCATAATGTGATGATTCTGTATTTTTTATGCCTCTTTACTTTATGACCCAGTATAATTTATTAGCAATTCCCACTTGAATAGACTTATATATTCTACTAGCTTATCCTTCTAACTACAGTCTTCAATGATTTTCATGCATAAAAGTACTTTTTTCTAAAGGAAAAATAGTGTCTTCTGGCATGTGGGCACATACACACACACACATACACACACGCACACACACACACACATATACACTACACAAGGTAATTTCGAAATACATACATACATACATTTTTAAATGCCCTTTTACTCACCTATTACTCTCCATCAAAAATCTTTTCCTATCCCTGGTGAAAAAGTTGTAGGTATGTTCCTACTTAGCAACTTTCTCAGATTTCTGTTTCTTAAAGACAAACTGAAATCTCTTAAATATCAACCTTTGAAGTTCATTCATATCAGCACCTATTAGATATTTACTCTTGGTACAGAATTGATTAGAAGACCACCTTTTCTTAAATTCTATTGATTTCATCTTCATTTTTTTTCTTTTATCTGTTGGCTCACACCTATTATATATGATCTTTTTCCTAAGTTGTTTTTCTTCCACAAAAATTCTGTAATATCCTTTTTCTTTTACAATCTCACATGCTTTCATTTTCCTTACCACAAAGACAGTTATGACTGGGACAAGGGATCTTGTGCTTGAATCTTGAGACTCTATCTGCTGCATTATGATGAACCTTAAAAAAAAAAAAACAAACCTCAATTTATGAGGGATGAGGACTATTCTTCCTGTGGATTCAAGGGCAAATGTTTAGAATGGTCTTAGGGATGATGCTGATTTAGTGAAGTGGCAGTTGTTAGTTCTCCTCCAAGATCCATGATTTCACTAGCCCTGGATTAAGTTTCCAATACCAGATATGATTTCTGTCTTGTTGAGTAGGTCTTAAGCCAAATTATATAGCTGTTGGTTACTGCCAAGATACTCTTGCCACTACTGCACATTTAGGGTTATCATGATGTGTTAGCCCTTGTGGATCAGATGCATCATATATGGGTAGGGAGGTTGTTTGCTTTACTCCTTTGTAAACTTCATGGAAACTTCTGGTACCATGAAAGTGCTATGGAATGTCTTTCTGTATGCTGTGGATATGTGTTGCTCTGATTGGTTGATAAGTAAAACACTGATTGGCCAGTAGCCAGGCAGGAAGTATAGTCAGGGTAAGCAGACAAGGAGAATTTCGAGAAGAGAAAGAGCAGAGTCAGAAGTCGCCAGTCAGACACAGAGGAAGCAAGATGACAAGGCAGAATTGATAAAATGTACCAAGCCATGTGGCCAAACATAAATAAGAATTATGGGTTAATTTAAGTGTAAGAACTAGTCAGTAATAAGCCTGAGCTAAGGGCCAAGCAGTTATAATTAATATAAGCTTCTGAGTGATTATTTTATAAGTGGACCACAGGACTGCAGGGGATTGGCAGGACCAGAGAAACTTTTGGGCTACATGAAAGCACCCAGTCCCATTGGATATATTTACAAAATTACTCTAGCACCTAAGCCTCAGCAAATGTAGAGCCAGAAGATCAGGGAGTTTGCTATGAGATTGTGTCTCTAAGTAATGTCAGATGATATATGCATAAAGGCTCACCAACATGACTGCCTCCATATGAGTTGAACAAGGACAACAGCAATGTACATGCTAATGTGGGTAGATCAAAGATCACAAGACCTCAGAACAAAGAAATATAGGAAGTACAGGAAGCTAAGGTATGAGACCCCACAGAGGTTTCCTAGTGAGATCTGAGTTTGTTTAACGAGCAGGGCTGCATAAGAGGATGATTGGACCACGGGCCTGGATATCAGGTGTTTGGAAGGGTCTACATTTGGTAGTTTCTAGCAAAGGTGATGTCTTTTGCCCCTCCCATTGGGATTGTTATAAAAAGCCCTTTTGAATAAAGTTCTGGGCTGTTGGGTATTGACCCATGTCCTGCCGAAACTATCATGTGTTTCTGTCTTTCCTCTCATCCTCTAGGCCTATCATTCTATCTACAAGTTCTTTATTCCTCTCTCCTCCTCATAGAAACCCTATAAATGTGGGAGCTGGTCTCCTACACCAAAGAATGATTAGACTGGGAAAAACAGTCATCCCCAGAGAAGAGCGCATCAATTACTTATCCAACACCAAATGATCAGCCCTGAAAACATACATACAAGTAATATTATTCAGAATGAGCAGGTTGTATTTATGTATTTGTGAATGTATATATGTATCATACAATTAACGAAAAAGGGGCTATGGATATTAAAAAGACAAAGGAAGGTATATGGGGAGGTTTGGAAGTAGGAAAAGAAAATGAGAAATTATGTAAGTATACTATATTATCAAAAATAAACAAAACAATATCTAAAAAGCCTCAACTGTTTATTTTATTCATTTTTTTTGTGTATATGTAATGATTGGCTGGAAGAGACCAGAAATAACTTGAAGGAATGAAATCTCCACTTCCAATATGTGGGTCCAGGAAACTAAAGTCAGGTCATCAGGCTGGGCAGTCAACACCATTGCTTGCTGAGCCATCTCACTGGCTCACACTCAAATGGTAAATGACAGTAATTAACACATTGGCTTCACAGAGCTGTAATGAAAATCAAAGCAATCTGTATGATGAGTTCGGAGAATGAAAGGAATTGATGAGGAATAAATGGTTGATATGACCTTAGTTGTTATTGTTCAATAGTGATACATTACAGCCTCATATTCTGATGGTCACCTCATCTAATTTAGTGGTTCATATTGATAGACCTGTTAGTGGGAATGCCGACTACCTCTGTTGCCTAACACGGTGGACATTCTCCACACAAGGCTGTGTGTTTGAAATGTGGCTAGTACGAATGAGGATGTATATTGTTAATATTACTCTATTTGAATACTACAATTTAAACAAAGTATCTGTGACCAGGACCTGCTCGATGGGCAGCACCACTCTAGATGTTTTCTTTTAGGTTCTTACAGAATGCTGTACTAGCAAATCTCAAGCATCTCTGAAAACATGCTTTCTTCTCCACTGCAGTCTGTGCTTCTTTTTCCCTGAATTCCTCCTTTTAGTTAATGGCATCACCATCCACCAAGCAAAATGTTCAGATGTTGTGTGATGTATTAGGATTCATTCTGAAATGAAAGGGGCATGACCTTTGAATCAAACACACCTGGCTTCAAACAGGGCATCTCCATTTCCCTGCCATTTGACCTTGAGCAAATTAAATAACCTGTGAGTTTCATTTTTTTTTCATTTGTAAAATAGAAATATATATGTGTATCACACAGAGCTATTATGAGGATTAAATGGCATAGCATATGTAAAACACCTGGCATAGTTTTGGGCACAGAAAGCACATATACTTCATAAATATACATGACCTCTTCTTTACTACCCTTCAGATGGAGGAACAGATCCAATTGATCTGCAGCTGGGATATTTTTTTGAGTCTTTCCTTTCTTTCGAATCCCATTGAATAAATTCCTATTAATCTTCTCATCAAATTTTCCACTGTAAAGCCTCTTAATCAATACCTTTCCCCCAGTTCTCTTTGAGGAAGCTCTCCTTTCCAATCCATTCTTTAAACTTCCACAAGTAGTTTGTCAAAGCAGGTTCAATATTTCATTAATTATTGGTTTATCCTCCTGATGCTTATGTAAGTATTTCTGTGGAACTAGGGTCTATTTTTTACATAGCCGGTATCACAACAAATATTACAGTAAAAATATGCTGAACTGTGGACTTTGGGTCCACAAATATGTTTTCATGTAAACATGTTTATGATTCAAATTTATTTAATAGTACCTTTTAAAATATGATATTAGGTATCTACATATTTTTGTATTTATATGTATTTAAGGCTGCTTTGAATGATCTAGTATGATTCTATTCTTGAGAAGAATTATTTTTTTTTGTATGATGGATACATACCAATAGCAGAGAATTAGGGATGTGAAATCTAAGTGTACTTCTCATTACAAAGTTTTGTTTTGTTTTGCTTCCCAGTTCTGATCAAATTCACAGCCCTATGGATATTTTTACTGAACTATTTCCTCAGCCATTATATTTATATGTACATTTGATCATATCTAATTAACATCTGAGGTGCTTCAGAACAAATGGAAACTTCCACAATCATGTGTATGCTTTCACTAAAAATGTAGAAAAACTAAATACAATGCATACAATTATCTTCTTGTTTATTCATGTATATATATATACATATATGGCATATAGTATATTTTTGAATCAAGTATTACATGAATAAACAAGAATATGTTCATGATGTGTTAGCTCTTGTGGATCATGCGCATATTTTTAATAAGGCTTACTGTTTTGAAATGCTTACAGTCTTAATTTAGCACTTCAAAATTTATAGTTTAAATGATATTTTTCTATCATATTGCACTAAATAGAACTCGGTACACTCATGTGTTTCCATATGATATTTTCAATCAATCAGAGAAGACTTCATTAATTATTATGTGACTTACTCTATTTTTAAGCAATTATCATTTGAATGTTTTTATGCAGTCAAAAATTGATAAATGTAGCATAAAAAGATTTCAATTTTTTGCTGAATGCTTTTTCAGAGTTTACCAAGGACGAAGTTGACCATCTTTCTAGTTTGTTCATATTCAGCTTTTATTCCACAGAGTAATGTGCATTACTGAGATATTTTCATCTTCAGACATGAATATAGTAGGCTTTGACCATCTCTGTTCCCTGTGCCCTTCTTCCTCTGCCCTTGCCCATGCCCAGGAACCTCTCCCTTCTGCTTCCATGATAGAAAGCATGTGTTATTTGTCTGTATTATTCCAGTTTATTTTACCTGGAGTCATGGTGTCCAGAGTCATCTACTCTTCAGCAAAAGTCATAGGTTCATTCTTTATAGAAGCATAATGCATATGTGTGTATACACATCTAAGTTACACTTCCTTTTCCATTCATCTGTTCATGGCACCCAGTCTAATTTTATAACAGATTGTGCATATTGCTCTTATAAATATAGACATATGTGTAACTCTTTTGTATACTGATTTAGATTTTTTAAAAGAATGTATATCCACGAGTTGTAAAGCTGAATAATACTAAAGATCTATTTTGAATTTTTGAGGAAACTCAAAACACATTTCCATATTTGGGGGTAAGTTATATTTCCACCAACAATATACAAGGATTCCTCTTTTGCCACCTTCTTACCAACATTTATAATAGCTGGATTCTTGAAGACAGATATTCTGTGAATATATTAGGACAAAATTTCAATGCATTTAAAAATATTTATTTTATGTATGTGTATCTCCCTCTCCCTCTCCCTCTCCCTCTCCTCTCCCTCTCCTCTCCCTCTCCCTCTCCCTCTCCTCTCCCTCTCCTCTCCCTCTCCCTCTCCCTCTCCCTCTCCTCTCCCTCTCCCTCTCCGTCTCCCTCTCCCTCTCCCTCTCCTCTCCCTCTCCCTCTCCGTCTCCCTCTCCCTCTCCTCTCCTCTCCCTCTCCCTCTCCTCTCCCTCTCCCTCTCCCTGTCCCTCTCTCTCTCCCTCTCCCTCTCCCTCTCCATCTCCCTTTCCCTCTCCCTAGAAGATTACACATTTACTAGAACTAGTTAAAGGTGCTTCTGAGCCACCATGTGGGTCACGTGGGTCCTGGAAACTGAATCTGTGTCTCTAGTAACCTATCTCCGTGCAGTTTTGATTTTAATGTCCCTTAAATTCATCTCTATATAGGTAGATATGCATATATATTGTATATTGAAAGACATGACATCAAATTATTGATCAGATGTTCTTTTATGACGTGACTGTTCAGTTCATTTCTCTTTCTACCAGTTGAATTCTTTATTCTTTTTGGTGTCGAATGTTTTTGAATTCTTTATATATTCAGGATGTTAATTTTTTTCAGGAAATTTGGCAAATGTTTCCTCTTATGCTGTATTTGTCCCCACTCTGCTGATTGTATACTCTGCTGGACAAAAGTTTCATAACACAATAATATCACATTTGGCTAGTCTTTTTATTGTTTCCTTTGTTATTGAAGTCCCATTCAAGAATTTTTCCATAATTGTGTCCTTAATTGTTTCCTCTGTATTTCCTAGTAATTACAAAATGTTAAGTATGACTTTAATAGTGAATTTCATTGATTTTTAATTATATTTTTATTGAAAATAGATTTGCTGTAATACAGTATATTTTGATTATGATTTCCTCTCCCCTATCTCCTCCTATCTCCTCCACATAATTCCAACCATTCAAATTTAAAATCTTTCTCTCTTCTTCGAATGCCAGTAAGCATCTAAACATAATAATAAAATAAATAAGAACAAAACAGAATAGGACAAAATAAATAGAAAAAAGAACCAGAGAAAAATCTAAAGAAATATACACATATGCCAAGACACACAGTCAGACCAACAAAAAACACATAGAAATATTAGCAACTATAATATATAAACAAAGGATGTGATTTTTAATTGATCTTTCCAAGGATGAGTGGGTTCTAGTTCTCTATATGTGGGTATCTAGTTTTCCCAGCACCATTTCTTAAAGATTTGTTAAGACTCAATGGTTCCAACTAGTTCTAGATGTTTGTTTGTTTTTGTTTTCGTTTTTTGAGCCAGTACTAGCTAGGCTATGGTACTATGGCATATAGTATATTTTTGAATCAAGTATTATGTGTGTTTAAATATTGACCTTTTTGATCAGGATTAAGTCAGATACTTAAGGTCTTCTTTGCTTTAATACTAATTTCAATAGAACTTTTTCTCCTGCTTGGAATCTAGGGCCTATGCTAAGACACTTTGCTCAGCCTTGGTGTAGGGAGGAGGAGACTGGACCTGCTTCAACTGAATCTACCAGGCTGGGCTGAATCCCCAGGGGAGACCTTGCCTTGGAGGAGGTGGGAATGGGGGGTGGATTGGAGGGAAGGCTAGGGGGTAGAGGAGGGAGGACAGGGAATCCGTGGCTTATATGTAAAATTAAGTTAATTATAAAATAAAAATATCTTTTTTAAAAAAATAACTTTTTCTCATTCTATGAGGAACATTATTATTTTTTTTAATGTAGAATTCAGGAATTATGATAGTTGATTTTGGTAATTTTCTCATTCTCAATATTAATTCTAGAACACATAACCCAAGTAAAAAACAGCTTCCTAGTTATGTCTTTCATATGAGTCATGGTACAAAGATGCCATGGCATGTGGGTTTGAGGTACAACATGGCAGGTTCCAGACATATGGGCTTGACCTGCAGCATGGCAGATTCCCACTGCAGTACATAGAGGCATCTCCAAGCTGCTCAGCATGCTACATGGCAGATTTAGCTTTTGCTCATGCACGCAAAAAAGGCTAAGGAATACACAATAAAAAGATCCAGACCCGCCCCCCCCAAATCCTCTAAACAGGTACCAATGTATATTACAATATGTATAGGCTTAAAAGAGAAATTTAAAAAAAATATGGACAATTCTAAAGAAGAATTGTTTAAAAATAAAATCTTAAAAGAGAGAAATAAAATATTAATTAAAAATAAATGGCATAGAGAGGGTAAATACATAGGGAGTCTAGGTCTTATATAATATTATGTTAGGTTAATTTTAAATTTTTTGAATGCTCACAACAAACAACAGCTGCTGAGAGACATGAGATTGAAAGAGAAACTGTTAAAACATACTAGCTTAGATATTTTAAGAATACTTGAACTTTAAAACAAAAATGAAAAAAATATATTTATAAAATGGAGTTTAAAAGATGCATTGCTTTTGAGAAATGGTTTTGCTTTTGTTTCCACAGGAAACAAGAGGCTGTGGATTCATTCCAGGTTAATATGGATCAGATTTGATCAAGGGAGACCTCCTGAAACATGACAGGTGATATCTACCAACAAAGGTTATGGCTGGTCTTCCCAGGACTTAGTCATTATCTTAAAATTTTCTCACGGACCCCTGGGGATGCCTTTGCCCTCAGACAGCAGAATTCAAATATGGAGAAAAGTACATCCACATTCCCAAGAGTTGGGGGCTATGGATGGTTTTGGTTATTTGATGGGTTGTGGACATTTATTATAATTTAGGGGAATATAAGAATATAGGATAAAAATACAACTATTAATCTCAGATATTTTACATTGGCATGAATTTTTGTGTAATGATACAAATTTAAAATTAATTTCATTGCATTATATATATATATATATATATATGTTTCTATTCTTATTTAAAGGATTTTTGTATATTGATACAAAATTAAGGTTATTTCTGTTACAACAAGTTATATATATATGCCTCTATTTTTATTTAAAGTATTGTACTTATACAGCTTATTTGAAATATAAGGTAAAGTTCTAATTTTAAAAGCTATTATTATAAACTATTTAAGATAATAAAAACATAAGTTAATAGTTATTTACAACAATGAAATTTGTAGATTTGTTAGGTATGTTTTCAGGATCATATAGAGATATATTTTAGATAGACAGATATATTTAGAGATAGATGGTCTTCAAATACTTCAAAGACTATAGAATATGACACTTAAAACATTTTGTTAAAATAGGGTTTTTTATGAGAATAAGACACATTTGCTCCTGGCAACACCAATCCAATTCAGGGACGATGGGCATTGAAGAAACTCCTTACAGAATTTGTTTTCAATATGGAAAGCCTAGACACTTGGGCAAGAAACTGCTCTTGCCTGGAATGCTTGGCAAAATGTTGTATAAATTGGACATACAGGACCCATAGGAAAATAACCATTAAACTTTGCCAAAACAAGACAGGTCAGTCCTTCAATACTCCTGCTTCACTGAAGAAACTGCCAGACATTCTACAGGAAACACAATAAAGCAAGTGATGAACGGCACATATCAGACCCCCCCAAAAAAATGAGTGCTAAACTTTACCAAAACAAGATAGGATGGTCCTTCAGAGTCCTTCAAACTGTGAGACATTCTGCAGAATACAGAGAAAAATAACTGATGAACTTTGTCAATATAGACAGGACAGTTCTTCAAATTTTCTATTTAACTGAAAAGTCTGCCAGGGACTCTAGACTTATAGGATTAAAATGGATACCCCAACATTAAGGGTAACTGTCCAGACAGCCAGGTGTATTTGTCATTTCTAAAATTTTGGAAGTTGCTTGCAAATAACTTCCTGTTTACTCAGATAATATTATAGCCTTCTGGCATCTTTGATGGAGTTAAAGACTGGTTATAATTATCATTTTCCTTAGTTATAATAAAAGATAAATTAGATGTAAATCTCTAGACTCACAAGATAAGATAAATGATAGGATATTTTCTTTAAATACAAATAGACTAGATATTGTAACTATAATTCTTGAGAACTGTTTTGTTATATGTAATTTTACTATGTTAAAATGAAAAACTTTTCTTTCTATCTCTGTCTCTGTCTATTTCTGTCTGTCTCCCCCTCCTCTCTCTTTCTCTCTCTCTCTAACCCTCTGTGTGTGTGTGTGTGTGTGTGTGTGTGTGTGTGTGTGTGTTGTATATGTGTTTTGACTTTGTGTCCTTATCCACTTTTGATTGAATGATTGTGATGGCTTCATAAAGTGAGTTTGGACTTATTTTATCCCTTTCTATTTTATGTTGTACTTTGAAATATTTATCTTAGTCATTGTTCTATTACTATGAAGAGATACCATTATCATAGCAACTCTTATGAAGGAAAACATTTAATTATGTCTCACTTACAGTTTCAGAGGGTTTTTCCATTGTCAGCATGGCAGGATGCATGAGGGCATGAGGGCAGACATGGTATTGTAAAGGAGATGAGTGTTCAAGACCTGAATCTGCAAGAAGCAGAAGAAGAGCATTTGAAGCCCCAAAGCCGACCCACAGTGATATATTTCCTCAAACAAGTCCACACCTCCTAATCCTTGTCAAGTTGTGCCACTACCTGATGACCAAGAATTCAAGTCAGTGAGCCTATTGGGGGCCATTTCTACTCAAACCACCACAAATATTTCTATTCAAACCACCATTCTCTAGCATCCACAGGCTTGTAGCCATATCATAGTGCAAAAATGAATTCTGTTCAGCTTCAAAAGTCCACATAGTCTATCACAGTCTCAACAATACTTAAAAGTTCAAAGTCTCCTCAGATATTCTCTTATCTGTAACCCCTTACAAAATTAAAACCAAAAAGCAAATCATATACTTTCATCTTACAATGGCAGAGAATACCATTCAACAGAGGTGGAAAGGGAATACAGTGAGCAAATACGGGACCAAAGCAAGACCCAAAACCACAGCAGGGCAAACTCCAAACTCTGCATCTCCGTGTCTGATGACAAGCATTCTTCAGATCTCCAATTCTTTTCAGCTTTGTTGATGGCAACATACTTCTCTCTCTAGGACTGGATCTACAGCTAGTCTTCAGCCATCCTTTGACTTGTATCTGAGGTCTCTATCAGTGCCAACATCTTAAGGGCTCCAAGGCAATCCAGGATTCACCTTCACAGTTTCATGCAAAGACATCTCTGGACTTCCATGAAGAGTTACCCCTGGCACATGCCTGGCCTCAAGGGTTTTCCTTAGTTGCTGAAGGAGATTCCATAAATTCGTTTTTATAACCTTGACTCTAAAGCTAGAACCATGTGGCTGAACTTGCCAAAGTTCTGCTGATTGCTGGGGCTGGAAAATGCTACACACACACAAACACACATACACACACACACACACACACACACACACACACACACACCTTATTCAAATACATTTTTGTCAGTTTGTTTAAAATGATTTCTGTCATTCCCTGCTGTGGGATGTTCTACATAGCAAATGTGTTGCTCTGATTGGTCAATAAATAAATCACTGATTGCCCAGTGGCCAGGCAGGAAGTATAGGTGGGACAAGGAGGAGAATAGAGCTGGGAAGTGGAAGGCTGAGAGAGACACTGCCAGCTGCCATGACAAACAGCATGTGAAGATGCTGGTAAGCCACGAGCCACGTGGCAAGGTATAGATTTATGGAAATGGATTAATTTAAGCTATAAGAACAGTTAGCAAGAAGCCTGCCACGGCCATACAGTTTGTAAGCAATATAAGTCTCTGTGTTTACTTGGTTGGGTCTGAGTGGCTGTGGGACTGGCAGGTGAGAGAGATTTGTCCTGACTGTGGGCCAGGCAGGAAAACTCTAGCTACAATTCCCTAAGCTTGGCTGTCTGGTACCTCACTCTGTAGACCCTGGTGGCCTCAAACTCTGAGATCTGCTTGCTGCTGCCTCCTTAGTCCTGGGATTAAATATATGTACCAACATGCCTGGCCTTAAAATTTTCTTTAATCCTTTTCACAAGTTGGAAGCTTAGCTGAGTGAAGTCCTGCCCTGAGGTTACCACTCCCTTTATTCCATTTAGTATTGGGCTTTTTAGTTTTTCCTCTTTTTTTTTTTTTTTTTTTTTTGAACACTGGGCTTAGCTCCACTACACTTCCTGGTGCTCCTTTGATTATCAAACTGTACATTGTGTATTTTTTCTTTTCCACATTCTCCTTTTCATTATAGAGCTGCACAAGACTAACTACTAATAACCACATGGCACAGTCAATACTAGACTATAATGAAATTTCCTCTTCCAATTCTCTAAATTTATAACTCTTCTCTTTAGCCTGAGGCAGTTTTTTGGACAAGGGCAGAAAACAGCCACACTCTTTAACAAAATATCACAAGAATGGCCTCTGGACCATACTGATATTCATACCCTCTGAAAATTCTTGAGCTGCCCCCTCCCACAGTTTAAATAACTACCAGCACAACTTTCTTCCATGGTCCTACTAGGATGGCCCATTATTCCTTGCTTGAAATGTCCAATCATTTTTCTAGTCCAAAGTCTCAAAGTGTTCCATATTATTCCAAACAAAATCATGGTTTGCCCTATCAGAACAATACACCAGTCCCTGGTACCAACTTTTGTCTTAATCAGTGTTTTGTTGCTATGAAGAAACACTATGATCATGGAAACTCTTATAAAAGAAAGCTTTTATTATGTTTGCTTACAGCTTCAGCAGTATAATCCATTATCACAGCAGGAATCATGGAGACTTGCAGGCAGACATGGTGTTGAAGAGGAGCTGAGAATTCTACATCTGGATTGGCAGGCAGCAGAAAGAAAGAGACATTGGGCCTGTCTTGAGCCTTTGAAACCCCAAAGCTTACCCCCAGTAGCACACTTCCTCTAACAGTATTACACCTCTTAATCTTTGACAAGTAGCTCCTTTCCCTAATGACCAAGCATTCAAATATATGAACCTATGGGGTCCATTCTTTTACAAACCACCACAGTATTGCTTAGTTCTTCAAAGGTCTAATAAAATTCAGCAGTTAAGCTCTCCAGGTTGATAATTTGAAATACATCTTTCAAAAAAATCCCTATTTATATTCTAAATTTTATTTGTATATGTTAGAATGTCCCATTTTTGTTTCTAATTTTATTGAATTCATTCCTCTATCTAGTTTTGTTAATTTAGATAAGAGTATTGATTTTGTTTATTTTTCTCTAAGATAAAATAACATTTTATGGCTCTCTCATTCATCATTTTATTTTATTTATTTATTTATCTATCTATTTATTTATTTATTTATTTATTTATTTATTTATTTATTTATTTATTTTGAGACAGGGTTTCTCAGTGTAGCTTTATACCTTTCCTGGAACTCACTCTGTAGTCCAGGCTGGCCTCAAAATCACAGAGATCTGCCTGGCTCTGCCTCCCACGTGCTGGGATTAAAGGCATGTGCCACCATCATTTGATTTCAATTCTTATCTTTGTTCTCTTTGTTCTTCAACTAGTTTCGGTTTAGATTCTCTATTTTTGAAGAAACCCATGTTCATTTTAAGGTTATTTATTTGATCATATAGTATACATCACAGATATTCTGACTACACACTTCTCTTTTAGAATTTATTTCCCTGTGCTGCACATATGTTGGTTTAGTATGGTGCCTTTTTGTTTTGTTTTTCCTTAAGTCTAGGTATTTGTTGTTAATTTCTTCAATGACATATTCTTATATATCAATTTTTCATGCATATTCTGCAGTTTCCCTTCTTGTTGATTGTTGTGGAATAATCTTTTTGTACACTGTAAAGATGCATCTCTGCCTAAGGTACCTTCTGATTGGTTTAATAAAGAACTGAATGGCCAATAACGAAGCAGGAGAGAATAGGTGGGACTTCTGGAGCCAGAGATGACTAAGAGATGAAGAGAGCTGGAGACACCAGGGAGACACTGAAAAAGTCTGACAAATGGTATAGAGAAGAGAAATAACCAAGCCATGTGACAGAACATAGATTAAAAATATGAGTTAAGTTATAAGAGCTGGTTGAGAAAAAGCCTAAGCTAAGGCAAGGTTTCATAATTAATAATAAGTGTCCATGTCATTATCTGTGGGCTGGCAGTTGCAAAATATACCAACTACAGTTGATTACTAGTCTCATTACATAAAGATATGATAAGTTACTTTTAGAATTTGAAAAGATTAGAAATGATCTTTTTGAATAAAAATAAAACAAAAAGAATATATAATCTATAGCTGTTGGATATAATATTCTACAAATATTTTTAATGTCCATTTAATCTGTAGTATAGTCTAACTTTGATGTTTGTTTTATTTTTGACTGAACACTCTATTAGTGAGTATTGGGCTCCACCAATATTATTACTGTGTCTTATCTGTCCTTTATGTACAGTGTTTTTTGTGTTTGCTTGTTTTATAGATATATTATCTATCTATATGGATATAGTAAAATATTACAGCTATGCTACCAATAATTATGCATATAAAATGGCATAAATTTATATAATAAAACAAGTAATTGAACATTCATATATATATATTTTTTTAATTTTTATTTTGCAATACAATTCAGTTCTACGTATCAGCCACAGATTCCCTTGTTCTCCCCCCTCCTGCCCCCCTCACCTTCCCCCCAGCCCGCCCCCCATTCCAATCTCCTCCAGGGCAAAGCCTTCCCCACAGACTGAGATCAACCTGGTGGACTCAGTCCAAGTAGGTCCAGTCCCCTCCTCCCAGGCCGATCCAAGGGACCCTACATAGGCCCCAGGAGCACAGGACCCGGTCCCACTGCCTGGATGCCTCCCAAACAGATCAGGCCAATCAACTGTCTCACCCACTCAGAGGGCCTGATCCAGTTGGTGACCCCTCAGCCATTGGTTCATATTTCATATGTTTCCGTTCGTTTGGCTATTTGTCACTGTGCTTTATCCAACATTGGTCTCAACAATTCTTGCTCATATAAACCCTCCTCATTCTCGCTAATTGGACTCCCAGAGATCCACCTGGGGCCTAGTCATGGATCTCTGCATCCAGATCCCTCAGTAGTTGGATGAGGTTTCTAGCACGACAATTAGGGTGTTTGGCCATCCCATCACCAGAGTAGGTCAGTTCGGACTGCCTCTCTACCATTGCCAGCAGTCTGTTGTGGGGGTATCTTTGTGGATTTCTGTGGGCCTCTCTAGCACTTTGTTTCTTCCTATTCTCATGTGGTCTTCATTTACCATGGTCTCCTATTCCTTGTTCTCCCTCTCTGTTGTTGATCCAGCTGGGATCTCCCACTCACCCAAGCTCTCTTTCCCTCGACCCTCGCCCTTCACTACCCCCACTCATGTCCAGGCTGTTCATGTAGATCTCATTCCATTTCTCTGTCATTGGGCGATCCCTGTGTCTTTCTTGGGGTCCTGTTTTCCAGGTAGCCTCCCTGGTGATGTGAGTAGCAGTCCTGTCATCCTTGTTCCACATCTAGTATCCTGCTATGAGTGAGTACATACCATGTTTGTCTTTCTGAGTCTGGGATACCTCACTCAGGATGATTTTTTCTAGATCCATTCATTTGTCTGCAAACCTCATGATGTCATTGTTTTTCTCTGCTGAGTAGTATTCCATTGTGTATATGTACCACATTTTGTTTATCCATTCTTCAGTTGAAGGGCATCTAGGTTGTTTCCATGTTCTGGCTATTACAAACAATGCTGATATGAACATAGCTGAACAAGTGCTCTTGTGGTGTGGTTGAGCATTCCTTGGGTATATGCCCAAGAGTGGTATAGCTGGATCTTGGGGAAGATGGATTCCCAATTTTGTAAGAAAGTGCCATATTGATTTCCAAAGTGGTTGTACAAGCTTGCATTCCCACAAGCAGTGGAGGAGAGTTCCCCTAGCTCCACATCCTCTCCAGCATAAGGTGTCTTCAGTGTTTTTGATCTTAGCCATTCTGACAGGCGTAAGGTGGTATCTCAGAGTTGTTTTGATTTGCATTTCCCTGATGATTAGGGATGTTGAGCAATTCCTTAAATGTCTTTCAGCCATTTGAGTTTCCTCTGTTGAGAATTCTCTGTTTAGCTCTATAGCCCATTTCTTAATTGGACTGTTGGGCATTTTGATGTCTAATTTCTTGAGTTCTTTATATATTCTGGATATCAGTCCTCTGTCAGATGTGGGGTTGGTGAAGATCTTTTCCCATTCTGTAGGCTGTCGCTTTGCTTTGTTGACCGTATCCTTTGCCCTACAAAAGCTTCTCAGTTTCAAGAGGTCCCATTGATTGATTGTTTCTCTCAGTGTCTGTGCTACTGGTGTTCTATTTAGAAAGTGGTCTCCTATGCCAATGCGTTCAAGACTACTTCCTACTTTCTCTTCTAGCAGGTTCAGAGTAGCTGGATTTATGTTGAGGTCCTTGATCCACTTGGACTTAAGTTTTGTGCACAGTGATAGTTATGGATCTATTTGCAGCCTTCTACATGTTGATATCCAGTTTTGCCAGCACCATTTGTTGAAGATGCTTTCTTTTTTCCATTGTGCACTTTTGGCTTCTTTGTCAAAAATTATTTGTTCATAGGTGTGCGGATTAATGTCAGGGTCTTCAATTCGATTCCATTGGTCCACATGTCGGTTTTTATGCCAGTACCAAGCTGTTTTTATTACTGTAGCTCTATAGTACAGCTTGAAGTCAGGGATCGTGATGCCTCCAGAGGTTGTGTTATTGTACAGGATTCTTTTGGCTATCCTGGGTTTTTTGTTTTTCCATATGAAGTTGAGTATTATTCTTTCCAGGTCTGTGAAGAATTGTGTTGGTATTTCGATGGGGATTGCATTGAATCTGTAGATTGCTTTTGGTAAGATTGCCATTTTTACTATGTTAGTTCTGCCTATCCATGAGCATGGGAGATCTTTCCATTTTCTGACATCTTCTTCAATTTCTTTTTTCAGGGACTTAAATTTCTTGTCATATAGGTCCTTGACTTGCTTGGTTAGTGTTACCCCAAGGTATTTTATGTCATTTGGGGCTATAGTAAAGGGTGATGTATCTCTGATTTCCTTCTCCGCTTCTTTGTCCATTGTATATAGGAGGGCTACTGATTTTTTTGAGTTGATCTTGTATCCTGCTATGTTGCTGAAGGTGTTTATAAGCTGTAGCATGGGGGCAGGGCGTGGAGACTGCAGGGTCTGCCAGGGGTCTTGGAGAAGGGGATCCTTCCCGGTGGGGCTAGAAGGGAACCTGCCCGGTGACCAGAACCTGGGGCCAAGTTGGGCAGGTCTTCCCCAGAGTGGCTGGTGTCCAGGGATGGGGTCGGGGACAAGTTAGGGGACTCACCTGTGCTTCAGAAGGGAATCCGGGGCAAGATGGGAGCTGGGAGCTGGGGGCCGGCCTCTAAGTCTCAGGAAGAGGCTTGGGGCTCAGGCCGCATTCATATATTTTGACATACATAATTTATAATAGTGAGATGTTAAGGTGAGGTAGAGAAAGGGAACAAAGAAAAAGGAGAAAGATATATGGCAGAAAAGTATTGGAGAAAGATAAAAAATATCAAGACATAATTTCTGTTAAAAAGTAGATGGGAAATTAAATAAAGTATATAAGGTAAGGAAAATAAGGAAGTAAAGAGAAAATAAGTTAAATCATAGGTCAAAGTCTCTATGCACTGGAGAGTAAAAGAATCAAATAAACTAGGCAGAGGGTTCAGAAACTGAACAATTAAATCTCAGATTGTACTCTCAGGACAATATTCTACATTCAACAAGGCATTAGCAGATGAGAAACCAGCTATGGGAACAGAAGTTCTGTCAGCCTGGGATTCTGCTTTTTGACCTGTTACCCCCAGGTCACAGTTATCCTTAGCTTTCTGAACAAAACCAGCCCTAATCTACATGATTTGTTCCTTGGCGTTGATGGGAGGGCCACTAATTACCGATTACCATACCCTGCACATCCCAAGTTCTTGTGGACCTCTCCTCCCCTGACACCAAAACTTTCTATTCCTAAGTGTCCTGAATTGGTGTTGCTCTGTGCCTTATGGTTCGAAAAGTATCCCATTCTAAATCAATAGGCCTCCATTTTATTGTTCCTGTTTATGGCACTCTGAGATATAATGAACAAAACAATGGCTGGTTTCAACGGAGTTAGCTGGGCATGACAGAGGATTCTGACAAAATCTCCATGCTATATATTAGCTTTCAAAAACTGGGTTTCTGATGCAGCCAGGATGGTCTGTCTGTTCTATTTTCCTCTTGTGGATGGATGAATTCTCCAGTCATGCCCTCTGTTGTTACATTGGATTCTCCTTCTCTTGGGAAGGTAGAGTTGAGACAATGAACTACTTCCTACCTTTTCTTGAGTTTCTTGTCTTTTTTTCCTTGTTGTTGGAGCATTCCTGCTACATAGTTTGTGATTCCTCTTATTCTCTTATTGTCTTGCCTTGGAAATGATTTCTTGGATGTTACCCCGATGTTCTCACTTTGAATCTTGGAGAAGAAACTTGAAGTTTGCCTTTCTTTGCAATACTCTCTTTATTCTCTTAGAATATGCATAATATCAATATTAAATCAATCTTTGTATACCTCCCTTGATTCAATTATTAATATGTGTGAGCATTGTATAATAATGAATGAAGGAGTTATTTCCTTGAATTACTCTTTCTAATCTTTGCTATCAAAAGCCTGAAATGCTAGTAAGAAATGCTCAACAAGCATTTCAAATTTTTATCTTCTCTAGAAGACTTTTCATGAGATTAAAAAAATTATTGAATTAACTGGTAAATTTTTTTGGGAATAGTATTTACCTTGGAAGATGGTTTTATAGAATGATTTACAAATACATATGGAACAATTTAATAATTATTTTTTAAAAAGTTTGTTTTCATATGAACATTTTCATTTAATCTAAGTTATAGTTTTGAAATAAAGCTATTTATGATATCTACTTATAATTATAAATAATTTTGGGTTTTTTTTTTTTTTTTGGTTTTTTTGAGACAGGGTTTATCTGTGTAGTTTTGGTGCCTGTCCTGGATCTCACGCTGTAGACCAGATTGACCTCGAACTCACAGATCCACCTGACTCTGCCTCACGAGTGCTGGGATTAAAGGTGTGTGCCACCACTGCCCACCATAATTCTGGTTCTTATTTAAAGACTTGCTTACTCAATTAGAATTTGACATGCAAAAAATTATAACTTATCAAATGATTCTGTGACTATGGAAAGAATGCTACAATGTATGTGTTCTGTTTATATGTGCAATAAAAATGAATATATTATTTATGAGGTAGTGGTGTTTTAAAATATGTCTATCTGGGAGAATGATTCTATCAAGCTAATTAGCTGTAATTCTCTCACATATTTATTTTTGTGATTAAGACACTTAAAACCTTTTTAATCAATCAAATTGAGTATTTGATTTTTTTTGAAGCAAGCTTGATTTTTATTGGGGTGCACTGAAGAGCTGGCCAGCGACTGCCTTCTAAGTCAGGTTAAAGAGAGCAGCCCTGAATCCATTTCTTGCCCCCCTTTTTTTTACAGAAGGGAAACAATGGAGTAGTAAGGAAATATAAAAACCTTTTTTTATTTTATAATTTAATTTAATTTTACGTATCAGCCACGGATTCCCCTGTCCTCCCCCCTCCTGGAACCTTCCCTGCCTTTCCCCCAGCCCACCCTCCATTCCCATCTCCTCCAGAGCAAAGACTCCCCTGGGGATTCAGCTAAACCTGGTAGATTCAGTCCAGGCAGGTCCAGTCCCCTCCTCCCAAGCTGAGCGAGAAAGAGAGCTTAGGGGAGCAGGAGATCCCAGGTGGATCAAGAACAGAGAAGGAGAACAAGGAATAAGAGACCATGACAAATGAAGACCACATGGGAATAGGAAGAAGCAAAGTGCAAGAGAGGTCCCCAGAAATCCACAAAGATACCTCCACAATAGACTACTGGCAATGGTCGAGAGAAAGCCTGAACTGACCTACTCTGGTGATAGGATGGCCAAACACCCTAACTGTTGTGCTAAAAATCTCATCCAATGACTGAGCGAAGCAGATGCAGAGATCCACGGCCAGGCCCCAGGTGGAGCTCCAGGAGTCCATTTGGCGAGAAAGAGGAGGGATTATATGAGTGAGAATTGTTGAGACCAAGGTTGGATAAAGCGCAGACAAATAGCCAAACTAATGGAAACACATGAACTATGAACCAATAGCTGAGGAGCCCCCCAACTGGATCAGGCCCTCTGGATAAGTGAGACAGTTGATTAGCTTGATCTGTTTGGGAGGCATCCAGGCAGTGGGACCGGGGCCTGTCCTTAGTGCATGAGCTGGCTGTTTGGAACCTGGGGCAGTATTTGATTGTTAATTGTGTCCACAATGATGCGTGATAGATGTTTCAAACATTTTCTTCCTGTTTGACTTCAATTTTTTAATCTTTTGTCCAATTTCTCTTAATTTGCCTGTGGTGACCACCATTCTAGTCTCCGTTTCAGTGTTTTGTTTTTCCATTTCTTTTTAATATTCTCTATCTAAATGAAACAGTAAATTAGGCTTTCTATACTAAATTAGTTCATTGAACATAGTGTTCTTTCTTCTCCTTTCATGTGTGTACAAACACCACCTTCTCTTCAAAGTTTGAATCACCTTCTGGGCTCTGTAGAACATTGCTGCAATGGGCATGGGCACATACATCTCTTCCAAACCCCCTTTGCTTTCCTGTTGATATATATTTAATACTGTAATTACTGAATCCTATGGTTATATTATTAATTTTTCATGAACTTTTTAATATACTGCTTTTTATATTGGACTGCTTATCCTGGATTGCATAAGCCAATGTAACCAATCCCCTTGGTGATATGCATTCATTATATTGGTTCTGATCCTCTAGAGAACGCTGATTACTACAACTTCCAAAGGCTCCTGTGTTAAATATTGTTTGCCAGCTTGTGGAGCTTTTTAAAGTGCTTATATCAGTATGGACTTGAGTGTATCAATGGAGTAATTCATTGATATGATCATATTTTGTTGGTGTTATTGAGACATGTAAATCATTAGGAGGTGAAGCCTGGTTGGGGGTTTGGCTAAAATGGGCATGTCTTTGAAGAAGATCTTATCTAAGGTGGTCCTGTCTCAGCTGTCTTGAGTCCATGATTTGAAAACATTTGTTTGCCTCATGCTGTTTAACATACATAGCATTCTGACTCATCACATCCCCACAGCAGTAAAGCAACGTGACAGTTTTGAAATGACACCTCTGACAACAGAAGCCATTGTAAACATTACCTTGCCTTTTAAGTTGTTTCCACAGGCTTTGTCACAGTGACAAAACGTCTGACCTGCAGAATAGGCTTGAATATGCTCAATTGTTGTCATTTAGAATCCTTTGACATATCTCAACACCAGGACAAGGGTTATTTTTAAAGGATTGAAGGAAGTGGTGATTGCCTCCTTGTTCTTTGATGTTTAAACATCTTCTGCTCTCCTCGTGTCCTTTTGAGAAATAGAATCACCCACTTATGAGAAAAAGTGATATTTTAAAAAACACAGTAGAGCTACTTTGAGTCATCATTGCTACTGAATTCCTTGTCATATTTGTCTTTTATGGAAGGAAAAATGCACACTGTTGTTATAAGACTAACTGATCTGCCACCGTCCTTATGAGTTCAGCTGTGCTGACGTTGGAAAGATCATCACAGGTGGGCTTTATTAACTCTTCCCTCAGAGGAGGTTTAGAGAAGGTCATAAGATCTTCACCTGAATACACAGCCACTCTTTCAACCAGTTTTATGAAATTCTGCCCTAATTGCATGTGGCCTCAGTGAGGGAACCAAACATATATACTTAGAATGACTACAGATGGGATGCTATCTATATGGGACATGTAAACATCTAAGATTTCACAAAGTGGGTGAACTTTTCTTATATTCACATCATGAGCTCCATTCCTTTCACATCTTCAACAAAAACTGATATGAGAGACCACATGAATATAATTTGTTTTAGTGTTATAAAATTATGATTTTATTTTAAATTCCAAAATGATCCTAGATAATGAAATTTTGCATGTGCTTACAATTTATTTGTTCTCTCCAATGGTGAAGTGTCTGTTGAAATATTTTCCTTTCTTAATTAAGTTTGCATATTTATTACCATCAAGGCTTTATATAATGTAGATATAAATTTTATGCAAAAAGAATGATGCAAAAAAATCTCCTAATCTGGATCTTGCCTTTCATCCTATAAACAATGTTTCCTAAAGAGAAGAAACATATATTTGATGATGGTCAGGGTATTATAACTTCTGTTTTTCATTGTATGTATTCAGTTTGGGCATCATCTTTAAGATAACAAAACCATGTTCACGAAAACTGTTTTTCCTATGGTTTCTTTTTAATGATCAATTATTCCCAAATTAGGTTTTGCTAAAGATTGCTCATTCTGTTGCTTTTATGGTATTCTCAGAATCAATCGATTGTGGGTGTGAAGGAGCAGGGGTATGATTGCATGTATGGGACCTGGAAATGCTATCTGTATGTGACTGTGAGTGTGAACATTAGTGCATTGGTCTACTATTTACACTTAAGTCTATTACTCATTGAGTTTTAGGTCAGTATCATAATATTTGCATCATTATAATTTTATAAGGACATTAATATTGTCATCATTTCAACTTGTTTTGCAAATTCTTTTAAGTTTAAGTTTTTCTTTTTCAAATCCTTTATGAATATCAAAAGTATCAATTTAAATCCACAAACCCTTTTTTTACTTTTATTGAACAATGTTACCATTGTCATTTATGTTTATTTATTATAAAAGTTTTTCTTAAATTCTAATTTCTGATTTTTATTAAATGTAGAGGTGAAATTGTTTTTGTATATTGTTATGTGTACTTATGTAGAAGTTTTGAGAATTGGTTGCTGATATTTTTTATAGATTTAATGTGTGTGTGTGTGTGTGTGTGTGTGTGTGTGTGTGTGCTTGAACATGAGTATGGGTATGTTGGTTCCCTCACAAGCCAGGTATTAGATCCCCTACCTGGAGTTCCAGGAGGTTATGAGCAACCAGAAGTATGTTCTGTGTATCAAATGCCAGACTCTGAAAGCATCAGGCACTCTTAACTGTGGAGCCATCTCTCCAGGCCTTATTGCTGATTTCCTTTTGTAGAGTGCATGAGATTCTCTGTGTAGACAGATCATCACCTCTCAAAGCACGTGATGTTTTCCTTCTCCTACTTTACTGATTGAGTGTGGTTATAATTTATTTGTGCTTTAATAAATAAAGTTTGCCTGGAGATCAGAGGGAAGAGCAAGCCATTTTAAGTAAAGAAAGAAGTCAGGCAGCAGTAGCACACACCCTTAATCAAGCTGGATCTCCGTGTCTTCAAGGCCACACTAGGGAACAGAGCCAAGCCTGGTGACATATGCCTTCAATTCCAGTACCAATCATAGAGACCTGGAGATCTGTACAGACAGACAGGAAGTGGCAGAGCTTTGTAGGAAGAGGAAGTGAGGTACATGGCCTAAGAGAGCCAGTGAGAGGGCAGAACAGCAAGGCATATAAGCCTGGGTAGACAGGAAGTCACTCTTCTTTGGAAGCTGCAGAGTTGGTGAGGTAAAGTTGGCCGGTGGTTTTCCCTATTTCCCTGATTTCTCTAAGGCTTTCACCCCTATATTTCGCTCCTTGTTTTTTATTTAATAAGACCACTTAGAAATTCATCTACAATTGAATTTTTCCTGCCTGCCTAGCATAAGGATCACAGCCTCTGGCCTCTGTGAATTGCTCTTAATCGTGTTCATTCTTCCACTATTAAAAATGAAGTTATTTATACATTTGTAGATGACTTAATTAGGGTGGTAATGTTTATTTCCATTCCTAGTTTGCTAAAATTGCCAAATGGAATGAGTTTTAGACCCTAATAGAGGCTCATCTCATATGAAATGATCCTGATTTTCAAAAAAGCAAGGTAGGGAAAGCTATATTATTGTCAAATGTTAAGCTATCATTTATTGCTTATGTTTATTGGAGATCCACCAGTTATTGAAAAAAAGCATTTTCTGTATTCAGTTCCTTGAATTTTCACTCAGAATTTTTACATCAGTATTCACAGAGGAAGGAGTCTGTATAGCTTTTGTCACTCCAGTTAATTGTCTTTGTCATAAGTCTAGTCTTATAAAATGAATGAGGAAATGCTTGCTTCTTTCCAAAGTTCTGAAAGACTTTGTAGAATAGGAATTATCTTTAATTGAATGCATTAAAAGGACACACAGGTTTTATATTTTGTTATTTTGACCTATTACTTTTACAAATTAAAAAAATAATGGATATTATACTACTTTGGAAGTAAGTTTGATGGAGTATATATTTTAATGTTTTCTCACTCCAGGTTTTGAATTTATTACTATAAAATTTTATGCTATTTCCTTATACCCCAAATGTGTAGAGACATCACATGTAGCTTTCATGATATTTTGAATCTTATGGAAAATATTTAAAACTTTAAATGATTTTTATCTTAAGTCTATTAACTATGTTTTTTGGTCAGTTTTTATGCAATGATTTCTCTCTTCCTGGCTAAGATTTAACTTTTGTTTTTTGAAACTTTTGATATCAAATGCTAGACTCAGTTCTCTATGGTTTTCTTCTGCTCTAAGTATTTCGTCTCATCTGTGTGTTGCCTCAGTGGAATCTCCAATAAATTTAAACATAAGGCTTATATTTTGTATTTATCAACTTCTCTATGTTTTAAGGAAAAACTAAGATTAACCAAATATGAGATATGGGATTCAACTAGTACATCATTTTGACCAGAATTTCAAGTCATTTTAAAAGAAAAGAGGATCCTGGAGGTTGCTGTGAGAATGTGTCTTTTGTAATGTCAGAAGCCACACCCATAAAGTCTCCCCAACATCCCTGGAAAAGCATGAGCTGATCAAGGATGACAGCAGTAGACATGCCAGAGTGGATTGGGGAAACAGCATTGCATCCAAAAACAGGAAAATCAAAGCTTACAAACCATTCTGTGCTCGCTCCCCAAAGAAAACAAAATCAAGTGCTTTGTTTTGTTCATTTAAATTCATGTTACAAATTACACATCTAATTTTGTATATATTCTGTGAAGTACATTAGAAAATTAAATTACTGGGTTTTGGAAATTATGCTTTTAATAATAACCATGGAGAGAAGACATGTTAGAAGTTGCTTTGCAGGCCCAACCTGCATCATTTCCCCAGCATTGCTGAGACTTGACTCCTGCTATCACCACCCCAGCCGCAAAGCAGAGTGGGTACACGGAGCCCAGGGGACACAGCCCTCTGTTTTACTGTTTCTATTTCTTCTATTCTTTTGAATAGAAAGAGTTATTTCTATATAGTCTCCAGTTCATTTTAAACCAAAACTTTCATCTCCTTCTGCTTACCTTGACCATAAGGTTTTTTTACTGCAAGACCTAGAGTATAAACACAATATAGATGTGTTTGCTCCATAAGTAAGCATAGCTGGTAACAAATCTCATCCTCTTATCTCTAGAACTGCAGCCTACAATTTCACTGTTCATTCAATACAGATTGTAGATCAGAGGAGCAGGGACTCCTCTCTAAAGTCATTTGCTCAGAAAGCCACAAACCAGAATCAGAGTTCCTCTCTATCCATTCAGATTCGACACATGAGCCATATAATCCTTAAAATATATTTTAAATGCCATAAAAATGATAGTTTATGTTCCTGTGCCAATTCACAACATTTTCTATAATGACCATCAAAACAGCAAACATTTGAGTAAACATATAGGGACTTAGATTTCTACAGTTGAAATGACCTTTCTCAATAATTTAATATTTTGAGGTTTACCATTGCAAAAATTATTTACTAATATTGTACTTTTCATTTATTACTTTTAAAAACACTTGTCTCTCAAGATTTGCCTCAGTGTAAGCATCATAAATATATCTCAACTTGTTTTCCAACAAATGCACTCAGCACTTGATAAACCACTTATATTGACTGGCCTTGGTAAAAATGAAGCACAAATTAGCTTAAGAAAAAAATAAACATATTTTTCCTCTTCCCAGTGATAAGTATGTTTGTTTTTTAAAAAGGCTATTAGGAGTACTGCTATACATTATTAATTGTGCTGATATCTTTTCTACTTTTATTGTAATAATGACAATTATAGTTAATATGAAATGATCAAACAGCTTTCCACAGATTTATGCTTGGGGTTGAAGTGGTTATTTTTTTAATCTATTTACATTGTTAAAGGAAATATTAAGTACATTTAAGATGGGTTTAAGTCTTCCAAGTACTTTTATTTAATTTTCTAATAAAATAAAAATATTTAATACATCTTTCTTTGATCATTAAATGGGAAACTGGAAGAAACCTTTCTAAGGTGATCATCCAGACACATGGGATGTCCTGAGGATGGGGGATGACTTTGTTCACTCATGTTTTCCAAATTTTCATTCAACTAAATGCCTTGTATTTTAATGAAATTTTCAATAACACCTGAAAAAAGTATAGTGACAGTTCTGTGATTAAACTTAATAAATGTATTTTTAAATGCTAATTCATAGTTTCATTCTTGTTGTTGTATGACCTTTCTATAATGCATTTATGCAGTTGGCTAGCAGCTTTTGGGTTGGACTTTGAATGTCTGATTTTGAAAACGTCAAATATTACAATCAAGAGCCCCAAAGAAATCCCTCATCAAATTAGAATCCACTGGAAAATTTGGACCTTAGCTAATTAACTATGCTCTCAAGAATTTTACTGAGAAATGAACTCAATTTAAAATTAAATTAAATAAATTAAATATATTCTAAAATATGATAGCTCAAAACCCATTAATTTCAGTTGAGCTGGTTCTATCAAGCCAATTCTTGTTTTATGACCTGAAATATCTCTCACTTCAAGCAGTTATACACTTAATAGTACAGAGGGCAAGGGTTGTATACTAGGAAGTGTCAGGTACCATTAACTTGGCAGAATACAAATGTACATATTGCTTTCATCATTCAAGCATAAACAAAAGTATAACCACAAAGCAATGCTGAAGTTTCTCAAATTCTGTCATTAAATTGACTTAGAGAAATGCTCTTTCTTTTGAAATTAAGAACTGTTTCCAATGCAAAGTGTTCGCTGATGTGGTTCTTATGTATTTTACTCTGGTTTGCATAAGAAATCACATGACCTACATTTTTCTAATTTATTGCATACTTCTCTGCACACAGCATCTTGTCTGGAACGCCACCTCCCACTTCATAGATATACCATTTAGTTCCTTCACTGTTGTGAAGGACCAAAATGTCTATTTCTCTCAAGTGATTTAAAAATGATTTTTTGTTATTGTGTAAAAGATTTTAAGGTGAAAAAAACCAACCATAAGGCATGTTAGCTGTGGTTGTTAATCATGCACTTTGTTGTTAGCAATTTCTAGAGGGTGGGTATTGAGCACTTCCACCAGAGGGTATGTGAGTAAACGTGCAGTGAGCTTGATTTAGTGATTTTAGGATGTAAAAATAGTTCAATGTGTCATGTTGTAGAAAATAATTATGTGTAGCATAGTCAATCAAAATCAAATAAATAACATTCTAAAATTAAGAACAGGACACGTTTTACTTTTTTATACAAAAATTTTGGGGATACAGAGGCATGTCTGCTCTGTTTGGTAGGGAATTGGCATACATGTGTAACTTTGATGAAACCACAGCCTCCAGGTGAAAGTAGCTGGACTGTGATTAGTCTTACAGCTTGTGCTACCTTCTCTTGATGAGATAAATAAAAATCACTGTGTCCCCAGGTCAGCCCTTTTACTTTCGTTATCCTTGTGTACCTCACAATTACTGATTGTTTTTTATTGAATCATAAAGTGATATTCTGACTTAATTGTAAGATTTCTTTTGGTGACAGGAGTCTTTATATTTAAAGAAATATGTTCAATTACATGAAAGGTATAAAGATCAAATATCATGAATTAGAGATATCACAGGGTTTTCAGAAATAAAGGAAATGTTGGACAGAATGGAATCCTGCTGTGCGATATTTTGTATGCTGTGAATATGTGTTGCTCTGACTGGTTGATTAAAAAAAATGTTGATTGGCCAGTAGCCAGGCAGGAAGTGTAGTTGGGATGAGCAGATAAGAGAATTCTGGGAAGATGAAGGCTGAGTCAGCAGATACCAGCCTGCTAGCCAGGGAGCAGCATGTAATGACTCACAGGTAAAGCCACGGAAAACGTGGTGACATATAGATTAACAGAAGTGGGCTGAGTTTAAGTTTAAGAGCTAGTCAGCAGTAAGCCTGAGCTAATGGCTGAGCAGTTTTAATTAATATAAGCCTCTGTATGTTTACTTGGGTCTGAGCAGCTGCAGACTGGGTAGGACACAGGAAAACTTCAGCTACGGAATCCAGGACTCTTGAATAAAAAAAAAAAGTTGAGTTTTTAAAATACAAATATTTATTTATTTATATGGGAGTGCTGTCAACTCAAATGAGTGCATCTACATCTAAGCTAAATCCCCAACCCAGGAAAGTATGGGTTTTCTACAGTGTCTCAGTAGACAATTCAGTTACTAAGTATAGGTTGTGACCACACGTTTAGAGAGAGAACCAACAGACCTGTGTGATCTAGTAAAGTCACAAAATAAGCGAATTCTTCCACATTGATCGAACTTATCTTGGATTTTTTTCAGTCATTTGTTTATAGTTTAAACTGTCTACACTGTAGCAACTTCACAATATTCTACATGTTTTAATAAATATGTTAGGGAAGTGCTTAGAATTTCTGTGGTGAAGGCCTAATCAAGCAAAGAATTTTAACAACACACCCAATGTATGTTGTTTAGTGTTATAGTGACACAGAAGAATAAAACAACTTAAAGGCCTGACAATGGTTTCTGGACCATTATCACTCTGCTGTATTAGCATAATAAATATGGTGAAAAATTATAATTATTTCTTGTATCTATGTACATACATATTAACTTTTCCTTATTTCATTTTCAACTTTGCATACACATATTGTTAGTTAAATGTCCTAAACAAAGTCTCTTATGCAACCAATCAAATTTTGTTTTTATTATTTAGTAAAAGACTAAAATGAGAAAATGGATAGAAAAAGGAGAAATAAGTACTTGGCATGATATCAAATGTTTAATAGTTCATTAGGGGAACAACTAAAATTATATATAACATAACAACAGTAAAGTAATAATGATGTTTATATATTATATAAGATTTTAGAATTCTAGCTTTTTTTTTCCCTCTTATTGAAATAGATCATTTTCTTTCTTTTTTTTTTTTTTTGAGACAGGGTTTCTCTGTGTAGCTTTGTGCCTTTCCTGGATCTCGCTCTGTAGACTAGGTTGGCCTTGAACTCACAAAGATCCGCCTGGCTCTGCCTCCTGAGTACTGGTATTAAAGACATGTGCCACCACCACCCGGCTTTAGATTATTTTCTTATACAACATATCCTGATTATAGTTTCCCCTCCCTCTTCTTCTCCAAGTTCCTCCCCACTTCCTCTCCCTTCTGGATCCACTCCCTTTCTGTCTCTCATTTGAAATCAACAGGTTTCTAAGAGATAACAACCAAACATGACAAAATAAAATATAGCAAGAAAAAATATCATATCAATGTTGGAGAAGGCATCCAAACAGAAGAAGAAGAGTTCTGAGAGTAGGCATAAGATTCAGAGACCCACTTGTTCTCACACTCAGGAGTCATATAAAAATACTAAACTAAAAGCTATAGCATATACACAGAGAACCTGGTACAGACCCATAAAAGTCCTGTGCTTGCTTCTTCAGTCTCTGTGAGTTCATGTGTGACTTTCTTAGTAAATTTGAGGGCTTTATGCTGCTAGTGTCCATCTTCCCTCCCCTCTGGCTCTTACACTCTTTCTGCCTCTTCTTCCACTGTGTTCCCTGAGCTCTGAGGGGAGGGATTTAATGGAGACCTCACATTTAATCTCTCTCTTTGTAAAATGTCTTGCTGTGGATCTCTTTATCTGTTCCTATCTGGTACCAGAGAAAGCCTCTGATGACTGAATAAGGCACAGATCTATGAGTACAGCAGAATGTCATTAAGAGTCATTTTACTGATAATTGTTGCTGTTGTTGTTGAGCAGTAGTATTTGGGTTTATCCTAGGTCTCTGAGCCACCTGATCTCTGGTTCCTGGTTACCTAAGCATAAAACTTAACTTGGTAAGTGCTACTCCACATTTAAGAGTACTTGCTGTTCCAGAGAATGTGGATTCAGCTCCCCAGCACTCACATAGCAATTCACAATCTTCAATAATTCCATTTCTAATATATCTAATGCCATTTTCTGACTTCCTTAGCCACTGGACATGCATGTGGTTCATAGATATCCTTGCAAACAAAACACCATAGACACGAACTTTTTAAAAATTAAGAAAAAATATTACATTAATTTGTAGAAACATGATCATCTCAATTTAAAAATACTTCTAATTCTTGGTAACCTTGAATTGAAATCTTATTATAAAAGATGCATAATATATTTGTCTAACTTAGCTTTGATTGTTCTTCATCTTTATAATGGATATGGAGACCGTACTTTATGCATGTTGAATTTATAGGTCTACAGAGAAACTACAGTTTTCAACATTTGGCTCATCCCATAATTCCCTCAAGGGAAGTTTCTGCCCTTGCTTATAAATAGATATAAAGCATAAGTTTTTAATACACTGACAATTATGGTCTCACACTTTAAGTTTAACAGGCTATGTTTCTTTTAATAGCAGGGGACACTAGCATATGGGAAAGGGACTGAAAGAATATTATGACACCTTATGTCACTAAGTTCACCCAGAATCTGGAAACTAGGCAAAAACTACCACATGATTATAGCATGTGAGTCCATAACTGAGTGTCTATTACTGTAGTATATGGTTCCAAAATTATGCCTAAGCATATTTTCCAGGGTCTAAGAAAGAACTCTCATAGCAGGTTCCTTTGAAATCATTTGTTCAGTATACGTATTTTTTTTTTTTTTCTGAAGAAAATACCCTTCGTCCAAGCTGAGCTGGGCTAATAAAGTGCAAGAAGACAATAAAGTCCACCATGTGGCTCACCAAAAAGAAAAGAAACAAGCAGACCACAACCTTCATGTATATTTCCTACCAGAGGTCTCACTGTAACACACCATGTGTCGTGAATGGCAGTTTTTACTTGTATATCATATTTTATTGCTTTGATAATATACCTGATAGGATGAACCAAATAAAAATGGTATTATTTATTCTGGTGAACAGTTTCAGGGTACAGTCCATTGCCATGGATGGCATGACCTCAGGATCCTAAGGCAGGGGTCACATGGCATCTGCAATCAGGTAATGGAAAGAAAGGAGTTCAGTTTGTTTTCTCCTTTTTATTTAGTAGGGGATTTCATCCCAAGGAGTTGTGTTACCCAGAATTAGGATGGGTCCACTCACCCCAATTAAGACAATGTAAGAATTCCCTTACAGACATGCCCAGCTGATTGATGCCTAGGTCATTTAGGATTTTGTCAATTTTAAAATCAATATTAAGCATCACAATGCCTGATACCTATGAAGATATTTAAGAGAAATATCTCTACTCTTTCAAGGGCTGTCCTTTAATGGGTCTATTTTCTTTGGCTGATTTCTTTTGAATATTTTGGTAGAACAATGTGAATGATGAACTTTAGGATTCAGAAACAGTCTTTCTGTGATAATATCAAAGTTTCAGAAATAAAGGAAAGAAAATTGTCTTTTTTTGAAATAGTAAATAGAGTCTCAGAATTATCAGGACTACCTTTGCGACTTGCTGGTCTCCTGAGTAAGGTATCTTCCAGTTTCCTATTTAAAGACTGAAAATGTCTTAGATGTCATGCTTTATTAAAAAAAATGAATTGAAAGATAAACATTTCACCTCCAAATATATATCTGTACAAAGTTGTTTGAATTATTACAATTAATTGTATCAATTTTTACTCAAAACATTTGTATAACTAAACAAGAAAAGCTACTAGCACAATTAATTATATGTAGCACAACTGACTGTGAGCAAGTTTTTAAAAACAAACATATTTATCACTTGGGGGAAAAAGAAAATTATATTTATTTTTCTAACCTAATTTGTGCTTTCTTTTGACCAAAGCCTGTCAGTATAAATGGTCATCTTGCACTGAGTGCATAAGTTGGAGAATGAGTTAAGGTTTATCTGCAATGTTTACACTGGGGCAGATCTTGAGAGACAAATAGACAAACATGAATTTCATGAGTTCCAAGGCATGAGGCTCATTTAATCTTGGGGGAATAAAATTAATATATGAATAGCACAGTATTGTTAGGTATATTTGTAATGGTAAGCCAAAAAATATTAAACTATTGAGAAAGGACATTCCAATTGTGGAACTAAAATGTCTGCATATGTTTGCTCAAATCTTTGCTGTTTTGAAGGTCATTATAGGAAGTGCTCTGGATTGGCAAGAGGACGTAAATTAGCCATCCTTTAATGTGAAATGCATTTTTAAAATTTATTGTTAATGTGTTCAACTTGAACCTGAAGAGTTGAGTTCTAGCCCTGGCTTGCTGCTGTTTGAGCAAATGACCTCATAGTAGAACCTTCCTCCTCTGAGCTCTAGTCTCTAGTCTTCATTGAATTAGCTGTTAAATCCTAGACTCATATTCACTTCAGAAAAGAATGGAGAAGACAAGTTTATGACCAGGTGTTCTTCTTTACCACAAATTTTTAAAAATACAACTTCCACTAAAATATGCTTATACCAAAGTTCTTAAAAGGCATCTGGTAATAGGCCTTCCTACAGAGTGCGTGCTCACCTTGAGGAAGATGGCACTCATGTAAACAAAACATCTTGACTGTACTGAGTCATGGTTCTTCTTTGATGATGTCTTTAGGGGTTTTAAATGACTCTTTGGAACCTTTTTGAATGTTTACCTACATATGTTCACTGAATTCACTTCCTTGGGAAGGCTTAGTGATGAGACTTAATTGATACCGATGATATATAATTGATATATATGTATATGAAAGACTCAGTCTGAAACTAATTCCTTGGTTGATTGTACACACCATTCTATTTCATCTCTTCTAAATCATACTGTTTTTCCCTGAGAAAATTTATTCATACACATATAGTGTGTTGTCTTAAGTTTATCCAATCTGAGAAATATGTTATACATCTACATTCCTATAAAATGAGAAGTTTATTTCATATGCAGCCAATACACAAATCATTTCAGTGAATGAAAAATGTATATATATTCAATGAATTGCTAGTCAATAGAAGAAAAAATTAAATATATAAGAGCCCAAGTCTTCCTGTTTTTATACAATAGAGTCTACTGATGGACACAAATATTAATGAATGATAATAGTTAATTAGAAATATGATTTTTTTATGAAAAAAAGTTCAACACTCTGTACATGAAATCAAAACATGAGAGAGAGAACTAGATTGGGTAGTCAGAGAAAAATCCACCAAGTAAGGGCACCAAAGCTGAGTGAGGAGACAAACAGGTGAAGTGCTCTGGTGTTAATTTGCTAAGAGAGGATAGTTAAGTATTAAAGACTAGGCACAAGGAGGAATGTCACAGCTCAGTGTATTGAGCAAAATGGGAATCAGGAATACCTGAGGTGGGCTGTGTAAAATTATACACTTCCTCACACCACATTAAGAATTTCTAACTCATTTTTAATATCAATTGGAAGCAATTAGAGTTGTAGCAGAGGAAGAAACTTGGTATTAAGATTTCCAAATGAATGGAATGTCTCATTAGGCTGGAGCAAAGCAAGAACAAGCCGTGTTTATAAGAAGTCTAAGCTGAGCGAAGCTCAGTTACCAATATCAATAAATTTGAACAGTGGAGAAAAACAAATGCTTGACTTCGATATACTAAAATATGAAAACTGTGTGAAGAACAAGATATAAATAGAAGACAAAAGGAATTATAAAATGTCTCACTTCCATTTTTATCACAAAGACAGGAGAGGAAGTTCATCTTACATCAGAGTTAAGGATCCCAAGGCAGTAAGTTAGGAGAAGCCTATTCAGCATCAATGTTTCCGTTTCTGTTACATGTTCTAGTTATATCCAGTAGGGGATTCAAACCACACCACTGTGGAACAGTTTTAGTGTGGGTATATGCATGGACACATTGTATTTGGGAATTTATAAAATCACCTAACTTGGTTATAATTTTTATTTTAACAGCTTCCATTAAAAAGAAAAGTTTATTACATATTTTTCTATTTCTTAAAAAATTCCTAAAAGTTTGCAATACTAAAATAAATGAAAGAGAAGGAAGGAATAATGGACACAAAGATAAAACAGAAGAAATATGGAGAAGGATTACTAGGAGACAGGAAAGGGAATGGAAAGGAAAGGAGAAATGAAAGGAGAAAAGGAGAGAGAGACAGAGAGAGAGAGAGAGAGAGAGAGAGAGAGAGAGAGAGAGAGAGAGAGAGAGAGGAAGAAAGGAAGGAGGGAAGAAAGGAAGGAAGAAAAGAATGAAAGAGAAGGAAGGAAGCAAATTTTAGCATCATACATTCAAGTTAAATTTCTACCAAGGTCACTCCCTGTTTTTAATGAAGACAAATGTAATACACTTAGTGCTACCTAAGTTATATAAACATCTAGTTTTCAACCCAAGGTTAGGATTTTTTAAATTGGTGTTGCATCTTTTAAAAACTCTATTAAATTTGATTTGGTACACTTGTGAATTTAGGTTAAGTTTAAACTGATCTATTTTTATAAGAAAATTCCTTATTACTGCTACAAACCATAAGCTGAGACAAAGGAATGTGTTTCTATTAACTAGATGTTTCCATTAAAGTTATATGTTTTGTTTCCTAAGAGAAGGTCTGAGAATAATTTAAAAAGATACTTTTAAAAGGTTGTCCTCAATGAATTGGGGCAATCACCTAGCTAGAGTAAATACATTGGGAAATCTCTCCCAGGTTGGCTCTGCAGTGTGGTTTTGTAGAGTATTATGAAGAACTCTTGGCATGGCATTATAATTGAAGCGCTGTTGTGTGTTAAAAGATTCCATTTTTGATCTTCCTTCCATAATAGTCATTCTTTAATCTTTTTTTCCTCCATTGCCTCATTTTGCCTTCTTGGAATATTACACATGCTGAATACCATTATTGCTTTTCATTATTAACTAGGGATGAATTTGGAAAAAGTAATTTTGTGCAGGCTTGATGTTACAGAATAAGCTGTCAAACATCATAGCAGGTGACAGTGTGCTGTCCTTCTGTGGAGCTGAGGCACAGTATGTGTTGTAGCTGGAAGGTTATAGGTAATCAGAGAGGATTACGGACGGCAGCTTTATTAAATATCTGTGGAGGTCTACTGTGGCTGAGGCCAGATAATATGAGCTTCCAATATGAAAACAGGAAATTATTAATAAACTGGATTGGCTGTTCTGAATGCCCTTGCAAAAGTTTATCTAATTTTAGTTTCTAGGGAGATGAATGTCAAGTATTAGATTTATTATTACTTAAGGTGTAGGCCTTTTATTCTTTGAAGTGATTCTCTTTTAATTTGTTATATTTCCCTGGATGTTTGATGATATTAACATTGTTTAAAGCAGAATGTTTCCACTCTCATTTTCTGGTAAGTAAATTTTGACAGCTCAGAATACAGCAGATTTTATGTGTTTTCTTTCTGATAGTATATGATAAAACATGGCTTGCTAGGAGATTTAGATATGCATGGAAGCTGGCATGCTGATATTTTACAACCTAATAAATCATCCTCATTAACCAACATCGGTGCTTATTTATCTCAACTTTCCTGTGCCAGTTTCTCAAGGCTGAAACCTTCTTCTGCTAATCCCAGAAAAGAATGTGGGTGCTTAATACAGAGGAAACCCCAGATTGAGACCTTGATTTTACTATAAACAGCAAAGTAAAGAATGCAGAACTTGTGCAAGCACCTTCCATGTGCCTTTATGTACCCCGAGAGAGGGAGAGAAACAGCACCTTGAGTTTAACACCGAAGTTTGACAAGCATTGAAACTAAAAAGGAAGTGTAAATTTACTAATCAAAACATCTGTACTGTGCAGCCATTTACATTTTCCTATCAAGACATGAGAGAAATGTTAATTTTAGACGACTCTTTTTATGACCTATAATTACTGTCATTAAGAAAGCTCAGGAGACTTACAGGGAGCTTTGACTGAAATACAGTTTGACATGTTCTATAATTAATGCTGAATTAACGTGCTACACGAAGTGTCTAGAAAAAAAGGGAGAGAGAGAGAGAGAGATTTCCCTTTCTCAAAGAGAAGTCAAAGAAATTGTATTAGAGGAATGCCCGGCAGCACTTGGGTGTTTCAACTTCTATCACCAGCCTGCAAAGAGCTGACTTCTCAAGTCCTTCATGTCATTGTGAAGACTTTCCTTTGGTTTCTGATGGAGCAGGATATGTACATACAAGTTCAGATCTCTGTTTCTATGTAATTTCTCACATCCTTCAAAGCAGCTAATGAATACTTGAAAGGCACCATTTCTTTTGGACTTAGGAGAATACGCACAATGTATAAGTTTTTTAATTGGTCATCACATGTATAATTTACACTTTTTCCTGTGGTTTTAATGCTTTCATTTATAAACAATTATCAATTCTTCATGAGAATAGAAGTTCCTCAGAGTAAGTTAATGTCTTCTTTTTTACCACTTAGTAGCTCAGAAAAACTGTGTATGGCAGGCTATTGGTGTCCAATAAATATTCGATCAATATTATAGAGAAATAGATCATCTTGAGATATTTCCATATTTTCAAAAATGTTCATTATACTACCCCACTGTTCAATTTTCTTTTTTTTTCTTTAAATTAAAAATTTGATGAGCTATGTATGTAAGAACTCTTAAGTAAGAAATGTTTAGGGTTGAGTTCTAAGACTTGATCTGAAAATTGATCAACAATATTTTAGATTAACCTTTTTTTTTGAGGAGGAACAGAGATGTTTTATTACTGTATCAGACTCAAGGTGGAAATGGAGGGAAAAGGACTACATACATATATATATATATATATATATATATATATATATATATATATATATATATATTTCCTTAGTGGTTGCCTTGGGAATTATACTCAACATCTTAACTTACAACAATTTGGAACATACCAATGTCAACTTAATTTTTTTTTTTTTGGATTCTACTTTTTTTTTTTATTTTACAATATAATTCAGTTCTACATATCAGTCACGGATTCTCTTGTTTTCCCCCCTCCCACCCCTCTCCCTTTCCCCCCAGCACACCCCCCATTCCCACCTCCTCCAGGGCAAAGCCTCCCCCGAGGACTGAGATCAACTTGGTAGACTCAGTCCAGGCAGGTCCAGTCCCCTCCTCCCAGGCCAAGCCAAGCGTCCCTGCATAAGCCCCAGGTTTCAAACAGCCAACTCATGCAATGAGCCCAGGACCTGGTACCACTGCCTGGGTACCTCCCAAACAGATGAAGCCAATCAAATGTCTCACCCATTCAGAGGTCCTGATCCAGTTGGGGGCCCCTCAGCCATTGGTTCATAATTCATGTGTTTCCATTCGTTTGGCTATTTGTCCCTGTGCTTTATCCAATCTTGGTTTCAACAATTCTCGCTCATATATACCCTCCTCTTTTTCGATAGTTAGACTCCCAGAGCTCCACCCGGGGCCTAGCAGTGGATCTCTGCATCCAGTTCCCTCAGTCGATGGATGGGGTTTCTAGCACGACAATTAGGGTGTTTGGCCATCCCATCACCAGAGTAGGTCAGTTCAGGCTGTCTGTCGACCACTGCCAGCAGTCTATTGTGGGGGTATCTTTGTGGATTTCTGTGGGCCTCTCTAGCACTTTGCTTCTTCCTATTCTCATGTGGTCTTCATTTACCATGGTCTCCTATTCCTTGTTCTCCCTCTCTGTTTTTGATTCAGCTGGGATCTCCAGCTCCCCCAAGCTCTCTTTCCCTTGACCCTTGCCCTTCATTAGCAGGGATCGCCCAATGAGATCTACATGAACAGCCTGGACTTGAGTTAGATTAACCTTTTGAACAAATGATTCACATTATGCTTTGACTGCTGACTGTCCCCCAGATGTCCAGGAACTAAAATCTCAGCTAGTACTGGGAAATGAGAAGATTTCAGATTACTAAGTGCATAATGCACACGAATGTGAAAGAGGAGCTTCCAGCCTATTTCTATTGTTTTTTTAGATTTATTAGTTTCATTTTATGTGTATGAGTGTTTTGACTCTATATATTTGTACCACATTCATGTATTTTTCCCAAGAAGTTCAGAGGAGGGCATTGGATCTCCTAGAACAGGTGTTATAAATAGTCCTGAACAACTATGTAGCTGATGGGAAACAAACTCGGATTCTCTGCAACACCAGCCATTGCTCTTAATCACTGAGCCATCTTTCTAGCTTTCTTACCTTTCTTTGTTTTGTTTTCTTTTAACCATAAGTGAGAAACTGAGTTCAATTTGTGTGTGTGTATGTGTGTGTGTGTGTGTGTGTGTGTGTGTGTGTGTGTGTGTGTGTGTGTGTGTAGGGGGTTCTTCTAGAATAAATAAGAAAGATGATATTGCAATCATGATAGCTACAATTAAATGAAGTTGACAGTAGTGTGCAACTGATTTTTTTTTTCTTGTGGTTTCTTGAAATTGCTTCTCATTCTATAGTCCGATGATTTAGAACTTACTTTATACCCTAGGCTGTCTTGGGCACCTAAGAGGTCAAATTAAAGGTATGCCATCATGCCTAGTAGCAATAGACATTTATAGATATATTTCACCACTTTTTTCCCCACAGGACAACAGAAAATTAGGGAAGTTTTTTTTTAATGTGTCTTTTTTCCATAAACCTCTATTTTATATTTAGCATAGCATCTTCCACTTGATTATGCATTTTTTGAGGAATGGGGTCATGTATACTGCTTTCAGTATCTTACTCACAGTATTGGTGTTAAGATAGCTGTGTCTGAATTTTAAGTGAATTCTGATGTCTGAGAAAATAAACTAGTCTGGGAAGCTAAAGTCTCTGATAAGGAAGAAGACGTAGATGGTCTTTGAAGCAAGCTCTGCAATCTACTCACAGTCTTCTTTCTGTTCTCATTAAAAGGTAGTACTGAAAGACACTGAAAGAAAAAACAGAAATTGTGTATAATATTGTCTCCAAAAGATGAGTGATGTGTGAGGCATTCTCTCTCTCTCTCTCTCTCTGTATGTGTGTGTGTGATTTGTCAGTGTCTTATCCTCTCTATATAAAGCTATTTTTCTAAACCATGGCAAGACCCATGAATGGAGATGTTTCACATAGAGAAGGAGAGAAGGGACATTCAGAGTCTATTCTTCACTCTCAGTTCCTTTCTTTTTTTTTTTCTCATTGTGCTGTTGTGGAGAAAGGCAAGATAGTAAGGTAGAGGATCAGATGACTTTATGTGTTTTTTTTTTTTTTTCATACTCAATGAGTATGATTAAAGTTACCATTTTCCTTATGAGGGCTTTGGGAACAAATCACTTCCATCAATAAGGATGATATTCTGCTACACTCTTGCCTGTAACCTATACTCACTCATTCCTGGTGTAGTCGGCAGTTATTCTTTAATTCAGGTGAGCCATAAACATAGAATACTAGGCACATGCTGGTGTTATTCTACAGTTCTTTTTTCAGACATAGCATTTACTCTTCATACTCTGCCTTTTGTTTTTGGGAGTATGCATCAGTGATCTCCTACAGGTCTGCAGAATTCTCTTATCAGGTGTGTTGTTCACTTTTAAATGTGAACTTGGCTAAGATAAGATATGCCCAGAAAGTTCATAAAACATGTTTCTACTTCCATCAAACAAAGGAAATCTTTTTTTTTTACCTTTTTTTCGAGACAGGGTTTCTCTATGTAGCATTGTGCCTTTCCTGGAACTCTCTTTGTAGACCAGGCTAGCCTCGAACTCACAGAAATCTACGTGCTTCTGCCTCCTGAGTGCTGGAATTAAAGGCATGCACTGCCACCACCACCCAGCCAAAGGAAATCTTCGTTCTCAGACACTAGCACTCAACCTGAATTCCTACTGTAGTTTTCTTGGCTTTACAGCTTTCAGATACCACAATGCAAGATCATTAGACTCCACAATTGCAGGACTCACTACTCCTTACAAATATCCTCTTATATCTCTATCAATATTTCCTAGAAATTTCAATTTTTTTCTTTGAAACTCTCTGTAATGTACAGAACGTTATGGTTACGAATTCACCCTTCCACCATGCTCCAGGCATTGGAGATCAGATAACCATATTGACTTTCCTTAAAATTTTATTTATAGTATCCCTTCCTTTTCTCTTCTCTTTCTCTCCCCACCTTCCTTCTCTGTAGCTGGAGAGTTTCTCTCCAGGTCCCACCAAGCCCCCACAGTCCCACAACCCACATATAAAATAAACACACAGACGCTTATATTATTTAAACTGTTTGGCCTAATGGCTCAGGCTTCTTGTTAACTGTTCTTATATCTTAAATTAACCCATTTCTATAAATCTATACCTTGCCACGTGGCTCGTGGCTTACCGGCATCTTCACATGCTGCTTATCATGGTGGCTGCTGGTAGTGTTTCTTTCTCTGCCTTCCTGTTCCCTCAATTCTCCTCTCTGTTAGTCCCCCCTATACTTCCTGTCTGGCTACTGGCCAATCAGTGTTTTATTTATACAGAGCAATATCCACAGCACTTCTCTGCCTTCCTCTCTTTTTCTCCAACTGTCCACCCATAACTGATTATCAAGAAATGACAAAACCCATAAATATACCATTAGTAAACTCAACATTTCAAACCTATTGTCTTTTTGTCTTCTTGACAGATTCTTCTACTTTGCTACCCTTTTAAAATTAATTGCAATAGGTGTAAAAAAAAAGGGTGGCAAATTAGGTTAGCAAATATTTTGAAGCCAAACTTCAATGCCTGTACAAGTTTCAACACAGTAGAACTATTTCATCAAGGGAAAATCTACTGACATGTGAAAAAAAAAAAACTAAACATTGAAGTAGTTTCATTACTCTAAGAAACTAGGTGTCTTCTCCACTCTTTATAACACCTTGGCCTTGAGTGCCTTCCTCAGAAAGCACATTTTAACAAACTTCTCCTGAGGACAGTGTGATGAATAATGAGAAGGTTTAAAATAAAGCTGACTGAGACAACACAATTGAACTGGTACACATGAGAAAGGTTTTATGTAAGAAATAAGAAAAATATTTTGAAATTCATAGATGTAAAGATTTAAGAAGATAGAATATTTATAATGGTGAGTGACCAATAACAACACACATTTGAAAACTGTTATTTACATCATCTATGGGCCAGATGCATATTTTCTTGTAATTTCCAGAACATCAATATTATACATAAAATCTTGTGTTAACATGTTAAGTTTGAAGATCTGATATACTATCCATGCTTTTATGGCAACATAGGTTCTCTGTCTAGTCTATCACAACAAGAAATTCATATAGACAACTAGACACCTTGTAATCATTCCAAAAAGATAATTTTGTCTTTAGAGAAGCATAATCATCTCAGCAATTCATTTCATCCACATAGTGATGTAATTATTGCAAAACATTCCACTAGCTACTTATATAAGTAATTAGAATTTTTGAGATTAAATATGATGGCAGGCTTTTTCACAAGAGGGTGGAGAAGCATTCATGATTTCAAATTTACATGTAAAGAATGATTTCCTGGTTGTCATAAACGGTGTCATGTTGAAGAGGTTATAACTTTCTTACTATGAAAAATAGTATAGATGACTTTTGGCTTTTTTCTTAGTATGAATGACTATTGGCATGGGTGTTATCACCCAAAGATCTGGTAGCCTATTGGCTCCTAACTTCTACAGTATTCTGTAGTTTTCAGTAATTTCTTTTGTTTGTTTTGTTTGTGTGTTTTGTTTTTCCCTTCTGAAGATGTTTGGACTCAAACTTTAAGTGCTGACAAATAAGAAAAAGAAAATCCTACTGTCAGTTCATTAAGCCCCTTGTGTCTGATTTCAGTGTTTGCACTGTCTTAGTTCACCTGGTTTCAGCATCCACACAGCATTAAGCAAACAAATAAGATGTCATATGCATAAACAACATAATTTTCCATGCTTGGGCTTACTGTTTTGCCAGTAGCACTGTATTGGTCCAATGACAGCAAATGAGATTATGGACATGGCTCTTGACTCCTTGTTCCCTGTATCTATATAACCTAGGATATGTCTGAACAGTTTTATGTGGTACACACTGGCTGGAATTTGTCAGTGACTTCATCTTCTCAGACAATGTTTGAGATCCTTAGAATGGCATAAAGTGTTTGTATTCTAAACCTCAGAAGACCTGTAGAGCATCATCTTGGGCAAATTTTCATGTCACATTTTGTTTTGTACCAATTATGAAATTTTTCTTTTTTCTTTCCCTTCTTATTTTTTGCTTTTTTTGTTGTTTATTCAAGACAGATTCAAGAAGGTGTTTTTCTGTATAGCCCTGGCTGTTCTGGAACTCATTCTGTGGACCAGGCTGGCCTCAAACTGGAAGATCCATATGCCTCAGCCTCCTGAGTGCTAGGATTAAAGGCATGTGTTCACCACTGCCAAGATGAAAATTTTCTAATTCTCAATCATAACTAATAGGCTGCATACCTATGCTCAAGATGTACTAATTCCTTTTTAGCTTAGAAAATATTTATTCTATCTCAAAGCTTTATTAATCATTTAAAATTTGGTTATAATGACTTTTTCCGGACTTAAATTTATAATTCAATATTTAACTGGGACAATAGAACATACAAGTGTCTCTCTCTCTCTCTCTCTCTGTATGTGTGTGTATATACAGTAGCTGAGAGCTTGCATGTTGAGACAATAACCATGAGTAAGAGAAAACAACAGTCAGTTGGAGTGGTGTTGAGTCCACATTTCCTCCAATAAGGCCACACATCCTATCTTTCCAAAACAGTTCCACCACATGCCACATGCAGACCCAGCACTGAAACATGAGTACCTGTCTCATTGAAACCACCACAGACAGTAAGAATATAACTGACACAGTACTATTATTTTAAACATTTTAAATACAGAATATGTTCTTTGCTTAGAATGCATTAAATTTAGAAACCCTAAGCCAAATCTCCCCAGCAAGGTGTTCCTGGTGTCTTTTGTGTTTTCAAGCTAGATGTGTACAGAAGTGAACAAAGTTCACAAGCTCTCTCCCATCATCCAGCCTAATGTTTATTTTGACACTGCATGAGTACTAAGAAGGATTTTAGCATTTTTCAGTGGCTAAACAAAATCATACTTAATCATGTTTATTGCCACTTGAATATGATAAGATTTTAAATTTCTATATTCATAAAGCTTTAATGGTACACAACCATGTTCACAATTTACATAGTTTCTATGTCAGATTTTTTTGCTGAAAGAATGCATTAAATTAGATTTGAAAGCCAGGCAATGATGGCAGACACCTTTAATCCCAGCACTCAGGAGGCGGTGGCAGGTGGATCTCTGTGAGTTCGAGGCCAGCCAGTTATACAGAATAAGTTTTAGAACAGCCAGAGCTGCACAAAGAAACCCTGTCTCAAAACAAAAACAAAAACAAACAAACAAAAATTTGATAGACTGAATGGACTGAAAGCCTGGAAATGTATTTACCTTCCAGTCCTTGACAAGGAGAGTTCCACAGCTCTGCTGGAAGGTTTATCTCCATAGACAGCATCACTTCTCTCTTGTCAGTGTTAGGATTAGCATATGGCTGAGCTGTAAAAGGAGGCAGACAGCTCCAGGTCAGGATATAGCTTACAAATTAAGTAAGTGTTTATATCAGCAATATCCTCTCTACGTAAAATCATATTTTAGAATCCTCCCAATAAAGAACATGTCACTAAAACATTGTCATGTAGAATTTTCATTTCAAAAAGATTGTGTACATGTTCCTGCTGTGTTTCCTCTGTAATCTTGGACAATTAACTGCTCTCTACATATCATTTTTAGATATATAAACTGCTAAAATATTTTCAGTGAACGTTCACTCTTTTTGCTTAGTACATCAGCTTCCTAATTTCCTTCAATAGATTTTGTCACGAATATTGTAGGACTATTTTAACATGAAATTTTATGTACTTGTTTTGGCAAATAACTGAGCCACACTGAGTCTTAACATAGCTAACTTAAAAATGTTGTGGACCTGAAGATCTTAAATAAAACATTAAAATTACATGATTCGTAAGTAAATATAGGCAATTACACAGTGTTTCAAGCATATTTTCAAAGGAAAAAGCAGATACTTATATATAATATAAATCAGGAAACGTTGCATAGAAAAATTAAACTTTTGAGAATTCAAAATACACATTTTAGCAATTTATTAGATAGCTTAAATGTTGCCCTATAATATATTTTAAAAGAGAAAATTTTAAGATGAAGAATTTGTATCATTTTTAATGAATATTTTCAAATCTAGCTTTAAATGTGCAATTATATCATAAAATTTTATTAAATGTAGCATCATAGAAGTTTTCATATGACATTGTTTCATTTATTTCCCTTGTTGAAATGTTAACATCCCTGAAAATAACTTCGGACAGTTATGTTTAATTTGAGCTTTAGGGTTCCTTGGAGTGGAAACGGGAAGAGCTTGTGATTTTCTGGACATGGAAACTCACTTTTCATGGTAAACTGGATAAACACTTGTGCTACCTCATGGGAATAGGCTAAAAATGAGTAGGGGGATCTCTTTTGCTAAGATGCCAAGGGCTCCATCTTCTTTGAAAATCAGTGGCCTTTGAGGGATCATGAATCGCTGAGGTAGAACAATCCTTATTCCTCTTTATCTCTCATCCACTGCCTTTGAAATCAACTGCAGCTTCGGACTTGGAAGCGGCACAAAGGGCAGGGCTGGGAATAAAATATATGGCCCAGGATTTGTGATGCTCAAGTGATTCCAACTCATTTCTGCAATCTCCGCGGCTCTGAAGCAGGCTAGACTTATCGCTGATATATTGCATCTCATAGCACGCTAATTCATTTTCCAGAGGTAATCCTCGCCAGCTCTCCCATTATTCTTCTAAAGCGAGCTTACGATTTGGTTTCATTTGAAATAATTCATCCTTAGTTCATGATTCCCGATTTTATCAAATTACGCAGATCCAGAGAGTGTCCCAGAATTCTTTGTGCATAAAAATCAAAATTGTTAAAATGTCCCACAATGGTCAATGCTCACCTGTGATACAAAACAAACCGTCCTACTACCGCAGCTTTCTGTACTCAGTTCAGCAGTTTCCGCACCACATATTTCTTTCCAGCTAATTACAAATAGGCATAGGACAGACTTCTTAACTATTCAACAGAAGCAAAATGTACAGTTATTTCTTCTTAAATAAATTCGATTATCTCAGTATGATTTTTTTACACCTTTGATTTCAGAATTCAGGAGTCTGAGAGAGAAGGCTTTTAATGGGTTTGAGTCGAGTCACAGATACACAGTGAATTGCAGGCCAGCCTGATAACCTACCTCAACAAACAAGCAAACAAACAAATAACAACAACCCTCCCCCCAAACAAGCAAATACCTGTTCTTGATGTGCATTAAAATGTGCCTTTATTCGTGAACACCTGAAAATCTGAGGTGCAACAGTCTGTCCTAGAAATGGCTGTGCAAACAAGGACAGAAGAATAGCATTATTGATGTGTAAGGTAGAAACGGTGTTGGGTGTCATTCCAAGACAATAAACCATAAGAAAGTAATGACTTCTGGATAAGGAGAATTAGGCTTCCATGGATGAGCATCCTTCTTGGTTGTCCAATACAGAATGGTAAACCCTAACAGTACATACACACAAACAGGAAATATGGATGCAACAGGGTATATTTATGCAACACACACACACATATATGTCTGTCTGTCTGTCTGTCTGTCTGTCTGTATGTATGTATATAACACTATTAAAGTAAAACTTGCTATTAGCCAGAGCATGGGTAGGATATGGAAGGAATTAGAAGGATGCTACTTTACAGAAGCTGCAGGGGGGAATGGGAGCAAAGAAAATGATGCAATTCTATTTCAAATAAGTATATTTTAAAAATGGCCCAGGTTTGCCGGGCGGTGGTGGCACACGCCTTTAATCCCAGCACTCGGGAGGCAGAGCCAGGTGGATCTCTGTGAGTTCGAGGCCAGCCTGGGCTACCAAGTGAGTTCCAGGAAAGGCGCAAAGCTACACAGAGAAACCTTGTCTCGAAAAACCAAAAAAAAAAAAAAAAAAAAAAAATGGCCCAGGGTTATTCATAGTGCCTGCTCAAATTTATGAGCCTACTATATAAGTTAGTATTATTAAATCCCTTAGAATTTGGTCTGTCTATTTAATATTGTTACTATCTGTAGCTAGAGTTTTCCTGCCTGGCCCACCTCAGGACAAATCTCTCTCACCCGCCAGACCCACAGCCGCTCAAACCCGACCAAGTAAACACAGAGACTTATATTGGTTACAAACTGTATGGCCATGGCAGGCTTCTTGCTAACTGTTCTTACTGCTTAAATTAATCCATTTCCATTAATCTATGCCTTGCCACATGGCTCATGGCTTACAGGCATCTTCTTATGCTGTTTGTCATCATGGCGGCTGGCAGTGTCTCTCTCTCAGCCTTCCACTTCCCAGAATTCTTCTCTTTGTCCCGCCTATACTTCCTGCCTAGCCAATGGCCAATCAGTGATTTATTTACTGACCAATCAGCAACACACTTGACATACAGACCATCCCACAGCAACTATCAATGTATATTGATTTTTATACTGATGGATTTTATCTTCAGTTAGGAAGATTTTAGTTTTACTGTTAAAAAAACCAAACAAGGATACAGATACTTATTTGGTACTTACCTTGAACGTCAATCTCCAGACCTGGGGTTTAGTTCTCTATATTAACCAGGCATGTCAGTATACACCTGTGATTCCAGCACTCAGGATTTGCAGGCAGAATGATCAGAGTTAAAATTATATTTACATCCTCAGCTACATGGTGAGTTTGTGTTCTACCTTGGCTACACAGGACTCTGACACACACAAAAAAAAAAAAGTCAGAAAATAATTATTACTACATAATGTTTTACTGTGAGCTATTACCAAAATGAATACGCTAGGAATATTTTTCTTCTCTTAATTTGTAACAAGTTGTTGGTCTCATTTTAAGTGTTGTAAATAATAAAGGTTTTGATCCATTCATTATAATAAATTTTTTATTAAAAGAAATGAGCAAATAACTGTATAGTTCTCAGATTCTTTGATAGTAGTGAAAATGTTTAAGAAAAAATAGTTTTAAATGAGAAAAACCAGACATTCAATGATTATAGGGACAAATTGTCTTTAGATTAACAACAATATTATTTGAACATAGCAAATGAGAGTTGAATTTTTGTAGATAATTTCAGATTCAAAAGATACTCCATACTTCATTTTAAAGTGATCAGCTTGCACTCTAATGGTCTCAGTGGTGGAAAATTGTCAATTTCACCTCAAAACAATGCAATAGTTTAGTGTCCTTCCAATGTGCCTCCACATGGAGGGCTCTTATTTTCAGTCAAAATGCTGTCACTAATCAGAGAGGAACAAAGATGTGTCTAAAGTTTGAAGGAACATGGGTGTCCTGCCATTCAGATAATGAATTTTAGTTCTCTCTAGAGAAAAGTCTTTCCAGGATGTAGCCTGGCAATATTCCAAGATTTCTTTGTAAAAGTAACTCCATATGTGGGCTGAAAATAAGCCAGTGATGTTTTAAATCAACTGGAGAGAGAGGCTGTATTTTTCAATATTTTTTCATGAGAATAACTTTGAAGTGCAGCATTTGGGGATTATGAAGGTTTGGGTTACCTGCTGAATGGAAGCATGGGAAATTATTTGAAAGTACTCTTTAAAAAAAAAAAAAAACAAACCTACTTGAAACTCATGAAATATCACCTGTGGTTAAGCAGACATATGTAATTCAAAACATTTTTCCAGCCTAAAGAGAAAGAGTTAATTTTAAATTGAGATTATGCTATCCATAATTTCCATGGCAACAAGATGATTATAGAAAGTTTGTGGCTCACTTATTTTTAAGGCCAATAAGTGACAGGGATAAGTAAATGCTAGTGAATCAAGAAGAATATGAGGAGAGTTATAATGAGTCAGATATCGTGAGGAAACTGAACCAAAGACCATTAGGTGCTGTATGCTAATTAGTGTTTCACAGCAGCCAGCATTTTAAGTGATTTCATTTTCAAACAAATCCAAATTGGATCTATTTCCTTGTAACATGTTCTGAGTTTAGTTGATGATCTGAGGACTTGACACTGAAAAAAAAAATATATATGCACATAAATCAGGTATATGTTTTTTAAGCTGTTTTCAGATGATAATAATATTAGTTCCAGTTCCTGATATTCTTGAGTCTGTATCATATAAATTGAATCCAACTAACATGCATTTGGACAAGCATTCCTTTTCAGAAAGAAGGACAGCACCTTCAAAGCACAGACCTGAAATATCATGAGAATATCTTCTCTTTAGGATATCACAGACATACCTCATTTAGTTCATATTCTTAAACTAATTTTGGCAAGGTATGCCAAAAACTATGTGAATACATACTTATTTTAGTATGCAAAATATTATATTACAGCCAATGGAGCATTGGCTGCCTCTCTTCTCTATCAGTAATAGTAATTAATAATAATAATAATGATCAATAATAATAGTAATAATAACAAACATTGTCTCATACCTAAGATTTTATTTTTGTTAAGAATTATATTTCATGCACCAGGAATGGATCCTGGTCCCACTGCAAGGAGGCCCCTTAAGCAGGTCAAGCTACACAACTGTCTCACCTATGCAGAAGGCCTAGTCCAGTCCTATGGAGGCTCCACAGCTGTTGGTCCACAGTTCATGAGTTCCCATTAGTTTGGTTTGGTTGTCTCTGTACGTTTCCCCATCATGATCTTGATGCCCCTTGCTCATAGAATCCTTCTTCTCTCTCTTCATGGAGCTTAGTGCCTATCGTGGGACACCTTACACAGCCCAGGCTCTGCTGACTCCCCTTGGGAGGCCTTGCCTTGGAGGAGGTAAGAATGGGGGATAGGTTGGAGGAGAAGGCTGGGGGGAGTGGATGGAGGAGAGGAAGATCTGTGGTTGGTATGTAAAATTCTTAGAAAATAATCTGGTGACCAGTCTAGTGAATACCCTAACTGTCATCATAGAACCTTTATCCAGTGACACATGGAGGCAGATGCAGAGATCCACAGCCAGGCGCCAGGCTGAGCTCCAGGAATCCAGTTGAAGGGAGAGAGGAGGGATTCTGCGGTTGGGGGATGTCGAGATCATGATGGGGACATCCAGTTCACGATGGGAAGATGTGCAGAGATGACTGGCCACACTGGTGGAGACCCATGAACTGTGGAATTGTGGCTGTGGAGCCCCCATGGGACTGGACTAGGCCCTCTGAATATGGGAGACAGTTGTTTAGCTCAAATTGTTTGGGGGACACCACGATGGGGGAAGGCTCGGGATCCATCCCTGGTGCATGGGCAGGCTTTGGGGAGCCCAGTGCCTGCAATGTGGCACCTTGCTCAGCCTTGGTGCAGCGGGGAGGGTCTTAGACCTGCCTGGGCTGGGTGTGTGTGGCTCTGCTGACTCCTCATGGGAGACCTTGATTTAGAGGATGTGGGGATGGGGAGTGGCTTGGTAGAGAGGGCTAGGGGGTGGGAGGAGGGAGGTGGGATCTGTAAGTGGTATGTATGGTGAGTAAAAAATTTCTTAATAAAAAATGGAGAAAAAATAATAATAGAAGAAAAAATTGTATTTCATAAGAAATGTGCCAGGTGGTAGTGGTGCATGCCTTTAATCCTAGCACTCGGGAGGCAGGTCCAGGCAGATCTCTGTGAGTTCAAGCCAGGATGGGCTACAGAGTGAGTTCCAGGAAAGCTACACAGAGAAACCCTGTCTCGAAAAACCAATAAATAAATAAATAAATAAATAAATAAATAAATAAATAAATAAGTAAGTAAGTAAGTAAATAAATAAAAATAATAAAAAAAAGAAATGTGAAGAAAGTGCTTGCTAAATTCCTTCCTAATTTAAGCTAGCTGTTATAAATAGGTTAAAGAGTTTAACTTGTACAACTTAGATATAAATACATCAAAGTTAATAACTAATGTGAATAGATCATATGTGTTAGTACATCAAAATAAATATTTATGCCTTACATGTTGAAGCTCTGTGCTAAGGCCTGAAGAATCAGTCAGGTGTGTTGCATATTCATCTTTATGCATGCTAAGGGGCAAAAGTAATACATATGAAAAATAATGTGATACCTTCAGTGTGTTTTATCTGGTATTTGTTGAAATTTTAGATAGAGAGGCTAAAGAGCATTTTTAGGAGGCTTTGGAGTAAAAAGCTGAAGGCTGGGGCGAGTAAATATTGAAGATATTGGAATTCTCCTATCGAGGCACTCACACGAGGATATTCCTGTTGGATTCTATGGACTTAAAGGAGAGCGTTATAATGAGAGCTTCATGTTCAAGGGAAAGAAATCTATAACTTCTGTTGCCCAGGAAAGAATGAGGGTAGAATATGGAAGGACCCCAAAGGCCAAGAGGGACTCTGGAAGTTATCGCTAAAGGAATCTGGGATGCTGGGGACTGAATTCAGCATCAGCCACCACTTCCACCAGGCAAGCTTTCTACCAATGAGCTCTCCATCCTGAGCATGAGGACTTTTCACAAAGAAGTAACATAACATGCATTTAGCTTCATCAGATCACTGCTACTTTCAGAATGGGCTGTGACAGAGGTCACAGCTATAGTAAGACAGCTTGAGGGTGCCATTGCAGCAATCAGAGACAACCTGGTATTTTCTGGAAGGAAGAAGCCAGGTGCAGTGGTACACACCTGTGAAATCAAGCACTTTGAAGGTAGAGACAGGAGGATGAGGAATTTTATGTCATACTCAGTTACACAGTAAATTCAAGACCAGCATGGATTACCTGAAAGTGATTAAACAGAATCTGGAAAAAAAAAAAAAAAAAAAACCTACCAGGGTACCTGATAGATTTGATGCGGAATACAGAAAGGAAAACAAACAAACAAACAAACACGACAGAGCCAAGAACACTTGAGATTAACAATTACTTCAATGGATAAAGTGTTAGAGGATGAACTGGTATGGCCAAAAATATATGAAACTTCGATTTGGATACATAAATGTTGTTATGATATCAGACATCTTTTAATTGGAATAGCACAGGGTTGGAATTAACGTATATATCTAGATTGATATGCTAATTTAAAAATCATTAAAATAGAAATTATATTTTAATCAATTAGACTGGATGATATATCATCATATATTTTTAAATTTATTATTTTAATTTTATGTATGTGTGTGGGTTTGTGTTTTGTGAGTGTTGATACCTGCAGAGGCCAGAAGTGTTGGATACATTCAAGTGAAGTTAGAGGTCATTGTGAAACACCTGATGTGGGTTCTGGCAATCAAATTTAGGTCCTCAGAAACAGCAGAACATACTCTAAAGTGTTAAGTTGTCCCTCCAGCACCATAGTACCACATTTGAATAACAGAATAATATGCTGCTGTGCACTTAATCAAACAGAACAACATTGCTAAATTAGTTTTTTAAATAAAAAAATAATAATAAGTCACAAAGAAAAATATGAACCATTTTATATAGTTTAAAAATTATGTTCATTAAAGTAAAATTATAAATGTTGGTATACATGTATAAAATATTAAAAGACATATCTTCAAATTTAAGTACAATGACTGCTTTGGGGGCAGTAGACTTGACAGAGGAACATAGAAGACAACCTTGTTTGCATTGATTTGTTTCTCAATATAAATGAGTATATGAATAAATAAAATGAGCTGATATAATTACGACAGAACACCTGTCTCACAATGGTGTATGATTTTTCTAATGCCTTTCTACATATTTTATTGTATAAAAATAGATGATCAGATTCATATTCTCCCTGTCTTTGTCTCTGTCTCTCTGTCTCTCTCTTTGTCTCTGTCTCTCTCTTTGTCTCTGTCTCTCTGTCTCTTTCTCTCTCTCTCTCTCTCTCTCTCTCTCTCTCTCTCTCTCTCTCTCTCTCTCTCGTGTGTGTGTGTGTGTGTGTGTGTGTGTGTGTGTGTGTGTGTGTGACCGAATTAGGAAACATTCCTGATTTTTAGTCCCTTTCCTGAAGCACTATGTCGTCGTCAGAACTGCTAATGAATCATAAAACACTTGACTCTTAGTAATGGATGTTTTATAAACTCTAGCCTTACCTTCTTTTATTAAAGATGTTAGCATTTCTTGTTTACTATTGTCCTAAGATTGACTCCGAACTCAACCCATCAACCAACTTAAAGTGTGAAGGAAGGAAGCAAGAAAGAAGGAGAGGATGAGGAAGTAGGAGGAGGAGGAGAAGAAGAAGAGAAGGATAATGGAAGAAGAAGGAGGAGGAGGAGGAGGAGGAGGAGGAGGAGGAGGAGGAGGAAGAAGAAGAAGAAGAAGAAGAAGAAGAAGAAGAAGAAGAAGAAGAAGAAGAAGAAGAAGAAGAAAGAAGGAAAAGAGGAGGAAGAGTAGGAAGAGAAAGAGAAGAGGAGGAAGAAGAAAGAGTCATCTACTTCCTGAAAGGAAAGTCCACCCACCTTGTGTAGTTTGGAGACGGAGATAGAAATCCTGGAGAGAAATGTTACAAATAGCAGATGGCAGTTTTCAATTGTTGATATTAAATAAGAACACCTCTGAGATTCCACATCCTGTGTCTATGGATTACAGTTGAAATGGTAAAATGAAATATTCTGGTATTTCTAAATATTTTATGATTCATGGCATTTATAATGAAGAAATATTTTACACACAAAATGTTAGCTTTCTTTAGTATTTCACTCATTTTTTAACTTGGAAGGAAACTATGCTATTTAGCCTGTACTGAAGGAAACAGAAATAATGGGAAATGTGTTAACACAGAGGTAACGATTTTGTTTTTACAGGGATAAATATTAAAACAACATATGAAATAAATTAATTTTATTATTGTACATGGGATTCTCAAAACATAATAAATTAATGGATTTTGCAGAGACTATGCAAAATCTTCAAATTTAGTTAATTGAATTAAGTATGGTTTATAAAAATATTATTACAAATATACAATACAGATTGCAATTTTAATAAACAAGATGGCAAAAGTAAAGTTTTCAAAAACATTTTGAAAATTATATTAACTTTCCATTTTGTAATTAGTTTTCATTGTAGACTCTTTAATACTTACATGAGAAACTAGTCTTCTATTTCTATTTTAATTATTCATAATTACCTTACATACACTTACTGTAGTCAACAGTAAATTTCAAAATTTTTAAAATGTGTGTGTATGTGTGTGTGTGTGTGTGTGTGTACACACACCCATGTGTGTACACTTGTGTGGGTGCCTACAGAAGCCAGAGATGTAGGATGCTGCAGAACCTGAGTTACAGGCAGTTGAGAAGCATCTGGTGTGGTGTGGGTGTTGTGAACCACCTTTAGTTCCTCTGCAAAAATACTGCATGCTCTTCATGGCTGAGACATCTCTCCAGCCCCTTATTGATTAATTTCTGAGTACAGTTTTCTTGATAAACATGAGAACTCCAGCAGTAGATGATCTGAATTTGGATGGTTTGATCTCTTTCATTTTTACAAGCTTTAAAATGGGAATACTTTTTCTCTGGTGTATCTGGTGAAATAGTGTATCAAGTTGCCTTGCACATGCAGCCAGATCTCACCTATCCTCAGCTACTTGCCATTCTTTTTGTTGTGGTGATAAAGAATTCTGTTCTCTGCATAGTCTCTGATAAATGCATCTATCTTTGGCTCATTTCTAGTCATTCTCATTTTATAATCACCTAGAATAATCATGTCTGATCTAGTACCTTCCCTAGTAAAACCCAACAATTTTAGATAGTTTTGGAGTTAATGACCAGAAATCCCCCAAAAATTGTTTAAAAAACTTGTATAATAATTGTTCTATGACAGCCTGGATTCTAACACATTTACCCATCTATAGTCACATTTTTCTTTCACTTCATTAAAACCATAATCTCCCGTTATAGGACACTAGTAAACACATGCAGTGTACCCAAACAATTCTTCCACACTTTAGATCCATGTACTACGGTCGGTCACTCTCTGAGCCTTCCAAGGAAATCTTTGAAGCCTCCTGCCCAAGGTACCACTGCAATGCCCCCTTTCCTCCCGTCCTGTAGTTACTTTTATTGTAAGGTGTTGTCTTTGTATCTACAGAGCAGGAATTTCAGAGAAGGCCAATGTTAGGTTACAGCAGACACACCTAGTCTTTGCACTTGGCATTGGCAACTCCAAATTGCTGGACCTTGTGTGCAAATGGGCTGCAGTGTCCTCCATGGCCTCTCCTGGGCTTTCTTTGGGGATTCTAGCCCTGCCATAGGGTTCCAAGCCTCAGCTGCTCTCCATGACCCTTTCATGCTTTCAAAACCAGTCCCACCTGAGTGACTCTCACATTACCAAGTTCAGCTGCCAGCCTGAGGTACGGCCTTGGCCACCTCAGGAACACAGCCCACTGTGTGGAAATTCTTAGGAAACACTTCAAGAAGATTTTACCTCAATGATACTGGTCTCTTCTTAATCATCACTAATTTCTCAGTTGCACTAACCAGCATCTGCTATCCCAAAGGTATCACTTTAGTGATTCTGACCTCTTGTGAATCACAGGCAATTTTTCAGCTCTAGCTTAGCAGAACCACATAATTCAAAATAGCATTTGATCTATCCATGGAGGGTACCTCCGTTCAGTTTCCTTTTTCCTGTCTAGATTTTTTTTTTTATTAAGCAGATAGGATAGTAGATTTCCATGAAGCTTTCCCGTGCATTCTTGCCTCTGTTAACCCTCTCGTCCTCTCTAGTCTTCTACTTAGTCCACTGGCCTCTCTTGGCTATGAGTTGGGATATGAGTTTTTCTCATATCCCAACACTTTGCTTCACTCTTGTGTCATATGTTGGACTATCCTTCTGCTTCTCTATAATGACCTCTATTTTCCTTCTAGTGCCTTACAAATTTTGTTATTCTTATGAATAACATTTCATTATGTACAAGCACCAAATATTTTGTTATTTATCTTTTATCATCACCATTATAGTATTTCCTCATATGCTAAGGAATGTGTCAGGATTTTGTTCTCGAAGGTATATTTAGAAGAATTTTTCTATTAGTTATAAGAAAAGTCACATTTTATGATAGATAATTTATCTTTCATTAAAAATTATACTGAATAGATAATAAAAAATTATTATATCTATACAATAGAATTTTAGTTGCCTATGAAAGTCAAAGAAATTATGAAATTTACAATAAAATGAATGGGTCTAGAAATGATTACATAGCCCAGACACAAAAAGACAATGCATTTTCACTCTTTTTCTCTTCTCATATGTAGATCCAACCTGTGTGTTGTGTTTGTGTTCACACGTGCTTGCATGTGCATGTGCCAAAACTGGACAAAAACCACAAAAAGGGAAAGTTTCTAGGATGAGGGTCATGAGGATCATGGAACACATGACACTTGGAAGTGGAAAAACTGGCAGACATTGGGAGTGAGTTTCAGGCACCAAGCTCATGTCATTAAGCTTTTGCAAGAATCCTTCCCCACTGAAAAATCTTGCCAATCTAAAGACACAGTAATTTTAAATAAGTTCAGGATAGTTTTATGTCAACTTGAAACAAGCTGAAGACATGTGAGAGGAGAAAACGTCAACTGAGAAAACACTCCAGAAAATTGAATTTTAGGCAAGCCTGTAGAGCATTTTATTAATTAGTGATTGGTGAGGTAGGACCCAAATTATTATGGATGGTGCCATCCTTGAGCTGGTAGTCCTGGTGTCTATAAGAAAGCAGGGATCGGGATCCGTCCCTGGTGCACGGGCAGGCTTTTGGGAGTCTGATGAGGTGACTGTGGTGTAACACCTTGCACAGCCTTGGTGGCAGTGGGGGAGGGTCTTGGACCTGCCCTAGGCTCAGTGTGCCTGGCTCTGCTGACTCCCCATGGGAGACCTTAACTTGGGGGATGTGTGGATGTGGGGTGGCTAGGGAGCGAGGTCTGGAGGGTGGGAGGAGGGAGGAAGGGGGATCTGTGGGTGGTCTGTAGAGTGAGTAGAAAATTTCTTAATGAAGAAAAATAAAAAAAAAAGAAATATAGAAAGCAGGCTGAGCACACAATGAGGGGCAAGCCAGTAAGCAGCACTCCTCTTTGGTCTTCTTCATCATCTATGGCTTCTAGGCTCCTTTCCTGTTTGGGTTTCGGTCTCGACTTTTAGATGATGAACAGTAATGTGGAAGAGTAAGCAAAATAAATCCTTTCCTCCCCATCTTGCATTTTGGGCATGGTATTTCATCACAGCAATGGAAATCCTAACTAGGATGGCCACAAATCTGTGACAAACACTAAGTAAACAGTTGCATGCAGAGCCTATGCAATAAACTGTAAAAGAGATGAACGAGAAGAATGTCTGTTTCCTACTGTTTGTTCACTTCCCACTGTCCCCTAACAGTGCCCTTCCTGTATATCACCATTGGTACAAATACTTGAAATCAATAAACTTTGTCTTTATTATGCAGATTTAAAAAATTTGAAACCTGAGTTACACTCTGCCTATAAATCTTGTCTAAAGGATAGTGCATGACATGATTCAAAGGAGAGTTCTGAATTTTCACAAGGATCTTATGATGCCCCTCTAGACTTTAAAACTCAACTCTCTCTTGCATTAGTCACTTGGTGATGTTTTAGGGCATTGGACTAAGTAACTTCTAGAATTCTTTCATCTGTAGAATGCACTGGCATTAAATCGTGTTGAGTGGAGCTTTTCATTTTATAGTCACTGTACAGAATATTTTGAAAGTTTTACTTTCTCTGTGCAAATCATAAACTCCCAGCTGGGAGTTTCAGCTGTACAGAAGCACTGTGCCCTATCTCACAAATGCTGCCTTAGAAACTCACTATTTGACAAACCAACATGTGTCCTGTGAACTTAATTATTCATTTTCTAGTTTGCTCTTAAGACTTACAGTTGTAATGACCTTGGAAAGCTCATAAGTCAATGTTTGGTTACTAGCTTTCATGGAAGCAGGGGGTCTTCATGGGGTGGAGCCCTGGGGGAGGGCATTAGGTCACTGTGCTTGCCCTTGAAGAGATTGTTGGAGGGCTACCTCTGCCACTTTCTCTTTTTCTTCAGCCACATTAGGCTTAGTAGTTTAGTCCTAAAACAGACACAAAAGAAAAAAGAACCAGCTGGAGTTTATTGAAACTTTCACAATTCTAAATCAAAATTATTCTTTTCTCCTTTCCATTAAAATTGACTTCTCTCCAGAACTCATTATAGCTAAGGAAAGCTACTTACTTAGGAGAAGTAGATAATTCCTAAATACAGCACGTTTTCTCTATCTATAAAGCCAATTCATCCCCAAGCCAGATTTCAAATGGAAATTTTTATGGAAGTCAAATAACAATTTGAGTCTTAACCAACAAATTCAATCTTATTGTGAAACTCATATCTAAACGTGAAAACTCCATGGTAGCATTTACGGAAAATGCATCATCAACAAAATAATTTTCCTTTTGTCTTCAGTATATGAAAATTGAATTTACCTAAACCAGAATGTCTGTGCCCTATAATCTGTGTGCTGTCAATGTGCTAAGCTTTTACTAGACAGATTTAGACAGCCACTCCATGGTCTCTAGGGCCAAGTATAACTCGGGTATGGATGATTTATGTCTTCTATATTAAAACGAACCACATTTTATAACTTAAAATGAAAAGAAATTCATCTATTGTTTTTTGTAGTATAAGGAAACGATCCTGAAATACTTGAAAGTTTCTTTTACATAATCAACAAAACTATAATATAACAGTGAATGATCATTCTATTTCAAACTCTAGTATGTTCACAATTCCACTCAGCTGTGCTCCAACACTATATAAAGCAAAACAAGCTTATGATATATCCAATTTCCAGAAATCAGATAAAAGTTTTTGATAACCAAAAGTAATGCAATATACGTAGCAAAGCATGTTTGTAGTATCTACGGCTTTGTTGTTCAACCTTCTCTCTGTGGTACAAGGAAGTGCTTCAAAGTCCTATAAAAACGCAGCAAAGCTGGTGAAACTAATAGCTTGATGTAAGTGGAAATTCAATATAAACAGGCTTGACAAATGTGGAGAAATTTAGCATTGAGCCTGTGGATTTTTCGCCAGACATTTAAATTTGATTGATAGACAAAATTTTATATATATGGATTCAATACAAGTGGGTATCATGGCATCATAAAAGGTGTATTATTAACTAAAAAAAGTTGCAAAATTCTCTCTCCAGGGCATTGGCTGCACACTGTCTTTTTAGCTCCTAAAGTTAACTGCAGCAATCTCCTGGTCTTTATCTAGTTTTGATGCGATTCTCTGACTTAAGGTGTTCCTGGCTGAACACCTTCAAAGTCACTCTTTTCATCAAATAGGCATTTGGTGATGCACCCTAAGGACAGCCTTTCCCACCGCTCTTTGTTTGATTAAAATTTTGTTTCCAGGGCTGTCTTAAAATTCAGTAAAATGAAATGTTTTCCAGCTTTGACTCTAAAACAGTCTCTCCAAATTTTGTATATATTCTTACAGGCATCCTCAGACTAACAGGAAGAAATGAAAGGGGAATTGTCATCCAAAGTAATTTATTATTTTCATTTATGCTGTTATATTTTTCTTTTATTGAAAATAGAGGTGTTTTTTAGATATATATTGTGTTAGATTATATACTGTTTAAAATTGTACATTCTGATTACATTTTCACCTCTCTTAACTCCTCTGAGATTCTCCTCATTTCCTTTCTATCTAAATGGGCACACTTTCTCTCTCTCTTTAAAAAATAAACAGGCAACTAAAGAATAATGATAAAATCAAATGAGATAAAACAGAAACAAACTGATTGGAACAGGACAAAACAAATAATTTTTTAAACGAAGATGACACTTTCTATTAAATGTTAGAAAAATATTAATAATTTTAAAGTCATAAATTAAAAAAAATTCATGTTAGCATCCATGAATATGGCCACAAACTGAAGCTTAAAGATCACTTTTAAGCAAACATTTCACATAAGCCTCATTTTCTATTGGCTTAGTTTGTCCCTATCTACACCTTAGAAACAATTGTATGTGTTGAGTTTTATTCCTTAGTACCTCAAATTATGTTCATCAGATATATTCAATATTTATTCTTTTAAAAGGCAGTTTTGCAATTTATTTATTTATTTATTTATTTATTTATTTATTTATTTATTTATTTGTGTGTGTGTGTGTGTGTGTGTGTGTGTGCGTGTGCACATGGGTGTTGATGTCCACGGTGGACAGAAGAGTGTCTTTGATGCCCTGGAGTAAAGTTACAGGACGTTGTGAGTACACAATATGGATTCAAGGAGTAGAACTCCAGTTCCCTGAAAGAAAAACAAGGATTCTGAACCACTCAGCCATATCTTAATCCTCAAATATTTATTTTAATAGCTTTGGTTAATGATAACAATGGGATATATTGAAAGATTCTCAGCGAAAATAAAACATTTTAAGTTTGGTTAGTATCTGCATATGGTGATTCAGTATAATTCAAAACTTTCTTAAAACATCGAATAAATAAATATGAAATATTCAATCTACTTACTATATGCTTACCTTCAAAATTTCATTTTTGTATGGACTAGATTAAGGATTCACATTAATAGTTAGCTGTATATTTTGTCAATTAAATGTGTGGAAATATAAGTTCACATGGCAGAGAGAATTGTATTTATGCAAATTATAAAAGAATTTTCTATTCAACTTGAGGGGCTTTTTTTAAACTGGTTTAAATAAAAGTCACACAAATTAATGGCTCATTAAATATAATTTTTAGTAAAATATACCAAACAGTCTATAAAATTTTCTTGGGTTGCTACTCAATTTTTTAAAAAATAAATTTTCTGAAATATTTTAATACTCAGAATGAAAACCAATTGTAGTGACAGGGGTGAGTGGGATCTTTCGAAGGGCCCACCCTCATTACTGGAATTGATTTTGTAGAAGTAGAGGTTACATGAAATGATAAAAATTATTTTAAAGACATCATTTTTTTCTCATTTTTTATTTTATTTATTTATTTATTTATTTATTTATTTATTTATTTATTTCTGTTTTCTTTATTAAGAAATTTTCTACTCACTCCACATACTATTCAGAGATTCTCCCCTCCTCCCTCCTCCCACCGCAGCCCTCTTTCCCAAGCCACCCCACATCCCCACATCCCCCAAATCAAGGTGGAGAGATGGCTCAGCCGTTAAAGGCTAGGCTCACAACCAAAAATATAAAGACATCATTTCAATGTGCAATCTCTCTTACGTTTGGCACCAGAGAGCACTGGGGCTTCCTTTCCTATTACCATTTGAAACTTTCAATTAGGAATCTTCAGTGGCTGCTTAGCCAACTGCTGTAACTGCATCAAAACCTTCTTGCCTCTTCAAATGTGCTGCCACCTACTCTTCAGAAACAATGTGTTACTTCTTACTGTCTATACGTTTATTTGAACATAGGCTGATTCCTCCTTGTAGTCCAATATAGGCCTTTTAAATTGTCTCTACTTGTGACACCTTTTAGCACTATAAATGTTTATGTAACCAGTGTTCTACTAAGACAGTGGGTATATCATACAAGTCAAACATTTACTGATAATGAATCATAAAGAAGTATATTTAAGCATTTCCTTGGTGTGTATATATATATATATATATAATGTATATATTATATATATAATTTTACCATTTGTTAAAATGAAAGCAAATTTTTCTACTAATTAAATGGATGCACTCACTTATTTTTACACTAAAAAGTAAAGCTCATCAGAATTTTGGATACTGATTTGAACATAAACTATCCAACATTCCCCAGTGTTGATTACAGTTTAGCCTTATAATCACCAATGCTGAGTGCACCACTTGACAGCTACATGGTACAAATGCAGAATTATGTTCAGGGAAGTTCAGCAATTGTTGGGAAATTCTGTCCTAATCACAAGTGAACATTCATTAAAGGGCTGGTTTTTATGTAGTCCAAGCCAAACATTCAAGCAAAATTTAATATCAAACAATAATGCAATGTGTTCAAGAGATATTAATTTGATACATGCTGGGGAATTATGGTGGCAAAATATTTAGTCTTTGTTTTCTGTAATTTGACCAAGATGTTTCTGTAACTGCAGAAAACTGTACGGAGAGAAAAAAGTGACTTCCTGAATAGCACACATTGTCTCCAATTAGAGCACAGTGCTGCGGCAGCAGTGTTTAGTGTGTGTGGTGTGACAGCACACGCCATGTTTGGTGCACTGTGTAGCGTGTGGACTCTGAACCAAGGATTCAATGCCAGCACACTCCCCCCATGCTTCATTTGGAAGTAATTTTTGGTTTTTGCACATTTAGAAAGCCTTTTATTTTGCCAAATTTCTTGCACTTCTCCATGTAGGCTCACAACCATAATTTACCAAACTGTGGTTTGAAGGATAATATTTTACAGAGTTACTGACTAGAGATAATTCCTCATTTTTTCTTTTAAAGTTTTTTCCTATACTGTTTAGTGTCCCTTTGACAATGTTTATTGCACATTAGTTTATATCTTCAATGTTATAGGATTGAAAGTATCACGTCTTCCAGCTTTACCACACATTGTGAGCAATATCATTGTGGAAATTAGTTGTTTACCTTACCCATTCTTCACACTCTCACAATACTAAACTTGTTTTATTGAAGCTGATCGCCGCTCTTTTCACAGCAGCCTTGTCCATCTGTACCAGGCATGACAGATTTCTCAGCTTCCCATACACTCAGTTTTCCTCTAGACTTAATCATTAAATGCAATTATCCTCAAATTTCAGGGACAGCACATACTGGGGACCCATAGGGTGACTGGAGCTTACAAAGATTCTTCTTTTTTCCCACAGATCATGGAGAAATGGAACTGAAGACCGAGCTGCAGAAGTTAAAATACCATGGGCAAGACAGTTTGGTTCCGCCCTGTCTGAGGGCTTCCATCATTCGTTAAGTCTAAAGCTTAACAGGCCAACAACGTCAGTCTACATATTCATTCCAGGCTAATGTACAGGTTTATGTACCAGTCACTTTCAAACTAAGCAGATTTAATATTGTATGCATTGTCTTAATACATAAGATGCTAGGATACTGTCTTAGCATCATATAAAAGATATAAAGTTATTATCATTATTATCCATGTCATTATTTATTTGCGAATATAAGTACTATAGGGACTAGTGATTCAAATATTTTAACCTAGGCTTCTATACATCTTTAGTAGATTTTTGAATTCATTATTTCATATTTATTTATATGTTTATTTATTTTTTCCTGTTGTAGGTAGAATTCATTTGCCCAATCAATTTATATATTATAAGTGACTTTTTATATCATACCCTTCTATATATATGAAGGAAAGAAAAATACATGAGTTTCTGGTGTATATCTCAGAGTTCTTTCAAGTTGTTTGAGAAATGGGTGGAAAAGTTGCAATGAAGGTAAATGCCAATAGGAATGCCATTCTAAACAGAAAGAAAGTAACAACAAAGCCCTAAGCAAAAACTGTAAACCAAGAAAGAAGGTATGTTCTTGTGAAGATAGGGACTAAAATGACTATGGGACAAGATGAACCTTTGAAAAGCAAGTTTATTAATTAGCTTTGAAAAGCTAATTATCTTCTGTGGAAAGCTAAAACATTAACTTACTCTGGATACAGGAAGACAATATGATCTTGCCTTTTAAACTATTTATATATTTACTTGTTTATTTTTGAAACAAATCTCATTTGACTGGCTTGGAAGTCAATACATAAAATCAGACTGTCCTGGAACACATAGAGATCTCTGTCTGCCTGAGTGCGCAGATTAAAAGTGCTTATGAAGTGACCTGCTAGGCCATAAATGGGCATTGGTTCCCCTGGAGCTAAAGTTATATAGATGTTTGTGAATTACCATGTTGATGCTGGGAACAGCAGGAACAGAAGTTACTCTTAAACACTAAGCCATTTTTCCAGGACCCTTTCTTATAAAAACAAACAAACAAAACAACCAAGGTCTTTTATGTCTTCAGGATGGCCTTGAATTTGCTATATACCTGAAGAATATGTGGTCTCAGGACCAAGCCAGGGCCCCAAGCATCTGACAAAAGCACTCTCCCCACTAAGTGATATTCTTAGCTCAGTTTCAGCATTTTCAATGGTGTTATATTAAATGGCCTTTATATTTTATATCTCAATAGTGTATTTCTTTGCAAATGTGTTTCTACACAAAGCTAAACAATAGTGAATTTGTGGACAGAGCTGACAGTTCCTCCATAGTTCTGGACCTTTAAAACAAGAGTAAATAAAGCTGAGAAAACTTAAGACTTATAAGAGAGGCAGAATTAAGAAAACTAGACTTAGTGACTGAAAAAGTTTATTTGTTGTTATTTGCTTGTTTGCTTTTCTAATAAGTCCTTCAACTGGTCCCTATTCTTTTACTATTCTTGATCAACAAAGTCCCTTAAAAAGAGTGCCATGTACTCTCTCAAAAAGGGTGCCATGTACTCTCTCTCTCTCTCTCTCTCTCTCTCTCTCTCTCTCTCTCTCTCTCTCTCTCTCCCTCTCTCTCTCCCTCTCTCTCTCTCTCTCCCTCTCTCTCTCTCTCTCACACACACGCACACACACTCATGTATATATATATATATATATATATATATATATATATATATTATTTTCAAATAGATAAAACCTCAAAATGACAGTCACTGTAGAAAATATGAACGATAAATAAGGTTGAATGTTACTAGTAGGAAAGAATGCCTTTTTTTGAACCCTGTATCCATTCCCATGCCCTCACCCTTGTGTTATATACACACATGACAAGACCAGTCATTTTCTGGGTATTCTATACATAACAGTAACCTTAAAGTACAATCACCCTCCCAGATTTGCTTGTATAATAGGCTGGATGTACACATCATTCCTGGTTTCATGAGAAACTTACAGCACAGGAAGTTTATTCCAGTGACCAGTCAATGAGTTATAGCTGTCAACCACCACATCTATCCCCTTGTTAGAAATGCCCATCAATCAGATCAAAGAGAGCTGTGACCATCTGACCAGCTGCAGGAAGCAGAAAGATGCTGAGCGAATTCAAGGAGGCTAGAGCTTGAAACCTTTCACCTCAGACATGTGCTGGAGAAAACATCTGATAGATATACATTCCAAATGCATTTCTATGGTTTTATTAACAAAGTTGTCTGATGTTGCTAGTTTAACAGAAAGCAATGGGCCATTATGATTTCTTAAAGTTGTAATAGAAGGCTAATTCCTCAACATTAATATGTCTTTCATGTCTTAATTTTTTATCACTGCTTACTTTGTAACACTAGAACGGTTTCACAAAATACAAAGAAAAAATATGTTTTGAAGTTTGCTATTTCTTTTATAAGAGCAAAACATGTTAGTGAGCTATTGTGAGGAGTCAGTTTTCCTAATCTGTGGGTTAATATCCACATGTTAGTTTAGAGTCATATTGGCAACCAGTTCACACCTTTGTACCTTTACACATGGCTTTCTGAAATTTTCTGAGTTTTTTCCCTTTTCTTCTTTTATTTTTAGAATTCAGTTTTATTGCATGATTTTGGATGATGCTCTTATTTTCTGGCTTAAGAAAGTTCGTTCTTAGCTGTAAATAAATAAAGAAAAAGCCCAAACCTCCAAATCTCTGAAGCACAATGCTATGCCATCCCTGCCACCTCTGCATGCCCTGCTGGGACAAAATGACTCTTTCATTTCCTATGCTGCTTTTCTTAGTAATTTCATTTTTAGAATTGATCAAAGTTACTAATGTGAATACCACAACTATTAAAAGAATACATTCGTGACACTTGATCAAGAAGGTTAAAAAGACCTTACTCAAGATTTATTACTACAATGGAGCTTTGTCCTGAGGTTCAAATCTTCATAAAGTAGGACAGTAGAGGTATTTGGCCAAGGAGTAGATGGGCATGGCTGGGATGGATCTCCAATTTCTAAGTTGCTAATGGACAACATTAAGGATCAATAAAATTGATATCTTAATATCTTTTCATCTTTGTGCCTTCAGCCTCAATCTTGTTTGCTTTGATATATTTAGAAGATTTAGTCCTTTTGGGTAAGTTTTCCTTTATGAAGATATCAGGAATATGCCATATGATCATTGTTTCTTAATGCTGAAATCCCAACAGAATCAAACAATAGAAATTCTTTTTTATATTCATAATTCAACATTATCTGAAAAGTGAACAAATGATGAATATTCAATTGGTAGATTTGGGATAAAATGAAAACCAATCATGGTCACATCTAAAACTATAGACATCAGCTTTTCCCAGTGTGAGCAGTGTGAGACCATTATGACTCTTTACTGAGCTTTTTAACCACTGTTTTAAAAATCTTAGAAGGGTATAATAGGATTAAGAATTGTCTTTAAAGTATCCATTGTAAAATATTAATGTCTATCAAAATGGATGGCAAAATTCTCTTAAGTAATTTAAACACCATCAAAATTGAACAGAATAGATGATAACACATATATTTGCTGTTGTAAAACACAAGAAAATGAGCAGCATACAAGTCTAGGCATAACAAGTTTGACTCATTCCATTCTTATGAAAAAAAAGTCCTGATTTGAATTAAAACCACCTCTGGAGGTAGACTAATGCATATTATAAAAAATGAGTTAGTGTAAGGCGTGGGAAAAGTTCAGACATTCCTTTCGCATATTGAATCAATTAATAGCATGTACAAGGAAACCCTGATTATTTGAAGGAGTGGAGAAAAATGACTTGATTCTTTACAAGTAGTACAGACTATTATTAGTATTCCAGATAGACTATGTTGTAGAGAGTCCATCACCGGCTTTGATCTGTCTGCATCCACAGCTGGAAACTCTGCACAGGGCTCTGGAAGCAGCACCAGCTGACAGTTGCCCCCATCAGGAAAGTGAATTAGTGCTTGCAAATGTTAATGAGTGGATCAAAGTACAAAGGGGCAGAACTGGGTTCTTCAAAAAAAAATCTGATTTCATTTCCTGTGGACAAAAATAATTAAAATATTCATAACTTCTCAACTTACTTTATACTCCTTATCCATCCCACTCTGCCTGGTCTTCTATCATTCTTTTGTTCTCTCTGCTCTTGTTGGAGCCCTTGTCCATCCTTTGTCTTTCTTTTATGTGTCTATATGAAAACACTTGTTTTTAGCATGGAATAAAGAGTGCCTTAAGTGATCAGAAAAATAAAAACAGTTATTTGAAACAGCTATGTGTAATATTACAGCAGTTTACAGTATCAGCCGAACACACACATGCTGCAAGAACCCAAATGCAAATCCTGAATGCTGTATTTCACCTACATCATGGAAACATAAGGGAAACTATCAAATTAGAGATGTACTGATTCCTACTGCCCAGCTTCTTACACTGATAATGACACTAGGGAGACCAAATTGAAGGAAGCCAACTAAGGCGCTTGACTAAAATTTTTTATGTCTAGATTTTCTTATATTTGTGGAATTGTCTTATGTCAAATTCTATGTTCGTCACCACACATCATTGTGCATTCCAAAACTATGATTATGAAGTCGAGGTAAAGAAGATAATTTTAAACTTATTCATCAACTCCATAACTTTAGAAATTAAACCAATTCTTCCTTAAATTATTCTTCATATTATTTTAAAATTCTGATTTCTGGGCTTTGTTGTAGAATGTTTGTTGTGGTAAATGTCAAGTAATACCATAACAGAACAGACAAGAATTCAGTAATAGTTGATGAAACTGCTTTTTGAGCACTGAAATCGGTAAAGTATGAAAGTAACACTTCTAAAAATTGGAGCCACACCCCTCAGCGTCCTCCAACCCTTACACTCACATAGCCCCTTGTCTTTCTCAATCATCGTCTTTGTCTAAGATCTTTTAGCTCCACAAACTTTTTCCTTATTAAAAATATTTCTTATATTTTTGAGATTATAATATAATTACACCATTTCTTCCTTCCCTTCCTCATTTCAAACCCTTCCATATACCTCTTCTTGTTCTATTTCAAGTTCATGGGTTTAGTTTTTTAAATTGTTGTTGCATACATATATGTGCATATATTCCAACATATATAATATTGTCTGCTCAGTCTGTTACTTAAGACATATATCCACAGGCTTTTAACTTATTCTTTACCTTCAGACACGTTGGTAAATACTCTGTTTCATGGAGTATCCGTGTTACCTATTCTAGAAATATTAACATTCTTTAACCTATGGCACTTGAAATTCGGTGTGTTTGCTGGTTAAGCACCTGACAAACAGAAGATTGTATTCCCGCTGAGGTGGACTGTAGCACTAGAGGTAGTAGATAGCACTTAGAATATATTTAATGTTTGAAATGTTAGCATCAATATAATAAATCTTAAAAGTTTAAAGTTTGAGATTTAGAAATATATTACCAGATAAAGATGTTTTAACATGACTCTCTCTTTTCTCATCCATCATGTAATGAACAGAGAATGTGTAAATGTTTCATGTCTCTTAAACAAGGGAATCCATGGCTGATATGTAGAACTGAATTGTATTGTAAAATTTAAAAAAAAAATCTGAGCCCCACAATGCTTTAGCTATAATGTAACCAAACCGTAGGAGCTTTCCAGGCAGCCAAACTCCAGTTGTATAGAAGCCGCTTGACCACAAATATACAGGAATTTTTAAAAATTATGTGTACAGGTGTACATCTGTGTTTGTTATGGTGTGCATATCTGGAGCTTTAGGTAGGCATAAGCTGCTTGGCATGGGTCCCTGTAACTGAACTTGGGTCCTCTGTAACAGTACGTGCTCTCAACAACTTAGCTGCCTTTACAGAACTCTAGGAAATATGTTGCCTCAAAACAGTTTATGTTTCTAAATAACCTCAGTTTCTTTCCTGGTAAGTTGGTATAATGGCAAATATGTTCTATACATTCATGACATTTTTCATTTTGTGACCACTTTGCTTCATTGATTTTATAGCCTTATTAATAAAATGTCAAGGATTTAAATACTCACCTAAGTCGGCTAAATATTCTCAGTCACACTATTTATTCAATCTGAAAATATACCTATTGACTAGGGAAATTCCATTTCAATATCTTTAGATTCTGCAGTTGTCTCTGGGTTCCCTCTTCATCTTTCTAACTCTGTTATTGGTGAGGACCCTTTAATACCATCAGCATCATTATTATTTTCTTTCCTTCCATTAGATTTACGTTTCTAAGTTTCTTTTGTTTTAGTTTCTTGCCCTTATTTGTGCACCGTTTACATCATCACACATGTAACATAGTAAGTTTTTTTTTTTTTTTTTAGCTTATTGGGTAATATTTGTTGGTACAGAGCTAAAGGAAAACATTTCTTCAAAAAACTTAGAAATTGCCAATAAAATTCAAACAGAGACTTCTTTACCTTTAATTGTATTAATATAATGAACTTGGAAAGTGAGTTTTGGGAATTATTATTCAAAGATGCTTTACCAGATTCTTATTAAATATTCAAATTTTGAATGCATTTGGACAACTTCATTGTTTTTTGTTTTTGTGTTTTGAGGAACAAGATTTCACTATGCACCCATGACTGGCCTGGAAATTGCTATGTGTATCAGGCTGTCCTCTTATTTACAGAGATCCACCTGCCTTTGCCTACAAAATACTGGAATAAATGTGCCAGTTGATTTTTGCTGTGTTAACATGCCAAACAAAAACACAGTGCTTTAAACAATAGTATTTTTTTTTTACCTTATGGTTCTGTTATTCTATTGTATAGTTATAAAATTCTCAGTTGATTGATTGACACAGGGTTGACTGTTTCTTCCATGTGAAATCACATAGTAGTAAATATAAGTTACCTGAAGAATGGGTAATTGAGACGATTCCCCCTCATGTATCACGTTTGTAGCAGCCAACAGACTAAAGTGATGAAGACAAGTGGGATCTATGCCTCCTATATCCTGTGAGTTATCTTTGGTTTATGGTGAGGTCCAAAGACCAATCAAGGATCAAGTTCATCGCACAAGTACTTGTTAAGCCCTATTTGTATTAGACAGGTATAGCTCCATGTGTAAAAGGAAGAACATGGGGAAATTCACATAAACCATCTATCCCTGAACTAAGTTTAAGTTCTGTTTCTCACTCTGTTCTTGAGTTTAAGTCATCTTATCTTTCGCTTTCTATTTCCCTTCTAGTGAGGGAACATGTAGGATGGTTTTGAAACTCAAAATCTCATATGCTTTGTGGCAAAAATACCTAAATATGTCCCAAAAATATTAAAAATCAACACTTATTGTTTGTTTTCCGTTACAAATAAAATATACTGAAACTTCAGAACTTGACAGTAAATTAATAATATAATTCATTTGCATTAAATTAAATTTTGTAAAAATACAAACTTATATAAGTTTAAAAAAATCTCACTTTGATTTTCAGACAGTAGAGTTTTAGTTGATGGAGGATGGATCTAGAGTAATTAAAGCTAAGGTTAATAGAATTTCAGTGGCTAGTGCTGACCATGTTGGAGAATTTGACTGAAGAATTGATTCTCCACTAAGAAGAAGCTCAATACATTTCCTGGATAGCTTAGAGCTCTCTGTACTGTTTTCTCTTTACATATCCTATTCTCCTCTTTCCAACATTTGAGTGAGCATGCCACAGGATTTTGAATGACCACGTTCTTAATTTGAATTTGTGTTCTGAAGCTTTACAAAAGCAATCATCAACTAGACTATGAAATATCTATTGATCTCCTGTTCTCTGCTGTTATAAAAGTCACATTACGTCTTACTAGAGTGTTCAAATATTAAATAATTTTTTTCTTTAAAACATGTCAAATGAAACATTCAGATTAGTTTTAGAAAACCATCCACTTGGAATCTTGTTTCTAAAACTCATTCTGTAAGATTTTCTTAAGTTAAAATTTTCAACAATAGGGGCTGGAGAGATGGCTCAGAGGTTAAGAGCACTGGCTGCTCTTGCAGAGGTCCTGAGTTCAATTCCCAGCAACCACATGGTGGCTCACAACCATCTATAATGAAATATGGTGCTCTCTTCTGGCGTGCAGATATACATGCAGGCAGAACAGTGTATACATAAAATAAATAAATAAATATTTTAAAAAATTCAACAATAAACATCCTAAAGCCAGAGAATTTAAACCTATGCAAAGACCCACTGGCAACTAAGGGAGAGAAATACCCTACCCCAAGGAAGAGCTCACAAATTAGTTACTCAATACCAATGATCAGCTCTGAAAACATACATACACGAAAATTGAATGAATTGAGCAGGTTTCATTTATGTATTTAGGAATAGAATTGAACATAAATATATGTATTAACAACAATTTGTAAAGACTAAGATGACTAATCTGAAAGAGAGGAAAGAGTGGTGTATAGGAGGGTTTGAAAGAGAAAAGAAAAAATGATGTAATTGTGCTATAATTTTAAAAACAAAATAAATATTTTTAAAGTGGTTATATAATAATAGCTTTGTTTTCCTGGTTGTAACTTCCTGATGATAAACTATTAAACACATTCTTATGATTCCACTAAACCTTAATAATTGTTTGGGTGTTGATTTACTTGTTTCAGTGTTGAATGTTGTTAATTTGCATTATGTTATATTATAATTTATGACTGTAATGATACTATTAATGAAATAAAAATAAAGTTATGAAAATTTTATAAAAATTCTTCCTTGGTTACTTTCTTGATGTTTTCTTAATTTTAACATATTTTGACTCTGAGCGTTTTGGTATTAATATTAATAATCTCATATTCTTTAGAAGTATTTTTGGATAGAAAAAGCTGCCCTACATACTAAGTAGCTGTTAATGGAAAGTACCTCATTGAGGCCATGGCTTTACTAGACCAGGTGGAGATCCCAAGCAACATCCAGATCTAATCCTGATTCCTGTAGAACTCTCTCTGAGCTTTCTAAACCTTGCTCACTGTAGTGAATTTTTTCATCTGAAAGACATGCACTGAAGTTTAAAGATAATGCTCAGTCATTTTTTTTAAATTTCATAAGATTAACCTAGTTAATACACAGTATTTACAAATATATGAAATTATCTATATTCAGTTAGAAGTGATGTTTTTCTGACCTTTTATCATTTGATAAGTTCTTACATAGAAACAAATTTAGAAACCCTTTAAGCAAAACAATATATGCTTACTTAATAGAGCTACTTATGCTTCAACAATCTGTACCAACATTTGTACACATTATGGCACTCTGGTCTCTGGGTCATACAAATGTGGGAATGATGTCAATTTAAACCTAGACATGATGGCAGCAATTATGATTTAGAGTTTGACAGATTTCATTCAACAAATATCTCTGGGAAGTTTTGAACGAGTCGGGATAAATATTTTTCTAAAGCATTATAGAGATTTTAGTCTTTGGAACGCCACAAACTGATAAACATTATTTAGGACAAGTCACTTTTTAGGAGCAATTATTAATACTTTCATGATGGTGCACATACTGTTTTGTCCACCAACTTAACACAAAAGTCCAGGTAACTGTGGCAGATAAATCAAATTTTCTGACAATGTGAAAATAATTGAAGGGAATAATTGAGAATTTAAAATAAAACAATGATACATCAGGCATACTATATGGGAGTAATTGATGTGAATATTATTTTTCTTACTTACCACTGAGCCTTATGCACCAGAGGAATTCATTCTCATAGAGAAGCAGAGTTGTAAATAAACTTGATTCAATGACACATTGGTTTCATTCAGCCTATGTTTACTGTCCACTCTTTACTGGAAGCATAGTTAGCATGATAAGATTCCTCTAAATTTTATAAGAACTAGGAAAAGTAAACATGTTTTTAAACAGTCTCTACTTTGGTTATAGAAGTGTTTGTGTACTTAATCTTGAGAAAGAATTTTTAGTAAATTATTCATTAAAAAGGCAGCATCTGATTTTTTTTTTATAATTATTATAAAACAGAGAATAATTATTTTGGTTCCTTCCAAGAAACTTTATGTTACCTTTGAGGTTATGGGAATTGCAAACATTCGTGTTGGCAACTGAAATTGTTTCTAATACAAAAAACATGTGCAAATCTTGTTAGTCTCAAAACAGTTGTGAAAAATATGCAAATGTCTTGCATCTCAAAATATTAAGGCTGTCCATTTTCTTCCTATTTCCCAAGTGTCTCCTTGGTTTTATTTATGTAAGAATAATGTTCTAAACCTTGGTTCATTACCAAATTAAGATCTTGCTTAATTCTCTTTTGTTTAATATGAAGAATCCTATTATTGTATTTTCAAATTTAAGGTTTTCAATTTCAAGAACCAACATGGAACACTATACGGCTCCCCATTAAGGACACACGTATGTAAAGCAATGTTTGGTTGAATGAATAGGTTTTACTTCTATAATTTTCTGTCACTTACATATTCATTATTATTCTTTGTAAAAACCAGATATAAGTACATTGTTATTCACTGATATTGTCTATGCCATATTTAAGTTTTAAACTGGATGACTGCCTTCAATTACAATAAAAAGAAACTTTAACTAATTATGTTTCATTGTTGCCCCAAAAGTTAAGAGATGGTAACTTGATAATTCTACCAAGAAAAGTTTAACAGCTTTTTAATATGTCAGAACTGCTAAGAAAGTCATCATTTCTCTACATCGTTATCAAAAAATATTTGATTAATTTATTCCACATTTAAAAATATTCAAAAAGTTTGTTTAGCAAACAATGAAAATGATATCAAACTATTATTTTTCCCTTTATCTGCCAATTACATGTATGTGAATAGTCCATTGATTTAGTAGAAATCATAATTGGTTTGTATGCAACATTTGTTTTTAGTTATATTCTTTTAATGTTAAATTTCCTTCTTATTTTACAAGACTGTTTAAATTTATTATTTTCAACTCTAGCAACTATATAGAAAATAAAAATATCATTCCAATTTTATTGTTTAAAAACCATGATAGTCAGAGAAGAATGACAGACGTGACATGACACGTATTGAACAAGTGATCACCGCATGGACTTGAACCTTTGTTTTCTAAGAAAATCATTTGAGAAATGGGCAAACTGGACAATGGAAAAACAGTGAAGTCAACCTTTAAATAACAAAAGGTAGCAGTGGTGTATGAAACAAACTGATCCAACATAAAAAAAAGAAAGTTAAAAAAAAAAACAAAACTATCATATGAAACTGTGAAGAAAAAAAAATAAATTTCTAGCCATCACGAGAAGTGATTGCTGATATTTACTGATGTAAATTGTGTGTGTGTGTGTGTGTGTGTGTGTGTGTGTGTGTGTGTGTGTGTGTGTATGTGGGCACACATGTGCAAACACTCTTTCTCTCATCTCTTCTTCTTTCATTTGTTCTTGAACTATTATTTACCTACCCACCAACCCTTTTGCCTATATCATAAATACACTAGAAGTTGGTATACCATTTATCTACTCTCTATAGATACTCTCTATGTCCATTTGACATAATAACCTATCATTAACAAGACTGTGAAAATAGAGATTAGCAGAAGAAAGCAATGACATTGCAGTTTTGGAAATAGAAAACAAGATAATTACAATCTAAAATATAGAAAATAGATATTAATTTTTGAAATAGACTCATAAATTCCTTTCAGTGTGAAGCAAATTGGATAATAATGTCAGTTTTTTAATGGCTTAACCAGCTGTGAACTGAAGGATACGCAAAGCACATGGAATTTATTTTTATTTTTTTATTTTTTTATATTGTTGGAACACATGCAAGGACTTAGTTCCCCATCATCACTCAGGATAGTCGTTCAGCTAATTTTTGGCAGGTTGTAGAAACAAAGTCTCCGCAGTCGCCAAGTGGCTCCTTTCATTTAAACATTGATCACTAGTCAACATTCAAAAATAAACACATACCAAGTCTAATGCAAAAGTACAAACAGCTCAAGAGGAAATGGGAAGCCACTAAATTACCACACAAACAGCCTCTCCATTTTATGGTCCCCGTGAAGATATTTGAGCAACTCCAGATGTTTCCAGACTTCTGATAGACTTGATATAATTTTCCTTGCTATCACCCAAATTTCTTGAGTAGTTTCTCCTGATAAGCACTGTTAAGGAGAGATGTTGTAGCAAACAGAAAAGAAAAGCTGGATAATTGAGACACTTGAGCTTTCCCAAGATCTCTTGCTCTTGCCTGTGTTAACATTTTTTTCCATTTAGTCTTTTCAACATTTTTTATTAAACTCATAATGTAAGGTGGCAGATTATGAGCTCCCAAACATACAAACACTTGGAAAGTTGTTTTAGGCAGGAACTTGCCTAGCGCTTGACTCACTTCTACAGTTTCATTCATTAAATAGTTTTCTTTATTGGCCTCTCAGTTCTTGAGCAAGGGTACATTTGGTGTAATTGTGCTCCAGTAACATCAGTTGAAACTTCTCTTCTCTTTGGCTGATTTTGGTAGTGGGGCTTCAAGTAGACTGTTGTTCTCAACCTCCCTAATGCTGCTACTCTTTAATACGGTTCCTAACTTTGTAGTGACCCCCAACTGTAAAATTATTTCATTGCTACTTCATAAAAGTAATTTTGCTGTTCTTATGAATCATAATGTAAATATCTGATATGTGACTCCTGTAGGGTAGAGATAGATCATTCTGAATCTCCAATCATCACAATTCATTATTCATTAGTTGTTTGGTTTTCAAATTTCCTTGTCATATTTTTTAGAGTTTATTTCAATTTGATGACTAAATCTAGAAAAGTAATAAATAATTTTTAGAAATAGTGTGCTTTACATGAGCAGGATAAGATAAAAAACTTTATTTCAAGATAATATTAGCAAATATAACCTGTGTTCCTCATTAAAGTGAAAATAATAAATCAAAAATGATAATCATGACATTTTAAATTAGTAGTTTTGAGGTTTGTGAGATTGCAAACATGTATTTGAAAGAAGCAATATTTCTCATTTAAATATACAAATTTATTGCATTTTATGAAATAAAAATTATTATTTGTGAACATTGTAGTGTATCCTTGTCTAGAGGTTGGTTTACATGAAGATGAGTAAGCTTGAGAAAGTATATTGTGGAACTATCAACTGACTTTTCCCCTTAGCTCCATTTAGAAATAGTGTATATTTTGAATCAAGAAATGAATTAAATAAACATATATCTAAACTAGCAAGAAGCTATTCAATAAACCACAGGTAGGTTGGCCCTGTGATTATTAGGTTCTGAATTTCTGATCCTGTGTAAGTAATGTCTCATTTATAAACAATGACAGCCCTATGGTATGGGTATGATAATTACCTATTTGGGGAGGAAATCAGGGAGGGGAAACCATAATCAGAATATGTTGTATGAAAAAAACTATTTTAATAAGATATAAACTTCTGTGTAAGAATAAAAAGATATCCCATACAAACTAAGGAGTAGCGAGTAACTTGCTCAAGCCTTACACTGTAAGGGAACAAATTATCAGTCTTTGAAAGGTGGTAATGATCTCACAAAGAAAAACAAGAAAATACAGGACTAGTTCACAGAGTCTTAAGCAAACACAAACAAGGTGATCATGCATTTACTATTAAAACTGAGATATATCTGAAAATGAAGAGGACAGATCATTAGATATGGAGGGATTCAAATATCAACCAGGATTTTTAGGCTCATAATACCATTCCTGACTCAGGGGCACAAAGGGAGTTGAGGCATGATACAGTTTGAGTTCTAATAGGGCCTCTAAATCAATTTCCATCCCAACCATCTTTGTAATTTATTCATAGCACAGCTCTTGTGAGTTTACCTTGAATTGGACACATCTATGCTAGTTCAGGTTTTGACAGTAATTAGGAAAAATCATAGTTCCTAGCTTCATTTCAGACACTTTGTTGCAAGAGAAATGACAGATGACAAAGTCAGAGAGATGACTGAAGCAACAATAAATAGCAGCATTTCTTAGGAAGGAGCAGATACAGAAGGGAAGCAGTTTGTGAAGACTACTTGGTCCACTACAGATGCAGTTCTGGTCTGAGCAGCCATAAGGGTTGGCTAGGCAGGCAGAACAGCCTCAAGAAAGAGGAGGTGACATTTTAGCTAAGCAAAATTCTTGGAGAAGATGTCAAGTAGACCCTCTTGGTAGCAGCAACATGAGGCAGGTTAATTATGTTAAATATGGAGAAAACAGAACATTTAAACATGAGAAAGACAAGTAGAGTCGTGCTCAGAAACATGGTGTCAGCTGTGAGGACTCTGAGACAAACCTGAAATACTGTGGTGAGTCCAGTTTGGAAAATGAGCAGTCAGAAAATGATTTTGGATCAGGCCTAAACCAATGCTTGAGTGATGTATTCAGAGCATGATAGAATAAACTTAATTTCAGGAATATATACATATATATATACATACACATACATATATATATATATATAATCTGAAATTCTAGTTAAAATGGTATATTGGCAGATAAAATTTTATGTAAGCTATTTTTATCGAAATTCTCCTCTTTATTCATATTCTTTATTTTTTCTTAAAGATATAAAAAACTCTTTAGGACAGATGTTAAATACAAACATTCACTTTTGGGGTGACATTTGTTACAATTTAGTAAGTGTATGACATTTTCATTGGTTTAGGGGAAATGGGTAGAGATGTATGAGTGGTTATTTACAAATCTGGGTACTAGGGGAAAGCCCAAAGTGCATCTCTTTCGAGGTGTAAATATACATCTAGTTTGGACACAACAAATTGAACCTCTTAGTATTGTATACTTGAAACCCACCCTGCACGTGTGAAAACAGAGATTTTAGATGATCGAACTATGGAAAGTTCATGAAAGGTTAATTCTGTATTATCAAAGTTTTTCACAACGTATTTCCATAACATTCCATTATTTCTTTCAGCTGGCCATTTAGATGCATAGATATATCGTTTTGAGGAAACTAAAGCAACAAAGAAATGGTGTTGATGTTCTTTCAAGAGCTAATGAAGAGTGTTGACAAGGGTTTTTTCTCATGACAGCTATATACATAACCCATGTATGATGCCCAGTTGTAACAAACAAATAAGTTTGATCCAGACTTTGGAACTATAGGAATTCTAAGGAAATAAAGGTGTGCTAGTTTATTTACCAAGCTTCTTGGCAGAGAAAAATTGAACTCCCAATAACTATCCTCTTCTCTCACCACATAAACTTTCCTATCTATCAGGCAGTGGAGGCACAGGGCTTTAGTCCCTGTGCTCCAGAGGTAGAGGCAAATGCATCTGCGAGTTCAAGGTCAGCCTGGTCTACAAAGTGAGTTCCAGGACAGCTAAGACGTTACACAGAGAAACAAAATAACAACAATAACAAGAAAAAAACCAAAACAAACAAAAAACAACTAAACTCCCCTGTCACAGAGATTCCCACTGTAATGCCATCTGCCATGGTCACATCTTGTCAAAAGAACGGCACCAGAACTCATGCTAATACTGAACTTTTGAGCCTGAGATCTCTAATTCAAAAAAACTTTCTTTATAAATAATCTAATCTCAATTATTTTATAACAACAGAGAACATACTAGTATTCTAATACAGAGCTGAGAAAGAACTGTAAACAGTAAATAACAGGAATACAAGAAATACAAATATTATTGTCTACAAAGATTTTTGTGTTCAGATTCTTCTGTTTATTTTCACCTATGTGGAAGAAGTATACACATGTAACTTTCAAACACTCAATTAAAAAAATCTATGAATATTAATTTCAACATGGTAAGGAATTTGATGGTAGGAATAATTTCTTTTGGTGCACATGCAATCAGTCTCTCAATATATTTTCAAGGAGGATATTTTCTTATTTGATTAATTATACTATTTGACTATTTCATACTTGTGTATGTAATTATCCCCCCCACACTGTCAAACTCCCTCCAATCCCTATCAACCTCCCCATATCACTACCTCTCCATTTACCCAGTTCATCATTTTTGATTTTAGTTGTGACTTGTTTAGTTTAAACCAAGTCATCTGTAGGACCTTGGCTTGGAGTTGTGCATACACAACTGAAGGCAGTGACTCTCCCTATACCTGAATATAACAGTAAGAAAACTTCAAAAGTGAAAGGTAAGGCCTCCTGAGACCCTTCCTTCATGCATGCTTGATTGCTGACTCAGGATTCTTGTCCAGACACAGTGTATCAGAAGCTCTTTTGAGTTCTTGATTGTAATGGTTATGCTTTGCAGTGGTTATACATAGCCCCTTCAGCTCTTACATTATTTTTCTGCCTTTCCACAGTGTTCCATGAGCTTTAGAGGGGATGTTATAAATGTCTTGTTTGGGATTGAGCATTCATTTGTCAATTGTTCAGAGTTCTTTGTGCAGCAATGAATCTTTCCTGTTTACCACTGTTTACTAGAGAGATATTTTTCTATCACTATAAATGTGTGTGTATGTAAATATATATATATATATATATATATATATATATATATATATATATATATATATATTCATACATATGCACATACAGAAAGAGAAAGAGAGTGACAGACTGACAGAGAGAGAAAGAAGGAGAGAGGGAGAGTGAAAGTAAACAGTCTGATGCTATGACAATTGAACTAAAAAGCAGTATTTAGTTCTCCGTTAAGGCATACGATCTCCACTGGCATGGGTTTTTGACAAAATGCACATGCCAAGCATGCATTCACTCCTATGGAACAGACCTCAAAGTTTATTCAACAGCAGCTGGTTATATGCATAATTGTAGTGCCCTTATTGCAGAAATATGCTCATCTTGCCTAGCAGGTTGTCTTATAGCTCCCAGCTATTTAAAGTCATTGATGCTTCCCCCTACCCACAGGAAACTGCATAGTACTTCTGGGACTCTGAAAGCTACACAACAAGAATGAAGCTTCAAGCTCAGCTCTTCTTCTTCAAATAGTATCTTATGAAGAAAAAGTAATAGTAATCATCAACTTATACAGAAAAGATATCCATAAAATATAATTGATTAAAATTTGAGTAAAGAAAAGTTCAAATTGGTCATGAGATTTATGCTTATACTCACATAAAATAATTCTTGAAACCAAAAATTTATGTCATATTCAGGATCATTATAACACCTACACATATTTATAAACTTAAAATTCTATACAGAGATATAGATGTGAACTCTCATGAAAATAAATGAGAATGTAACAAGTAGAAAAAAATAAAGAGCAATAAGATATGTACTGTAGTTAAAGAATTTTATATTTACGGTAATTGAAGAGAAAGGACTGATCCTAGTAAGCAAAAACAAATATAGAAATATGAATGTGCTTTGCTTGGGGATAAATGTAGATCCCTTGGCTAGTAACCTGGATTTCAGAATTATATAGCTTCAATTATGTGATTTAGATAACAGTAACAGTTATAATTATAATTCCATTAGTCTTAGCTGTTTACATACATTACATTCTTATATTGTGACATTATTGTTCTTCTTTAGGTAATTACTCATGATTTCTACTTTGGAAATGTTTTCTATTTGTTTGAGTTTTAATAACATACACTAGTAAATTCTACAAGAATATTTTCTATTCCATTTACTTTGTATCTGTAATTTTTATTTTCTGTTATTAAAAAGGTAGTTGAATTAAATTAACAATTTTTAGAAAATAATTAAATTTTATTGCTTATGCAACTGTACTGAGAAGTAATCTTGGGCAATAAAGATGCACAGTTAAAGAGCATGCTGATCACGAAGAAAGCAAGAGAACATGTCTTAGTAACATTCTCACTGCTTTTCATATTGCTTCTAACAATCTGTCATCTAGACTTTTGTTTCACACACTTATCTTTTGTTTTACTTGCTGCTCTTAATTTCTGAACATCAATTCTATCAGATACCTAAAATTTATAACACTTCTAGATGATAGAAAAATAAACCAAAATCCTAAATTAAAACTAAACGCACATACACAAACACATGTATACATAAACACTATACTCGCTCTCTAACACATATATGCGTGTGCATACACATGCATTTATAGATAGATACAGATTGAGAGACACAGATATAGATTATGTGTTTGTATCACCTGATATAGAACATTCCTTGGGAAAGAGTGCTTTACAGCATCCAGAAGAAACCAAAAATTTAATCACAGTTACCTTTAGCTGGTATGGAAATATTTTTTATTAAAGAATTATTTTAAATATGCTTACTATTGATGTATGACTTTTAAAATATGTGAATAACTAGGATGATTGTGAAGTTGCTACTCACAATTAACTTCCACCCACAGGAGAAGTTTTGGGTTAAATTTTTCTAGGGCCCAGATGCTCCTAGACAGACCCCAGTTTTACATCTCACCATCTTATTCAGGGATTTAGCAAATAGGACATCACCGAACATCACTCTCCAATTCAAATTCATAAGCAGAGCCAGATGCATGTGGAAGATGACTGCTCTCTGCTTCCTAAAATTTCTCCTTTTTATAGCAGCAAAATCATCATGTATTAATCTATAACAAATTCATGGAGTTTTGTTTGGCTGACTTAAAAGCATTTTCTTCCAAACTCCTACAAAAATAGTCTATAAATTGGTTAGCACGGATTGCCCATGGCAGCACATTTTTTTAAATGAAAATTTTCATTGTCAATGGATTTTATGCAGAGAATCAAAGACTGTTCAAATCACCAGCACTCAATTTAGTCCTGCTAATCTTCATACCTGTGGGCATAATTCTTAGAAAAGCTTTTGGCATGTTTTCTTAGACTACTCATAATTATATGGAGGGACAGTGGATTCTAGTTGTCTGTATTATAATCATCTTATTTTATGTTTTGGTAAATGGAAAGAAAAGTCACTTTCCCCCCAATTACACACCATGTACCCACACACAAATGGTCATAATCTTTTGGAAGAAGCTTCTGAACATCCATCTGAAATGAATAAATATCTCTTTGCAAAGATAATATTAAAAGTAGTGTGTATGTGTGTACATTTGACCCGAGGGAGTACAGTTATAAACATATGCTCTATTTTACCATTTTATACAATTGTTTATGGTTTTACAAGACCTACATGGTTACCATAGCAACAACTTAGAATAGGTATGGTCTAAAACTTATTCTATACCAGGGACCAAAGATACTTTAGCAAAATGTGTGGCAAGCAGTGTAGTTAAAAGCTGAATTTTATAAAATTCTCTTCCTTAATTCACCATTCTAATGTTAAATTGTATGATCTTGAAAGGAAAATATAATCCTATGACCACGTAATCCGACCAGAAAGACCATGCCCATAGCATTCCAGACAAGGTGCTGTTAAGATTGCTCCATACTATGCTTCTGTTTTATCGTACAAGCTTTCTTTCATTCCCTGCCCTGCACCTGGTTGTCTGTGTCTCTGTCTCTCTCTATATATGCATGTGTTTGTTTGTATTGTTTGTTATTTTTTGAGACAAGTCTCACTCTGCTGGACTTGAATTAATGATAATTTTCCTTCCTTAGCCTCCCAAGTGCTGGGATTTCAAGAATATGTCACCAAACCCTGATCAGGTTCCCCATTGTCACAGCAGAAAATCAAATGGACCTCTATTTTATATCTGTGTTTGCACATTTTAAATATGTTTATTTTTCTAGGAGACATAATTTCTATTTTAACCTAATATATGTTGAAGCTGATGAATTACAATAAGAAACAGACAATGCACATGCCCTTAAGAAGATGCATATGCAGTTTCCCTTTTATTTTGCTTCTTTTCTTGTAAAATGAAAAGATAAATTGCCTTAGAACTGTTTCCTCTTTTCTCTATTAAACTTATTTGTATTTGATTGTTAAGCCTAATTTCATGTTTACACTCACATATCTTAAAGTACTCTGGCATGATTTTGAAGATACATTTTGTTGAATTAACTAATTGTACTGAGTCACTTTAGGAGATTTAGGACAAGTATATTTATTTTATGTTAGAGATATTTGGTGTAAACAGAGTACTAGTTAATGCATACTAGCATAACGAAAGTTTACTTAGTGACTAGAGTGTACAAAGCACTGTGGCAACCAAACATGTAAAAATCACAGCTTCTGACCATAAGAGTTTTGCAAGAAAGTCAGAAAAATAAGACAATACAATGTTAAGGACTAAAAATTGCATGTAAATCAGTATAGTACCACATAAGAATTAACCGTGCCAAGGTAGAGGAAAGATTTTTCTACTAAGGAATGCTGATGGAGGGCAGCTAAGAAGAGATGAGTGATGCTTCCCAGTATATTGAAGAATGTGTAGGTGTCCTTCACAGTCAGTGTCTGCTAACTCTGAACGAACACTGGAACAATTGAGTACCAAAGGACCCCCAGCCAGGTTCAGTGGCACATGATGTAGTCCAAACTCCTTAAGTAGCTAAATTGAAAGAATCACTAAAGACTAGAAGTTTTAAGGCAATCAACATCACCCAATTAGAGCCCATTTTAAAGAAACAAACCAAGCAGCCAAAGAAACAGCAAATTACCAAAGAAGATTCATTTGTGAGCAATGAAAAGAGGCAGAAGGTCTGTGGACTGCAAGAAGGTATTTTTAAAGGTCTTTGGATAAATACCCTCAGATTGTAGCTCACACTTTTGTCACTGAGATCATCACAAAAAGCAAGTGCATTTTAGAAGGAACATTTACAAGCAAAGAAGGGAGATAAACACACCCACTGCTCTGTAACAGAAAAGATGTAAGGAAATACTGACATTCTAGAGAAAGACAGTTGGATTGATTTCCATGTTCACAACAAAAATCTGAAGAATGTTCAAAAGGTGGCAATTTTTATGTGAAGCTGGCTGATAGAAGAAGAGAAAGAAGTAGAAGGAAAAAGTAAATATTGGCCCTATTTCATATACTACCTTTTTTAATTTAAAAAAAAGTAGACACTATGTCTGACTGACTGGTTTGTAAGACATTGTAATAGTTTGGAATGAGTAGTCTTAAAGAAAAAGAATTCTCTCACATGATTTCTTTAGAACTGTCTTAATTGAATTTTGGAGGCTTAGTTTGTCACCTCAATGAACAGGACAACAGGCCAGGATGTTTTATTATTATTTTTTTTATTATTGGTGTTCTTTACTGAGAGTGCTCTATTACTCACCAACTCCCTCTAGATGTGTATCAGACACTTCATAGAGAGAGAGTAAGATGATCTACTCTGACAAAGAGTCAAAAATTAGCCCTCATACCAATTATATCCTGGTGGTGTGTTTTGCAACTTTTTGTGAGAGTAAAACATTTACTATAATGCATATGGTTTGGTCCTGATTGTAAAGAAGACAAAAACATAAATATTCACAGCATCAAAGTGGATTCTAATAAACTGTCATGAAATTAACCTGATTTTCAAGAATAGCAAACATTTTTGATTGAATCAACCCATTTTCTATAGAATTTTGAATTGTTTGTATGTGATAGGCATGCATGCTTTTTTTTATATAGAAAGAGTTCCTTGGCCACTATTTTAGCTGCTTTTCAGCAAAGCTGATTTAGGGTGGCATAACCTTATCAAAATCATAATATACAAAAAATCTACAGAGTGATATTATATTCAAAATAATATATTTGAGGGCTATATTTATTAAGATTATTATTCCTTGAGTTGGTTGATAACTGGTATTAATATTATATATGTAAACATAGTTCTCTATATATGGTACAAAATTATGAGCTCTACCAATTGCTTTTGAAATAAAGAACATACATGTTTGAACACACCTTGGCAGTTTTCAGTTATCCTGCTAGGCTTATTTTGTAAGACTGTCCTTAATTTGAACATTAAAAACCACAGAAGAAATTGAATTTATACCATAGTTAATTGCAGAGGACAGGGCATTTTGATTAAGATAGTCAAGGTTCACACTCTTAGATACATGAACACTTAAATTAAAAAAAAAAGTCTTTGCTTTATTCTCTGGAAGTTTTAGGTAATTATTAGTATGAAACACTCAAAATGGTTATGCAATTTGATCAGTTAATTGATTTTTAGGATCTTTAAATTCATCTTTATCCTTATGCTTTCAAAGATTACCCTCACATTGTATAAATTTCAACAGCACATAAAAAGGCAATATGTTGCATATTTTAAAGACAATTTTTTTCTTCTCTTTAGCATAGCAGTGTTAAAGCTTTGTTGATCCGGAATCCAACCCACCTGGTATCACTTTGAATCCAATTTAGACAAGTTTGACTAATCTCACCCTGCCTCAAAAAACTATAAATATTAAGCTGTGACTAAAAGCTCTTTGTGATATTTCTGTCTCCTCTTCAATTTCTGGCTCCCTTCAGTTAATTCACACCAGCTTTGCCATCTGCCAGGTGACTTGCTGTATGATCCACCAAATGACTCCAAGACATCCAACTACATGTAGTAGCACACTAACAATAGTAATATTTCTGCTCCCAAATATCAATGAACATGATAAAAAAGAATATAAACGTTCACAATGCCCTTACTATACTTTTATTATATAGATTTTATACTCCCTTCACAGATAGGAAAGCCTGGAGAGTTGGATGTCAGTGACAGTGCTCAAAAGAACAAAGCTAGGGGATGAACTTTGCACCCCAGGTAGAATGTGGGGTAATTTTATCTTAGTTGTACATATGGCAAAAAGAATAACTGGATACCAGAGAAAGTGAGAATGATCTACAAAAATCCAAAAGCCATTTAGCTCAGTGTTTCTGGTACAATAATACTTTTACAATTTGTACTTTTGGTAAGTATATTTTGTTAGTATTATGTTGTTAAATCTCAACCTCTATTCTTGCTTTTTTTTAAGATGTCACTAATAGAGGCTGCTGGTACAGTGAGGGGATAACTTCATATTTTACCAGCACCATCCCTAACAAAGTAAGTAGAGGAAAGCTTTGTATTTGTGTTGTGGAGCTTCATGTTATTACCTTTATTAGAGTGTTTTCTATACATCTTGAAATACATAGGTTTCAGAACTGATACATAGTAAAATTACAGCATTGACCACTAAAATGTATATTTCCATACTTACCTGGGTTTTATGTGTGAAGCCATAATCCATACAGACTTGGCTTTTTACCCTTTTCCCTAAAATCCTGAAATGTCACCATAATATCACGAATTTCTCAGCACTGTCAAGCTATATACAAAGAGGTTAACTTGACTTATTGTTCATTCTGGTAGACATGAACATCTTGTCATTCCTTGAATAAAAGTGCTGCTCATTTATGCATTTTCCAAAGCATGAGACACCAAATAAAGAGAATTAGTTGTGTGACTTATAGGAACTTTATGAACTTTGAAGAAGGTGTAATGCTGAGAGTATAATTTAAATGCAAAGCTTTTCATCATCTTTTTTTTTTTCCAGCATGACTCTAGATTGTGGGAGAAATCATCTCTTGATCTATTTTGTGCAATGAAGCAGTCTGGGTCAGCAGCCATCGAAGAACACCCACACTTCACAGATCATCAAAAGGCAAGCGTCAAGTGGGGAGCGTAGAGTGCTCCTGAAGACCGAAGGTTGGGGCCACAGAGGGTATCTAATTGAGCGGGTCAGTAACATTGCATTTGATGCTGCTTGAACGAAAAAGGGAAAGGAAAGAGAAAATTTGAATAAATAGAAATACCACCACCAAACTGCAAATTGCTATTGATGGATGGATGCATACACCAAATATTTGTTTTTATGTATGTAAGCAGTGTTTGACATATACTGTAAAGAAAATCCAGTGTTTTCTTTTAAGCTCTGTATTTTTGTATTGGCCACAAGGTTTCACTTAATGTCACACAATTTACTGAAAGTTTTGAAAGAACAAAAATGCTGGGGAGCCACAGATGTTTGTAGTTTTCAATTTGCGGACTTGAATAACTGCAACTGTTTATTTAACACATCTATGATTTCAGTGGATGATCATTTTTATATATGTCTCCAATCAGCATTGCCTATGATTACAAGAGGGTTTGTGATTATTTTCCCCCATATCCTGCTTTGGGTTACGGAAGATAGGTAAGCTTGGTGTTTGTGTTGCATATCTTCATGTTAGAAAATTTTCTACTATAATTTTCTCTACGTTTTCATTCTTCTATCTCATTAATCCCTTACTGTCAGCCTTAGTTAATATCATTGCTTTGGGGGAATTGACCTAATTATCTAGTACACAGAACATATTGAATAGGTTAACATTTCAGGTGCACTTATAATAGACATTAGGATGAATGAAGCCTCTTTGAATTGCACTAAAAAATAGTTAAAACCAATCCATACATATATTATCTATGTGTAACTATTTTAGAGGTCATTGAAAGATAAGAAGTAGATATTTTATATTTTCACGTAGAAGCATCTTCAAAATACAAACAAACCTATTAAAAGAAATTTCTGAAACATAGAAACTAAGAGGAAAAAAAGCCTATTACTGAATTTTTCACTGAGACTATTACAGAACTACGCAGTTTTAATTAATTTACTACAAGGATTACTTCTTAACATAAATCGACATGAATTCAGTCTATTAACTAATAGAAAGCACCTAAATCTTGCATATTTGGGTTGATTATTTTAGTTACTTTATTTGAATTCACTGGAAACAATTGATTTAGATGAGGCAAGCCAACAGATATTTAATGGCCCTTTGTGTAATGTGAGAATAGGATTTTCCAATGCCTTGTCAGGGATAAAATTCATTTCTTTAACATAGAGTTCTGTTGTAATGGTTTTTATTACATAAAGGAAAATCCAACATAAAATAGGTAACCTCATATGTGTTTGCATTATTTTAATTTCGAATGGTGACCTCATGAATCACAAATAATTTTTGCACTAAAGTTTCAAAATTGTGAAATAACATGGGGGAGCAATGAAGAAGGAAATTTGAGACATTGACAGTGGAGAAATACAACCAGAGATCATGTGTTTGACAAAAATCCATAGGAGCTGGAGGTTTCGCATTTCACTCGATTTCATTATATTCAGTTCAACAAACCTTTGTGTAACATTATACTGTGAGGAACACAAAAGTGGCTGTCACCGTCGTCAACATATTTAAAATTTACCACTTGAGGGAGATGTGAAAAGAGGGAGGCTCTGGGAAGTAACAGCTCATCACTCTCTATTCATTGTCACTAAGGGTGTATAGGGACATTTATTGTATCTTCTGCAGTATCAAAATGTTAAGGGATTGGTGTTATATATTTAGAACCAGAAGCAGAATAGGATTTTCAGTGAGTGGACTAGGTGGTTGCCTCCCTGGACATCCCATTGCAGTAAGGACAGAAAAGTCAGTTTTTAAATGAATCAAGTGGTGGCCAACAATGAGTTTCTAGTCTTGACTCCTGGCTTACACTACATTTCCTTCTCTACAATGGTATTTAAGGTTGTAGAGACTTTGTTTTCTCACTTACTTACTTGGAAATATAAAATATTTTTGTTGTAAAACTCTATTTGACTTACAAATGGGATATTTACTTTAGATTTACCTGTAAAAAGTGAAGACTTGTAAATTCAACATGATTTTCAAGATACTATCCCATAGCTAGTTGTCATAATATATACTAAAGCTTCTGGCTCAGTGATTGTGTTTTGTGATGTACATGGAGAGATATGTAGATATTTTCAGAGCTGGCATTAGGTGTTAATCAATTGATATACTGTTCCCTGGGCAAGACTGTTTCTCCTGTTCAACAGTCCTTGGATGCCTATAATCTTTTGTGTAGCATTGAGACCTCATGGTCTTTCCTTGTTCACTTTGACATTGACAAAAATATTTTAGTGTGAATGTGATTTTGTTATATTTTAGTGACTAAGAAAGGAAAAAATAATCAAATAGACCAATTAGGAAGAGAAGTACAGGTTGTGAGTTGTGACATGCTTCTGAGTAAAGCATAAGAATTAAATACTGCTAATGATACTTGAGACCTTGTTTTAAGTAGATTATCATGGGTTACTTTTTTAAAGCCACTGCATTTTCAATTAGACCATAGGAAGAGAGTGGGCCAGCCATCTGGAGCTTAGGAAGCATGCTATAAATCAGAGGCAGTATTTTCAAAGAATTGAGCAGAAACATAACTAAGGAATATTGAATAAGAAGAGAGGCAGGAGCTTACACAGAATAAAGAGCTTTCAATGCACATATGTTCAAAGAGTTTAGGATTTTTTTCTCTTTTAGCATCAGAAATCCACAAAAAAAAATAAGCAGAGAAGCTGCATTAATCTATTATATTTAAGAGGAAGATCCCCTTCTCTTTATAGATTGTTAGAAAGTTATGGCATGATAGTCTAAAGAACAAAAGGGTAAAATCAGCTAAGTAGCTTTCGGTTGCAAATATATTAATGGCCTGGTCATAATTCTGAAGAACTCTGCTTCTCAGATGTTAGATTTTACATTTAAAGTAAGTTGAATCAAGAGAAGAAATGTTGAGAGCCAAGAGTCATCCAGGGTCTTGTGTGACAAGCCAGAAGAATGTGTGAGTGTGAAAACAAGTCAAAGTTGGTTTAAAAAGAAGTTGGAATAATTTCTTAATTCCAATTTATGATTAATATGTTTAAATCAACCATGTGAATTTATATTTGAGGAACAAAATGAACAAATTATTTGATCACATGTATTTGTAATAATATTATAGCAGGATTAGCATACATAATCATACAGAGAACACACCCAAGACATACTGATAGATATAACATGGACTTAATCATTTTAACAGAAGTCAAATACATCAGGGACAGGAAATGGTGACCAATATATATAGCATGGATTTTCAATACAAAAAAAAATCTTAAATCACCTGAAAACTTTCCCCTGTTGCAATGTAGTATAATAACCTACTAGAATTCTTTAAACTGAATTCCTCCAAAAGCAAAGTTGAAAGCTGGTTACAGCTCACAGCAGCTACAGAAAGCATTAAGATGAGTTCTAATGCCATAGTTATTGCTTAGAATGAAGGCACCACCCCTAGCTGCATCCTCTCTGCTGCACAGCTCTCTCTCTTGGAGGAATTTCTGTCTCTATGGAGACTGCCTCCATTTCGTTCAGTCAATTAGAGGTGAAAGGTATTCCATTTGCAGTCACCTAAGCTATGGAGTCTACCTATTTTTATCCTCATTCTTTCAGACAAATGATATATTCTTATCAATGCAGAGAAAAAAATGTGTCAGTATTGTGGTCATTTAATTTGAACTTGCTCTATCTTAGGTGCTCTTTTTCCTTTGTTTCCAATATAGCATTTTCTGTATAAATGATAAAGAACTGTATCATTATGCTATCATCTTTGAAAGCTCCATAATTGGAGCTTTTGTATCAAAGTCACTGAAATTAAATATCTGTCCCTATACTAAATACTAATTTAATTCCAATGTTTTTCATTATTTACCTAGGTGCTGGTATTTTCAACATTTTTTTGAGTAATGCTAGAGCGTGAAGAGCTATTTCAAATTAACCATATTTTCACAAGACACTGAAAATTATAGATTAGAAGTTATCTTTATTTATTTTTGCTTCTATATTTTTCTCCACATGACCAAAAGGATCAACTCCTGCTTTATTATGAATGTAGTTGCATTACCTGAAAAAACAATCACATTGAGTATGATAGATGTAATTAGTATCCTGATTAAAGCACTTATGATGTACATAAAAGGAGTCAATTTAATAGTATAAAAACTGACTACTAATGGCTTATTGTAATTCCCATAGATTCATACAGCTCTCAACTCTCATCTGAGAAGCATTATTTGCAGTAGATGGAAATTAACACAAAGGCCCATAACTGGCCAAGGTATATAGAATCGAAGTTTGCAGATGCTTAGTTGTCAAGGGAGCCATCCTTCCTAAAGCTCAGGTATCATTTAAAAGAAGGGATGAAGGGGTGGAGGATCCAAAAGCCATGAATGACTATAAGGAAACATCTTCTGGGCACAGCAGGGCAGTTACACAAATGAACTCACACAAGTTGCAGCAACATGAACAAAACCTGAGCATGATCAAGCCAGACAAAATCTCATCATGGTAAGGGGGATGGGCACACAATTCCAGGCCTAGCTGTGGAACAATTGGTAATTGTTAAGTGCTGGAAAATGGTGTGTCAGTTTTCTTTCAGAGTGTAGCCACTGGTATGTCAATTACCCTCTAGTAAATGACCCCGCAGCCATGTGTTTCGGGAAGAACAATTAGACTTGAAGTTGTTTGTTAGTTTATTTTTGTTCTTTTTGTTTTGCTTATTAAAAGGATATGAAATTGGATGCTTAGAGAAAAGGTTGAGATAATTAGAAATTTTGTGACTACAAATGAAAAGGTCAACACCAAATAGATATCAGTGAATCAAAATAGACATTATCTGGAGAGATGTGAAACTTATGATTACTTTATTTGCCCTCCAAAATATGACTCCACTCCCATGAAGATGATCTCATTAAGGTATCTTTGTGCCTATGAGTGTTGCCAGTTATGTATTTTAAATTTAGTTGACTGCAAATATTTTGTAAACATTCTAGAATTGAACTGGCTTCTATCAAATACTGAACTAGTCTTGACCTATGAGGTAACAGATTTTATGTTGGTTAGTTATCAATGAGAGCTTCATCACTATCATTGTGGTCATAGAAATGTCAACAAACACTTATATAAATCTGCTGGGTTTAAAATATGGGTCATATTTTCCCAAAATAAAACAAATTTAATTTTGCTGAGAGGATAGTCAACCAAGCTTTAGAGAGACACAGGTCAAGGCATCAATTACTTATTATTTTCTTGTATATTTCCTTTTTAAATTTTTTGATCCATTTGAAAAGACAAGCCAGGCGGTTGGTGGCACACGCCTTTAATCCCAGCACTCGGGAGGCAGAGGCAGGCAGATCTCTGTGAGTTCGAGGCCAGCCTGGTCTCCAAAGCGAGTTCCAGGAAAGGCACAAAGCTGCACAGAGAAACCCTGTCTCGAAAATAAGCAAAATACAACAACAAAAAACAAAAACAAAAACAACAAAAAAAGAAAAGACAAATTTTTATTTGACATGAATTCAATATGCGGTTACATTGTAAAAAGTCAACCTTTAAATACAATTTGTCATGTTTCTAGTGTTCCAAATTTCTCATACATAATATTCCCTGATCCATTTCTCCTCCCAGTTCACTGTCCCTCGAGGCTGACTCCTACTAACATCATTACATTCTATGACTCCAGTGTTAACTAAATCAATAATGTTTTTAGTGTGTAGTTTCACTCTACATACTGTTCTGAAGTTTCTACCTGCCAACACCAAACCAAGACTGGAATAGCAGTTTCTCCATTTTCTCTTCCTGGATACTAATCACTCTTCTGTTAGATGAGGCTGTTAAATGCACCTGCATAATTACTTGTCTGTAGCTGGAGTATTCCTGTGTCCACCTGCTCCTGCAGCCACTCACACCCAAAGAAACATAGATGCTTATATTAATTAAACTGTTTGGCCTAATGGCTCAGGCTTCTTGCTATCTAGATCTTACATCTGAAATTAACCCATTTCTATTAAGCTAAAGTTGCCACGTGGCTTGTGGCTTACTGATATTTTACATCTTTTCATGGCGGTGGGGGCTGGCAGCATTTCCTGACTCAGCCTTCCACTTCCCAGAATTCTCTCTCTCCTTATCCTGCCTACACTACACTTTCTGCCTGGCTACTGGCCAATCAGCATTTTACTTATCAATCAATCAGAGCAACACCTTCACAGCATACAGAATGATATCCCACAGCACATAATAGTGTAAAAGCCAGCTCAAATGGATCTCTTTTCTGGTCATTTTTCTTTAAAAAAAAGGAAAATCAAACAGCATCCCCTAACCCACTAAGAAATATTCTTCCTATGCACTCTTCTAAGTAATGTTTGTATCTAAAGGTACAACTGCATGAACATCCTTGCAAACCCTAGTCATGACACTCTGGTCATACAGCTGTTCCAATGCTAGTTCCTGTCTAACCTCATCATTTAGCATCTTCAGCACAAGAAATATTTTTCCAGATTTTAATGTCTTAGAAATAGTTCTTCCCTTTGTTGCTCACAAACTGTCATGCTATCTCATACATTTTAGAATCTACTATATCTTTTATGGTTTCCTATCTACTCTCTTATTTCTTATCTTTCTATTATCAAACAGCCCTTCGGTGGAAACATCTGTGGTCATCACTTCAATTTCTTATCAACTCCTTAGTAACTTATAACTATAAATTCTAACTTATACTTAGTAACATAACTTTGCTAACATTGTTATTTCATTATTCATCAATGATGCTTAAAGACTTGAGTATTGTCTTACATGTGAGTTTGAAACATCACTGATTTGCTAATGTTTTCTATATAAAAAAATGTCTTCATGTTCCTGAGCCATTAGAATATTTCTGTGGCACACATAGTTCTATCTCTTCTTTCCTTAAGGCTAGAATTTTTTCTCAATAAAGAAGAAAAATGTCAGACAGACATTTGCTTTCCCACAATCATAATTAGGGCCACGGCATATGATATATTTCTAGGTAGCATGATTTTTAAAGAATAATTTCTTGAGGAATTTCTCAGAAAAATTATCTCTGATAAAATGGCCCACAAGGCAAAGTTGTAATAATTAATCAGCTATGATATTTTTCCTTAAGTACATGATGCATGAAACTGACACAGTCATCTTTCATCATCATATTGATAAGAATCCAGAGAGCCTTGCACCTGTTCAAAGCCTGAAGAGGATGTTCATATTAAGAGCTTGGACTCACTGGATTCATTATTTATTTAACACCTGAGCCTGTATACTTGTTATCAGAAGAAATGATTCGTATTTCTCACTGCTTAAACTCCTTTAAATTACCTTTTTTTTTGGTCCAAGAGAGAATCTTCTGGCTTAAGTGTCTTCTGCCCCATAGATACTTAGGATTATGTAGTATAAACTGACCAAAGAGATTGATGGAAAGACTTGTTCCCGCTGATATCTCCTTGGTCTCAGGTTTGAACAGTTAATTAAAGACCACTGTCATCACTCTACATTTTCCCATGGACATAATCTATATGTTGGATATAGCAGACATGTTTCATTAAAATTTTAAATCAAACATTATATGTTTCTGCATCATTAAAGATCATTGATCAGCAAGAAAACAAAATGTCAATCTTGCTCAAATACTCATTCCCATCAAGAAAATAAGAGGCAACATTTACAAAATGACGATGCTTCCTCACTCATCTGAGCATTATTTTCCTTTTCTGAATATTGAAGACATTATAAGTAGGTCTCCCTTTAAATCAAATGAGTGCCTAAGAGGTATAGTACTTTGGGTCTCATTAAAAAGGGAAATACATAAGTTATATGTTAGTTCTTCTAGTTCTTTGAAAAAATATATTTAAGTGGGGAGTTATTTTGGCTCATGATTTTAGATGTTTCTGTCCATAGTTTCTTATTTCATATCTCTGGACCTGTGGCAAGGTAGGATGTTTATGGCAGAGGGGGCCTGAAGAAGCATAGCTCATTCACCGTATGAAGGTTCAGTAAGCAAAAGACGTCAAGGGACACGAATCTACACATTTGTGGAAGGGAAGGACACAAAAGGAACTGTGGATAAGATAGTCAATATGTCTCTAGGGGCATTTCCCAAGTGTCCTGATACTTCAATAGTTCAACGGACACTCATCTTAAAATTTCTTCCAAAAATACCGACTGTGAAGATCTCTGCACTGGGAATAAGTGTTAGCATATGAACCTTTGGGGACATTTCATATAGCAAAGGTTCAGCAATTATTTAAAATCATGAACTGCACTCTAGGTACTATTGATAAAAAAATAAGCAAGGCATAAAAATGACATATGTTGCCATCTTAGAACTCTCATTTTAATATAGTTTCATTGTGAGTGTAGAGTAACAAGTGTGCAAAGACTATGTAAAATTTGTAATTCAATTGTTGATAATTATGAAACATCCAAGATGATGTGAAGGATGGAGAAAGTTGGACTATGGTTTATTCATGTGTATGGTTGAGGAACACCTCTATAAGGACGTGACATTTAAGACCTTGAAGAAACAAATCATAAAAACACCTGGGGAAAAGTGATTCCAGGCAAGGAAGGAATTACATGCCCAGAATTTGTGGCAAGGTTTACCATGTTAAAAATGCCGAAAAAAAGTCAGAGGGTCAGAACACAGCGACTAAACAGGAAAGTGTTCAATGTGACATCAAAAAGGAGGCAAAATTTATTCTTTAGAGTCTCCTAATGTTAAGCCGCACCCAGGCTCGTGTGCACCTGTATTCTCAGCTGTTTGGGAAAGTGAGACAGGCTGATCACACCTCAGAGGCAATGCCGGCAAACCTAATGAGACCTTGTTCCTTAATCCACTTTATTTATAGGATGAAGATGTTGATCAGTGATAGAGAATTTATACATGCATGGGTTCGTAGGAACAATTACAACTACAACAAACAAGAAAATACACAAATAAAAGAATTGCATAGCCATACAGATAGTTTAAAACTTAAAGAACTTAGTAAATGAGACTCTAAATTGATTTCTTTGAACATACGTACACACACACACACACACACACACACACACACACACACACACACACATGCACACAGAGACACAGACATGTGACAGTATGCACAAGTAGTAAAAAAAGTTCTGTCTAAATACCTGCAGAACATATAGACTACTGACAGTTGCCAGTTATGTGTTAAAATTGCTTTCCAAGTGAGAAGTTTGGCTGGCTGTAGGATTATCAGAGCAAGTTTGGGACATACAGATTGAAATGACTTTGTTTTCTTAGAAATGCATTAGAAATAATTATGACTTTGACAGTGGACGTGTAACATAATGACAAATTGTTTGCCTAGTATGTGCGAGGCCATGAGTTTGAGTCTCAGCACTGACCAAAACAGAGGAGTAAGAATGATTGATAACTTTCACATTATTTTGGAAAGCGTATGTCTGCTCTGGAGTATGTGATGTGGCCTCAGACACATCTTCAGAAGCAATGATTTGTGCAACTCCTGCTTAAACTTTTATTTTCAAATAAGTATTATTTACTAAAACACGTTTTTTTTTTCTAAAATACTGAGGTTCTACATATGATGATCACTACAAATAGTCAATACACTTCATTCATAGATATAGGAATGTAAAAATAACATGAAGGCAGATTACTTAATGTAAAAGGTTTTGTTCTTCAATAGTGAGACTATATTACTTTTTGTTTTATTTTGTATTGTTTGATGGCATGAATTTCTTTGGGCTACCAATGTAAACAATGTAGTATTTCCCATGTAACTAATGGAGCTTGAGATGAGTATGGTTGATTATATATGGCAGGATGATGATTCAGCAGTCCACAGGAGAAATCTAACACACCCAATATAACTTTGACATCAACAGAAATATGCCTTTCCAGCTTCAAAGTTGCCTGGATACACTAATATGTGATGAATGAAAGAATATTCTTTACTAGTTTTTGTTTTGGTTTGATTTTTCTAAAACTAATATCAAATTATTGGTGCCTTTTGCACCAATAATTTAGTAAATTTAGTAAAGCTGATTTTAAAACTTATAAAATACAATTCAGTATTGGTTCCCTTATATCTCTATATAAGTAGACTTCTTAAGTTCTTGTATTTTATAAGTTTCATTTATAAAAGTAATGATTTCTCATTAGAAAAATCACAGAATAGATCATGAAATATTTACTCTTTCTAAATCTCAAATATACATAAGAGAAACTCAGCTTTAACCAGATGCAAATATTATAGCCAAACAAATGTTAATATTTGTAACGACCAATTTTTAATTTATCTAAATACATTTAAGCTAGAAATATCTGTGTTGTATATGAATTGAGCATAAAACCTTACACTTATCTTATGACAAAATTAACGTTCACTTTGGTGAAGTTTCTATTCATCTGTAATGAAAACCAACTCAAATTTATTAAAAGATGTAGCTTGTCTTGGCAGATGGTCCTCACACTGCAGCACGTTTGAAATATGACCATGATGATATGAATAGACAATTTATTGTCTTAATCGAAAATGAGGTACTCAGCCCCTTATGACAAGATCAATTCCTTCCCTGTATGAATTTTAGAACAAAGATCCTGTGTAGTTTGAGGAATAACTAGAAATAGTAGCAGATTTTTATCATTTGAATGTGGCTTTAAAGTATTTTTATTGATTGATTGATTTACTTATTTTACATCTTGGCTGCAGTTTCTCCTCCCTCCAATGATCCCAGTCCCTCTCTTCATCCCCTACCCCTATTCCCACCCCAACCAAAGGATTGAGACTAGGGGTTATGACTATAAAGTACCTCATTTCCAGTTCCAAAGTATGACTTTTGGGGATGGTAATTACATTTGAGCACTGAGGATAACATTTGAACCTAGTACCTTGTGTGATTATGTGTAATTATTTTATGGTATTTTGATAACTCTGTATACAATTTAAAAAAGTATTCAGAGCATAATAATTATATAAATGTCCAGGTACAATGTATTTCAATATGTGTATACCTATAAATGTATGTTAAATGACCAAACTCCCCCAACCTCAGCCCCAGACTTGTGAAGAGTTTTGTTATTATCTACTTCTATGAGGTTGATTTTGCTGATGTGAGTGAAATTGTAATGCCTCTGATTTCCCTTTGTTTTGCTTCAAACTAACAACGCTGTAGTGAGAAGTTCTAGAGAGAAAATAGAATTTTATAGTGATACTTATTACCATCACGTTTGCACACAAAATGATACGGAAAGATGTCCCAGCCTTTCACCTAAGGGTACAGTCATACGCACCTGAGTGGACAGTGCCTTCACGGCTGGATGCTCTTTCTCCAGGAGTGCCTTCCTCTCCACCGTGGATGTGCTTAGTGAAGGTTATCTCCCCTTTGAGTCACCCTCTGTGGACATTCTTTCCCTCTTCTACAGCGTCTATATACTTGCTGCAAGAAAACAGCTCGTTTTTCTTTATGTTTTAATTTTTCTTTCTTGTCCGACTTAGCAGGTGTTTAATAAATTCTTTTGACTTGGAGCTGAATTAGTCCCACATGAAAGTGTCAGAAGTAACGCATATGTTACAAAGCAGAGCCAGCGTGAACAGTTCTTAATGATCATTCCACCCTGCTCTCCAGATGTAGGTTGTCCAAAATGATTGCTCACTGATCCAGGTGGAGTGGTATTTTGGCTCAGGCTAGCTTAAAATGATAGTCTATAATATAATTATGTCATGTTATGAAAACTTGTCTAAGGCTTTATGAGCTTCTTTGTCTTTGATGAGTTCATTCTTGTTTTGATTTGCCCAACACAGTATTTCAATACAATTGCAGCAAATTATCTATAACAAAATTTGTTCAGGAATGTGTTGGTATTTAATTTCTCAAAAGACCACTTCTCTATGTTCTTAGTGTGCATTCTTTTTAATGTTATTTTCACTAAAATATTTTGTGTCTATGTTTCTGTATGTGTTTTGGTGGAAGAAGAAAGATCAATTATTACCATGCTCTTTAAACTCTGAAGGATATGGCAATTAGTCTTCATTTTGATATTAAACCCTTAAGTTAAACCACTACACTGTTAAACCCTTAAATCTTCCACTCTAAACTAAATATTAAATTGAAAAACTGTGACTGACTTCTCTCTTTGCAAACACTTGTGGTTTGACCTGGGAGTGTCCCACATCTCATCAGTTTGACTGCTTAGGTCCCAGCTGATCGTGCTGTTGGCGTGAGGTTTTTGAAATCTTGGGACATGGTAGATAAATAGCTGAAGATGGTCACTTTGAGATAGCCATTAGGTTATGTTTACCTCCAATTGAACCAAGGTGTCTAGTTTTTGATTCACAAAATTGTGAGAAGCTCCTGGCTCATACCTCTGACAAAAAGGGCAGAATTATCTTCACTGCCATGACCAACCAAACATCTTACCATGTGAGACAAATCAACCTCTTTCAATTTTGCTGTCAAACATTTTGTCATGGAAATGAGAAACATAGTTAATATAAACAGTAAATGTAAACTAAAGTATAAGTGCATGAAGACAGAGAGGGGTAAATTTAATTTGGAATCTTCTTTTGTTCCTTTGAATTTTACTCAGTTATTATTTTACACTATAGACATTTCTCTTCAATACATTTCAACAGCCTACACTTTCATATAGATAATGAGATTTCAGTTCTTTAAAAGTTCAAATGACATTAATTATATATTTATAAAAATAATTCTGATACATGTTATTGATTCTACCTCTATCACTCATATTCATCGTTGTTCTCTGTGTAATCATGATGTAATTATAGTACATTTGAGTCTTCCTTTAAATAATCTTTACTTACATTTATATGTCTTATATTTGTTTTTCTATATTCATCTCTCAACTTGTGATTTTACTGACATTATGTATTGCTGCTTTATTTTATCCAGTTGTTTTTTTTTTTTTTTCATGTCTTTTCTTCTACAAAGATTAGCTGGAATCATTCCAAATATTTACTGAAAAGTAACTTTGCCGGCCACTCTGACCACAGCCTCCTAAAATGCGTAATCTTGAATGTAGTGTGGGATAAAGGGTAGAAAATACCCTGATTGTTCAGAATCTGTCATGGTCTTCAGAGTTCACACACTGCAAAGTCTTGCACAAATTGACTATCTTGAATTGTTGGAGGTATATTTCTCTCTTGAAGAGCTTAGCACTATAGACTATTGCAAAGACTTAAAAAAGCAGAGTGGGCATATTGTACAGAAAACAGACATACTTGACATAATTTGAATTATCTATTTCCCTATGCTCACATAAATGCCCTATTAGCTAATAATGAATCTTGATATACTATGTCTGAGCAACTCCCATCATTCAAGAGCAGTGGATTTATCAGGCAATGGATTAAATGGAGACTGTCTCAATCTTGTTCAGGCATTTTGTTATTCAGAATTTTGTAAAGGGGTTTTTTTTATCAGTATCTATTTAAGAACATTGAATAACAATTTTCTTTCTGCATCCACTTTCTGCAAACTCTTGGCTTCTATTCTTTGAGAACGTTTGAAACATGATACTTTTATTTTGCTGCAATGATCTCTATGAAAACGTATTCCTTCTTCCCATGGTTGAGGTAAAACGTACCCTCTCTCATGCATTGCCACTACCTGCATGTCACAAACAATACTGTCCTGAGAAAGCCATTTGTTTCTGAGGGTAGGATTCATGAATTATTTTTGATATGCATCATGTTTCCCTTTGCAAAAATTATGCATGAACACGACACATATCAGACATTAATTTCACTCTGTAGGAAAAGAAAGGCTGGAGTCGACGGCACCATTACAAAGCTGTAGAAAACTATATCTTGTCGTCACTGGACAGACAGGCATTGAGCATTAACCTGTAAAAGTTGATAGATAAAGATCATGAAAAGGACAACCAGGTTAGAGAAGGGCCACCTTCTTTAATTGAAGCTAACAACTCATTACTGATATGATTAAGGTACCTCCCTGAAGTCATTAATAAATGTAAATGAAGATGGAAAATTTAAAATTGTAATATGAAAAGGGAGTATGTGAAAATGAGAAAGAATGATATAATAACAGGTGTGAACCCAATGATGGTGATGACTACAGAGCCAAGGGAAGGAAACAGAGACATGGAGGAGCATAGTAGTATTTCTCTAGCACAGTCCTAAGATTGACTGTATTTTAATTCTTAGTAAGCAGATATATTTCCAAAATGTATAGCAGATAGTTCAGTGGGTTGGCATGGTTGATAGACCTAGTAAAATCCATTGTATCTCATAAAATGATTGTATACTTACTGAGTAATACTGCTTTTAGTGGCTGGTTAGGCATGGGTCTCATAATATCCTATCTAAAAATAATTACACATAAGCAATTTGATATTTCCTTTTAGTTTTATTTAGTATGACACATTAAGCGTTGATTTCAAGTCATATGAATATGCTTCCTGAATAAATTAATAAACATTTGCTTAGAGTAGACATGTTTGTCAGGATCAAACCAAAAGGTAAATGGTAAGTACAGAGTGAGGGTGAAAAGATCTCGTTACTTGCTTTTTCTTCTCTTTTAACATCAACCAGTGGGGGGGGCATCAGTCTCTCTAGTGCCTTGTGATGGTTAGTAAACATTGATTTTAGCTTTGTAAGAACTATAATCACCCAGGAGACAAAGCTTCTAGGCACATCTGTGAGGGGTTCTTTAAATCTGACTTACCTCTGGGCATACTTGTGTGGGGTCTTCTTGATAACATTGACTGGAGTGATAATTCCTACCCTGAATATACATAGTGCCTAATACTATGGCCCAGATATAAGATGGTTCAAGGGAAAGGCCTTTGCTTGCCTTCCTTCCTTCCTTCCTTCTTTCCTTCCTTCCTTCCTTCCTCCCTCCCTTCCTTCCTTCCTTCCTTCCTTCCTTCCTTCCTTCCTTCCTTCCTTCGTTTTTCCTTTCTCTCTCTCTCTCTCTCTCTCTCTCTCTCTCTCTCTCTCTCTCTCTCTCTCTTTCTTCTTGCTTCAATGTGATTCTTATGGGCAAGTACAACTATTTTTGTTACTGTTTCTATTTTTCTGGCACCTTCTGGAACAATGGAAACTTGATACTCAGGTTTTCAACTTGGGCTGAAGGACTCTACTAGTCCTTTAGGGAAAGATCATGACTCCTGAGGAATCCAGTCATATGAACTGAACAGCGACAATTCTTAAAACCACCAGTCTGAATATAGCATTGCTGGAATCTTCATTTCATAAAGTGTAAGCCATTCTAATATTCTCCTCTTTTTGTTCCTTTATTTTTTAAGGTTATAATATAACTACATCATTTCTCCCTTCCCTTTCTTTCTTCCCAATTCTCTAATATACTGCTCTTTGTTCTATTTCAAATTCATGACCTCTTTTTCAATTAACAGATGTTATATGCATACTTGTATATGTATATACAACAGATAATTTTAAGTATAAGATGTTCAGTTTACTACTGCTCAGTGTTACTCCTACACATGTTTTCAGGGTTAAACATTTGGTTTTGGGTAAAAATTAGGTATACTTCTCCCTAGGGAAAACAATTCCTTCCACTCTCAGAATTCCTTAGTTGCCTATAGCGTTAAGGCCTCCTGGGCTTTCCTATATCCATTGCTTAATATCTACTGGTATTATCCTTGTTCAGGTCAGGTTTAGGTAGTTATGTTGTTGATTCTTTATATGTATATCTTCTGACATTATGAGGAGGCACAATCTCACAGTAAACTCACTGATTCTCTGCCTGTCCAAATCTTTCTAGAACTCTGCTTTTGATAAATATCTATTATGTTGGTTCAGTTCCTCAAGAGAACCCAAACTAACACACACCCAAATACCTTTACATTTTTTCTTCTGTCATTTTGTTACCATAAAATATAATGTGGAGGAGCAGTGTGAATCAAAGTGTGTTTTAATATGTAAAAAACAGGGGATTATGGTTAAACAACAACAAAAAAAATCATCTAGGAATAAATAACATTTAACTCCTTACTCTTCATAAGTGTACACCTATGAAAACATAGCTTTGTGAACGATTAGAATCTGTGTAAGAAGAGAAAGCTTTGGAAACTTAGTGGGATTTTATGAAAAGAAGAACATTTGCAGAATACTTAGAAATTCTGCTGTGGGATGGTCTTTCTACATGCCATGAATATGTGTTGCTACTATTGGTTAATAAAAAAGCTGTTTTGGCCTATGGTAAGGCAGGATAAGAGCCAAGCAGGAAACCCAAGAGAGATACAGGGAGAAGAGGGTCGAGTCAGGGCAGACACGATCCAGCCGCCCAAGGAGCAACATGTCAACAGCCCAGTATGGCCATGGCCATGTGGCAAAATATAGATTAATAGAAATGGGTTAATTTAAGAGGTAATAACTAGCTAATAAGAAGCCTGAGCCATAGACCAAAGAGTTTGTAATTAATATAAAGTATCTGAGTGATTATTTTATAAGCTGCTGAGGGCTAGGCAGGAGGCAGGGAAACTTCCACTTACAATCTTCTGACAAGAATGAAAATATAGGGAGGCAGACAGGAGGGAGGAACAAGAAGAGGGTGAAGGAATGAAGGAAAACAAGAAAGGTGGGGAGCCAAAGGCAGGAGGGCAGGAAGGAATGGTAGACATGAAAGAAGATAAAGGAAGGAAATTAAGTCTCTCTCTTTCATGTTTTCCTCATTTTCTCAGTTCAAGGAGTTAAAATAACAGTAAGATTGTCTGAAAAAGATCATAAGGAATCATACTACTGTCTCCCTAAGAATGCATGTAATATGTGTAATTCTGTGTATACATGTATAATTTAAAAGAAATTTTCCTTTTTGGACTGGCTTTTCCCAAGAGCCATAAGTAATGTAACAAAAACTTCATCATCGTGCATGAAAAACTCCTTTGTTAGTTGTTGGTTATGATTTTCCAAGAGAGCCCCCAGATATTATAGACTATTGCTACTCTCCTGAATTGCACCCCAAAAGTTGAAAGACAGATCCTACTGCTAACGACATCATGTAGGATGAATACAGGGACCAGAGGACCTGAGGTGGATCTGATGTGAAAGTCTTCTTCCTGAAGACTAGCTAACATGGTACCAGAAATTGGCACACAAACTTCCAAAAGTGGGAAGAAGAGAAGCAACCAATACTCCTCCCCAGTATGCAACGTATGAACCACAACAACAGTGAGCATCATGATAAATCTAGTGTAAAATAGTGACACACATACCTGGGTGATAATCACAGTTCTGTAATTGGTCTTAAGATTCACTCCACAAGAGGAAAACCACATCTGGAACTGGAAACCAATCTGTCTTAGTGGACTAGTGAAATCATGAATCTTGGAGGATAAACTACAACCACTTTACTAAACCAACATAATCTCTAACTACACTCTGAACAACAATTTCTTATAGCACTGAAAAATGTAGTTATCACCCCACATATAGGACACTACCTTTTGCAACAGATGGAGACCACAAAAGAAATTAACAGTCAATCCAAATGCAGAGTTGGGTATTCCAGTCTTAACTGATATATCTACATGATTATTTCTGATCCGTCAGAGTCTTTCTTATACTCTTATTTATAGTTGGTACAAACAAGCTAAAATAAACTAATTTTTGATACTACTTATGTATATCCACCTGTTATATCTGTAGTAAAGTACAGGAGTGGAAATTACATAACATATGATAGCACTTTCTTTTAAAGAATGAATAAAGCCACATAATTAAGGATAGATCTATATAGAGTCCTATTACCATCTTAGCTATTTCACATTGGTCATGCTATTAGTTTCTGTACTATATTGTTTAATCACCTATAAAATAATTCCTTTAATATTATTTGTTTCCCTGTGTTGTTAAGTATATGAAGAGAGATGAACTCAAAGCACATAAATGACATTTTGCAAGGGAAGCCACTGAATATGAATTTAGTGGTACTATTGTAAGGATACTTATTGGTATTTATTTTATGGACTAATATTAGGTGCATGATGGAACTCTGAGTTTCATCATGCATTTTTACAAACTATTCTGGATTGATTAAATTTATTATGCAAACATCAGAATATAGTCAGAAGTAAGTCAATTTTAATTTTGAGGAAAAAATGATTGCATTTTAAACTGATTTTGAATATTAAATATAATTAATCTATTCCTTACTCTTAATATGTACTTACTCTTGAGTCATTGAAAGTATCCCATGCATTTAGCTTATATTCTGTACAATTTCTTCATCTTTGACTCTTTTTGTTTCATGAATGCTGTGAAATTTCTTTCTAAAGCGTCAAGTTCTTCCATTTCTTCTGAACATGTTGGTCTACAAGTAAACAAATTCTAAAACACCATTTTATTCACTGTCATTTTTTTTTATTTCTGAACACATTTATGAAATTTAAAACCAATCAGGAAGTGCTCATTGGTAGGATCATGAAACGTTCACGAATAGATGGACCTAATTACAAAGTTATTTCAAATTCCTGAAGTTTCATAGTGAGAATGATTGTAGGCCTATTGGGGGCCAGGGCTCTTCATTATTCATCTTTCTATTTCCAGCCTCTAGCATTGTGCATGATAAATTAAGTATTTAAATAGAATTAGCAAAGAAATTCTCATTCCTGTGGTTCCTTACAGCAAAATAAGATTTGATAATTCAAAGAAAAACATGTCAAAAGTGAAGTGATTCATTCACCTCTGGAATATTTTGAAACGTCTTCATTGTGTCAAAAGCTGATAGTGGAACATAAGTTTAAATGACAAGTGCAAGTTTATATGGCTCAGTTTCATCTAGGACTGAAAGGTCTATGGTGGAAACTAATTAGCATAATACCCCTACAAAAATGTTGTAGTTTCCTCCAATCCTTCATTTCATTCTGAAGGAGTATGTATGTGTTTGGTGTGTGTGTGTGTGGGGGGGGGTTAAATCCCTTGTAGGTAAAAGCAGAAATTGTTAGAGTAATGGAATGATTTAAACAAAACTAATTTTGTTTTGTGTATCTATCAGGACAGGATTAATGTGTTATTAAGAGTTCTTCACATTGTTTTATGGTTTATAATATGGGGAATATATAGCAGGGAGAAAAGAACCTTGGCTTATATCATAGCCATTCCTGTTATGCCTATAACTGCAAACAAGAAGTCACTTGCCCTCTCATAAATGCTGCAAAGCTCCTCCCCACCAGGGCTGTTTCTTTGTAATGCCTTCACTCCATCTTTCCTCCATGAGCTTGGAAGCATTACCAAACTCAAAAGGAACATGGGTGGAAGGATCACTCCTGAGAGCTTTCACCTATTTCCTGTTGCTAGGGAAACCACTTCCTTTGTACATGTTGAGAATAGCCCGTTCCTTTGAATACTGCCTTTCAAGCTCAAGTTCTTTAGAGCAAACCTATAGATGCACCCCATATTTTGCAGTGTATGTAGTTATGTTATTTCCTTCTAGTACCTAGTGAGGAAAGTTTCCTCACTTTTAAGTAAACCATACTTGCAGATAAAAACATTGCAGATGTAAAATTTATTTTTTATTGTTTTGTATTTTCTAAAAATCTAAAAGGTTTTCTAACTCACAAAAGTCAAAGTATCTGAGTTACCCCTATGGCCTATGAAAATATACATACATACACACACACACACACACACACACACACACACACACACACACACACACTGGCTGAATTAATTTACAGCATATGGTGTTTGATAGAGTTGGGAAGAATAACACATAGTCACTCTGAAGTGAGAATAGTCACGTGCCAACTTAATTATTTGGAATGTCTATATTTATACTGTGTGGGAAAATTAGCAATACTGCCCCTTCAAGGTAGGTTATTATTTGGAAAACTCTACTTTAATGAATAAACAAATAAATAAATAAATAAATAAATAAATAAATAAATAAATAAATAAATAAATAAATGGAACACAGACATAAGTCCCTTAACATTAACACCCTACATGTACATGGATATACCCAAGTAATCAGCAGTTTTCAGAGCAATGACTTCAAACCCAGAACCAGCATGTTCAATAAAGAACAATAAATTATTAGAGAAAGAAAACAAAAGGACTTCATGTCTCTGGGGTACTATAACTTATGGGGAGTCAAATAAATGACAGGCAAATGCTAGTTGATATAGCTTGCAAATTAAGATTCTTCTTTATTCAACTATGCCAGTGAGGGTTCAATATTTTCTTTGATCGTTAACCCTTGTTCTTCCTGGGATAAAGAGGGATGGGTCGTTGATCACTTTTATCTTTGGGAATTGATATCCTGTGTTTTGGCTGATGAATGGAAGAAAAGAGCAATTCTATATCTACTTCTTCTTAAATGTCTTCTTCTTAGCAAGCCTTCATATTCTGGGATGGCTCATTCTGGTCTTTCATTACGAAAAATACTTTCCTTTATTCAGCTGAAGTATTGTTCAAATGTCCCAAGTTTGATTGCTTAAACATTTTGTAGAAACATAAATGCAAATATAAAATTTCAAAGGAAATGATGAGAATTTGAGTTCTTTTATTGTACAGTGATCCCTGTGTATATTAACGAGCTATTAACAGCATGTGTGGACACTAGCCATAAATACTGGCTTATTTCATAAGTTGGATTGTAAGTGCTATAATTATATGCAGTAATTCACATGATACAATTGAGAATCATAGCCCAGTTGCTTTATTGCAACATCTTCATTAATGTCCTGTTTGTTGAGGATCTATCAAAGAATTCCTTTGAGCTCCCATCATGATATTTTTAATTATAATCTTTATTTTCTTCACAGTGTTTTGGACCTGTCTCATATATTTTAATTTGCATGGTGCCCTGAAACCACAAATTCCAAATTCAAGTTATATCACTACAGAGCAACTGGATATAATTATTTTGTCTATAAATTAATTTTCTTTACTTGTTTATATCTTTTCAATGATTATGGCTTCTGCTGAAAAAGCTGTTTGTAATTTCAGGGAAGAATACACCGAGTACATAACTGACTAACCTAATTGACATCTAAAGTCTTGTGCTTCCACATATACTGATCTGACTTGCTTATTTTCATCCTAATAGTCATTTATATAATGCTATATTTCCAGCACAGAAAATATTTTTATGCAAAAAAATAAAATTGCAAAGAATAATCCTGTCTTACATTTAAGATTGTTGTTGTGTTAAGAATATGAATACCCAATGACTTAGCTATCTTCTTGCTTTTCTCACATTAGCCATGTAACATATTTGCTCAGTAATGATGGTCATTATTTTCATGTAATAAACCATATATTTACTTGTAAATATTATAATTTGTGGCTTAGCCTTGGTTTCATACTTCCGCATTTTGGTAACTTGTTAAAAAATGATTTAAAATTTCAATAGTTGATATCAGTCTATTCCTTAGAGACTCATAGTCACTCTAATTTCACTAGTCAGTAGTATATTGGCACTTTGATTTTAAAAACAAAACAATTACTTTGGTTCATCAGCTTTCTATTTTGCCTCTGGTAGTATAATGTTCAATGGCTTTTGTTGCTTTATTGCACTTTAATTAGCATGATGCTGTGTGCCTTTAGTAGCATGCTGCTACACTATCCTTAATTGAAATCTTTCTCTTGTGTCTGTGATCATTATATCACCTTGATGCCCAGAACAGCTTCTCCTAAAATATGTGGTAATGTTGCATTAGTCCTTTGAAGGGAGTTTGATTGGAAGGATGAGATCAGTTGCTAGAGGGTGCCCAATCCAAACTTACAGTCTCTTCAAATGCATTTTAAAAATCCCCTGCTTGCTTTAATGTGGTAAATATGCAAATACATATACTTATTGTATGAAGTGAAACTTTATAGCAGAAAATGATTCCCTTACTTTTGATTTGATTAAAGGTCAGACTTCAGAATGTTTTATAAAAATGTATTACTCCCCAAAACTAAGAAATAGTCTTAAAAGGAATGAAAAGGTAATGTAGGCACCTTTCGGTATATCACTGTTCCTTTGGTTCTAATTTAATATCATATTCTTTATTTAATATGTATACATGTATGCATATTTACTTATATATGGATGTGCATGCATGAATAGGTTTTCATTCAATGTGTGTGTGTCTGTGTGTGTGTATATATTAGATCAGACTTGAGGATCAACCTACACTTTATTTATTGAAGCAAGCTCTCTCACTGAACCTGGAGCTAGACAATCATGTCTAGTCTTCCTAGCCAGGTTTCTCTTGGTCTCTGTTTTTCTAGTGCTGGGATGGCAGACAGCCTTTGGACCTGCTTCACTTTTACATCAAAGCTAGGGACCCAAACTCTGCCAATTACACTTACATGGTAATAATCATCTCGTTAAGCGGCCTCTTTGGCCCCTACATACAACATTCTATTTATTAAATTCTTCCTTTGCACTTTACCCATTCTTTAATAACATGGGTTGTTTTTAAGGCTGCTCAGGACCCTTCTAAATTGCTATTGGGCTAAATAAGAATATAATTTTACTAGAAAATAAATAATCAAAAATAGAAAACAGACATTTTAAGGAATATACAAGGATACTTTGGCAATGTAATACTCCCTTGTTTTTCAGAAACAAATAAGTATCCAAAAGAAAATTAGTAACCAGTGTATAAAATGGGGAGTCAGAAAGTGATTCCAGGAAGTGTATGTGATTCTTTGACACACTGTAGTAGTGAGGCAGTCTCAAGGGCTACCTGATTCATTCCATCCTTAAAGCTGAATTCTTTCCCTCTGGAAACACAGAAAAGACCTTCCTTAAAACTAATTTATTTTTATAAAGACTAAATTCACCAAAGTAAATTCACCAAAATAGCATACAATGACTGACTTCTATCTTTTGACTGAAATTTCATTAATCAAAGAAAACTAGATTCACATCACAGAAGAGACTGAAAATCAAACAGAACATCTAGAGCTCAGAAACCACCCTTCTCCTTTCCTGTCTTCGTCTATACTCTGGACGGTTCCCATGCATATGCATGCCAATTCTCATGCTTGCTCTCCTGCCAACCTGTGTACCGTCAGTTCAGTTCAGCAGACTCAATTCCAAACTTCAAAGGACGACTTTAAATTTTCATGTAGTATTTTAGAGATGGCATGTGCAAAAGTATTCACAGAACAGAGCCATGAGTTAAACAACACATGGCACAATGAAGGGTAGAGTATTATGAAGTAGATAGTTTGCAGATTAATGGGGAAGGATTTGCCAAGTAGGTATGAGAGAGGTTGTAGCAAGTAGTAATGAGATGATGTTGAAAAGAAAAGCAGCCTTTTGAGAACCAAGACTTAAAGTGAGTGACAAACTTTGTGTCCTGAAGAATGGCCAGAAAACAGCAGGGCATTCTTGGAGTCTTCAAGGCTATAAATAAATTCAGAAGGCTGATAATCCAATAGGCAGATCCATGGGTTTTCACCCAAGAATCATAGGAGCAGAATAAATCACATTAAAATGGGGCAGAAATAATTTAAAGGCAACTGTTATTTATGATCTTTGATACAAGTGATTATAGGTGATTTTGTTTCTTCTCTGTGAGGAGCTTTATTATATGAATTTACTACAGTGGATAAGCATATTGTGGTTATATTTCTCTTTATTTAGAAAGACACACATTAAAAATAGAGAAGCATCCAAATGAGCATCCTCACGCATAAGGTCTTAAGATGTGCACAATGTGTCAGCCGGCTCATAACCGTAGTTGATGTATTCACTTAATATTGCATGTATGTGATGTGAGCTAAAACACATGTGATTTAAATCAAATCGTAAGGTTTCTATTCAGTGTTTTACAGGTGTGTTTAAGGGGAAACCTTCCTAATTTGAGATATTTCACCATCTTGTATACCAATTCCATGAGCTGTTGGGGAACAGTTTAACCTTTTTTTAGTGTGTCTTTCACAGTAATGATAGCAAACACATGGATTATCAAAATAGTAAGGCATAGAAAATTGGCAAATTAGCTGATTATCTCAAAATTATATAAAATTCTCCATTGCATTGTATTGCAGTAAAATATGTTTTCAACATAGTACTCCTAAATGATGTAATAATGTGAGGGCCAACTTAATGACAGATATCAACATAATCACAGAAGGTGTTTGTATTTATGAACCAAAAGCATGTTCAGAAGTTTCTCCCCAGTCTGCTATTATGTATAGTAGATTTTCAGTTGAAAGAAAAGAAAACTTTTTTTTTTATTTTTACAAAACAAGAGTGGTCCTAATATTTTAGTCAGTTGACAAACAATAGTTACATAAAAGCTATTATTTATATTCAATATATTTTAAATTATGTATATTTGTGTGTGTGTGTGTGTGTGTGTGTGTGTGTGTGTGTGTGTGTTTGCCTGCATATCTGTGCATGGAATAGTAGTGCATGTGGAGGCTAGAGATATTACATTATCTGAAGCTGGATTTACAGGTCATTGTGAGCCACCCAATGTGATGCTATGAACAAAAGTCAACTCCTTTGAAGACCAGTATGCACTCTTAAACACTGAGATAACTCTCTAACACTGAAAAAACTATTTCTAAAACTTCATGAAAAAGCAAAATAATATACTGATGTTAGCATGTATATGCTATATGTATAAAATTAAATTACGTACCACCTCCTGCCAGTTGGCATTTCACTCACAGGCGATACTCATCATTGCTTATTCCTTTTCGTTTGTGTAATATTTTTCTCAATGTACATTTATTAGTAAGATCACAATAAGAATATATATATATATGTATATATATGCTTTATTAAAGGTAGAGAAATCATGAATGTTGTTCAAAGTGGAAAATTTCCAAGTAAGGGGCAAATATGAATTTTGTGGGGCAGTTATGTCTTTCTTTTATTATTAAAAAGTTAATAATGTTATTTTAATATCATCAGGTTATGATATAACTCTAAGTTCATATGTGTCATGCATCTTCAAGTTCTAAAGTCTCAAATTTATACATGCCATCCTATTTTGCATATGTGTGTATCTGAAGAGTTAGGTATAACAAGACAAGGTTTCTCTAGTAAATTGTTTTTGAAGCACAAATATAGCATTTTACTAATCTAGTGTTTAAATGTGTTGAGAAGTGTTCCCCAGTAGGGTAATCCAAAATACAGGAAAGAAGAGCTTGTACCATTAATTCATTAAATTTAGCCTCCCGAATCGGGCATGACACACTACACCACAGACATCTAGACTAAATAGTGGAAGGAGTGTGGGGAGGATTTTCAGGGGGAAGGGGCTCATGTAAGTCTGAGGACCAGCCACAGGACTACAGGAGACTTCCATTTCTGAATACCATGTCACTAACGACCTGTTCAAGGCTGAGTTTGAACTTGAAATATCATGGACACTTTGAAAAAGGATTAAGAAGCATTTAAACTAAGGAATATCTCCTCACACTCAAGAGTAAGGTGTGGAAAAATTTTGGGAGTATCATGTCAAGACTGTGTGTGTGTGTGTGTGTGTGTGTGTGTGTGTTGTGTGTCTGCCTGTGCTATATTTTTAAAAATTATTATTTTTGAGGAGATCAGTGTTTTCTGGAAGTTTGCACTTGCCAGACTCTGGGAAATGGCCACTCCCAAGCCTGACGCTCTCTTGATATTGAATCCTTCACTTTTTCTCCTCTGTACTATTTTGACAGTCTTTCATAATCACTAATTTTGTCTCTGCCCTAAATCAGTGCTAATGGGATTTTTCAGGGATTTTACCTGTTTTTCTGTATTAGTTGTTAAGTAATATCAGCAGAGGATAGGAAAGGGTTGGACTCAAACACTTCAGACTGGCAATCCAGCCAGTCACAAAAAAAGTGCAGAAATTCTAATGTACTTTTTCGGTGGTTTACAGTTTTATCTACAGATGATAAGAGATGAGGGCCAATGATGTCCCATTTTTAAAAGAAAGATACATTTAAATATAAGGGACTTTTTCACTAGCAGCCCATTTAACATATTACAAAGATTCTCTGATCTGCTGACAGCATATAGCCATAGTTCCCTTCTTTCATTTTTTTTTTCTATTTTTATTTCTTTTATTTTTGTGGTTATTATATAATTACATTACTCACCCCTTTTATTTCTTCTCTCTAAATCCTCTCATATATACCCATCCTTACTTTCTTTCAAATCCATGGCCTCCTTTTTCACCTATTGTTATATATATATATATATATATATATATATATATATATATATATATGTGTGTGTGTGTGTGTGTGTGTGTGTGTGTGTATGTGTGTACATATACGTTTTTAAATACAACCTGCTTTGTATAATACTCTGTTCTGTATAATGCAATCTGCTATGTATAATTATACAAATCTGTATAATGTTACTTATACATACACTTTCAGAGATGACCATTTGATATCTGATAAACAGTTGGTATGTTCTTCTCTGTGTAAGACTATTTCTTGCCTATGAAATATTCTTTAGTACCCTCAATGTATCTCTCCTTACATCAGCCTGTAGCAAACGCTGGTGTCTCTAATTTCTTAGTGTATTATTTATATATTTTATATTCTGATATTAATAATCTTTTCTAGACTAGATTTGAATTTTTTGATTTAGATAAAAATTAAATTCATACCACCTCCAGTCGGTTGGCGTTTCACTCACAGGCGATACTCATCATTGCTTATTCCTTTTCTTTTGTGTAATCTTTTTTCTCAATGTACATTTATTTGATTGTTCACAGTAAGATCACAATAAGAAACACTCAAGACAGAATTATTAACAACTGTGGAACATGACAGATAGAAGTTCTAGAACCCATGTTTGCTATTTTTAACACACCAAACGCAGAGTGTGTATACAGAATCTTATTGGGTTTGTGACTTCATCTGTATTCCAGCATCTGAATTTCTCAGTGCACATTCTCAGTGCACATTTCATCCATTGTTCCTTTGCTTTTTCTCCATGACCAGGTTTTTTTTTTTCTTCTCTCCTCCTCTCGTATATGTTGCCTCCAATTTTTAGCCTCAATCCCAGTTTCATAAGTAATTCCTCACAAGTCTTTTGGTTTCTCACCCTTTCGCTTCACAGTGCAAAATTACTCTGCTCCCCTCCCAGAAAATTACTTTCTCTTTCATCTTGTACCTTTGGCATTCATTTCCTGTGGGGTTTCATCACAAACAGCAGCAGGTACTGTTAACTGTTTAAAGGCCATAGAGAGGACAAAAAAAAAAAATCCTAAGACTCAGTTGCAACAGCTGGAATTTTAGGTGCAGTAAATTGTCACTAACAGGTTCACACTGGTTCTCTGACAGTAATTTGCAGTACCCCATTTGAATAGATTAGGAAAAGTAAGGAACTGAAAACATACAAACCCCTTTCTTAGAGGCACAGAGGAGAATCAGAATCACCAGGGTGTAGATTTGAACCACATAATAATGTATGTGTTAAATAACCATTTTCTCAGTGCAATTCAAACTCTCCCCTTGACATGGAAGTCTCTATACAGAAACCCTCTCGGTCTCTGGAGTTTCTTGACTCCTGAAGCAAGGTACTCACACTGCTATTTTGAGGTTTTTTTTTTTTAATGGACCATTAAGCTGAGTGCAAAAGTCATAAATTATCTGTTAAAGTTACCCAAATTATAGCTATCTGTGGTTTTGTGATGAAGGCCAAGAATGTGTTTTTAAAAACACACCCTATTGAATGGAAAATAGCCAAGCATAGAAAATAAGTCCATTCTGTTTCTCATGTAAAAGTTTCAGTCAGTTAAATATTGCTACCAATCTCTTCTTCAACAACAAAACAATTATTGATGCAAATTGGCAATAAATCCTGTTAATTTTTCATCCTATTGCTGTCCTATAAGGTAGGAAAATCTGGGCTTTTGTTTTGGCTTGGTGTTTCAATTCCATCTACAAAAGGCATTATGACAAAAACACAATTAGTTTTTAACTTAACAAGATCATAAAAATGCAATCTACCTGAGTTGAGCTAGTACAGCTGTGTCTCATTAAAATGTTTACCCAGAACACTGAACATCAAAGGCAGAAACATCTGCATTCTAAATCAGGCATTGTGAAATAGACGTTACACAGTTCTTTCCATTGTTGAAGTCTAACAAATTTCAGGATTCTGACGCTGTATGAATCATGACGTTAGCACTGTAGTTTGCAGACAGTAGACAAAACTGAGAGTCATTGTTCTTTTCTACTTACAATGGAAGGAAGATACTAATAATCTGTGATGTTTACGCTTTAATTCTCATAAAACTTTTCATTGTGCCCTTTCTGCGAACATAGATCAAAAATTTTCCATTGTGGTGTCACCTAGGGAATATATCCTGAATAGACTTAAGCCACAGAAGATATAAAATTATTAAATAACGTTGGAAAGAATGTTATATATAAATGGCTTGTTTATAACTGCACACAAACCAGTGTTCAGAAAAAAAAAATTGTAGTTTTTGTTCCTAGCAATAAAAGCAGAGTAGATAGTTGAGAATCTGAACTATGTGACAGACATTATCACAGCACCATTTTAAGTGTGGTCATCTTTTTGTTTGTCACAAATGGATTATGTAGAGAAGGCTGGCCCATGCTGTGGGAGATTTCTTGCATTCCATTGCCTGAAAACTTGTGAAGATTTCATAGCCCTTATCAATTGCCAAGTCAACACTCTGTAAGAATGGGGGGAACCGCCGGGCGGTGGTGGCGCACGCCTTTAATCCCAGCACTCGGGAGGCAGAGCCAGGCGGATCTCTGTGAGTTCGAGGCCAGCCTGGGCTACCAAGTGAGTTCCAGGAAAGGCGCAAAGCTACACACAAAAACCCTGTCTTGAAAAACCAAAAAAAAAAAAAAAAAAAAAAGAATGGGGGGAACCATGACTATTGGCTGATTCCTGTGCGATAATCTGTCATGTGACTACAGAGTGAGTCATTGTGTAAAAGAAATGGAACAAGTGAGCAAAGAGGAAACTGAAGAAATATCACTGTGACTTCAGTAGGAGTGGTCCCAAAGAGTGCGCATCAGTTTATTTTACCAAGCAAGCATATAATGTTGCTTTTCTTCTGTGGATGATTTATGTATTAATGAGATCATATAATTATATTTTCAGATGAATGATTAATTAAAATGATATGAAAAGGAAATAATAGTCTCTCTTTCTCCATTCTCTCCTCTCCTTCCCCCTTTAGCTAGGAATTAAACTCATGACACTGTTCATTGTTTGAAATCCCTTTACCACAGATTACATCCCCAGTATGAATTATCAAATTTTAATAAAAAAAATCAACATAGCCCTTCTATTTGTTTTTGATAAGTGTTTAACATGAAGAGAAAAAAGACAATTATAAATGATTTTTCTAAACAGAATTTTATATTTTTCCATGGAAAAATAAAAGGTTTTAAAATGTATCTCGAGAGCCTGGGGAAAAGGTTGTGGTGAAGACTTGAACTCTCAGAGGACCTGCACTGAGGTATAAGCACCCATATGTTGCATCGAAACATTCTTTTTTTTTGTTTGTTTTTGTTTTTGTTTTTCGAGACAGGGTTTCTCTGTGTAGCTTTGCGCCTTTTCTGGGACTCACTTGGTAGCCCAGACTGGCCTCGAACTCGCATCGAAACATTCTTAAACTCCTGATCCAGGTGATCTGATACCTTTTGACCATTATGGGCACAAGAAGTGCAAACAGTGCACATATATTCATGCAGGCAAAACATTTATATACGTAAAATACAATAAACAAATTGAAAACTTATATATTAGCTTCCCTTTTCAGTAAAGCTTGAAAGCTGTTATTGTAGAATATTAAATCCTCATTTTCAAATAGTTACATTTTAAGAGTTAAATCCAAATATGGTATCACTGTTTCACATAGTCAGCATGTAACACTTGTAAGAGCAAGAAGATTGTTACAGTCTCATTTAAGAACAATAAACTAAGTTAAGAGTCTTAGCTCCAGTCTATTATCCTAGCTTATCAGAGTCTGAAATAGAAGGACCAACAATAAAGTTGAGGCCTACTTATGCTACCTATTAAGTGTCAGGACTTCCTGAGCTACAATGCAAGACCCTGTCTAAACAAACAAAACCAGCACCATGCCAAACAAGAAGATAAAAAAAAATAAGACTACTTCCCAAATCACTCACAATCTTAAGAATTTTTAACTAATGAATACTTTACTCACTGTATCTGTACCCTGTAATGGCATTTGCTCTGCCCATGACCTTGGGTTATAGGGCCGGAAGGAGGCAGTGGTGCTTCTTGCCCTTGTATGTGACCTCTTATAAGGAAAGGGAGAAGGGTCACATGCTCCTTCTCCCTGCTGCCTTTAAAGTGGAGTCACTCCCAGTCAGATTAGAGGACGACTTCAGCTGTCTACTCCGTTCTGTATTTGTGAGTGTATTTCCTCAATTTGTATCTTAATAAATCTCTATTACCCATTAAATAGACTCATGTGGATTGATTTTTTTCTTTTCATTTTTCTTTATTAAGAAATTTTCTACTCGGGCGCACGCCTTTAATCCCAGCACTCGGGAGGCAGAGCCAGGCGAATCTCTGTGAGTTCGAGGCCAGAAATTTTCTACTCACTCTACATACCACCCACATATCCCACCCCTCCCACCCCCTCCCACCCCCCAGCCCTCTCTCCCAAGCCACCCCACATCCCCACATCCCCCAAATCAAGGTCTCCCATGGGGAGTCTGCAGAGCCCTTCACACTGAGCCTAGGCAGGTCCAAGCCCCTTCCCACTGCACCAAGGCTGAGCAAGGCATCTCACTACAGGCATTCCCAGAAGTCTTCCCATAGACCAGGGACAGATCCCGATCCTCCTGCCTGGGTGCCCCCAAACAGTTAGAGCCAAGCAAGCGTCTTCCGTATCCATAGGGCCTAGTCCAGTCTCATGGGGGCTCCACAGCCATCAGTCCACAGTTAATGGGACTAGTGTGGCTGGTCATCTCTGCACGTCCACATCATCCCATCATAATTTCAATGTCCCCCATCTGCTGAATCACTCCTCTCTCTCATCGATTGGATTCCCGGAGCTCAGCTTGATACTTGAGAAGTATGTCAATATATATATATATGTTTACCTATAAGTCCTATACATAATATTAAATATTAAAATACCTCCAGTTTTTAATATTGTCAGACATCTAACATGAAAAATAAATTTTCATTTATGTATATACAAACAATTTCAAACAAACCCGTTTGGACATTTTCAACTTCCTTAATATTGACTACAAAAATCTTTTCTCAACATGTCCTCTGGCATGGCTAGTAACCTTTTATAATAAAGTTTAGCTTTTGCTACATAGAGTAACTATATGGAAACATTTCTCATATAGATTGTAATTTTTGTAACATCCTGTGGTTTCTCTTCTTTGCTTTGCAATTTTTTTCACCATTCTTAGTTTACCCACATGAATATGAAATACATTTTGCCCACTTACTACATACAGCATGAATATTTGGTGATCTAAAGGAGAAACATATATAAAATATCAGGAGCATGGACAGTTGAAAGACACCCACATCCTGGCCTGGGTCTTACAGCAGGGCTAGCTGAAGATATCCACAGGCTGGCCTGTGGTAAGGGTTCAGTGTTTATGATATACCAGAAGCCAGAGGACTTGAACCAGACCAACAATTCATTGAAAAGAACATTTGCAAGGAAAGCTGAGGGGTCAAAAGGGTGTACTGTGTGACACATTACAGCTCCTGATGCCACTAAGAAGAATGAAGAGGTGTTGGAGAGTAGCGAAAGGTGAAGGAGTCAAGGTTTTTGTTGTTGTTATTTGTTCATTTGTTTTGTTTTATTTTTAATTAATATTTGTTGTTGGGGGATTTTACTCTTTTTTCTTTTGGGGACCCGCCACCCCATTCCCTAATATTGCATACAGAGGCTTATTCTTGATTATGAACGCCCTACCTTAGCTTGGCTTAGTTTCTTGCCAGCTTTTCTTTTTTTTTTTTTTTTTAGTATTTTTATTTTATAATTAATTTAAATTTTACATATCAGCCACAGATTCCCCTGTCGTCCCTCCTCCCAGTCCCCAACCTCCCCCCACTGCCCCTGTCCACCCCACATTCCCAACTCCTCCAGGGCAAGGTCTCCCCTGGGGAGTCAGCCCAGCCTGATAGATTCAGTAGAGGCAGGTCCAGTCCCCTCCTCCCTACACCAAGGCTGAGCAAAGTGTCTCAGCATAGTTCCTAGGTTCCAAAGAGCCAGCTCATGCACCAAGGACAGGTCCTGCTTCCACTGTCTGGGGGCCTCCTAAACAATTCAAGCTAATCAACTGTCTCACTTATCCAGAGGGCCTGGTCCAGTTCCGTGCGGGCTCCTCAGCTATTGGTTCACAGTTCATGTGTTTCCACTAGTTTGGCTACTTGTCCCTGTGCTTTTTCCAATCATGGTCTCAATATCTCTTGCTCATATAATCCCTCCTCTCTCTCGCCAATCGGACTCCAACTTAAATTACCACATCTACCTTTTGCCTCTGGGCTTTTCCTATTCTCTTCTGTAAATCTTACTCTTAACTCCTACTCTGTGGCTGGCTGTATAGCTGGGTGGCTGGCCCCTATTCTCTTCCCCCTTTCTCTCTTGTTCCTAGCCTCTCCTCCCAGATTTCTCCCTGTATATATTCTCTCTTCCTGCCAGCTCCTGCCTTGCTATTGGCCATTCAGCTCTTTATTAGACCATCAGGTGTTTTACACAGGCACAGTAACACAGCTTTACAGAGTTAAACAAATGCAACATAAACAAAAGTAAGGCACCTTAAAATAATATTCCCCAACAATTTTTTTTAATTTTCTTTTGGGAAGAACGTTATTGGGGATGAGGGACAGATATGGAGAGACTGGGGAATGAGCTTGATTGGGGTGCATGAGGTGAAATTTCCAAAGAATCAATAAAGAATTATGTGAAAGTAGCAGTCCAGTCATCCTTGTTCCACATCTAGTATCCTGCTATGAGTGAGTACATACCATGTTTGTCTTTCTGAGTCTGGGATACCTCACTCAAGATGATTTTTTCTAGATCCATCCATTTGTCTGCAAACCTCATGATGTCATTGTTTTTCTCTGCTGAGTAGTATTCCATTGTGTATATGTACCACATTTTGTTTATCCGTTCTTCAGTTGAAGGGCATCTAGGTTGTTTCCATGTTCTGGCTATTACAAACAATGCTGATATGAACATAGCTGAACAAGTGCTCTTGTGGTGTGGTTGAGCATTCCTTGGGTATATGCCCAAGAGTGGTATAGCTGGATCTTGGGGGAGATGGATTCCCAATTTTCTAAGAAAGCGCCATATTGATTTCCAAAGTGGTTGTACAAGCTTGCATTCCCACAAGCAGTGGAGGAGAGTTCCCCTAGCTCCACATCCTCTCCAGCATAAGGTGTCTTCAGTGTTTTTGATCTTAGCCATTCTGACAGGCGTAAGGTGGTATCTCAGAGTTGTTTTGATTTGCATTTCCCCGATGATTAGGGATGTTGAGCAATTCCTTAAATGTCTTTCAGCCATTTGAGTTTCCTCTGTTGAGAATTCTCTGTTTAGTTCTATAGCCCATTTCTTAATTGGACTGTTGGGCATTTTGATGTCTAATTTCTTGAGTTCCTTATATATTCTGGATATCAGTCCTCTGTCAGATGTGGGTTGGTGAAGATCTTTTCCCATTCTGTAGGCTGTCGCTTTGCTTTGTTGACCGTATCCTTTGCCCTACAAAAGCTTCTCAGTTTCAAGAGGTCCCATTGATTGATTGTTTCTCTCAGTGTCTGTGCTACTGGTGTTCTATTTAGGAAGTGGTCTCCTATGCCAATGTGTTCAAGACTACTTCCTACTTTCTCTTCTAGCAGGTTAAGACACAGGGATCGCCCAATGACAGAGAAATGAAATGAGATCTACATGAACAGCCTGGACATGAGTGGGGGTAGTGAAGAGCAAGGGTCGAGGGAAAGAGAGCTTGGGTAAGCAGGAGATCCCAGCTGGATCAACAACAGAGAGGGAGAACAAGGAAGAGGAGGCCATGGTAAATGAAGACCACATGAGAATAGGAAGAAACAAAGTGCTAGAGAGGCCCACAGAAATCCACAAAGATACCCCCACAACAGACTGCTGGCAATGGTCGAGAGACAGTCCGAACTGACCTACTCTGGTGATGGGATGGCCAAACACCCTAATTGTCGTGCTAGAAACCTCATCCAACTACTGAGGGATCTGGATGCAGAGATCCATGACTAGGCCCCAGGTGGATCTCTGGGAGTCCAATTAGCGAGAATGAGGAGGGTTTATATGAGCGAGAATTGTTGAGACCAAGGTTGGATAAAGCACAGAGACAAATAGCCAAACGAACGGAAACACATGAAATATGAACCAATGGCTGAGGGGTCACCAACTGGATCAGGCCCTCTGAGTGGGTGAGACAGTTGATTGGCCTGATCTGTTTGGGAGGCATCCAGGCAGTGGCACCGGGTCCTGTGCTCATTGCATGAGTCGGCTGTTTGAAACCTGGGGCCTATGCAGGGTCCCTTGGCTTGGCCTGGGAGGAGTGGACTGGACCTACCTGGACTGAGTCCACCAGGTTGATCTCAGTCTGTGGGGAAGGCTTTGCCCTGGAGGAGATTGGAATGGGGGGCAGACTGGGGGGAAGGTGAGGGGGGCGGGAGGGGGAAGAACAAGGGAATCTGTGGCTGATATATAGAACTGAATTGTATTGCAAAATAAAAATTAAAAAAAATTAGGTTTCTTTGAATTAAAAAATCTATACCCTAAAAAAAAAAAGAATTATGTGAAAAAAGAAAACAGAAACAGAAAAAGTAAAACAGGAGCATGTATATTTTCTTCATTTTATTAATATGACTATATAAAAATCACTTTTACAAAATTACAGGCCCTCTTCGTGTTTCATTACATAGTTACAGAATTAGCATATAGACACATATTAAAATTCGAAAGTTTAAACAAAATTTGTAAACTTATCAAAATAAGTATACATATAAAGGAAGAATGAATATCATTTAACAAAAAAGATGTTATGAGTGAATATGGTCATCAAATACTATTTAAATTCTAGTAACATTTAAAATACATTTTCTCTAAGTAAATGCACTTTCTCTTTAATTATAAAAAACATTTAATTGAATGTTTCAATTTCATTTTCAAATAACATTTGTCATTATAATCAATAAGAGATTTTTATAATTAAATATGAATTCTGAGATGCCCCTTTCCAGTTAATTCATTTTCTTTCCAAATTATATTTGACATCAACAGTTTGATAGAAAACTTTCGTAGATTCACTGCATTCACTTTTGATCTTTCGTATAAAAATCAAATCCTTGAGGTTTTTAGTTAAATTGATATATGGTGTTAAAAGGGGAAATTGCTTGCTAGAATACAATCATCAAAAAATGAAGAATTAAAAACTTCAGCCAATATAGGAAGGAAAGTAAACTTAGTGTGTTTTCAGTTGGTAGGTAGATTAGTATAGATAATATGGAAACCAGTTCAGAGGTTTCTCAAAAAACTAAAGCTAGAGCTCTCATAAAGCCCAGCAATAACAATTATGTGTATGAACCCAAATAAATTGAAGTAGCTAACTTTAAGAGATAGCCCCTCTCATTTTTATTGTAACATTATTCACAAAACACTATATATATGTGTGTGTGTGTGTGTGTGTGTGTGTGTGCAACACACATGAACATCAATACATGAACTTAGAAAGAATATATTTTCATACAGATGTCCATATTAACTATACAGATAAACACACATATACACAATGGAACGCTATTCAAATTCAGAAAAGAAGCCCTTATATTTGTAGCAAGGATAATTCTGAAAGATATTAAGTTGAAAAAACAAACCAGGTACAAGAAAATAGATACTAGTTTATATTTTATATGGACTTTTTTAAAAGTAAAAGTCAGAAGTAGAGAGAAGCATTGTACCTAAGGCTCAGAGACGGGTCAAGTCAAAAGAGGAAATATTGAGCAAAGTGCATAAAGTTTCAATTTGACAAGAAGAAAATAATTTTTTTAAATTAATTACACAGTATGGTGTCTATAGCTGACAGCTGTATTTGAAAATGCTTAATAGGTAGAGATTAAATATTCTCAACATAGGATTCTATTATAAAATGTGATATAATTATACATAAAATGCAATATATATATAAAGCAATATATGTATTGTAAACTAATGGATATAATAACACATACATTTATTAAAACATATAATCAGACACTGAAAGTGAACATAATTATTTGTACATTTACAAAGGAATCATTCTTTGTCATTATTATTATTATATTATTATTCAGTTTTGAAAAGTCTTTAATGTAAGATATTTGGACAGTAATTTATTTCTCCCATTGTCCCACATTCATCAAGGTACTTATTTCATTCTAAAGTAAAACGTATTTACCACTTTACTTTCAAATATTACAAGTGTAATACTTTAAAATTCGATAATTATATTTCAGTTAATATTTTAAGTGAATTTGTTACATTGAACTTGGATTAGCAGTCAATGTATCTAGAAAATTCTTTAAATGACTTGACAGTGAATAATTTTAAAAAAATTATAATTTAACAGGCTGTGAATTTCTACATTATGCCTCAAATTTTATGTTCACTTCTAAGTAATGTCAGCCAAGGAAATGAATTTGATAGTAATTTCTTTTGCCTCCTAAGGTGTTTAATAGTTTAAATAATTTTAAAATTGCGTTTGTTGGAAATTTTTGTAAATTTCTATAATATATGCAGAAGATTATTGAGGTAAGATTTCACTGTGTAGACTTGGATTGCCTTGAACTCACAGTGTAGACCAGGGTGGCTTGAGAACCACTGGCCCAACTACCCTGTGCTGGGATTAAAGGCATGTACTGTCATGTTTGACTTGCAAGTTTATACAATCATACATATAATATTGATGTGCAACACTGATTTACAACATATTGTACCAACATTATATTTTCTATTTTGGACATAGAACAAGTTTGTTTTTTATTAATTAGCATGTCTAGCATGCAGAGAGGTAACCAGTGGCAACGGCCTTTGCCCTACAAACCTGACAAATTCCACTGAATTTACACACAGATTTCAGATCAGCATCCTTCATATAGTGTTGTTAAGAATATGAAGTCATGTATAAGATGATTATTTTTAAGAGTTATATCACTCAAAATATTTTGACTTTCATTTGTACATTTTCTATGATGATTGAAAACATTTACAGTTAGAACATCAATGAGGATTTTTGGTTACAGAAAAACACAGTGGGATGAAGTATCATAGTTAGTTCAGCTCCTTTGCATCTGCACAATACTGACATAGAATCAATTCCTTAAGTTAAATGAGCATAGTCTTGTACATCACTTAATAGGTACAATGAAAGGTTTTACCTGCAAAGAAGTCATTACCAATATGAGTGTTCCATTTATGGTGTATAGCCTTAAAAACCCTTCTAAAATTTAGTTCTTAGAACAATATTTAAATGACCAGGCTGTTGTAGTTTGGACCTCCCTGTCAGGGCAATAGCTCTATGTGGTTTTGGTGTCATAATTCTATATGGGGGGAAGGATCTACACATCTTCACTCTAATCTGTTGTCTCACACACAGAGGTTTGATGACTTTAATGATTAGTGTTTGCCCAGAACTGGCTTTCTTCTTCCATAGTCTCTTATTCTCCATATATTTTCCCACATGTTTACCAACAACATAGATTTTTATTTTGATATGGATGTTGTCCAAGAGGAACAGAACATCTAATTCTAGATTTGGAACTGTCAAAATATCATTTCTACTATCTTCTTTTGGTCAAAGTAAGTTCAAAGACAGTCAAGAGCTCAACAATTATAAAAATGGACTCTCTGACCTCATGGAATGATTGGCATTTTTACATAGGGATCTCCAAGTTTCTGGTTCACAACTATTGAAAAACATCTCTATTGACCAGTAGATTCATATTGTTATTCTACTAGTTAGTAATGAATGGATTTAGGGACATTACTTATCTCCCTAATTTGGACAGTTCTTAGCTGCATGAGTATGTCAATCTTTGTTTTCTGTTAATCTTGATCATAAGGTGAGAGCATATATATATATATATATATATATATATATATATATATATATATATATATATACTACATTGAGCATAGTGCTAGACACACTGTATACTTAATAAATAAGAATTATTACAAAAGCATGTTTTGTGATTCCCTTTAACCTCCAACCCATGTTAATTGAATACAGATATAGAGGTCAGGTTTCAGCATTAGTATAGTCTCTGAAATGTTATTTTATAATAGTGTCTGCACCACAATTTAATAGTGTCTTGACCAGAATAGTCTGGACAAGTAAGCTTTTAGTAAATCAAAAGACTTTCATTTTAGCCCTGTGAAGCTTGTTTACATAAGAGCTTTCCCTCTACATTTTATGCATTATCAGGCAGTATAGAGTTGAAGATTTTAATGTGTGATTGGCAGTCATATCCACTCAAATATCCTTGTGCACATACTGCTTGAGCGTCATAATTACTAAGTATTAAATTCAACCACAAACTACTTCTGAGATGGCTAACTATAAATGGAAGGCTTAAGAAGACTTTTAAGAAATACAGTCACTGTTATATAATAGCATTTAAAAAAACATACAATTGCTTTTAAATAAATTATTTCTTAGTCAATGAATACATATAATGTATATAACTCTTTTCTTATTAGTAGATATACATTTCTTCCTGACATTGATACCAAATAAAATTATCATAGAATGATAAATTATTAAAATATAAATTGTATCTCAGTCACCAGATAATCTGTTGCTCTCCACCTTAACCTCTCAATGAGGAAAACATACCTTTGTTTTACTTTACTTCAAGGAAACAATATTAAAAACAGTGTCTTCTGTAAAACACTCTCCATTTATCTCTTAAAAGCTACCTTTAGTGTAAATCATATGCTATGTTCCTTAAGTGAGAGAATAGGGAAGAAAATAATAGAAAAGGGGGAAAATAAAATAACATCTAAGAGACAAATGCTGATTCTTCATGTTCTTTCAGACTTTCCAGGAACCCAAGAATTAGCAAGGTAGAAAATATGGCAAGCTCGGTGCTTCTGTGGTGTGATCTACACTTGAAGTCATCGGTGAGGATCTGAGCTCCAGTGTGTTACTGGAATGAAGCATAATACTGAATTCCAGAACTCACAATGAAAGAAAAGCTCCTGGTTTGGTGATGTTGACCTAATCTCTGTGAGCTTCAGGAATTTGAAACAACTTTCTTATGAGGGTATTATGAGGATATTGTCTATGTTGTGAATATGCTCTGAAGAATGGGAGCCTGTACACCCTCTCTCTGTGCACCCAGAAATGTGTTATGAGGCCATTAGGGAAGGCCATAGGCTACACCATAAACAATTGTATCAATGACTTCTGAACAATGATGCTCAATGTGTGGTCAGACCATTATTTGCTTTTGGATTCAGAGTGAATTCTAAGCTTTACTCTATGTAAAGCCACTCAACTTGTGTTTCTTAACTATAGAGTGAGAAACCACAAGAATAAAATATCTGGACTTGAGACTTAAGAGCATATGGTTCTTGAGAACAACAGAGAATATTATTAACTGAATATGTCATACTAAAACAAAACTATAGTGATAAAAGTAACTAAATTAAATAACCACATGAATTATTAAATCCAGTTCTTACAGATTCTTCAAATAGGACTTACATTTTTTACATTCTCTGTCATTTAGATGTACAACTATTAAAGAAGTTGATAATAAATCTGAACTAGATTTTACATCATCATTCTCTATCTAACCACATTATAATATCCATTGCATACTGTGTAGACATTCCTTATCTTACAATTGGGCTATATCCCATAAAACCTGAAAAGGTGAAATTATCATGAGTGCAGATACATTCACTCCCCGTGAACTAAAGAATCCCATATACTGTTGCCTTGTAGGATGGCCTACAATTCCAGGAGCTGGAACTTACAGCTACTGCTTAGAATTTCCAGGCAATGCCCTCTGGCCTATTCCTGATCTGAAGAATATAAATGTTAAAATATTAAAGTGTTATTTATGCATAACTCTGATGGAATTTTTGACATTATTAACTGGAGTAATAATATGTCAAACTATGGTAAGTGGGGTACCATAGTATCTGATATAGTTCAGACCGAAACCATTGCTTATATATTAACTTCTATAAGCAAAGACTAAGGAAAAATATATCTGATAATGTCATACAATATTTAAAATGTGTGCATATACAGATATTCATAAGAAAGCACACATTGGTTTTCTATCCAGTTTATATGTACTTTAGATATTCTATAAAGATCAACAGCTATGGTTAAATTCCAATTGGGCTGTCAGAAAATATGAGAAAACATTTTTTCAGTGTTCAGATTATAAAAATAGATTACTTTCATTAAAATTATCTGCGTTATTTGAGGATTGCATACATTAATGTTATATATTCTCATCAAAACTACCTCAAAAATCTTCTGCTCTAATTCTAAACCTGCATTCCTTCTACTCACCCTCACCCCCCAATATCATGTGCCTTCTCTTCTAACTCACATAGTTCACTTAATACTTACTGTATGGAATGGGAGTAAGACCTGCTGAACCATGTGTTGCCTTTCTGGGATCAGATCCCTGAAACAAACTCTTCCTTGTTTGCAGGGGGCCATCAATAGCCAATGTTCTTCAGCCACTGTTTGGGTTACATTAGCCCTTCTCTCTTCTGTGCTGGGTTTTTGGCTAATTTGGTCTTGCACAAGAACTGAGAATGTACTCACAGTCACTGTGAATCCATGTGTGCAACAGCCTTACCATGGCTGGCAAATAACTCTCTTTGCCATTATATAAGAGATTGTATCTTGTATCTTGTATCTCTTATAATCTTTACTGCAATCTTCTCTTCTTCAGTGTGGATACCTATTAGCAGAATATCTTACAGTATAAATAATAGCACAATGTAATTTATAATACATGTCACTTTTAGGATAAGCATGGTAAATTTAAACTGGAGGGTTGAAAAGGAACTATATATACAATGCCCCTTAAATATTGGAGTCTGTGTTTAACACTTGAGTAACAGCTCATTATATGTAATTGATAATCCTCATTGAATCTTAGTTTTACTTAAACAATATTAGGCATGTTATTTAATTTGCTCAAGAAAATCTCCTCATTTATAAAAGAGGAATAGTAATGGTGACTATGTAAGTTGAGACTCGGGATTAAGCTTTTTATGAAAGAACACTACATTGTCTAGCATAAAATACCTATTCTTTGGGAAATGCATATGCGTTTATGTAAAAAGAATAGATGTAGAAGGCCTAGGTTAGACTTGTTTTAAGATTTGAGTTGGTGGTAGTTTTTGTTTCCATCCCTACTGGTGGAGACATGTTGCTTATGAGTCAGCTTTGACCACCCAGTAATTTGAAAAACTGCAGTACTGAGTGTGGAAGAAATCTGCTATTCCTTGCTCCGCGAGACTCCCTTTCAAAAGTGTATTGCAAGTTAAAAGCCAGAAACAAACAAAAGAGACCCCCCTTTTTTGCATCACACACAAGGAAACCAATGTCTGTATCTCAACAATTAAAGAGTCGAGTAGTTATGCATGCTTGTTTAAATGCTTAGTGCCTGTATCTGGGTATTATGATTTAAATATGCTCCTGTGGTATAATGGCTTATTTTACCAGAATTCACCTAATTGAATCTGACATTCCACATTCCTATGTATGTAATGCATCAACTTAAACTATCTGATTAATAAAATACATCTAGTATTTGCTGCATTTCCTACTCTTTCCTTGGAAGGCACCTAAAGGAAATTAAATACCTCAAAACCTTTTCACCTTTGTGATTTTGTAATGTATACTTTAGAGGATAGCAATTTTTCTAGTTTTCTTTTAAGTTTAACCTTAGTTACTGAACTATACATATCAGTTGCAGCTCACATATCTATTAAGGAATAGAATAATGGACTATAGATTAACCAAATGCACATGGAACATACACATTTTGCCAGTTATAAGTCACAAAGTGCAGGGCTCTAACTTTGAACTTGAAGATTTCAGGTACAATTGTACCCTAATTGGAGGATTGTGTTGCTCTTTTATTTTGAGCTTCAGGACTAATGAAAGATAATTACACCATAAACCTGGAGACATTCTCTTTTAATAGTATCACCAGATTTTGAACATTCAATACGTTTCCTGGGCAAGTCCATACCCTTGGTGTTCTTGACTGCTTAAATTTACAGAATGTTAAAGCTAATACCTGCTGCTCATATATGTTTAGTTTTACAGAGGGCTGCTTTAAAATTCTGATTCTGTTCAAATCAGAGCTAAGAAAGACTGCCTAGCTGATCTGGCAGATAATTCAGAGGTGATGAGCTTCACCGGATGAAGTAATTCAATCTCAGGTGAAAGGAAATATGGAACAGCTAGATGGAGCCAGTCATGGCTAACAACATGTATGCGAAATAAAACCTGACATTTCTGGTCTGCAATGGGCAGAGAGAACAATGGAAAGTTGGTTAAACTGACTTGTCGCACTGATACAAATATCAGAATATACCTTAAATTTCTGAAATAAATCTTTCTGGGAAGCATTACTAGTGTTGGGTGAAAGCCTTAAGCCTTAAAATAAATATTTTTCAAATTTATTTATAAATGGAAACAAATAAAGTCAGTAACATATGTGAGTGAGTGTATGCATGTATGTGTGTGTATTACTTAGTAAAAGTGACCATGTTGATTCCTAGAGAGCCGATCCTGAATTGTCATCGTACATTCAGTGATGGTACTAGTAAGAGAAACCCCACAAAACAAGTGAAAAAAAAAAGAGCTACTGAATTGGGAAGAAAGGAATGTCAAGCCCCCATATGAAATTTTGCCTTGATTCATTTTTGAGTTATTGGTATCACCATTTTAAATGCTATAATGACCTCATAACATGGTAATATACCAGAAAATACAGTTGAATTTGGTATCTGTAATGAAATTACAAAATATTTTCACAATTTAATTTGAAACTTAATGGTGTTCCCCAATTATTTTCCAAACATGTTCTTGTTGGGAAAAAAATCAGAAAGGTGGCCCCATTTTGCCTTTTGTTTTTACCACAGTCTGCACATTTGATTGAGTGACCACGGGAAATTTTTATCTAAATGTATAAACCCTCCCACCAAGCAAAGCTTCCCATTAGTTGTTGGGTTCTTTCCATTCTGTGTCCTTGGTTCTAAATGTAGCTCCTCTCTTAGAACTGTCTGTAGGACCTAAGATATCCCCAACACTGGAAATTAAAGTGGAAATCTAAAGCCACCCTTGGAAACAGATCATGTGAGTTGTGTAGATAATTCAGGCAAATAGTCCTATGTTATTTTGTCTAACCATAGCTAGGCATTTTTTTATATATAAAATGACATCAGATAATGATCTCAGTTTTCATATCTGAAAACAGCATTGCTATCTCTTTTTGGTAATTAGAATTACTTGCCAAACTTCTACCATTATTGTTTTTTCCTTTACCAGAGCAAAGGTGAACTGTACCAATTTTTTGTACTAATTTCTATTATAATTGCTTATAATCAAAATGCTCTTCTAATGATTAAAATAGTTTATGTTCTCATTCTATACCAGTAGATATTAAAGTTTCTTATTTCTGTAAAGGCCCTATTTAATGGGTAAAAAAAGTTCCAGAGACACTGAATCCACACAAACTTATGGATCATATACAGCATATATTTTAGTACATTTATATTTAAATATTTCATTTAACTTTTTGAAATTATACTATAATTACATAATTCCCCCTTCCTTTTCTACCCTCTAAACACTCCTGTGTATCACTACTCTATCTCTTAACTAATTAAGAGATAGCCTTAATTTAATTAGTTGTTAATACATATATATGTATATAATATGCATGTGTGTGTGAATATACATATTTATTCCTAGATACATAAATGCAACCTGCTCAATTTGTACAATGTTAGTTGTATGTATATTTTTAGAACTATTTAACATTTTTCCTGAGTCTTTGTCATAATAAATCAATAAAGGAAAAATATGAAGCTATGCTTCTGTCATAAGACAGTCCCAGATGAGTATATCTCCCTGTAGAGTTTTCCTGTGTAAGAAAGCCATAAGGAAGGGCTCACTTCCTATTGTCTTTCTAAGCAATTGTAGTCCAGACAACATAAATCTTCTGAGCATGTTATGGAACTAGAGAAGCTGGAATTGCCCCTTGGTTTTCACTCATCAGTTTCTTGTAACTTTTCTCCACAGTATTTTAAATTTATATTTGACTTAGAAATATATTTTCTCTAATTATTTTATTGATATAAGGCCTCCATGGTATTACAATTATTGATTCACATACTGGAATATATGTATATGTATATATAATTTTGCTAACATATTTACATGTATAATATCCTTTACTCTTTCATTATTCAGACAAAATTACAGCTCAAACTCTACTTGAAATTACATAGTTTAGTTTAAATTCTAAAAGTAAATTTCTACAAAAACTTAAAACTTATGATTCATAGTTAATACTCTTAAATTCATTAGGCACAATTTTTCTTAACAATATGCAGTCAAAATTAAAAATTAATAATACTCACAGTGAGGTTTCAGGAATATAACCCATGGTTTAGCTAAAGTTTCTAATGTCAGAAATTATATCTGTATTGTGATATTTAAATTAGATGTGCAAACATTAATTTACATATTATAATGCATATATGCTATAATGAGATGACTCAAACTACTTGAATTATGTAGATTAACAGTCCTCCCAAATTAAATCATATACTTCTGAGAACTGTTTAGTTCCATTCCCATTTTTTAATTGGGTGGCTTGTTTTCTTGGTGGTAAGTTTATTGAGTTCTTTTTATATTCTAGATATGAAGCCTCTTTCAGATACAGGACTAATAAATATTTCCCCCACTCTGAATGCTGAATCTTCACTCAAACAATGGTGTCATTTGCTGAAGAAAAGCTTTTTAGTTTCATGATCCCTCTTTTGTCAATCATGTGTCTTTATTCCTGTGCTACCAGGATCCTATTGAGAAAGCCCTTCCTTAATTCGATATGGTGAAGCAAATTCCCTACTCTCTCACATAACAGATTCAGGCTGTTGGTCTTAAATTCAGGTCCCTGATCCATTTGAAGTTGTGTTCTTTACAGGATGAAAGATAATGAAGATGAAGTTTCATTTCTCTACATCAGTGGGCCTCAATTCATGGGCCACAACCTCTTTGAGGATCACATATCTGATATTTATATTATGATTCAGAACAGTATCAAAGTTACAGTTATGAATTAACAGCAAAATAATCTTATGGTTGGGAGTCAACATAACATGAGGAACTGTAATAAAGGGTCACAGCATTAGGAAGTTTGAGAACCACATCTCTACATGTACCTATTCAGTTTGACCAGAAGCCTTTATTGAAGATGCTGTCTTTTCTTCAATGAGTATTATTGGCTTCTTTGAAAAAATGTAATAGTAGAGGTTTGGGCTTATAATGAGTCCTCTATTCTATTCCAATGGTCAATGTGTCTGTCTGTTTTTATTCCAGTGCCATGCTGGTTTTACTTCTATAGCTTTTGCAATATGACTTGAAATCAGGGTAGTTGATCCTTTCAACATTTTGTTATTGCTCGGGTAATTTTGGCTACTCTCATCATTTGTTTTTCTATATAAATGTCATTTTGTTCAATTCTGTGAAGACTGTTTGTGTGAGTGCTAACTAGTTCAGACAATGTGGAAATCAGAGGGGAGTTTCCTCAAAAGACCAGAAATGGGTCTACTATATTATCCAGATGTACTACTCCTAAGCAAATACCCAAGGAACTCTATATCCCACTACAGAGAAAGTTGCTCATCCATGTTCATTGCTCCTCTATTCTCAACAGACAGGAAATGGATAAAAGTCTAACTACCCATCAATTGAAGAGAATATAATGGAAATGTTATACACATACACAATGGAATACCATTCAGCTATAAAGATGAAATTATAAAATTTAAATGTGAATTGAGGAAGCTGGAAATTTTCATGGTGAGTAAGGTAGCCCAGAATAAATACTAAGTTCTTAAGTGGATGGAGCTTTGAATCTCTAGATATATGTTTTTAAACCACAATACCAAAGGAGTGAGAAAACCTGTAAGGGGCTATAAAAGGAAAGAGGGTATCCAAGGAAAAAAGGATAGAACACAGTGAGAAGGGGGAAGGGGAGTAATAAGTACTAGACGGTTAAATAGGATTGGGTTTGAAGGGAAGGGCTGAGGATTGAGGAGAGGGAGGGAAAATTAACATTAAGGATATCTGAAAACATCATATTCTAGAAGATTCCTAATATTATACACATACACATATAAAATGAGTTTAAATGTAGTTAACATATAACAATTAGATGATGCTTCACCAGATATCACAGATTTTCAAGCAAAAGGCCCAGTACCAGATATCGGTTGCTTATCTTCCAACTGTTATAAGAACATCAATAAAATTTTCAGCTACATCACTCAGGACAAAGAGAAGGAGGTACTATGCTCAACTTACTAAAGAAAACAAAGCTTACCAAAGTGACTATCTTATTTGTTGAAACTCTTTTTCAAAAGAACCACTAATACAGACTATCTTATGATTGTGGTAGTATATTAATCAACTTAGTCATGGTATAGAATCCGAATAGAAGATTTATTAATAAATATGTTAGTGGAGATAGCATAAAATATGTAATGTGAGGTGAATGGCACAAAGAATAAAGGGTAGATTATAAAAGTGGAGTGGTTTTACATAAGATTGAACTTAACTTGTCAGTTTAAGGCTGGTTATTTTTATCATTATTATATTGGATATCTTCATGGTAAACACATAAGACACAAAAAAAGGAAGTGGCATGGAATCAAGACATCTCTTGAAAAATATAAAACAAAATGTAATAAATCAAGATGTAATGATAGGAAAAAATAACTGCAGGGAAGGCAGAAAAATAGAAGGAATTTCCAGAAGGTCTCCTGGAAAGGGGTACTAAAACATCACAAAATGAATGTACCTAGCAGATTCTAACAGTTTGTAGGAATAAATGTCTTCATAAAGAGTAAATAAAGATCCTAAATAGCTTAATTAAATACCTAAGAAAATAAAAATTAAATTAAATTAAATTAAAGAAAGAGAACTAAACCTAAGGTCTGGAATATGAGAAGAAACCACAAAGAGAAGATCAGAAGTAAGTAAAATAGATCTTAGCCAAGGAATAGGGAAGAAAAATAAAAAAAAATACAGCAAGTTTTGGAATGACTAGGTGACAAAACCATATCTAGACTAAATATAATAGAAAATACTTTTAAATAATTTATAAAGTGGGGGATATATGGTAACTGACACTATAAAAAATAAATATATTAAAGAAGCAACTTTGAGAGCTTGAATGCTCACAAATTTTGCTAGACAAAATGGATAATTTCTAGAAACATATATCATACCAAGTCTGAATCATGAGAGAAGAGAAAATATGAACAGACATTTTTATCAAACATAGGACTGAAAAGTAATTCAATAAAGAAAAGTTCAAGTCTAGACTGTCTCATTAAAGCCTATTGCCAAATAAATGAAAAAGAGTTATTAGTAATTCTTCTCATTTTTTTCCTCAAATGAGTACACATTTCAGAACTAATTCATGAGGCAAGTGTCAATCTAATAATGTGCCAAAGACACAAGAAAAGACAAAATTCCCTGTCTTTTGAGTAAGATGTAAACTTTCTTCACAAAATGTTATCAAATCAAATTCGATGGCACATTAAATGTCTCTGATGCTATATCCACATTTATCCCAGTGCCATGGGAGACAATGTCTTGCATATAGAATCAAGCATTCAACATGATAAACCAGATTAGAAAGATAAAGAACAACAGCAAAAATTTCAATCATCCAAAGAGATACAGATGTGGCACTTGAGAAATTTCAATGACAATCTTCACAACAAAAGCGTACACCAAATTAGTTAGAGAAGTCTGTTACCTGAGTACAATAAATGATTTGTCTGAGAATCCCAGAGATAGTGTTATATTGAACTAGGGAAGGGGGCAGTTCTGATAAGCTATGGAACAGAGCAAGGATATTGTCTTGACACTTATATTTAACATAGTACCTGGAATTCCTGGCCATACAAATAGGTAGAAAAGGAAATAGAGTTAACTCTAGTAAAAAAAAAAAAAAGGGGGGGGAGGGATACCCAGAGACAATTGATTATTGGTGAAATTATTAAGGCCAGTCCACATAGTTAAAAAGGAAATTTATTTAGTGGTGTAACGTACAAATGAAGGGATAGGTAGGTTGCAGGTTCTGGGAAAGACGCAGCGCATTCTGGCGGTGTTCTCTGCAGAACTCTCCTCAGTCTACCTCTAGCATCCAGGGTCCAGGAAACAAGAGAGGGCAGAGCATTCAGATCTCGGGTCTTTAGGGTCCTCTCTTGGTCCTGCCTTGTAGGCCTGATAGTTACAGAAGCCTCAATGGGTGTTGGAACTTCCAGACCAAAGCTGGAATGGCTACCCACTACAAATGATGCTCTCAGCCTTAACCAGAGAAGCCTCTCTTTTGTGGTGATATTGTGTTCCCCAAAATATTGTGCACCCTAATAAACTTATCTGGGGTCAGAGAACAGAACAATCATTAGATATAGAGGCCAGAAAATGGTGGCACACATGTATTTAATGCTAGCATTCCAGAGGCAGAGATCTGTCTGGATCTCTGTGAGTTCAAGGCCACACTGGAAACAGCTAGGCGTGGTAACAAGAGCCTTTAATCCCAGGAAGTGATGGCAGGAAGCAGAAAGGTATATAAGGCCTGAAAACCAGGAACTAGAGTTAATTAAGCTTTTAGGCTTTTGAGCAACATAGTCCAGCTGAGATTCATTTTGGATGAGGATACATAAGCTTCCAGTCTGAGGAAACAGGATCAGCTGAGGAACTGGCAAGGTGAGGTGGCTGTGGCTTGTTCTGCTTCTCATCTTCCAGCATTCACCCCAATACCTGGCTCCAGGTTTGTTTTCATTAATAAGACCTTTTAAGATTCATGCTACACTCTTTCCAACAAATGTTGGTGAATATAGAGACTCCTGGAAGCACAGAGTCCTGAGAATAAGTGATAGATGCATGCTCAACACTAAACAAGACATTTATACCACCCAAGGTTTGGAGGACATTGCAGAAGAGGGGGCAGGCAGAACCTAAGATGGAAAAGAACAAGGATCTGCAGGAACATTTTCTGGGCATGAAACAGGTATTGCAATCAGAAATGTACAGCAGTTTGAGAGGCTGGCACCATGTTTGCATTAGAATAGGCCTGTCAATACTCACACACTCGTGGAGTAGGGTCTCATGCACCATATTCATCACTGATGAACTATTTGCTATGGACATAATCAGCTTAGGAACTCCTCAGTCTCCACCAGTCACCAATGAACAGTTTCAGTCCAATTGCCGTGTAAATGGGCCCTGGATACATTAAATGGCTCACAAAACTAAACCAAAATCCATAAATCTGGGAAAGGAACTTGTAACAAACAGTGTGTGGTTGGGGCAGGGGTGATGATAGGGATGCTAAGGCATTGGGGAGGAATTAATCAGAATGTATTATATGCATTATTAAATTGTCAAATAACAGAATTAATATTGTTTTAAAAGTAATACACAAAAATAACAAAGGAACATTTATGTTCCTATACACTCAGAAAAAAGCAGTCAATAAAAGGAGGTGAGGATAAAGGAGTAGAGAGAAGATGTTAAAATAAACAGGTATACCAGCAAGGATGGGAGAATAGATACCCCACATTTCTCTGGTCATCTGACGAACCAGGGGCAGTAGTACCCATAGGCCAGTACTCTCCCCAAGCTGAAGACTGTCTTTGCCACCTCTAATGTAGAGAGTAACAACAATGCCATTTTCTTATCCTGAATTTCATTGGCCATTCTCTAGCCTTTGTATTTTAGCCACATGCTAAATATCTCTTAAATAGAAATGACTGTGATGATTACACTAGAGCTGAATTTTGTTTTCGATAGGGTCATTTTAGAAATGTGAACTTCTCTTATTGCTGTGTGTGTCAATGTAATCATTATTTTTATAGAGTTACAGTTTATCTTTCTCCCACCATCTCCAGTTGAGGAAATCAGGTTTTAGTGCCTGTTGTATGTGTACGACTTGTATTTTTAATGAGACCAGCAGAGCTGGCAGTATGTCTAGGGATGTCATCACACACTATTCTCAAATTCACATGTACATAATAAGTTTTAGAAAGAATTGAAAAAAATTGGCATAAACAGACAATTGTTTCATCAGAAGTTACCTTTTCCCATAATGAGAATGGGTTGGGGAGAACCTTCAACCTATCCTTTCCAATTCACCAAAATCTTCTTGAAGATTCCAAGTGTATGTGAATAGATATAAAAATAAAATAAAAATCCTGCAACATCTGAGTCTCTGAAAATAAAACTAATTAGTTTTATTAAAAGTAAACTAATTAGTGTGTAGTGTTCAGTGGATATGTCATGGGACACAAAGTAAGCATGTTTAAATGTCTGTGCTTTTATCTACCAAATGTGTTAACCCATGAAAAGTCAGTGACTTGTGTGAGCTTCAGAGGGCAAAGTCAAGGGAGGGACAACAAGGACAGTGATCTCAGCCTTCATATAGTTTTATTTTTTTCTTCTCTAATACTATTATACTTGCCTTAGAAAATAGAAACAGGTTATTGGTTTTTCCTCAAGGGCAGGAGAATAGGAAAAAATAAAGAAGAAAACCAGTGAATGTATTCTGTTTCAATAATCCAGACAGGGGAACTCTCTCTTGAGATAAATTGATAGAAAAGTAGAAGACTCATTGCCGAGTCTGATTTTAAAAAATGATAAAAGAAAACAGAATGTACATTTGAAACAGTTTCTTGGTTAAGTTGGAGTAACGATAAGACAGTCTGATAGGGTCACACTATTTTCTCACACACAAACTTTATATTGTGGACTTTAGAAATAAACTCTATTAGGTGCTTAAATGAGATAACTGAAACTTTGACGAACATCTCGTTCATAATTCAAGCTTCTTCAGTGAAGAGATTTGCCATTGTAGGTAAACTGTACAGACAGAAATTTCTACCTGAAAAGATGGTGTTTGCTAGATGTCTCTAAGCAGCATCAGAAGACACTCAGCTGATTTTAAATAATTTAATGGTAAAATCAAGAAGCATTTCTACTCTTTGAGTAGTGTAAATAACAGTTGCTAGTTACAAAACTTACTTTTAATGCCAACTTATATTCTCTGCATCTATGTGTGTGTTAAGAACAGAAAATGAACAATTCAACTAGCAGCATAACTATGAACAGCTTTCCAGTCACTGAAATGATGTGTCACGAACCTCCTGTGCATACTCTCTTGAACAAAGTTTCTAAAGGCTGTATTTTCATTTCTCCAAGGAAATCCATGTTGTTCTTAATCCACACACAACTTAAAATAATGTCCTTATTAGCACAGTCTTGGTACATTCTCTGTGTACCATATGCCTTCAGGCAGCCCGGATTGTCTCATGCCATCTGGGCTGCCACATCTCAACGTCTCTCCTCTCCTCCCTTTACGTGACTATGAACTATCTTTTCAAGGCAATGAACTTAGAATATCACTGTGTGTGCTGCCAGCTGCTCAGCTTCTACATGGGCCTTTTTCCTTATGCAAGGATTATGCACTTTTAAAGCACCATTTATGACAAGTATAGATTAAACATGCTCATAGCAAAGCAAAAGTAGTGGATAAGCATTAAAGCTCAAAATAAAATTTGAGATAAAATTGAGAAACTACTTTTAGAAAAATACCTCAAAAGGTTTTGTGTAGTCAAAGTAAATACTTAAATACTTCTTTATTTCTCATCAGCCTTTTTGTTCATCAAAATACAAGGTGTGACAAACTGCCACAACTCCTGACTCCCAGAAGCAAAGTAAAACTGGAATTCTCCACCTTTAACTTTACAATGCTTGTCTCAATCAAGATTTTACAAGTCACTAAATATGACAACTTAAACTAATTGAAGAATTATGGTCTCTATGATTAAAACAAAACAAGCTAACTAACAAACAAAAGACAATGGAATCAAACAATTAGATCTACAAAAAATAAAAACGTATGTCCTATTCTTCATGTTCTTCTGAAAGCATTCTCTATTGGACCAGTCCCACAGATATTAGAAGGAAACCTAATGCTTGCAGCATGCATGTGTCCAGGCAACTCTGGACTATCAAGAATATCCCCCAGCCCCAACTCTCTCATTGCCCTTTTGAAAGCACAGGGAGACAACCATCATTTCTCCCATGCTTGTATCACATAGGGAAACGCATGTTTTGAACTTTTGCATTTTTCTTATCATTGCTGCATGTAAAGCTGCTCTCTCCACATGCCTAGGGTAGAGCAAGTCTCATTTCTATATCTCTGCATACCTGATACTGTATATCTTTGTTTAGAAGCTATGGCTTCTATTAAATTTAATTACTTACCCCTGTGGCTTTAAATTGAGGGTGGCTATAAAACAAAGACGGCATCTATTAAATTTAATTACTTTCCCCTGCGGCCTGCATAGGAAGGGTGGCTTCTATTAAAAACGGCATGGTATAGGTGTGGTTGCAGAACAAGGATGCTTCCAAATGAAGATATACCATCAGTAGTAATAATTAATCAGGGAGAGATGTTAGGTACAGAAAGAGTCACATGATAATGACAATTCTGAAATTTATTAAATAATCAGACTTCAGAGAAATTGTCATAATTTATACTCTTATGCTTTTCCAAATAAAATTATAGGTTACATCTGTGTGGCTGATGTAGGATATATTAATGTTCTGTGAGGAAGGTAAATATTTTGAAACAGCAGGATTGATCAGATAAAGAGTAGGGCTCTTTGGTACTTTAAGCTGATTTTTGTCCCATTTTGATAGTAGCTGAATAAAGAAAATGGCTTACAGATTTAGCTTTGTATATAGTTTGAAAGTAACAACTGAAAAATGATGTTCATAATCTGAATTGCAATGAAACCAATTATCTGTGCTGTGGTTATTCACATGGGAATTCTCCTAAAGGTTTAGTATTTCTTAAAAGAAATTAAAAACAGCTGTAAAAATACCATAAAACAAAAATAGCAGCTGCAAAAGAGATTAACATTCCTAAATTTCATTTGAAACTGATATGTTATTTTTTCCAAAAGCAACGCTATTCTGATTTTTAAATTTATGAAATTTTACCTTTAAAAACTCAAGACTACTGAATATATGTTTTATGTAGTAGGCTTTGATTTTTACCAGGAATTGTACAAACTTCTCTCCTGTTAATGTGTTTTTATTATTTTAACACCTTTTAAAGTGATCTTCAAATAGCAACAACTATCATTACAGAATAAACTAAAATCATTTAAGATTTAACAATTACTAAGGAAAGAATTTAAAGTCAGTCAGTCTCTCTCTCTCTCTCTCTCTCTCTCTCTCTCTCTCTCTCTCTCTCTCTCTCTCTGTCCCTCTCCCTCCCACTCTCATATTATTTAAACTTATTAACCATCTTTCAGACTGTTCGATGTGTCCAACGGCCTTTTAAAACTTTCACATAGTGCCTGCTTTCCAATCAAGCAGACAAACACAGATAAAATTCTGCCTGATATTTTTGATACACCCACACAGATGCAGTGAGACAAAATGCAATTTATAAAGCGGGTCTGGAGGTGCTGACAGTATGAAACAGTTAGTATTGCTGCTCTGTGCAAACATATGGCAACAGCTTTGTGAGGCTTGTGCCAGATGGAGGCCTTTAATCGATCCGGGCTGTTACACCGTATGTTATTTCTCCATTAAAAAGGGGCCCCTCCTTTCCAATTTATAAATTAAATAAATTGCTGCATTTTTTAAGTGCAAGCAGAAGTTATTTTGCAACATAGATACATTAAATTGAGAACTTTTTACTTTAAAGAGGGAAGAAAATTACTCACGATGAAGAGTATCTGAGGCCTACATTTAGGTTCCTGTAGCTGTTATGCTGATCTCTTATTTGTTTGGGTTTAGGTGTCAAGTTGTCTTAAAAGAGGGTAATCTGCCATTGACTCTTTGAAAAGGCTTCTTTTTGTAAAACCAATATTCATAGAGACAATTAAATAATGACACTAAATAAGAATTCCAATATTTACTTTGAGTCTGCAATGGTAGGAATCATTTCCCTCCCTGATTTTGTAACAAAATATTTCCAACTTCTATATACAATTTAAATGTGGTAGTTATTTGAAGAAAATATTTCTTCATTATTTCTATTTAAATAATATTTGAATAAATCTTAACTTAAATACAAAGAGAAAACATTTAAGGTGTTTTATGAAGTCTTAAAAGAGATGTAATGGATAGAGCAGTCATAACAGAAAACATACTTTATTTAATTTAAATGTGTTAGTAAAGCTAATTTCAACACACACACACATATACACACACATAATTAAAAATATGTGAGGAGCTAAGAAATAAGAATACAGCCTTTGGAAGGTTTTACAATTATTGTTCTTTTGTTTTAAATAATATTTGTAAAATGGATTTAGATTTTAAAGTAAACTAAAGATATATGCAGAACACAGATCAAATGAAAGCATCTGTTCTCTGGAGAAATGCATAATGCTTTCACAGATCTAGCTTTGCCTTAGACCAGTGCTTAACGTACTCACAACTTACAACAACTTGTGAAATGGGTGACTGTTGAAACAAAATATCAACCAGATCAATTCTTTCTAGCATGTTTATTTATGACTGCTTTCTTTTGAAAGAAACCAGGAGTATGATAATGGTGCACACAGACTAAATAGGCTACGTTTTCATGAGCACTAATCTCATACAAGTACTAGAGAGAAAAGCCGTATTTTTTCAATATAATACTACAAGAGCAAATGACAGCCTTACCTGATGGCTGATATCTTTTATAGTACAACTGTGACATATTTTATGCATCACAAAGAATGATCAAAGATGTCTCAAGAGGCCCTCTGTCAAGGAATGTGGCCCCATAGCCCCTGTCTGCCTTTAAATCAGGCAATAATGCACCTTTAAAATTCGTCAGGCATGCTTTCAAGAGAGATGGTTATTTTGGATATATTTGGGCATGATTTGGGTTTCTTTTCAGTTATACTATTTTAGAAATTATATGCATGTTTCATTCAATTATAAAATAAAAAGGACTAAAATAAACATGAGATTGTGTATTTGTAAAGTATGTGGCTAACATATATTCCTGCTTGCTTTTATTGCTTTTGTGATAGAGTGTTGTTAAAAGAAAAATGCAACACAGACACTAACCGAGCTGTTCCCATTTGTTTCCCATTAAGGCATATTAATAACATAACTCTAGCATATTTTTCTTACATAGGAAACTGTATATTTTAGCTATTTTTTAATAAAGCTTAAAGGACAATTTGGATTTCTATACAAAAATAAATTGAAAAATTGTGGCAATTACATAATTAATTTTAACACACAGCCACCAATCCTATAATATCTGGATGTTTTCCAAAAGAGCAATTTTCCAAATACCTTCAAAGCCTTTGATGAGGAAGTCTTCTTACTCGGACTTATCCGGGTGATTAAATCATCTACTTTTTGGAGTTTGTCTCTTCACATAGCCAAAGACTAAGCAATAACAAATCTACTTAACTTTAAATTACCACACTAGCTTTTCTAGAATACTTCTGAAAGGGAGCAAATTCTTAAACAAGCAACTAAGCAAAATCTCTTGTTTGTCAAGGACCTTCATTAAGAACATAAGGCCACACGTTGCCAAACTCAGCAAATGTCATTTTTTTTGTCAGTGATAGAAATACACTTTTAAAAATATATAACACAAGCTCTATGAGATTATGGATAACTTTGTTTGGCTTTTTTTTTTTGGCTTCTTTTTATGTGTTTGTGTGTGGTGTTTATGGATATTTATACCTGTGTCCAAATGTGTTCAGGCTCCCATGTGTGTCAGTGTGCTCATAGGTGGTGGTCCAGGGTAGATGTTGCAATTCTTTCTCAAATGTTCTTCTTTCTCTTTTTGAGGTATGGGCTATCAATCCAATTCAAAGCTAGCCAATATGTCTAGTCTGGCTAGCCAGCTTGCTCTTCGGATGCTATGTCTCTGCCTCTGCACTGGAAAACACAAGATTGGTACCATATCATTGGTATTTCACTTGGATTCTGTATATCCTACTCTGGTTCCTTACTTCTGTGATAAGCACGTTAAATGCTGTGTCATCTCCCCAGACCCATTTTCTCTTTACATTTTAGATACATATTAGTAACAATCCCAGGGTATTGAAGGTTTTTATCTTTTGATTGCTTTTATAAATGTTGGTATATTCATGCAATAAATTCTTTGAGGAAGTTAAAAAGATAAAATTGTATTAACAGTGATGAAGAAGGATGTAGATTTTATTGACAGGCAATTCACAGGAGAATGCATTCAGTACACTGTTTATAAATTGTCCAAAAAGTACAAGTTAAGTCTTAGTATTGGCTTAGAACACATATCCGTGTTAAAAAGGCTAAAGGAAACGTGGGAATAATGAGCAATAAATTCAAATTATTGGCTCACGCCAAGGGAAGATTGTAAGATGGTAGGGAGAAGATACTATTCTATGAGCTCTGGACATGTTTTAAGTTAAAAGAAAAGGCACCATTAAAATGTTTTAAATATTTGTTGAAATAATCAATGAATTTCATGTGTTTATGTACCCACATGCACATGAATAAACATATCAAACCTTAGGAATGTTTATATTTTAATACCAGAAGTCTGTGTTAATATTACATTTTATTAGTAATTGAATATTTTCTAAATGTTCTTATAAAGTGTAAGACTGGAGGGGATGGGGGTGGGAATAAAATCAAAGTACAATATAAACAGTTGGCAACAAAAATGGCTCAGCAGCTGAAAGAACTTGCCCTATACAAGTCAGAAAACTGGCATCGAATAATCTCTGGAAAAGCAAGGTAGAATGTTATGCAATTCTAATTCCAGCATTCCTACACTGATACTGGGAGACAGAACTACAAAAACATCCCAACGATTATTAGGCCAGCTTGCCTGGAAAATGCAGTAAAGAAGAAGCAACAACAGAGACGCCTTGTCACCAAGCTGGAAAGACAGAACTAACTCTGCAAAGTGGTACTCAGATTTCCCCAGAAATACTGTGGTAAATTTGTACACACACACACACACACACACACACACACACACACACACACACACAAAGAGAGAGAGAGATGAAAGAGTAAGTAGAAACAATATATATAGTTGTATGAGCATGTATTTGTGTAATATAATACATTATGCAAAGAATGTGCACATAGAATTTTAAAATTAGAAGTTGCTTTAAATATTTTAATTGATGTATTTTATTGTACATGCAGTTCCATGTGAAGGCTAATTATTCTGGTTTGATCAGTGTATGCTGTATACCTGTGCTGAAAAAAAAATCTCACAAGTGATGTTTTCTAAATCTTAAGTTATTCTTAAACATATTTGCAAAATAGCATGGTACCTGGCAAGAGATATTGAATTCATTCAATATTGCCTTGGACTTTAAAAGTATGAATATTCAGATTATCTTTATTTCCTAATATTGGGCATACCCAATTTCTAGCCAATTTTTATTTTAATTTCCCTTTAGCCGCTAATTCTTTATTTGCACTTCTTTATCCTTTGACTTACTAGTCATAAAATGCACATTGATTCATCATTTTAAAAGATCAACTGTGAAGTGTCCCTACTTTCCCAAGAATTAATTTACTTGAAAGTCACTGTTGTGTGTGTTGGGGGCAGTGCACATGAGTGCAGTGCACATAGTGCCCAAAAGGGAATGCTGGGTTTCTGGAATTGGAGCTACAGGCTGTGTGAGCAGTCCAGTGAGTGCTGAGAATCGAACTTGGGCTCTGTGAAAGAGTGTTCTTCATTGCCAAGTCATCGCCTCAACCTCAGCATATCATTATGTACAGTGTACCTAAAATGCTTTGAAAACTGATCTAAGTAAGAGATGTGTGATGACCACTTGGGTTGAGCACTCACAAAATGTCACCTCACACAGGTGGAAAATATTACTTTTATATGTGACAGATGACAAACATGATAGGAATATGTAGCATTGTTTTCCTGGCCATTAAAATTACAATGTAATGGGAAAGGTTAAAAGTAATCATGAATTTCCCTCTTTCAAGAAGCATATTTTCATAAGTCTAATTTTTCATTATTTCGTATCAGTTGGATTTAAAGAGAATCCTGAAGAACCTATTGCAAAGCAGTTAGCTTTTAATGAACAAATTTTAAGACATAATTATTTATGTGGAGAAAGCAAAAGAAGACAGAATACTTCTAAGGCCTTCTTCATTAGCCCATCAATATAAGGTTTGATATTTATTGTTTCTCTAAGTTCATGGGTGTGCAGTTTTGACACTGACAGATGAAAATTTGATAAAAGTATTGTAATATCTTTCCAGCTCTGGTGATGTGTAGGTTTAATTAAAAAGAATCTGGATTTCCTATAGCCTTTGTACCAAGAATGGTACATTTGTCTCACCAATACATTAAAATCCTATAGTCTATGCATTCTTTTACATGTCCCAAAGTTCATCTAAATCCATTTATTTATTTGTATCATTTTTTTTGCCTGAATGTTTTACTTGCATGTATGTCTGTGCCACACATGCGTGTGTGGTACCTAAGGAAACCAGAACAGAGAGAGGTTCAGATCCCTTGTGATTGGAATTACACAGTAAGGTGCTCGGAGTTAAACGTGGGGCCCTTGAAGGAAGAACCAGTCCTCTTATCAGCTGAGCCATCATTCCAGCCTGCCAGATCACAGAATACTTTAACATATGTTATCTCAAGTCTTTCATTCACCAGCCTGCAAAATAGCAGCTTTTATTATACTTTCACAGTATGATGATGAAACTGACTAAATGAGTCACTTCCTTTTAATGTCTTGAAAAAGTGGCCAACTGGGAAATAGAAACCACTTCTATTTCCAATGCAATATCTTAGTGCTATCTTGCCTTTTATAGGATTACCTCAATAGCCTTGAAGAGTAATAACTCTGTTTCTGAGTGGAAAGTTGTTCATTACAGTGGAAGTCAGCCCATGCCTTGATGGGACTGCTTTGTAATAAAATGACGTAAGAGTTAATTAGGCCTTGTAGTGAGCTGAATAAGGTTCCCTTTGGTATAAAGCTATTGCTCTGCCCCTGGAGTTGGACCATGAGTTGGACCTGGGTCTCCTTATGATGGACACCCTGATATGTTGGTAAAAGCCAAGGTTTAAAACATAGTAGGTTTAATAAGCATTTGTGGATCACAATATTCTAGATATTTGTGGCATGTGTGTGCACATATGTGTTTTGTTGTATTTGTATGATTTTTATGCATATTTGTTTGTGTGTGTATGTGCGCACATGCCCATGCTCACATATACATATGTAAAGGCCAGAGGTCTACAGTGGATTATTCCTTAAGGTGGTTGTACTTTACCTTTTATAAGACAGGGTTTCTCACAGAAGCTAGACACCACTGTTTCTGTATGACTGACTGATGAGGAAGCCTTTAAGATCTGCTCATCTCTGTCTTCTGAGCTTTAGGATTATGAGTGCATTTCTCAGCTCCTGGCATCATGTGTTCCCTGGGATCTGAACTCCAGTCCTCATATGTGTTAAACAAATACTTTAACAACCTACTTATCTTTGCACATTTTTGTTTCATATTTTTAAAGTGTTCCTCTTCCAAAACCTGCTAAGAAGTGAAAAGTGTTCTCTCTTTAATCACTGAAACTCTTGTGGCTTTGGTTCTAAACTAAAATTTTCCTGTTTATAAATACTTCTCTTTCAATCAGAGACATACAAACACATAGAGGGCACACAATTATACAAAAGCACTTTACAAAGGCTTGAAATATAAGCCATAACTAATAAATCTGGCTTCAGATACCTAATGCCTTTGAACCTTTTAGGCTGTATTATATTTTGTGAAAGTCCTACAGTGAACATTTCTAAATATAGCAAGCACCATGTATAGTTTATAAACTCTAACAATTGCAAAAAGAAGTGTTTTTCTCTTCTACATATTTTTGGTTTCAAATAATCTACTTATAAATTAATAACTATTTGTCAAATTTCTCCACATAAACTAAGGATGATCTTGTATTAGAATATCTCAAAACAAAGCTGTAATTAGGAGAAAACAATAAAGAAATAAGTGAATTATGACAATGAAAATATTTTGTAGATTTTTTTTAAAAAATGTATAATATTTGTTTGCTGTAAATTTTATTTTAAGTAGTGTCAAAGCTTAAACTTAACAGTTCTGGGCAAATAAAAATATTTACTCCAGACAGAGAAGCAGGGAAGCTACTACAGATCTTCATCTATCCTTCAGCTCCTCCAAAATCAATATACAATTCTTTTTTGTTTTCAATTGTTGTTGAAAATAGGGTCTTTTCTCATCCAGTGCATTCCCCTCCCTCCACTCCTCCTAGAAACTCACTCTGCAAATCCCCTTCTCCACTGTTTCCTTTTCAGAAAAGAGCAGGCCTCCAAGAGATGACAGTCAAACAGGACAAAACAAGATACAATAAGACAAGGCAAAAGCCCTCATATCAAGGCTGGACCAAGATAACCCAATAGGAGGAAAAAATTCTCAAGTCATGCAAAAGAGTCAGAGATACACCTGCTCCCACTGCTAGGCGTCGCACAGAAGTGCAAAGCTAACAGCCACAACATGTAGCCATAGGACCTGGTGCTGACTCATGCCGGCCCTGCGGTTGTCGCTTCAGTCTCTGTTGAGCCCATGTGAGCCCTGCTTAGTTGATTCAGTGGGCCATGTTCTCCTCGTGTCTCTTGTCCCCTCTGAATCCTACAGTCTTTCCTCCATCTCTCCCATGGAGTTCCCAGATCTCCAAGGTGAGGGCTCCAATGCAGACCTCCAATTTAAACTCTTCCTGCACAATGTCTGACTGTGGGGCTCTGTACCCGCTCCCATCTGCTGCTAGAAGAAGCCTTTCTGATGACAACCGAACAAGGCATATGCTCTATGAGCATATGAGAATATCATTAGGAATCATCCATTGATTTTCCCCCTTAGGAGCAGTTGCCAATCCCCAAATCTTATCCTCAACCATGTAGCTGGCCACCTGCTGTGCTCTCCCTTCCTCAATGGATCACACAGTTACTCCTGCACATTCAAGCAGGCATTTTCTGGGGAACAGGCCACTCTGACCAGAGAAACAGGAAGGCAAACTATAGATCTTCATCTCTATGTCTCCTCCAAATCGAATCCCTCAGTCTTATCCCCAGCTCTGCAGCAGGCCACCTGTAAAGGCCTCCCCTTCCTTTCTTCTGCCCCCTTCTCTAATGAGTCCACAGATCCCCTCCAAATGTCCTTTGCCCCACTGGTTGCCTTATCCCAGTCCCCAGGTCAGCAAGCAGTCTCTAGGAAACTTGAGGCCATTCTAGCTAGAGTAGAAGGTACGCTAATTGCAGATCTCTCTCTGTCCCTCCACTCCTCCAAGTCCATTCGTCCATTCTCATCCCTCATGCTGTAGTAGACCCTCTGCTTTGTAGCCTCACTTCACTCTCTGGCCCCATTCACAGGACAGTAACTAGAATCTGATGGAAGACTATGCTTCCCTCCTTCCCTCCCCTTCTAGCCCATCACTGTTCCGAAGTGTCAGCTTCCAGTACTTTGAAAACTATTTTACCTGGAACCCCCAGTGGCCACACTTATCAAGATCCCAGAATTTTCTAGCAGGCAACACAGAGCCACCATACCCTCTCCAGAGAGAGCAACAGAAACCAAGGGAAAAATACCCACCCCACAAAGAGAAGACTAGATATTGGCATGTAGAATTACAATCTTCCCAAATCCAGATGCCTTGATGCCAGCACAAAAGCAAAATAAATGACAGCCAGGAAAAAGAGTGTTCCCACTACAGCACAGAAACCCTACCACAGCAGGTCCTGAGTATTGCCATATAGATGAATCACAAGAGGGAAAAAATTAAAATAATCTTTATGAATGTGATAGGGGTCCACAGGAATGAAATGAATAAGTCCCCTTAAAAAACCTTGAACTTACAGAAATATGGAAATGGAAAAATTAAGAATTTGAATAGAAACCTCACAACCTAGCTTTACCAACAGAATAGAAGAAATAGAAGAGAGAATCTCAGGCATTGTAGACACAGTACAAGAAATGGATACATCTGTCAAAAACAAGTTGATTATAAAAAATAGTCCTGTTACAAATCACCCAAGAAATCTGGGGGCCCTATAAAAAGAGCAAATCTAAGAATAGTAGGAATTGAAGGAGGAGAAGGAGGAGGAGGAGGAGGAGGAGGAGGAGGAGGAGGAGGAGGAGGAGGAGGAGGAGGACTAAGACGAGGACAAGGAGGACGAAGAGGATGAAAGGGAGAAGAAGAGGAAGAAGAAGAAGAAGAAGAAGAAGAAGAAGAAGAAGAAGAAGAAGAAGAAGAAGAAGAAGAAGAAGAAGAAGAAGAAGAAGAAAACAACCCTGGTCCCTCAACTGGAGAATGGATAAAGAAAATTGTGGTACAATTACAATGGAGTATTACTCAGACATTTTTTTGAAAAGATTAAATGATGAAATCTTCTGGCAAATGGAAGCAACAAGAAAAAAAAATTATTCTGACTGAGGTATCCCAGAACGAGAGAGAGAAATCTGGTATGTATTTGATTATAAGTGGATATTAGCTGTGAAGTCAATTTTAACCAAGCTGACATCTATAGAAGCACAGAAGTTAAGTATAGAGAAAGGGACTAGTGAGGATAGATAGGGAAGGGACATAGAATACATAGTTATGGATGGATATGTGGGTGTAACAGGAGTATCAATTGAGGAGTAGGAGGGAAGAATAGAACAAGGTAGGAAATGCAGGCAGAGATAGCTAAAATGACCATTTGAGGGATAATAGGGAAACCCAACATCATAGAAGTTTCCCAAAATATATGCATGTATTAAGGTGATCTAAAGACAATCAGCAGATAATGGTGGAGATGGAGCCCAACTGAGCATTTCTTCTCCAAATGAAGAGTCAAGTCCCTGGATTGAGTTACATATAATTGAGATTTTAGCCAAAGGGTCCCCATGGGAATCCCCAAATAACACAGGGTGTTGCCAAGACTATATTTTTCTCTCCACAAACTGACAGCAAAGTACCATTGCTGAAGCCAACACCTACACAATTCATTGAACATTGAGAATTCAAGCTGGTGCCTACACAGAGCCGTCAACCCTATGTAATAGCATCTATGATTCTGCTATACTCATAAATCAATGCCTTGCTCAAGCATCATTGGAGAAGCTTCCTTCTCTGATGGGAACAATACAGAAACCCACAGCCAGACATTATACAAAGTGAGAGACCTTGGAACAGTTGCCCCTAAGAGGATGTCTTCATTAAATTCCTCCCCTCAGGCCTAAGGGAACCCTGTAGAATAGGAGACAGAAAGATTGTAAGAGCCAGAGGGGATGGAGAATACCAAGGAAGCAAGGCCTTCTAAACACAGAAGGACTGGTGTACATATGAACTTACAGAGACTGAGACAGCATGCACAGGCCCTGCATAGGTCTTCACCTGGCCCTCTGTGTATATGTTACGGTTTCCAGTTTAGGGTTTTTATGGGATTCCTTTGTGTGTGAAAAAGTAGGTCTCGTATTCTCATTGCTTCTCTTGGGCTCCTTTCCTTATGTTGGTTTCTTCTTTCCAATTATAGTTTTCATTTTTATCGTATTATATTTTATTTTGTTATTATCCCTTAGAAGCCTGTTTGCTTTCTAATGAGAAAAAAAAAAAGGGAATGGATACAGATGGGATCAGAGTTGTGGAAGATCTGGGATTAGAGGGAGGGGCAACTGCAATCAGGATATAGTATATAAGGATAAAAATCTATTTACAATAAAAGGAAAATAGTTTTTACTTTAATGCTTAGTAATTTACATAATCCACAATTTTAAATCAAAGTACTGAGCACTCAAATCACACATTATGATGAGTCAGACTTATACCTTGTCTTCTGAGATTATAATATAATTACATTTCTCCTTTCCATTCCCTCCCTTCAAACTCTCCCATAAATCCCTCCTTGCTCTCTTTGAAATTTATGACCTCTTTTATCAGTAATTGTTAATGCATCCATATATGCATATGAATATGCCTTTGAGGTATTTAATATTCTTTGTATGTCTGTTTTGGGAGCTGACCAATTGGCACTGGACAGCCAAGTAGTGTGCTTTTCCCTCAGAAGTGCTATCCATCCTGCTCACAGCTCTCCTCAGTTGCCCACAGTCCTTTGTTTAGGATAGAGGCCTAGTGGGCTTTTCCCATCCACTTTGATGTGTCTGTTTGTGTGGTCCATGTTTACCTCTAGTTTGGGCAGTCATGCTGGTGAGAATTTATTGTTGTAGCTTTTGATATTCACAGCAAACTTTCTGATCCTCTGGGTTTTACAATATTTCACACCTACACACTTCTGCAATGTTCCTGAAGCCTTGGATGTAGGAGTGATTTTGTAGATATATCAGATGTATCCACTGGGACTGGGTTGCATACCTCTGTGTTTTGATTAGTTGTGATTTTCTGTAGTGATCTTCCTTTCTTGCAAAAGAGGTTCCCTTGGTGAGGGGTGAAGACTGCACTTATCTGTGGGTATAAGGCCAAATGTTTATAGCTCTCTGTTAGGGATTAAGCTGGTTTAGTAAATAAGTGGTTGTAGATTCTCCTCCAACAACCACGACTTCACTAACACTGACTAGTTAACTAGGTTTCTAGTAGCAGTCATGGTTTGCCTCTTGTTGAGCATCTGTTAAGTACAACAGGAGAGATGCTCATTACTGCTAAGGTCTATGTGCTATGACTGTACCAGTAGGGTTATTGTACCATCTGAGTTGTTGATGTTGAGTCATAGGAGTCATAACTTGGTAGAACTGTTGGTTGCCACCTTCATTTGGAAGCTTACATGGAGCCTTCTGGTACCTTGAAAGCTCATGCTTAGAGAGGGGGCATGTGGATTAGTTCCAGACTAGGGGTCCCTATTTCCTAAGTGCAGGGGTGTTGTCAGCAATAGGGACAAATCTTCCACTTCTGGCTAACCAATAGCAACAGGCATTGGCTCCTTGTTTTGAGAGACTCTTGGAGAACCCTGGCTAAAATCTCAAAAGATGACTTCTCATGTCTGGAATGGGGTTTTGTTAGATAGTCTTTGGTTTTTGAAGAGAGCACCATCTTCCCTTATCAGAAAAGTTAATCCAAACTGTCAATGTAAATTGGTATTTGGAATTACATGTTTCGCATATATTATGTTTTGTTTTGATTTTTAGGTAAGTAGATATAATAGAATGATTCCTTTGGCTTGTTCAGACAACCATATTTTTTTTTTTACGACCTCCACCCTTCTTCTGTATTTACCTTCCTTTATAGATTCTAAAGAGCCCTCCTTTTCTCCTTTCCCTTATCAGATAATTTTTAAACTACTACTCCCCTTATCCTTCTCTGACCTCCTCTGTATTTACCTCCAAGCATCACAATTAGAGACATTATGGTGATTGTATTTTAATAATGTAATTGAGTTACTGTTTTGTATATTTGAATAATATGTTATCCTCTCTCTATCTCTGTCTCTGTCTGTCTGTCTGTCTCTCTCTCTTTGTGTATGTGTGTGTGTGTGTGTGTGTTTGTGTGTGTGTGTGTGTGTTTGCCTGAATATATATCTGTACCACATTCATGCTTGATGCTAGTATTGGACCTCATGTCTGTACTTACAAAAAGATGTGAGCCGTATGTGTATGTGTATGTGTGTGTGTGTGTAAGAGAAATGGGTCTTCTGATGGAGTAATAAGTGCTCTTAACCTTTGAATCTTTATTATTTCATTTTCAAAGTAAAATACTTTCTACATAGTAACCTACATCAAAAGTAAATAGTTTTCAATAATTCTCATGAAAGCCGCATAAATACAATTTTTGTAATGTGTTCCCAAAAGTTAAAATAATGAGAGATAGGATATTGGCCTTCAAGAAGTCATCCTAACTATAGACTCAGCACTTAAAAGAAACAAGAAATTTTGAAAATTCTTTAAAGCTATAAATTAACAATTTCACAAATAATGAATGAAAATGTAATCACCAATAAAACATTAAAGTGCCTTGCTTAAGCATATTAAGAGGATAGGTAATAAAAAATGATATTAAAGTTAATAAGATAAATGGAGTCTAAACATTGGAAGTAGCTCTTGGGTTCCAGCATTTAAATCAAAACTAGTACACATAAATTCCCCTATGGGGGCACACAGAACTTAAGCTCTGCTCCTTTGAACTTTCTCTGCATTTAGGCAAAGTAAAATGAGAAATGGAGAAAATTAGCCAGATAATTTGCCAAAAATAAAGCAACTAAAGAAGCAAATTGTGCTGAAATAGCCATAAATTTTAGGAGAAAATATTTACAGCCCTGTGATTAAAAGCAAAATACCCACATTCAACAGATAAAACAACCCCTATGGCAGCGTGGATGAGGGTGTTAAAATCATAAAAAGAGCTGTCCTCAAATTTCTGTTCCACATGAACATTTTTTTTAAAGTTTTTTGTTTGTTTATTTGTTTGTTTGTTTGTTTGACACAGTGGTCTAGATGGAATGACGGACATCAGTGTTGTGGTATTTTCTGTTTTTCTGTCCTACCTTCACCTTCTGACTCCTTTTTAGAAGATTCATGTGGATGTACATACAGGGGTATGTATCACTTTAATATAATTTTATTGTGAAGTGAGGAACTGTTTTTACCAAGAACATACATTTCCCAGTGATTTACAGATATCTTTTAAACAACTTGATGATGAACCAAAAACCAGGGTTGACACATTCACTACACATGAGGCTTTGAAGTCACAGGCTCTCCTGTAGCACAGTACATGAATAACAGTCTGATGCTTCTTGAATACTTTATGCAGACCACAATGCCAATAAGCAGCTGTAACATGAATAAAAGTCATGCCATAGCACCCAAGTTTAAAAATGTTATTGTAAAAATAGATGACAAATCTATGGCTCCTAGTGGGACTCTAGAAGAGTTTAATGGTGTACTTGGGATGGTGAAACTCAGGGCTTTGATAGATATGGAGCTAATTTTGCATAAATGTATGGTGCTAAAATACATAAAAGTGCAATACAAGAAAATAATCAAATTTTAATGTTTGTAAATTTAAAAATGGGTTATACACACTATTCCTATCATATGTGTACAAACCATACATAGTACTATCATTCAAAAGCTTACTATTTGAATGATATTGAAAAGTAGACCTTTTTAATTTTTAATGTTTTTTTGATTTTCACAATTGACTCAATTATCTATTTGAAAAATAAAATTAGTGTGCTAAAAACAGAAGATAGTCTTCTCTCTGGACAGTTGATCCCATCTTTCTTCTTTGTTAGGGCCAGGAAAATTTTGCTTAATAGTTTTCAGATGTGCAGAAGCAACACCACCCTGCATATACAAATGTAAGTGGGTGAATTTCTTGGTGAGTATTTTCTTTTTTACCCTGTGCAGAGCTGGAGACAGCCCCTGACCTAATAAGATATTTATGGATCTTTCTTCTAGATGAGATTTTTCTTACAACATAATAAGCTACTTTGGAAAAAAAACATAAAATAAATGGCAGTCTATTTCTTTGATAAACACCAACACCTACAAACATATGTTTTGGTTTATTCTCCTAAAGAACTACTATTCAGTGTTTGTAGCTCCAGCTATATGTGCTGTGATATAGAATACAAGCTACTCAGAACTCTTCCTACCTTTCTCCCTCTGTAACTTTCCAATGATAGGAGTAGAAACACTTGTACTTGGCACTTCTAAATTCACACTAGTGTTTGCTGCTGCGGTTTCTTAAATTCATCAGTTTTAAGTGGCTCTCATGTTTTATGTAAACCACATTGTTTGAAAAAATTTTAAAAATAGTTGTTTACTTTAAAGATCAAAATTATAATTACACCATTTTCCCATTTTCTTTCTTCCCTCCGAATCTCCACTGTACCTCCTCACTCTTTTTCAAAATAAAAGCCTAATTTTCTTTAATTGCTGTTACATGTATCTATATGTGTGTGTATGTGTGTATATACATATGTGTGTGTGCATATATATATATATATATATATATTGTGCAAATATATATTCCTAAATATTTAATTATAACCCCAACACTTTGTATAATATTAGTTGTATGTATATGTTTTACAAGCTGCACATTTAGAATTGGATAACCAGTTGGTATGTTCTCCCCTAGGTAAGACTGTTTCTCCCACTCTCAGCATTCCCTAGTTGCCTGTACTTATTTGTCTATGGTTGAGGCCTCTAGTGCTTTTCCTCTTCCAAGTTAGTGTGTTTATTAATGTGGCCTTGGAAAACCTTACTATTTCCAGGGTCATCAGTTTTTGTTTGTTTTGCTTATTTGCTTTTGTTTCTAAAGTGGCTTCTGTGGGGTGTGTTGAAGCTTCACTTTAATCATCGTTTGGGTTTACTCGAATTTCTGAAAATATTCCCAAAATAATTTCCAGGTAAAGGATGCAGGTGCATAGCTCTGCCCTCAGAAACCATTTGTAAGAATCAACACTGGTGCTTCTGCAGAGGAAAGAACCTGAAAATCTGACTTTTGGTTCCCAAACCATCTACCACTTTAAATCTTAGCAAAAAGTCATTTCTAAAACTTTTGTATCATGCTATCTGTAAGCACTCTAGAAAAAGGATAAAGGGCACCACATCATTTTAGGAATCCATGAACAATGAAATGGACAGCTGGAGATCCGTAGTCCTGAATCCTCACTCTAAGACAAAGCACTAATTGATAGCAAGACCTCTGAAGAGTCACATGAAAAAGCCGGAGCACAAGTTACGGAAAGAATATTGGGCTTGTAGCTCACAAGTGTGTTATTATTTGACCCCAATACTGAGTTTTATAAAGCCCACGCTATCTCCCTCCCCAGGTAGAAAGAGAGCAATGTAGTAGATCCTATATGAGGTCTTATTACAGAGATGTCAGTTTTATTCTGAAAAATAAACATATTTTTATTCATACATTAGTGCTCGTAGTGATCAATGATAGTGCACATAGCATACTAGAATTTGTTTTTGATCAGTAGCAAAGCAATTATTCATAAAGCTGAAAACAGAGGCAAAGTTGTGAAAGAAAGAAAAGAATTATAGGTTTCTTACAGGGAAGGTAATTTTAATATAGACGAGATTGGTCCCAAGTTCTGCCATTTGGATTGATAGATTATCTAGCAGAACTATCATTTCAATAATCTCAATGACAGTGCAGTACTGGATACTTGATACAGAGTTATAAATTAAATTTACTGCAAATGTTATTACAGAGAATATGGAAAGAGATCTATTATTTGTGTTTGTGAAAGTTAAGATAGGGAAAAATTTAAGATTCTTTGACAAAACATAACACAAATGATCTATACGATCTGACTATATTGCCAGTTGTCAAAAATTTCACTTTAGCTATTACTTCTTCATCAGTATCTTTGAGTTATAATGACATGATTCCACTTGTGAGAGAAAATATCTTATTAATCAGCTTGAGTGTTATCCCTGTAAGGTTGGAGCTTTGTGGTATTTCTCAATGCTGGATGAGATTAACTTTTAAAAGAATTCCATTGGCTTCCATTAATTTTATTTAATACTAAGATCATATAGTATACAATATATAGATACTGAGATTTGTGCACCGACAATAAGAGTCATAATAAAAGCAGAGGGAGCATGTCCTAACACATAAAGTATACCTTTTTAACTTACATACACATACCTTCACTGACTTTTAAAATATTATTTTTCATATATGAAAAGCTACATGTTACATAACTAAATATAAATTCACAATAATAATCTTAATTAAATAGCTTTATGTAAAGTGAAGTTAAAATCAGTTCATCTTTCTCAGATTTATTGTTTATTGGTAGAATTCATGCCATTTAACTATTAGCACATTAACTCATTATATGGATTTTATAATCTTATAGGCTTTGCTTTCGGCATATTTTCTGCATCTATCAACTTCACTTTCATAGTCACCATTTCTTTGGATACATTTCTGGTTTGAATAAGAATGGCTTCCATAGACTCATATATTTGAATGCTTAGTCATCAAGGAGTGGCGCTAATTGACAAGGGTTAGCAATGTGACCTTGTTGGAGCAAGTGTGGCCTTGTGGAGGAAGTGTGTCCCCAGGGATGTGCTTTGAGGTTTCAGTAGCCCAAGCTAGGCCTCAAGGGTCTATCTTCCTGTTGTTTGTGAATCCAACTGCAGAACTTCCAGCTACTCCGCCAGCACCATGTCTGGCTATGTGCCACCATGTTCCCTGTGATGATGATAATTCTTCCCGCCTTGATGATAATTAATTAAACCACTGAAACTATAAGCAAGCCCTGATTAAATGCTTTCTTGTATAAGAATTGACATGGTCCTGGTGTCTATTCACAGCAGTAGAACAATGACTAAGACAATTCCTGTAGCACTCATTCATCATCATTTCCTGTTAGAATCTAGAATCCTCTGGAATAGAGACTCTAGGCATATCAGTGGAAGATTATTCTGATTGCCTTACTGAGGTGGGAAGACTTGTCCAATATGAATGGCACTATTCCTAGTATGGACTGTCATATTTTATACCTGGAGAAAATGAGTTAGCTAAGCATGCGTTTATCACTGTTTCCTTAATCAGGAGGTGATGAGACTAACCAACCCCCTACTCCAGCCACAATCCTTTCTGCCTTCTGCCATGTCTTTCTCAATGATGGGTTAGATCTCTGTTTTAAGCCACAAGAAACCATCTCCCCCCAAAGTTGCTCTTCTATGTGTACTTTACTATATTAGAAGAAAAATAAATAAAAACACACTATACTTTATTCTAATGTGTGTTTTGTGTGCTTTCAATATACCTACCCATCTTTTGTGGTTCCTTGTTTTAGTTATCCTATGTTAGTAGATAATATTATGAGCAAACCAAGGACCTTATACACGGGATGAAAGCACTCTGCTACTAAGCAATGATTTGAGCCTTAGGACCATGCCATTTTTAAAGCTCTTTTCTGTATAACTGTTTCTCAGAATTTCCAAAGTGTGTTCAGTAAATATGCAAGAGTTTCACACCTGTAAATTTAGGTTAGCTTTCTAAAAGACTGCTGCACTTATACATTATGGCATACTTCATATCATCTAATTCTCTAGGTACATCAGAGAAGCCACCACAGTTATATCACTTGAGATTTCCAGTTATCATTTGGGATGCATTTCGAGATGCAACATATATTTAAAAATCTTTAACATGTTGGATAGTACACGCTTATGGTTCTAGAAAATAAGGGGTGTTTCTAAAACAGAAGAATCATGATTTGTTGATACATCATCTTACACAGTGAGGGTTTTTCATAATAAACTAACCTATTATCATGTCCATTTATATTGCCATTGTTTATGTAGCTATTTCTAGGACAGACTATTTCACAGCATACTTTCTGTCATTATTCCTCTTAAAAAAATCATTCTGCTCCCTCTTCTAGAATGTTCCTTGAGCCATAGGCCCCAGACCTATGATGTATCCATTAGTAGTGGGATTTCCACAATTACCCATAAAGAACTACAGAAAATTAATTACTGTTGGAAGAAGTATAATTAGCCTTTTCTAGAGATGAGCAGCAGTATTGGTTGTCCAATCAGAGGGGTCAGCCTTGACATTATAAAATCACAAACAAAAACACACTCAGCAGTTTGTATGGTCATGTACTTGAGAGAATGTGGGGGGAGGATTAGGAGGTAGCTGGGAGGGACTGGGGGGGGGGAATTAGAGGTGGTAAAGTGACTTAATCCCTTTTCAATTAAAAGCATTTAAATACACACTAACAAAAACATAAACAAAAATACCAACAAAAAGGTTTCACACATTAATAAGAATATACATAAAATCATCCCATATATACACATATATGCTTATGCATATACATAGATAAATAGATGACAGATTCATACATACATAGATAAACATGTACTTAGATAGATAGATGATGAAAGATGAGCACTATACACACATGTATACACTATACACACTATACACTCCATTTTGAGTATGGAAGAAATCCCTGTTTGCAATTACTGTGGAACTTTATTAATTTGCTGATAACAGGACCTCAAACATATTCAAGGAAAGCAAACAAGACATACTTATACAAGATATATTCCCCAACTCCTAGCCTGTCTCTCAGTAAATACTTGATTATAGGGTAGATTCTAAGAGAAAGAAAGAATAAATTTTCCTGAAATTCAGAGGCCCAACAAATAAAAATCCAGGTCACATATAAGAGGGACTCAATAGATGTCAGAGTTTAGAGAATGAAGTCTACTCAATGGTCAGGAAAGTTTACAGTATTTATCTTGCAACCACATAGTAAAAATTAGTTTTTGAATCCCCAAATTCTGAAACTTAAAATGAAAGTATTTCAGCAATGCATGAAAAGACCACAATAGGGTGTGAACACCACCACCTTGAACTCATCATAGCTGTGTTTCACAGCGAATGTTTACATAAACTGAGGGAAAATGGGACGACAAGCATGTGGCAGGTTCTTTCTCTCAAGTAGTTTGTGTCCAACCATTCGGATATCTTAGGTCGTCAAATATCCATTTCAGGAACACATTAGTGATTGAAAAGTTTCTATGTATACAAATAAATACTGCTTTTTGTTCTTTTTCCCCCACCATTTATATTTAGTCATATCCCTTTTCATATGGGCACACATATGTGTGTCCTTACATTTTTCTTATCTTTGTGAGCTTTATGTCTCCTATTGCCTTTCCATCTAAACTTTATCTGTACATGAAAGTCTGCTATCTGACTCAGCATAAAATTAAAGACATTGAAACTCTAACTCAAATGCTAGCATTTGAGAAGGCAGTTATATTAATTTTCAGAGTCCAATTCCTTTTTGAATCATGTTTTAAAAACTGTAATTTTCCATACTTTTCCATTTATTGTTTAAATTTGTCAGATAATTCAGTTATTTTTTGTATGGTTCTTATGTTGGTAAACAACTGTCTCATTTTCTGAATTTTACCAAATGAATCTTATTTGTGTGTTATTTATAATATTCATATGGGTATTATTCTAAGAGTCTGGTGTAGCAAAACCTGAATTTGACTAACTTACTCATTAGGAACTGAAACATTCTATTGCTTTTATCAAAAAAAAAATAGGGAACAAACTGTTTCCTGTTTCTTAAAGGCTAAAGTAAAATTTGGCTTGCTGCTCTTACCCTTCACACCTGACATTGCTCATTTGCCTAAATTCTTCTTTATTCAGTGCTACAACTACACAGATTAAATCAATGCAAATAACACCTTGAACTTATGTGAACTTGAATAGGGATGTAAGGGATGACAAAATAAGTATTAATCTCAATGTTTTAGTAACTCAATGACCATTAATATCATAAAAGGCTAAACATATCATTGTCAAAAGAACTCATATGTTAAAGGGCACATATTTATAACAGAAATAGAAATTAAATATAAATCATGTGCTTTTCCACTGTGGAACACATATGAAGATGTCTCATACATAGAACATGATTCATTAGGCATGTGGCTTCCTTATCTCTATAGCACCACTATATATTATTTATTTATTTCAATGTTACTTGTATATTGCTACATAAGCACCTTTTAAAAGTTACATAAGCTTTTAAATATTGTATTAAGATTATGCATGAAATCAAGTCTATCAATAATATACTGTGCATCCTATAAAGTAGTTACCTAGAGGTATGCACTGTGACACTGCAGAGCTCCAACTTTCATAGCTGAAACTTTTTCTCTTAAAACAAGTCCAAGTCCCTATATTTGAGTCCTTTCACCTCCTGGTATAAACTGTTCTACTCTGTATTCTTGTGGATTTGACCCTTTGGAAGCAGCTTACAAAAGGAACAATGGAGGGTCTTTTTTCGAGTAGCTCACTTATCTTAGTGCAATGTCTTTAAAAATAACAGAAATCAAGATCTCAAAGAGGTGTCACTTCTGTGGGTGTGTCAGCAGTTTTCACAATAGCCAAGGTGTGAAAATCATCTTATGTCCTACAACAGATGAAATGGTTAGATAGTCAATGTATAGAAATGGGTGTTATAATGCCTTTATAAATAGAAAATATTGCCATACAAACATTTAAACCTAGGGAATCCACTCTAAACAAGCTTGATGTGCTTGGGAGGAACCAGGGCAGTAGGATCAGAATCCATGACTGGTGCATGAGCAGGCTTTGTCTGGTGCATGAGCAGGCTTTGTCTGGTGCATGAGCAGGCTTTGTCTGGTGCATGAGCAGGCTTTGTGGAGCCTACTACCTATGATGGGACACCTCATGCAGCCTTGAGGCAGGGGGAAGGGCTTGGACCTGCCTCTACTGAATGTGCCTCCCTATGAGAGGCCTTGCCTTCCTGTAGGTGGGAGTGGGGGATGGGTTGAGAGGGGGAGGCAGGGGAGGGCAGGAGAAGGGACGAGAGGGATCTTTGATTGGTGTGTAAAATGAATGAAAAAAATTCTTAGTAATAAAAAAGCTAAGAGTTCTTATTTGTGTAACTGTTTATCAATTAAGTTTATTAATGAATAGCAGATTCTACTGCAAGTATCAGATAGATTGTTGTAGGTATATGTGGACAGAGGTGAAAACAATTTTGTGTCATGTTCATAAAACCAGAAAATTGGATCTCAAAGTGGATTATGAGGAATCTGAATGTATACATCTAAACATGTACTTAGCTGCATCTATGTCTTCATGTGCCTGCACATCTCAGTCAAAATTTTTCAGTGTTATTTATTTTTTAAATGCGTTTATTTATTTGATATTGCATGAAATTGGGAGAATACATGACTGAAAGTCATGGTAATCCCTATAAAGATTTTTGAAATATAATGAATGGTTCTCTATGCCCTTCTTTAAAGTTCAAAGGCTTTAAGTGCAAATAGTGTCCTTGTAATTCTGGTTACTGTAACAATTCCAGCGTTGTGCTTCCTCCTTCCTCTAAAGCAGTGGTTCTCAACCTTCCTAATGCTGGGACCCTTTAATACAGTTCCTCAAGTTGTAGTGACCCCCGGCCATAAAATTATTTTCATTGTCACTTCATAACTGAAATCTTGCTACTGTGATGAATTGTCATCTAAATATCCATGCTTTCCAATGCTCTTAGGTGACCCCTATAAAAGGGTCACTAGCAATCCAAAGGGGTTGCAACCCACAAGTTGATAACTACTTCTCTAAAGTAAATTTAACTTCTTTTTATAGCAGGCTCTTTGGTGCTTGCACATCCCTTTCTTGTCTGTTATTTACTCTATTACCCAAGCTAGAAATCACAAAGAAAGAGAAGGATCATTTCTGTATCACTACAAACGTGAAATTGTACACCGATCAGCAGTGATTTTTAATTCTGAACACTGTAAAAATCGGTGCTTTCTTTCTTTTACAGTTTTCTGACTGTAGGTTTGTCTGCCACAGTTTCCACAATACCTGCTTAACCACAGCTAGATATTTTTAGTTTGGGCCCAATAAAGGTATGTTTTCTATGCCCTGTTACCTACCACAGAGTCTTGTGTTTGCATTTGTTTATTTTTTCTTTACTAGTTATACACACTGTGACCCCCAGGACAATCTGACAGATCTAGTAGCAGGGAAGAGTTTAAAATTCTCACAAAGAATGAAAGACTTGGAGGAACATGCGCATGAGGGAGAGTGATTTTTCTGTCTTTGGAAGAACACAACACTATTGCATCCTGTGCCTCACAGCAGTTGTGTTCGCCAGCACAAAACCTGCACAAAAACGGAATGCTGATACTGTGTCATGGGAAGGAAAAGTCCAGAAAGACTGGTCCCTTCCAGCACTTGTAAGCATAGAATTACAGGCTCAGGGAGGGGCTCAAGATGCTCTCCCTACTCCTCGAGCATCTAGCAAAGGGAACTAGCTGGGAAGTGGGTCCAGAAGGAGCTGGAGTGGTGAATGAGAAATGCATATGATAAAACATACATATATGTGTGTGTGAAAATGTCATAGTGAAATATTATATAATCCATGGGAAGAATCATTTTAATTACATATTATGAATTCTAACAGCAAGAACATTGATATTATTTCTTTAATCAATTACTAAAACAAAATGTAAAGTCACAAAATATTAAAATAATGCTCTCAACTCTTCTGGAAAGTTCATAGTATCTATTAATCTCAATACACATACAGATACAGATCAGCCTGTTTAAAATATATTGGCAAAACTAAATGAAAGTCACAGAAAAACAAGAAGCAATGGTAACTTGATTTTTAGATAAAATGGCACATCAAGAATATCAGACTGTTTCTGCGTCAAGAACGTGCAGTGTTATACAGAGAGAAGTGATGCCACAGTCACTGTCAGAAGATACTGAAACCAAAGACAGACGCACATCTTGGGAGAGTGGTAAGGGATGTGAATTCATCCCTGCTTTTATCCTGTGGACATATCTCCTATCAATCACTCTTGTTTGATTCTGAGAAATTTTGTCTGTGGTTTCCAAGTTAATATCAATCTTCCTGCTTAGTACATCACACACACACACACACACACACACACACACACACACACACACACACAATTTCCATTCACAGGTTTGGTTCTCTAGTGAGAAAGGCATGAGCTTCATAAAACCCAGAGTACACAATTTGGGCACAAGAGAAAAGCGAGGACATTCTCAGATGGAGTCACATAGGTTTCACGACAAATAAACAAAGGAGTAAGATTCTGCCTCACGCTGACAGGCACTAGAAGTGGCTAGGAGACCCTGTAAGTGCCGTGAGATATGGGGGCAGGGACGCTCCAGTAGTGACCCAAAGAGAGAAAACTCTCAAGCCCTCAAAGAATCTCCATTAAAGTCACAGGATCCCCATTCTGAGAATGACGATATTTTGCTATATCCATTTTAATAATACATAACATGATTATGTATTGGATAATAATGTTATATCAATTAATTATTAGATATAAATAACATATGATCTGAGCAGGTTATATTTAAGAATATATATGAATTAATGCATGTAATAACAATGAGAAAAGAGGCTTTGATTTTGAAAGAGAGTGAGGCTGGGTATATAAGGGGTGTAAAATCATATTATAATCTCAAACATTAAAAAAAGTAAAAATTGAAAATATTTTAAAATGAAGAATCAATAACTTGAGGGGAAATTTCAGATTAAAATTATGTATATCACTTAATGAAATTATGATAGGATCAATTATTAACAATAATCCATATCTCTAAAATTAGTTGGAATAATCAACAAATAATAGATATCACATTTGTATCATAAAAATATTTGCATGTACTTAGGAAAAATATGGGAAAATAGACTTAAAAGTGTCAAAAATAGATTCTTGAACTGGGCAGTGGTAGCACACACCTTTAATCCCAGCACTAGGGAGGCAGAGCCAGGCAGATCTCTGTGAGTTCTAGGCCAGCCTGGTCTACAGAGAGAGATCCAAGACAGGCACCAAAACTACATGGAGAAACCCTGTCTCAAAACCCACCCCCCCAAAAAAAAGGAATAGATTGTTTTGAAAATTTTTCCAATATAGGTTAGTTAGAATTCTGATTTTTTAAGTGCATGTATTATTTATATTATAAAATCATTATAAAAGTAATTTTAAGTATAGTTAAAAAGTTCTATTAGATACTGAATGTAATTTATTTATTTAAGGAAAAAATATTGTCTTCAGAACAACTGGATTTCTATAATCAGACTATATTTAATCCAGACTATTTATTTCTCATAAAGTAGTTGAGGACAATATTTAAACACAGTTTGGTTAAAAAAAAATCTAAAACTGTGCTCCCTTATTTGCAGAGCACATATTTTTAACATTCCCTTTAATCACACAAGTACAGAACACACAGCAATGTTGTGTCCAAGATTTTTTTCTGAAAGATTGCTACAAGGAAACCAGGGAAAAATTCCAGAAGACCCCTGAATTATTCGGCAGGAACTGCTGCCTGCACAAGTCCAGAGTGTTTCTTCTCATATTAGGTGGATTTAAAGGAGGAAGATGTGGCTTTGGCATATTTTCTTGAACAATTGTTCAAATGTCTTGGGTTTGGCAACGTTAAAGTACATTTTTTCATTCCCCCTTTTCTCATGATTTACAAAGCAATATATACTTTAAGGGAAATTTAATCCATATGTCCTGATTCATTTGCACTTAGCTTGCCATAATGTTTGTGAAAGTCGTCTCCTGCTTGAGAAATCCAGGAGAATCTTTTTAATAAGTCCCCACTTCCTCTCTCCTCTAAGAAGCTGCTTTTTTCACTTATTAGACAAGTGGGAACCCTCAAAATGTTGGAACTGGAAACATAGATTTCAGTGAAATGAATGCGTTGTCAATATTTCTCTCTTCTGTCCTTACAGCAGTAAAGCTACTGGCATTGGACAGGGCACACACAGCACAGCTCTTAGTCTTTTAAATGTCACTCCTTTGGAATAAATTTCTCATAATTTCATATTTAGTAACCATGTTCCTCCAAGCACGAAGTGTGCCATCTCCACAAAGAAAACATCACATCTCTCCAAAGACAAACTAAGGAGCCATGGATGCTAGATTTATGAGACATTTTGTCAGCAATCATTCTTTGAAGCAGAGAAGCAGCCACTAGTAACAAGTCTAGCACAAAGGAACAGAGAACCAACTCCCAGGGACTACCAAGTTCTAAAATCGTAATTCTTATGCTGTGCAGAATCTGTTGTTACACCCCTCAGGTGGGATGAAACAAAGGACAAATAGAAGTTAAATGACTTATAATTTAATTGCTCGTGAGTTGCAAGCTCTTGAATACTAATGATAGAACATTTCAATTAAAAAGTTATTTAAATTACATTGTGAGAGACTGTATATCACAACTTTTACTACCAGTGTGTCTAAGTATTCCTCCAGCTACATCACAGTAGACTTTTGCATCGTGGTTCAATAACTTTCTGTACCCCAGGTATTTCAAGGACACATTAAGTGTGGTAATGTGAAAAGCAGAGTGTCCTGCAAAATTTTGGGGGATTGAGATGCCATTAAAATCTCCCTGAGAAGAGGGACTGTAGGTCTAGTATAAGAAAAAGATTGTGAAAAGTCAAGTTTTAAGCAAATCGAAAACTTTAACATTCATCTATTTAAGTTGAAGTTAGATGACCCATCCCCTGGGAAAATTAATATCTATATTTGCTGTGCTGTGAACTATTTCAGAACAGAAATATTATATGTTCTCCAATGAATGTTTATGTGCACATCTGGATATATGAAGAAAGCTAAAGTAATTAATGGGTTATGTAAAAGTAATTACTCCATCTGAAATGCCACTTTTTGATTTTGGTAGAGTCTGTGGTTACAAAATTAGGTTCTCAATAAAAGACACACACATTCACAAACATATACACTTCATTTCTCTAACCACCAGCTCCAGTAATAAGTGAGAAATGTATACCCTTGGACCAGATTGACACTGTTGATTAACTTCATCTGACATCCAAATATGTGTTTCTGAAAGGAGAAACATAATTGCCATATATATATATATATATATATATATATATATATATATATATATATATATATATATAAACTATTTCAAGAAATATAACATTGTGGCATGCAGTATAGTTTATAAAAGTGACTCAGTTTTATGTCCAGATCAGTATTTTACCTCAGATTTGTCTTCATAAATCTTCATAGTGAGACCATTTTATACTCACTGTATTTTATTTTTTGAATTTCTTCTTTGAAAATTTCATGCATTATTAACATTTCTAGTGTGTTCTTCCCAATCATCAACTGATTCCAAATCATCTCTCTTTCCTACATATCGAACTTTGTATTCTTTTTCTACCTTAAAGTAAACAAAAACAAAAAGATAAACAGAAAGAAAAAATAATTTATAAAGCCACTAAACAACATGGCGCCCAATTTGTATTGACATCTGCTTCTAGACATGGGGTCAGCCCTGGGGTTTGGTTGATAGAACCAGTGTTTTCCTCTCATAGCAGCTAGCATTTGCAAATAGCTTCTCAGCTCTGAGTGCGATTCTGTGCTCATTTTTTTTCCTTCATGATGGTAATTTTGCCAGGCTTGACTCTATGGTAAAAAAAAAATAAAAAAAAAAAAAAAGATCTGAGCTCATTTCTGTGTTTTGAAAACCCACCAATCCCTGAGCTTGAAAAGCAACCAATCCTTGAGTTTGTCTCAAGCTAAGAACTTGAAATCCCAACAATCTCCATCCTGGAAATCTCCACCCTAGAAAACTCTGCCCCCAAGAAACCCTATATAAAGCCTGCTTCCTGCTCAGTTTTTTGTTGCTTCTCTCCTGAGCAGAGGTAGCCACACTCTTGTGTTTTTTCCAATAAATCTCTTGTGTGAGATTTGTTGTGTGGTGTGACTTTGTGGAATTACTTGGCTCCCAACTGCCAGGATACTTTCCCTTTAAAGCAGAAACACTTGTATTGGGACCCTTTCTTCTAGGAGCTGTAACACTTGCACTGCCCTTGTGCAGGTCTAGTGCTGTGGAACAATCTTTGTACACTGTAAATATGTATTACTCTCATTGGTTAATAAACAGCTGGCTAGCCTATAACTGGGCATGAAGAGGTTGGGTTGGAGAGCTAGGCAAGGAGGATGCTAGGAAGAAGAAGGGAGGAATCTTGAGATTAACCAACCAAACACAGAGGGAGAAGACCATGTACAAAATGAGGTAACAAGCATGAGAACTACAAGCAAGTAAAGGGATAGAAATCAGTTAATTTAAAATGTAAGAGATAGTAACAAGCATAAACTATCAGTCAAGCATTTATAATTAATAATAAGTCTCTATGTGGTTATTTGTGAATTGGCTGACTGGAGCCAAAAGTCAACCTACAGTCTAGTGCATGCTGTCAAAGTATGTGAGTTCATATGTCCTTCTGCCCTGTTATACCCAGAAAATTCTGTTTTCTTAAAACTGTCCATCACCTCAGGCTCTTACTATCTTTCTGTACCCTCTTCAGCATGGATCCACAAACCTTGGGAGGAGAAGGAGTTGAAGACATCCTATTCAAAGGTGAGAACTCAGAAGACTCTTGCTTTCTGCGCATGGTCCAGCTGTCTATATAGAAGGCTTTTGTAGGAGAAACTCTTCCAAATAGGGAGCTCACAACAGACCAAAATTCAGATACCATCAACATCCGACTGGGTGAACCAGTGTCTTTTACTGGGTGATGGGTGACAAATGACTCAAAAAATGACTGGATAACCCTAGCCCAGCCCTTTGTGTGTGGTGCATCGATCTCAAAACCTGATACCCTGGAGCTCACTGCACAGCCTTGCAGGCAGCTAAATAAGTTGAAAGTGTCTTTTATAGCTGGCTCAGTTTCTCTAAACTTATTTCAGAATACATGGCTCCTTTCTGCTCTTTCAGGCTACTTAGCTCAACTGAAGAGTTTTCTTTCAGCTTGGCTCCTATGAGAGTGACTCATCAGTCTTTACAGTTTGCTTTTGGGGAGATAGGGTCCCATTGAATCTTTTAAGTTTCAGAGACTTCCTGTAGGTATTGTTGAGTCCTTTACATTTGTTTTATAATGAGCTTCTCTAACAGATGAAATGTTTTGATCTCAGAGGAATCTGATATAGAACAGGATTTCTTTGTTAATTACTGTCTATTGAAAGAAATAACTTTTCTGGTGAGGGTTAATACAATTGATGCTACATGGGTATAACAATTATGAGTCATTTTATTGCTTTGTTCACTGAACAAAGTAATAGTAGATTTTCCTCTAAGGCCCATAGCTATCTGGTTTCAGGTTCTTGACCTCATTAACAAATCTGATATGGTTCTGTCTCATGAGGTGGACCTTAAATAAGTCAAAAAGTGGTTAGTTGTTCTCCTAGCAAGTTTTCCACCATTACTCCACTGGCCATATCTTACAAATAAGTTGCTATTTTAACCTGAAAGGTTCATAGTTGAGTGAGATTGATGATTAGCTAGTTTTCTCCATGTTCTGTGTCATAGGTATGGGGTGGTCTTCCATAATAGTGTCTTACCCTCAAGTTGTGGAGGAGGTATTTGTTATAACCTGCAGTGTTTGGGGGACCTATGGGATTGCTTTGGTCAATTACTCAAACAGATTTCACCCATCTAGTACTGTTTTTTTCTCTACCATTGTATGACTATTCTGTTTAAATTTATTTTATATATGTAAATGCTTTAGGAATATTCTACAGTAGTAGGTTTCCATTTCACTTTCCCAAAGGCCTTTAGTGTTACTTATCCCAACTTCGTATTAGAATCATTATTTATTCCCTTTCTATTGTTTTTAAATCAAACTGTCAAGAACATGTTTAGTGTAGCATAGGAATGGATTTGTAATTCTCTCAATTATTTTATATTAATATACTCTTAGTTAGCATGTTTATGAAAAAGCTTTCAATCAGTTAGTGCTCCTATTGACCACAATGTAAGATCATGAATATTTCCCTTGTTCAATTTGTCATTCTCATTGGTTAGATATCATTTTCTAGTTTGTTGGAACATGATGATGCATATTTTATTCATCTCCTACTGTCACTACTTGACACAGAACAGTGAGTATTTGAAGAATTAGTCCACTAAAAAAAACTTGATTTTCCTTGGAAATTGGAGTTAAAATATACTCACTAGCTCATTATTCTTTGATAAAAATAAAGAGCATATTCCAAGCTAAGACCGTCCTGAAAGAAGACTTAGTGTTTCAGATTATCTTCTTTCCTTCCATTCATTCTCTTAGATTCATTTATACTTCTCCTTCTCTCTCTCTCTTCTTCTCTCTTTCTCTTGTTCTCTCTCTCTCTCTCTCTCTCTCTCTCTCTCTCTCTCTCTCTCTCTCTCTCCCTGTGTGTGTGTGTGTGTGTGTGTGTGTGTGTCTGTGTGTGTGTGTATGCAGACCAGAGCATGGATTCGTACTGAAGGCAGAGTAACAGGAAGCTGTGAGCTGCCTGATGTGGGTGCTGAAAACTGAGTGGGCTCTAAAAGAGCAGTGAATACTGTTAACTACTAAGCCATTTCTCCAGCCCCTACTCATTGACTTTAAAAGTTAAAAAGATAAGCTTACTCCTGTGTCCTCAATATTTGAATCCAACATAAACACATACAATAATATGTGGGCTCAATATGAACACACCCATAGGAAAAAATCTATCAGCAGTATCTACTTCACTTTTTGTGTTTGCTCAGTGGATGCACACTCCACTGTGAAATTTTAAAGAAAGGGCTGAAGAAAGGAAGTTGTATTATTAAATTTGAATGTCCAGGCTTATGGTAACTTAATCCTATGTTTTAAAAAACTGTGCTTCATTGTATATATATAAGAGTACATGGGAAGAAATTTTACCTAGACTCAATGGCACACATAATTCTAGTTCTACAATTTCAATATTTTTTATAGAAATAGAAAACTCTGGCAACATTTATGGCAAACAACTTTCGCTTATATTCTCTTTGCCAAAAATCTGTTTTCTTGTTCAAGTCCTTTTCTTGAAGATTATGATTTTATAAATATAAAGACTCTGGAATAGAAATGGAAGCAGTGATGAAATAAGATTAGAAAAATAGACATGATAAAGAAATGGGCAGGAGTTTGCTTCTAAAACTTGGCATTGTACTTATTAATACTTATCAATAAACTATTAATAAACAGATCTAAAGTTTGAAGATTATAGACAATAATTTGATGTTTAGAGCTTTCAAAATGTTACTGAAAATAAATACAACCTTTTCATTTGTTTGATGTTATATTTATGCTAGATTTAACATATTTCACAATATTTTATTTGTTTACTCTAAATATATTTATGTTATCATATTTATATTAAATATCTGCTAGATGAGCTGTATGTTATTCTTCTTCAAGAGTCTGTATACATGATAAATTATAAGGCAGTTAATTTAGCTCCCTGGGCAGTGATTGCCTGACACCTGCGAGGCTCTAGATTCGAACTTCAGGAATGTAAAGAGAGATTTAGGAGGAAAGTGAAGGAGAAGAAATTCTCATGGAATAAATAATATTATTACCAAAACAGAGAAGCAGTATAAAATTTTCAAATAATAAATAAAAAATATTTAACAAAGCATGGAATTCTAGATGAGCAAAGAAAAATCTTATTTGTAAAGAAAAAGAGAAATAAAATAGCAAAAGAAGGAATTTTCTTTCTTTCTTTTTTCGAGACAGGATTTTTCTGCATATCCTTGCCTCTCCTGGAACTCCCTCTGTAGATGAGGCTGGCCTCAAACTCAGAGTTCTGCCTTCTTCTGCCTCCTAACTGCTGGGATTAAAGTATGTGCCACCACTACCTAGCAGAGAATTTCAAAGTGAAGGGAATAAAGTTTGAATGGCAGGGATGATAGATCACTGGGTAAAGAATTTGCCATCTGTCTTAGTTAGGATTTCTATTGCTCTGATAAAACACCATGACCATAAAGCAAGTTGAGGAAGAAAGAGTTCATTCACCTTGTATTTCCACATTGCTGTTCATCAACAAAGGAAGTCAGGATATGGAACTCAAAGAGTGCAGGAACCTGGAGACAGGAGCTGATGCAGAGGCCATGAAGGGGTGCTACTTACTGGCTTGCTTAGCCTATTCTCTTATAGAACCTAGGACCACCAACCAAGGGATGGCACCACTCACCATGAGCTGGGTCCTCCACCATTGATCAGTAATTGAGAAAATGCCTTAAAGTTAGATCTCATGGAAGCATTTCCTCAGCTGAGGTTCCTTCTTCTCTGTTGACTCTAGCTTGTGTCAAGTTGACACAAAACCAGCCAGTATACCATCCCAGCCTGAAGAGCTGACTTCATAGCTTAAGAATCCATTGAAACTAACTACAAAAGAGTGCTTGTTTGTAGTCCCAGCCCTGGGAGGTGGGGGCAGGAAGACAGCTAGAGTTTGCTAGCTAGCCAGCCTAGCTTAAGCTGTGAGGTTTAGAGTCAAGTCATTTCTCAAAAGACAAGGTGGAAGTTATTGAGAAAGGACCTAATGTGAGTTTCTGGCCCTCACATGCATATGCACACCAGCTCAAACATGCACACATGGTCATATACACACACACACAAAATAAAACTTGAAAATATGTGTAGATAAGATATTACTAAATCGTAATTGATTTGTCTAGCACCCACTAATACTTCATATCTAGAGGTTTTGATAAGAGTTTCTGGTTTTTTTGTTTGTTTGTTTTTGTTGTTCACATAATATCGCAAAAGGGTTACTAGGACCATAATGTCTACCATAAGTTCAAATTCAGGCAACCATAGAAAGGTACATAAGTGAAATCTGGGTACTTCAGTGTAGCAATTTCTTCTTGTTCAATCTTATATTTCAAGTGTTTATAACAGTATCTGAAATTTAAAGCACACACTAAATAGTTGTTGACTGACAGGTCCCATGGTGTTGGGGGCAAAAAAGAGGACTTAAATAATTATAACCACATTGAGCATCTAGTTATTCTTCTCAGCTTCTAAAGGTAAACATCTGGTGGATACCTTGAAGAGTCCTGATAAACAATAGATTTTATACATTTATTTCCTACTTTGTAAGCATTTTACTGCATCAATATTTAATTGGCTATAAAACACACTACAATAGTACAAAAGGCTTACAAACAGGATGGTTATTTAGACCAATACTGCCTGTTGGAAAATCTGTTATGATGGAATATTTTTTGAACTATGCTGTCTAATGCTGACATTATTAATTATAAGTGATTATTTGGTTCTTGAAAGGTGATCTATGAATCTGAGAAATTCTACTTTCCAAGTTAAATATTTTAGAAAAATTTACGTTTAAATCATCATGATGTGTACCTTTATTCTATTCAACAGATGGCTCACAAAAACAACTTGAGGCCGGGCAGTGTAGCGCACGCCTTTAATCCCAGTACTCGGGAAGCAGAGGCAGGAGGGTCTCTGTGAGTTCGAGGCCAGCCTGGGCCACCAAGTGAGTTCCAGGAAAGGCGCAAAGCTACACAGAGAAACCCTGTCTCTAAAAACCAAAAAAAGAAAAAAAATTGAGAAAAGTCATTTGACCGTGTTGCTTGTAGTGTAGAGGCTGTTGAATTTGTTGTTTTTGTTTTTCTTTACCTTCCGCCTCAGGAGATAGGAGCAGAACTCTTTGTTTGAGTGTATACCTTGACAAGAGCATTTTCAGAAAACTGGGTTGCTATGAGTGCGGTAGAAAACTCACCCCACCCAAGCCATGCAATACAATGCTTTAAATGTTCAAGTAGAGAAATAGATATGGAGGGCATCCCAACAGTCTATTCTACCCATACAAACATTCACTGTCTAATAAACTATAATTGAGAAGACATTTAAAAGCAGGTATTTCTCATTTTAAATATTCATGTATTCAAAAATCATCCTCAGAAAGTAACTCTACTTATTAGTCGGTTTTTCCCTTTTTATGTAAAAGATCGTAACAAGGGACTAAAAATGAAAAAGAATGACAATTTTTATTTCTGAACCTCTATCATCTTCCCCATGACACACTTACCACTCTTCCCATAACAGGAGCTAGAACGTATTTTAAACATCATCATTTTTTTCTTTTTCTTTTTTTGTTTTTTTTGTTTTGTTTACTCTTGCAATTTAATTAAATTTCTTCCCTTCCTTCCTCCAAGTCCCTCCCCATTGTCACTCAAATTCAAATCCTTTTTTTTTTTTCTCTCTATCATTTGTTATTGGAAGCTCATAACAACGCCATGTTCAGTAGGATGGATTGCCAGTGGCCATAATGAAGACAACGCACTATTGAGCACCCCCTAACGGATGGCAAGGGTAGAGTCTAGGACAGAGAGGCTTGAGCACTCTATGTCCCTAGGCACAAGGCAGTGCCAAGAACACTTGGGTATCTTTCTGTTTTTACTAGCCTGGCTGTTTAACAGGTCCCATAAATTCTGTGCCTTTCCAGGGCAGGGGAGAACTGGGAAACAGATTACTTTCAAGATCCATGTGTCTTTACGCAAGGTTTCTAGGAGCAGCTGGGCAATGAGTCTGGAGCCAGGCCCACGGTGGGATACGGGAGAGATGGTATTATAAAAGGGGCTATTTACTATTCAGTTTATAGCTGTCTGTAAATTGGACCTATTTAATGGAGATAAAACCGATTACTTTGAAAGCCAAAATAGGGACTGTCGCCCCTGGTGTGCCAGTAGATGTGGGATTTCTTTGTATTTTGTGGTGATTTGTGGTTGCTTCTTTTGTACCCAGTATTTGTTATATATTTTCTATACTTTGCCTTTGAATACAGGATATTATTAAGAGCTACTTCTACACTGCTTGCTTACCCACTCTTTTGATTAAGGTAACAATGAATGTACATATATCTAATATATAAGGTTAAGATTAATGAAAATATTGTGTAATATTCTTTTTGACAAGGGCTTTGGGTTTCCAAACAAAACATTAGGAACTTTCTGTTTTTTCCCTCCTATCTTTTCTTTTCTCCTTTCATAAAACTCCTTTCTTATGTCCCTTTTGTTTGTTAAACACAGAAACTTATTTTTCTTATATTTGATACATAGATTGTTCCACTGTTACTTCTTAAAGCAGCAAATACATTCTGAGTTAGGGACACATGAAAGTATTGGGGGCACAGATGAGAAAAGAAAGATGAGTAAAATGGAAAAAAATCTCACAGTGATTTTGTCTGTGTGCTTTATAGCCATAATAAACTTTTCTAATATAAACTACCTGTTAAATAAACATAACATCCAGATTAGAGTTGAAGCTAAATGGTAAATGACACATTCAGCATGTTTAAAAGTATGTTTTAATTGAAAATGAATTGTATGCATTTTCTACTCTCTTACTTCCATCCTCTCTTCATCCCAACTCCCCTCCTTCAAAACTCTCCTGTGAACACCCCTCTCACATTGATAACCTCTTGTTATTTATTACTGTCACCCACACACATGTGTGCATGTATATGTATGCACAAATAGGCAACATTCTTCTGAGTTTGTTTTTGTTGTTTGTGTATATGGCTTCAAGTCTGACCACTTTTCATGAGACAAGCAATAACAAGGCTCTTGTGGGACCCTGCACTGTCTCTAGATGTCTCATTCCAAAATCAAGTAGTATTCATCAGAAATCATGTGTCCACTTACGCAAAGATGGAGACAAGTCTCAGCTTACTTGTGGCCTAAGCATTAGTAAAAATATAACTACTGTCAATAAAATATTGTCAGCCTTAAAAACCATAAATTATGAGAGCATATTTACAAAATCATATTGTTTTCATTTCACTTAAGGGACTCATCAATAATGTCACACATCGCCCAACTCTAAGGACAAATGAGTTCATGTTCTACACCCTCCACTGTATGTCAGAGATGGCTCCTTCCTCCTTTTCCAATGAGAGAATACCCATCACTTCACCCTGAAACTGCAAGGAGGACCAGACCTACTTTACATTTGGTCTTCATGTTTGGATTTTCATGTAGAGGCATTTTCTTAACTTGTCATAAGTTTCCTGACTTGATCTACTCTAGGAAAATTGATCCCACTGGGACACTGAAAAGAAACCTTGGAAAAACAAAAATTGTAAGCATTTTTATTTTTCCATATGTAGACCTACTGAATTTAATGGCATTCTTGTGTCAAGAGACGTTCAGATGAGGCTTGCAGACCAAAGACGTTAAATTGTGATAAAAGGCATGAGTTATTAATATTTTCAATTTACTAGCAATTGTACAGATAGAAAAAAAATTAGAAAATGATTACAGATGCATGCACACACAAACAAACACACAAAAAATTCTGGTACATTAAAATAAGCAGCAATAAAACAAAGAAATTCAATGGCATCCCACATACCATAAGCAGAAGAAAAATTCACAACAGAGTTAAAAGGGTGCAACAATTATTCACCAGGAGAATGGATAGCATCAATCAGCTGCATTTATTTTATAAGGAAAAAGACTAAAGAGAGTACATCCCTGGTGGGGTTTCAATGAGACTGTAGGACTCATACACAAACACGGTGATGAGTGCTAAGCATCCACCACTCACCCCTCGTTTTGCCATGTTGACTTTGACTATACTTCGATACCTCAAAGGCCATCGCTCTATTTCATATTTTCTTTCTTCTCTTTTCTCTTTCTTTTTCTGTCCCTGAATGCCTGAGGACCACAAATAGAAACACCTGGGGTAGCACAACAATTTCCAGAAGTTGTGTGCATATTTAATATGATTGGTTCAGGAATATACTTCTCATTACAGTAGCTCAAGAAACTGGAGTTACTTTGTAGATTTGGCTCCTTTTCTTTGTGAATTATCTGTAGCCTTGACACAAAGGACAGGCTACTCTCAAATTGAAAAGGAAATAACATTGACATTTGTGCTTACTTACATGGTTATATGTTTATTGGTAATTGGTATAATTTTTTTTCTTTACTGTCTTGAATCTTAACACTCATTGAGTATACTCAGAGAAGATATTCAAATCAGATGACTATTAACATTACCTCTCATATTGCCAAAATGATGTGTTATATGTTTGTATGTAAAGTTAATTTATATTTTAACTTTTATATATTTAACTTTCTGATGTAATAAAAATCTGTATCTTCAGACATCAAATGTAATCTACATGTATGAGATATTGTTCTGTCCAGGGAGATAATCTTTTGCCTGATTCTTTTTTTCAATTTAACATTTTTTTTCAAAAAGTGAAGGTAGATTTATTTCATAGAATATGTTCTTTGTCTTATAATATTTTTGATAGAGAATTTTTTTAGCCTTACAGGTCCTTTGTCCACATACGGCTTTCGGTTTTGTGTTTTTATGGGATTTCTCTCTCTCTCTCTCTCTCTCTCTCTCTCTCTCTCTCTCTCTCTCTCTCTCTCTCTCTGTGTGTGTGTGTGTGTGTGTGTGTGTGTGTGTGTGTCTATATGTGCATCTCATGCTTTTTCTTCAGGTCTTTTCCTTCAATTTGTGTGTCTTTTCCTATTCTGATTTGTTTGTGTTTGTTTTATCTTAAATTTAACTTTTGAGATCCATCTATGCAACTAATATTGTTGAAATAAAAATTACTTCTTAATTTAAGTTTCAAATCTTAATGTCAAAATAAAATTGTTTCAAAATTTAAATCATTTTAACATCTGATATTATGTCAGGGGTTGTATAACTGCCTTTTTTATTTTATTGATTTTTTTAGCCTTGTAAGTGACTGAAATATATTTTAGAGTAAATTTTACAAAGGTAACAATATGCCATTTGAACTGGCATTTTGTAAATTATTTGAGAATGGCTAATAGCTTTATAACATTTTGACCCTGTGTTTAACAGCAAAGTCTTCCATTTCATTAATCTTTGCATTTTTCAAGAAAATTTTGATTATGTTCACTCATTTCTGAAACTATTACTTCTTGAAATAATTTCTGTTGATATGTTTTCGATATTAATATTAATGTATCTACTATTCATTGGTGTGTATTTCATTCACTTGCTTAATAGCGCACAAAAGTACTACTTTTAATAAGTTTTTCAACTAACCATATTCGTTCATTAATATTTGAAAACTTTTAATTTAATTCCCTTTATTTTTCTAAGGTAGAGTCACCTAAATATAATGATAATGCTATCACCTAAAACATACATTGTATTTATTATTAATTACTAAATTTTGTTCAATATGTGGTAGTTAGAGGAATGTTACAGTTTCTACTATTTCAATGAAAATTTTCTAAATTTTCAGTGCTAAATATGATAGTGGCTGAATTTCTAATATTTTACAAAAATACCATTGTATTATAGCTATTCTATCAATTATAACAAGAAAACAGATATTGCAATATGATAAATTTCAAATTCCTCTGAGAATGATTATATATTTGTTAGGAGATTATAAAATACTACTTAATTTTGCTGAAGAACAATATGAACCACAATCAGATTTGAAATTATACAAGTCTGCTATCACACTGAAGAATACTGCATGTGTGGTTTTGCTCAAGTAACAAGTTTTCTAAGAAACTAAATTCTACATTTTTTCTTTATCCAATAGATTCATATTTTCTCACTGTCCCAACTTTAATATCCATCATTCTACTTCTCTGACTTTAAATGACTTATAATCCATATAAACCTGAGAACATGCCATGTAGTGCTTTCTGAGCCTGCTCTATTTGAGGTAATAAGATGACATCAGGGTTCATCCTGTCATTGCAAAAGATAGAATGTTTACCTATTTTGAGTCTGAGTAACATTACATAGCAAAGTGACTGTGAGACATGTAAATACAGATTAGTTTGCAGGATTTTGAAAATGTGACTAGTCATCAGATAGTGTGTATGCATATCATCGCATAAATGTGTAATCCATATTTATACATTTGTAGTTTATCACAAAAGAATAAAAGTAGCCAGGCAGTGGTGGCACACGCCTTTAATCCCAGCACTGGGGAGGCAGAGGCAGGTGGATCTCTGTGAGTTCCAGGCCAGCCTGGTCTCCAAAGCGAGTTTCAGGAAAGGCACAAAGCTACACAGAGAAAACCTGTCTCGAAAAACATAAATAAATAAATAAATAAATAAATAAATAAATAAATAAATAAAAATAAAAGTAATGGAGCAATGCAATTGAAATATTCACCTTACACTTTTGAAACAATATCCATATAGCAAGTAACTGTTTTTTTTTTAAGTCATCCATACCTATCATTTGATGCAACATGAATGATCACACAGACTTCTACGTGCATATCAATGTAACTGCTAAAGGCTAGCAGCCTTGGTCTATTATAAGACCTATCAAGACCTTTAGTTCATTTGGGGTTTTGTCATATCGCTTCCTGAGATATGTAACTGATTTGCTAGTTGGAACGTTTGTCCTGCCTTTTCCTCATTTTCTTTATTTTTGCACACACAATCCCCCAACTTACAGGTTGCTCCTCCTGGAATATGTTTCCTAAAGCTTGCAAAGGGAACTGAATTTATTTCGTATTGTTCTTCTGTCTAGAACATATATAAAGATAGGGTGAATTTATTAATTAGATCTGATAGTCACCCTTCCTTCTAAGGTTATTGAAAACACTTTTCGAGTATGAGAATAATAGAAGAACAGAGGTAAAATCTAAATAAAGAGAGCATGTGTTGTAAGAGAAGGCTTAAGATTGGAGGGAGGTGAGTAAATAGGGTAGAAAACAGTGTCTGAGAGGGAATTAACTAAATCAAAGAGATTATTAAAGACGTCATATGAAAATGTAATAACATAATTCAAAATTTAAAAGTATTAATATCAGACACTGAATGCCTCCTTAAGAATTATTGGTCAGGAAAGCCCCACAGATCACCTAAAGATCACAGGCTCTTCTTCTTGGTTTCCCATCATAAGTAGGTAGTGAGATCCTATGGTTAATAGCATCAGGAGCTTTGGTTGCAGAACAGAGAAATCAACATCCATTCAAATGTCTACCTTCCATAGTGTTAGAATGTGCAATGAGGCCACTATGGGTAAAGGGTGGGAAGATGAAAACATCACTCATCTTACTCGACACTAGGTCTTGTATGCTATAATACAATGCACCAGGAAATGTGTGTACTGGGATAAACAAGCTTTTTCTGGTTGAATATGAGTCTTGATCCATAGAAGGGAATTTATGCCAGGTACTGTAAATCATTTCAAATTTCACGTCTAAGGAGATTATAGGTCATAGGAAGGAACCTACTAGTGTTGTTTTGTTGAATGGTGAAGTTCCCAAACTGACATCTAAATATTATTCTTATACTTACAGATCTGTGTTATTATCGACTTTGTTACAAGAAGCTTCTTTGGGGAGTGCGAAATGCTTAATACAAAGCCTCATAACTTATTAAAGTGTTGAAATTAAGCCCTGTGAGTGCTCATCTACAAATGAGACATCCATTTCAGTTCTGCTGTCCCTAATTCTCAAATAACATTATTGAATAGAGGATGGATAGAGTGCATGTATCTAGGAAAGAAGAAGTATGCTGTGAAATGCTGTCTTCTGGGTAGGAGAGGACCTTTGTTGTCATGACAAACAGCTATGATTCTGTGAAATAGACCTACACAATGCAGTCAAAATTCCACTATCGATGGAAAAGAGCCTCATGAAGCCTCTCACCTAGCTGAGGAGTTTTGGGCAGTTATTTGGTACTGAGTGAGAACTAATATTTTTTTGAGGATGGGAGATGTGACTACTAGAAAATTGTTTAAGATCCAGGTGAAGGTTGCACAAACTTGTACATACATACTTTCCCATAAAAGCAACACTAATACAACACAATGGATAATTAAAAAGAAGAATGATATGAAATCAGGATGTGGGATGTTGGTAGAAGGTACTTTAGGAAGCTGGATAGGGTGCTGTAGGGTATACATTATCGTAAAGCATTGTTACATGTAAAAATAATATATGCTACTAAAACTCACATGAACAACCTGGATGTGAGTGGGGGTAATGAAGGGCAAGGGTCGAGGGAAAGAGAGCTTAGGGGAGCAGGAGATCCCAGCTGGATCAAGAACAGAGAGGGAGAACAAGAAATAAGAGACCATGATAAATGAAGACTACATAAGAATAGGAAGAAGCAAAGTGCTAGAGAGGTCCACAGAAATCCATAAAGATACCTCCACAATAGAATACTGGCAATGGTCAAGAGAAAGCCCAAACTGACCTACTCTGGTGGTAGGATGGCCAAACACCCTAATTGTCGTGCTAGAAACCTCATCCAATGACTGAGGGAACCGGATGCAGAGATTCACAGCAAGGCCAGAGGTGGAGCTCCAGGAGTCCAACTGACAAGAAAGAGGAGGGTTTGTATGAGCAAGAATTATTGAGACCAAGATTGGAAAAAGCACAGACACAAATAGCCAAAAGAATGGAAACGCATGAACTATGAACCAATAGCTGAGGAGCCCCGAACTGGATCAGGCCCTCTGGATAAGTGAGACAGTTGATTAGCTTGATCTGTTTGGGAGGCATCCAGGCAGTGAGACCGGGACCTGTCCTGAGTGCATGATCTGGCTGTTTGGAACCTGGGGTTTATACAGGGACACTTGCTTCAGCCTGGGAAGAGGGGACTGGACCTGCTTGGACTGAATCTACCAGGTTGAACTCAATTCTCAGGGGAGTCTTTGCCCTGGAGGAGATGGGAATGGGGGGTGGGCCGGGAGGAAGGAGAGGGGCAGAGAACAAGGGAATCCGTGGCTGATATGTAAAATTAAATTAAATTATAAAATAAAATAAAATAAAATAAAATAAAATAAAATAAAATAAAATAAAATAAAATAAAATAGAAACTCACATTCATCGAAATATTTAGACACTGTAGATTCTGTTGACCAATTAGGGATAAATTGTTTTGTTCTTCCTTTTTTATTTTATTTTTTAGATTAATTGTACCTTTTCTGAGACTTTTTTTCATTATTTGTTTTACATACACACACACACACACACAGAGACAGAGACAGAGACAGAGAGAGAGAGACAGAAGCAGAGAGAGACAGAGACAGAGACAGAGAAATACACACAGAGAGAGAGGCATGGACATACACACTTCTTAAATACATGAATACAAAATGCTTAGTCTGTATAATGTGATTTGTATGTATATTTTCAGGGATGATCATTTGGTGTTGGATAACCAATTGGTGTACTCTTCATTTTATCTTGGAGGTGAAACTACAATCATTGCTTTGCCACAGCATAATCCCCAAATATATTCTAAATCATTGTGGAATTGGGGGACGAGGGTTGTAAGAACCAAGAAACATGAAATTACTTTGAGATTGTTTCTCCTAGGAATGACAAAAGCTACTCTGTAGCTGGAGAATTTTCTCTCCCGGTCCTGCCAAGCTCCAGCAGTCCGACAGCCCACTTATAAAATAAACACACAGACGCTTATATTATTTAAACTGTTTGGCCTAATGGCTCAGGCTTCTAGCTATCTAGTTCTTACATCTTAAATTAATCCATTTCTATAAATCTATACCTTGCCACGTGGCTTGTGGCTTACCGGCATCTTCACATGCTACTTGTCATGATGGCAGCTGGCAGAGTCTCCCTCTGCCTTCCTGGTCTCTCAGTTCTCCTCTCTGTTTGTCCCGCCTATACTTCCTGCCTGGCTACTGGCCAATCAGTGTTTTATTTATTGACCAATCAGAGCAACACATTTGACATACAGACCATCCCACAGCACTACTCTCATAAAATCTCACAACATGACTGACAAAATGTGAGATGAGCAAAGGCCACAGCAGAAGACATGCTAGCATGGACAGAAAGCCTTGCCCCTACACAAAAAACTACGTTCAGTTAAAGAATATTGGGAGGAGGAGAAATTATATTCTTCAGAGAAGAGCACACCCATTGTTTAGCTTTCTTATAGCATTATATAGTTTGAAGGTTTGTTGTTATTTTTTGTTGCTACATTAATAGAATGTTTATGGAAAAGAAAGTATTTAAGTGATGTAAAAATTCCATAAAACCACTTAATTGTAGATGTAAAATAAGTTTGGTGATTTAGATTTACCTGGAATTACAACCAGTGAAATCTAAATATATGTTAATTTTGTTAATTTATAATTATCTTATATGTAATATACATTTAAAATATCAAGGTATTTTATTTTTCTGTTTACTCTTGTTATAGGATTAAGAAATTCAAAGATGATATGTTTGCTATAACAGAGATTGTGACAGACATTTGAAATCTATATGCATGTCTTTACTTATAAAATAGTCTTTCATTAAGATTAATGTAACACATTGTGACTTATAAAATAACTGAATGTGCAAAGACCTGTATTTTTTTTTTCAGGTTATGCTACAACTATACCATTCTTCCTTCATTTCCTTCTTCCATGCCTCCCATACACTACTCCTCTCTCTCTTCCAAATTGATGGCCTTTTTCTTTGTTAATTGAAATTGTTATTTGGCTAGAAAAACCTCATTTCCTTAAGATTGTTTACATTTTATTTATGTATTATAATTGTATTTTTTTTAATTTATCACCTTCAGATTATCCATAGCTTTACTTTTCATTTGTATCTCTAATCTTTTGTGTTTTCAGATTTCTTGTTAAATTGTGATACATTTGATTTTTTTTTTTTTTTGATGCTCAAGGGCAATTTTAATAGAGTTTAAAAGAAAAAACTCCAAGGGCCGGAAAGCTGTAAATCTCCACAGCTGCTGGGGAGAAGGAATGGAGGCAAGGCAGAAAGCAAGCCATATCTGTCAGCAGGCATGGGGGCCAGACACATGATAGACAAGCAGCCACATGTTGGAAAGAGGCTTTTACAGAAGAGTAAGGAAACTGAACGTGTTGAGTTAAACATGCTTAGACAAGAGATGGAAAAGATCAGCTACACTTTTCTGAATAATTTAGAAAATCTGAGAGACTTAGAAAGCTGACCAGGAACCGCCCAGTCATTTCCTGAGCTAGGAGCCAGATTCTGGGAGGAAAAAGGATATCATCTCATTATAGGACTATTTATTCAACCTATCTTGTTAGCTTGGCTTGATGTAAAATCAGGTAGCACTATGGTCATGTGACTTAACTGTCCTGCTGTAATGTTAGTTCTCCACCAGTTTAGAGAGTCTATTGTCTTGATTGGACGAAGTTATCCTTTACTGGGACTTAGTTGAAACTTTAACATCCCCCATCCCTCATCCCCCATATCCCCTACCCCAGTCCACTAAAGAGGTAACTCTAAATTATTCGGGAATGTGGTGATGTTGTCAGAAACACAAAACACTTCTGGAATCTTTGGCCATTGCAAAGATGTTGCTGCCAACTATCACAAGGGCATTTCTGGCTTTTAGACACAAAAGAAACTGGTTGCTTTTCTTTGGATTCTTTTTACCTTGATATGCCCAACCAGTTTGAACCTCCTATTCTCTTCATTTACTCCTCTGAAGAGGAAACCCTCATGGACATTATGAAATTGTAGCAAAGTCAATGCATCTTCTGCATCTTCTTCCATGCAGAGGAATGGAATGTCAGTTGTGGCAGTCAGTATATATATATATATATATATATATATATATATATATATATATATATATATATATATATATATGTGTGTGTGTGTGTGTGTGTGTGTGTGTGTGTGTGTGTATATGTATGTATGTATGTATGTATATATAAAGATGTATCAAAGGTTTTATTTGTATAACTGTAAAATGTTGGGGAGGAAAGAACCCTTGAATAGTATATAGGAAAAGTAATGACAAGAGTTGTTAGCATTACGAGTCCTAGGGGAAAAAAGAGAAGTCAGAAAATAAGAGTTAGTCTAAAAAATATCCATCAAACTACTCCACTACAATCTCTTGACGGGCACAGAAGAGCATCTGTCTGTTGGATGGCTCCTCATTTTTTTATTGCCAATGCCTGATTTTCACTTACCCTTTGATATTTGTTTTGTGTCTGTATAGCTTTCTCTATTCTACATTATCTATCTATCTATCATCTATCTATCTATCTATCTATCTATCTATCTATCTATCTATCTATCTATCTGCCTATCTCTATCTCTCATTTTCTCATGAAATGATGAGTTATGTTTGCATCTAAGTAAAAGAGGGCAAAAAGTAATTTTCCTAAACAGTAGGGGATTGAGGAACACAGATAAATTTGTCCAGAAAGAATTTGGATTCTAAATTCTGGGAAGGACTTTCAGATTGAAGAAGGATCAGAAACATAATCAAAATTCTAATGTGATCAGAAAGTTGACAATAAGAAGAGAACATTAACATTTCAATCTTTTTCTTCCTTCTCCTTCCTTTCTTCATGATTAATTTTCTTCCCTTTCCATTTTTTCTTGGGGTGTGTGTGTATGTGTGTGTGTGTGTGTGTGTGTGTGTGTGTTTATGTGTGTGTGAGTGTGTGTTCATGTTATGCATACATGAGCATGCATGTATGTAGATATGCGTGGCATTGTATCCATGTCTGAAGACATAGAGATGTGTCTGAACACATGTTGCTTTTCTCCAACTTATCTCGGGAGTCCAGGTCTCTGAATTAAACCTTTTGCTCACAGGTGGCCACCCTGCGTGGGCTTTCATTCCAGGAATCTCTTTTGTTTCTGCCCTCTACTCATTGCTGGGGTTACAGATGAATGCATCTGGTTCATATAAAAGCCGGACACCTATGGGGTTGCAAACACATGTTTGTGCAGCTAACACTTTAACCTACTGCACTATCTCCCCATCTTTGTAAACTTTTATTTCCAACAACAGTTATGGTTTGCATTATTAACAGAGCAATAAAGTCTGCGATAGTTTTGTAGATTATTTGTAAGGATTTTATTCTTGTTTTTTCATGTAGGCAATAATATCAATTAATGTCTTTTCAATTCATTATAATAACCCCATATGCATTTAGTTTATTTCATCCATCCAAAACGAATATTCACTCACTTATTCACAGAGCCTAATGATAAATTATTTTACTTATTTGTGTTTCCCGAAAGATAATAACTGTATAAATCGTGTGCAAAAACTTAAGAATAAATGCTATGAACTGGAAAATTTATTGTGTTTATCTGAAAGGATCTTATAATCAGGCAGAATGCATGTTTAATGCTACAATAATTCTCTTATAAAGGCATTTCTTTCTTTTGTATTTTTCCACACATTGGCTAGTACATGAGAGTTTAATTTCTACAAAAATGTAAGAGGAATAACAAACACTGACATTCATGACAAAATGGAGAAATCCTGTCAATGCCACTGTTTCTGTCTCACAAAAGCAGACGGGGAGGTAATTATTCTGGGGCAGCAGCTCACCTCTGGCCAGCCTGTGCATTCATGCAGGCGGAGGCGTTTGAAGCCATTTCAGACAAGTCACCCTGAGAGAAGCTTTGAGTGAGCTGGGCCTCTGGATGCTACTTTTTGTCTTTCATTTTACTTTTGGAACGTTATCTTTGAATATTAATCCATTTGTGAATATTCCAATATCCTCTTGGGCTATCGTCTGTCCTTGTTTAAGCAAGAAAAATAAAGATTGTTCTTGTTATTTCAACTGGCTAATATATATATATATATATATATATATATATATATATATTACTTCTGAGAAGTTTGTCATAGTGTGAGCATGTTTTTAAACAAATACACCAAGGTGTAATCCCAGTCATTACCTTGAATCTCTGTATCTAGAATTCATCCATCACATTATTAAACTTCCCTATTTTAATTGCAGGGACATATTTTAATATTTTATTTATTTGCTCATCTAAGTCAATTGTATTTATTTATTCTATGTCCACGTGTATGTACATGTATAGATAGATATTCAAGTCACTGCACATATGGAAAGCACAGGGCAACTGTACATAAGTCAGTTCTCTCCTTCCACCATGTGAGTTCTAGGTATCAAACTTAGGTTGTCATGCTTGATTTCAGGAGAATCTACCCCTGATCCACTCTTTGGGTTAGAGAAAATCCTTTAATGACAACTTTTGTAGATTTATTTGGAAGATTAGTTAATGTTGCCTAAGATGAACAGTCCTCACAAATTTCAGTTATTGCTATGAATAGTCCTACTTTGTTCCAGAAGAACTAGAGAAACAGATACTGATTCATTGATCACAATTAATTCATTGGTAATTTTGGGACAATGCAGATTCAATTTCAGTTAGCATCAGTAAAAAAAAAATAACCTCTGTCTTGAAACCCAAAAGGTAGTTTTGAGGTGAGCAACATAAAGAATGTGGTATGTCCAGAAGTTGGGGTTTATTGAAGCAATGGTTTGGATTCGAAAGAGGAGTTTCCACGGGGAGGATTTTTATCTGAAATTTTCAAATTTGTCTTGATGGTTTAAAAATGAGAATCCAGCAACTCAAGATTCTTAAAAATGGAACAGTAAATCATTTGAAATGATGGCATTGTGGTAAGATGCTGAGAAAGCTTTAATAAATTTAGAAATTACAAAGCTCACTGCAAGCTTAGCAATGACATCTTTAAACAATGAGGGTAAAAGCACATTGAAGTGATCATGTTGTCAATGACAGATGAGTAGTAACAAACTAAATGTATACTGCTTCCCCCCTCTACTATTTAGTGATTTTAAAAAGATGTGCCATTGACTAGACACAGCAGTTTGTTTTTGATGACATTTTCAGCAGAATCCATATGGATTTTCTTCTCCAGAGAGATGAGAAGACAATGCCAATGAAATGTAGAAAAACTGGTAATGTATCGAGAACCACAAAAAGAAAAAGTTATATGATAAAATAATATACCATAAAATCTACATTATGTTAATGTTCATTTAAAGTCGCTAAATGTTAGTGCTATTTGTGGGTAGGAGAGTATGCAGTACATTGTAATCAATCCTCAATAGTAAGCATCAAGTTAATACTTGGGAAAATGTGCATTATTTTAAAATTGTCAACTCCTTGATAGTAGGAATTTCATAAGAAATGGTTTCTGACTGACTTAGGACTACATGGGCCCTCTATCAAGTCCTAGAATGTATTGTGTGATATCCTTTTCAGTTTTCTCCTAGGGCTTCATTATGTGAGTGGGAGAATCAATTTCAGTGCAATTGTTCATATTTCTGTGTTATTTTGTCTTTTCAGGAGCTAAATCTCAGGTCTTCATTCATTCCCTTTAATGCCAGTCTGGTATGGGGGAAATGATGCTATGCTTCAGGTGAGGATAAGACAAGAGAGGGGTTGCTGCTTCTCAGGTCTTCAGGTGGCCTTTCACAACCATTGTTTTCTTAAAATGAACAGGGGCCTTATATAACAAACTCTTATGTTGGGGGTTCTGGGTACTTCCAGGCTTTTGAGCTTGGGTGCAGTATTGATGACTTCTGTTTGTTTTGGTTTTGCTTTTATTTTCTCTGTTTGACTTATGATCCTCACTGTGGTGAGCTGATCCCATCAGCTAAGTACTTAGAGGTACTTGGCACTCCTGAATCAGTAACTGGGAATTTATTTTAAGTCTTTAGAGCAGTCATGGGAAATAGAAGGGTAACAGAGGCTTCTGGTCACGGCACCTCCTCAACTATTTCTGCTTCTGGACAAAGGTTCTATACACAGGCATTTACATCATGTTATTCTAGGTTTTGTCAGGGATTCTCATGTTTGGGATAACTTTGCTAACATTCTTTTAGGTTATAATTCATATGGAAATGATATTTTCAATTTACTGGCTTTATTTTTAACATCTCCCAGTATAGACTTTGTTTTTATTTGTCACATCTTGATTATTCAAACCTTTCTCACTCTCACCTACTCATATTTAACAATGTAATGACTTTGGTCTAAGGGAAATAATTTGCTTCAAAACAGGAAAACCACATGCATAAAAACCATCTAGTGTTTTTCTGCTACAGACATTATCCACAATTCTGGATTTATCAGCAAGCTATTCATAAAGATTGTGAGAAAGAACAGTGAAATGTCTTTTGAGAATTATTTTAAGTTGCAGAGACTATTAAGTTATGCATTCCAAGTGCACTTCATTGAAAGATGAAAATTATCTAAATAAAAAGATCATTAATTCTTAAGGCTAAGATGCTGTATTTTAACAGCACAAAAACATGCTCTTAAAATATGAGTTTCATCATAGTATAAAAACATGTAAAGTCATTATTTATTAAAAATCTTGTATTTAATGAAGTTACATAATAATGTGTATACTTTTTGTCATGAAGATATAAAAATAACTTCTCTCATTAATAAATAGCTTCAAATACAATATATTATCCTGAAAACTTTAGTACATTTCATACATTTGTAAATCATTAATATTACTAGACAACTATTCACATTTCCATTTTAAAGTTCATTTTGAACATTTTTGTACTTTTTCATTAATGAGTTCAATAAAATATTTTATGCACATTCAATTTATATTTGTATGAAACAAAGAACATGCTTTTTCTCTTCTATGTAAAGATAAATATTCATCTGATTATATTTGAACTAAACCTACACATGTAATAGAGCATAGCATATCTTTATCTTTTATTTTTATATTAGTCTGTGAAGTGACTTTGAAAAAGAAACACTAACATAGAGAAACATAAATTTAGTAAAGATGTTTTTAATACCAGTATTTGAAAGTAAGTTTTTCAACCCACAATATTCTTGACCACCCAAGATGGCTGGCTATGTATCTATTTCGTTTCTTATTCCTGAACCCTTACCATAACTACATACCAAACTTCCCACAACACTTTTTTTGAGTGGCCAATCAAAGTATTATATGGAGAATAATTAAGAAAATGAAAAGAAGAAGAACAACAATTATTCCAGAATGGAGGAAATACAATTTTAATTTTACTTATTGTTGGACCATATCCTAAAGGCGTGCTAAGCCTAGCGAATTGAAATACGCCCTGGGAGACCATAGAACTCTTGAGAAATGGCAGTGGAGTTACCCACGTGTAAGTGTGGAGGAATTTTTTAAATTTTATAGTTTCCCATAGAAAGCAATAAAGTTCTCATTAAAGGAGAAACGCTGAAATGGAAAACAGGCAAGTGCCGCTCCTTTTGTTCTCAGCATGGCTGTGCTAAGGGCAAAGTGGTTATAGCAGCTCCGTGAGGCTCCTGATGGCCCATAGGAAGAAAAGCCTCCTCCTTCATCTCCTGGGCCAGTTCATCTTTCTAATCTTGTATGTAACGGAAAAGAAAGCAGCATGCACCGTCCATCCCTTTCTTCCAGAGACACGTCTTCAGCATGTTTTTTATAATAAGAGACATAAAATAAACTTGAAGAAAACAACTCTGCAATACTTTGCCTGCACACTTCGTTTTTTCAAACAAAGTTTGAGTAAGAATGATCCTAACAAAACACGTTAGGGTCACCAGTCACACAAAATTCATTTTAGTAATATGAACTAACATACTACCTGTTAAAGCTGTACCGTAACAAAAACACACATCTTTCTTCTGCTTCTTGAAACATTTTAGAGAAATCTGTATCTGCTCTATATATCATTTCTCTTTTCTCAGTGTTCAGTGTTTACTGATCAAAAGAGAGGGTAGAGATTGAATTGTGCGATCGTGTGTGTGTGTGTGTGTGTGTGTGTGTGTGTGTGTGTGTGTGTGTGTTGCATAGTTGAGGGAAAAATGAAAGCATTAAGTACCATCTTTAAAGGTAAAAATGCATATGATTTTTCAGACAAGAGCTATAAGAAGCTGCCAGTACTTCTTTAGGTCTTTAAGGGAATTACTAGTTTTTCATCTTCTGTGGTTTTTTCCTGTATAATTCCTACAGACACAAAACACTGAGCCACTCTATTCTGCTAAACTTAACTTTCACAGGATAGAAATTAAAGTTTGAAAGGTAATCAAATTATAATATTAAATTATTAAAAAGTCTTCTGTATAGTGAATTTTAACAAATGGATATTATTTATGAGCTGATAAATATACAGTTCTATCACCAACTAAAGAGATGTTTGCAACTTTGAAGTATTGTTCTTCATACTAAAATAAGGTGATCCACCCATGTCTGTGAATTTATATCATTAGTGTATAAAATAATTCAGAGGATTCTTCTTAAATTGATTACTAAAAATTAAGGCTTCATCACTAACTCATGTAATTTCTATCTTAGTTAATACTGAGCATTTTTCTCCTGCACTGGTATTAAATTATTTATAAATGATAATTTTATGTTTTTACTAATATTCTTTCACTTATTTTTTAAATATAGACATTCCTCATTCCACTGTTATTAATCAGAAAATATAAACTAGTTATTGCTTTCATGAGATGTATACCTTTCCTGAAGATTTAATACCTAGTTTCTGTAACCACAACTTGGTTGGAATGAACAGTCTTTCAAAGTGTGATTAAGGATTGATCATATCAGTTAAACTTGGGTTTTGATTGCTGGTGTCATGGAAGAGGAACACACACACACACACACACACACACACACACACACACACAGTGAATGGAGTTGAAGGAGGAGATTGGATTGATGAACCACAGGTAAAGAGAGGAACATGAAGATTTCCAGTAACCACAAAGGGCTGTGAAACAGGAAATCAAACACATTTTTGCACAGACCCTACAGCAGCAACTGACACCTTGATTTCTGACTTCCTGTCCCCACACCTGTGTTGAAATAAACTCCTTATTTTGTCTGCTACCCAACTTGAAGTACATTGTTAACAGCAGATCTCAGAAACCAATGTCATCAGCAAACCACTTGCAAAAGTGAATTTGACCTTCCTGTGGTGTGCTACCATTTCATTAACTTGAGTAAAATAGAGTGATACCATCATAAGGCCATACAGCTCCCATACAACCATAACTAATGATTCTAGTATTGAGCAGAAAAAGTACATAATTACATTTATCAACATTTTTATATTGTGTATCTATTTTTGAAGAAAAACATTTCTGAGTCATATTAATTTTTACCTTGTTTCCTTTATTTAAGGAGATATTTTAAGAATGTATATATAGTTTTAATCAGGCTTCTTGAATATGCACTTTTTCCTATTGTTGATGAGATCAATAAAAAATTTTTTCTTTAATATATGATCACTGAATAGTCAAATCCCACCAGGCTGATTCAACTGTCACTCACCACTTGTTTTTGCTCTTCTTTCCTTCCTTCCTTCCTTCCTTCCTTCCTTCCTTCCTTCCTTCCTTCCTTCCTTCTTCTTCTTCCTTCTCTTTCTCTTCTTCCTTCTCCTCCTTTTTCTTTATTGTTTTTGCTGTTCAGATGACCTCTTATGCTGAACTGAAATTCTTATGAAGAACTAAGTGATGAAAACAATACAAGGAATCACACACAAAAAACATCGTTTGTCATTTTTTTTTCCAGATTAAAAAAATAAAAACCGTCTAACTTAGAAAATTAAAGAATGACACTTTCCTCTTATTCTGTGGAAATCACACATCATCATTTTGATTGTTTTTCATAACTGAGATTTCATAATATGAGAAGTCCAGCACATCACATCTGACATTTGTCAATATTCTGGAATACCATTTTAATGTAACAACTGAGATTAATAAAGAAGAATATGATCTTTCCAAAATTTTGATGCTGCATTGTTGTTTTGTGTATTGTTTTTCTTTGGGTGTCTAATTTTCAAAACCAATAAAATTGAAAATCAATTTTTCTTTTTTTTTAGACTTGGTATAACACTCATTTATTCACAGAGTAAGATTACAAGCAATATTCATCCTGTCTTCCAAATGGAAGCAGGAGTATCTCTCCAGGTGTACAGGTCCAGACTCACCACATCTGTTCCTCTGGATCTTGGGTCAGCCTTCCTCAGGTCAGCCACGTCTGCACTGGGGACAGGATCTCACGTGTCTGGTGGAGGAGAGTCATTTCACGTGAGGGTCTGACAAGCTCTGTTGGTCGGGTCTGAGGCTTCATCTTTTATATTCTTTTCTGGCTAGGTTTCTAATCTTATCCCTACTTCCACGCACAGCTTATAGCTTATCACTACTCCATTTATGGTTTACTTACATCATTCTATTGCTTATCACTCCTGACCAGGTTTGTTTACCCTAGGCCTTACATGTGTTCCTTACATTCCATCCCCTGATGCCTGAAATGTCTTCAACATAAAAGGCATCACGTGAGGTTGCAGCCTGGGAATTTACAATATATTACCCTAATTTGTTAATCCCAGCATTCTTATTCTACTCATTCTGGGTGGTTTATTTTTATGTTTTTTCTCTATATATGCATTATATAACTTCAACCAAGTGTTATAAGCTGCAAATTCTTTTAACACATCTATAACAAAATCTTTACACAATATTCTAGTATGTATGTTCTGTAAATATATTGGTTCTCCTGTTTACCACTATGGGTCATTTAGGAAATCTTTTTTTAAATTTTATTTTATAATTTAATTTAATTTAACATATCAGCCACGAATTCCCTTGTCCTCCCCTTCCTGCCGCCTCCCCACCTTCCCCCCAGCCCACCCCCCATTCCCATCTCCTCCAGGGCAAAGACTGCCCTGGGAATTGAGTTCAACCTGGTAGATTCAGTCCAGGCAGGTCCAGTCCCCTTCTCCCAGGCTGAGCTAAGTGTCCCTGCATAAGCCCCAGGTTCCAAACAGCCAGCTCATGCATCAGCATTGTTTGTAATAGCCAGAGCCTGGAAACAACCTAGATGCCCTTCAACTGAAGAATGGATTAATAAAGTGTGGTACATATACACAATGGAATACTACTCAGCAGAGAAAAACAATGACATCATGAATTTGGAGGTAAATGGATAGATCTAGAAAAAATCATCCTGAGTGAGGTAACCCAGACTCAGAAAGACAAACATGGTATGTACTCACTGATAGGAGGATGTCAGATGTAAAACAAAGATGACTAGACTGCTACTCACAACTCCAGGGAGGCTACCTAGAAAATAGGACCCTAAGAAAGACACAGGGATTGCCCAATGACAGAGAAATGGATGAGAGCTACATGAACAACCTGGAAATGGGTGGGGGTAATGAAGGGCAAGGTTCGAGGGAAAGAGAGCTTAGGGGAGCGGAGATCCAAGCTGGATCAACAACAGAAACGGAGAACAAGAAGTAAGAGACCATGGTAAATGAACACCACATGAGAATAGGAAGAAGCAAAGTGCTAGAGAGGTCCACAGAAATCCACAAAGATACCTCAACAGTAGACTACTGGCAATGGTCGAGAGAAAGCCCAAACTGACCTACTCTGGTGATAGGATGGCCAAACACCCTAATTGTTGAGCTAGAAATCTCATCCAGTGACTGAGGGAACCGGATGCAGAGATCCACAGCCAGGCCCCAGGTGGAGCTCCAGGAGTCCAGTTGGCAAGAAAGAGGAGGGTTTGTATGAGTGAGAATTATTGAGACCAAGATTGGAAAAAGCACAGACACAAATAGCCAAAAGAATGGAAACACATGAACTATGAACCAATAGCTGAGGAGCTCCCAACTGGATCAGGCCCTCTGGATAAGTGAGACAGTTGATAAGCTTGAACTGTTTGGGAGGCATCCAGGCAGTGGGACCGGGACCTGTCCTCAGTACATGAGCTGTTTTTTGTTTTGTTTTGTTTTGTTTTTTTTGTTTTGTTTTGTTTTTGTTTTAAGAAAATGCTGTGGAATGTCATTTTGTATGCTGTGAATATGTGTTGCTCTGATTGGTTGATTAAAAAAAATGTTGATTGGCCAGTAGCCAGGCAAGAAGCATAGGTGGGATAAGTGACAAGGAGAATTCTGGGAAGAGGAAGGCTGAGTCAGGAGTAGCCAGCCAGACACAGAGGAAGCAAGATGTGAAGGCAGAACTGAGAAAAGGTACCAAGCCACGTGGCTAAACATAGATAAGAATTATGGGTTAAGTGTAAGAGCTAGTTAGTAACAAGCCTTAGCTAAAAGCCAAGTAGTTATAAATGATATTAAGCCTCTGATTATTTTGTAAGTGGGCCAGGGACTGCTGGGGCTTGGTGGGACCAGAGAAAACTGCTGGCTACAAGAAAATTTTTATTCATTTTACATACCAATCACACGTCTCCTTCTTCCCTCCTCCCACCCCTCCAGCCTTCCACCCTGTAGCTGAAGTTTTCCTGGTCCTGCCGGCCTCCCATAGCCCTGTGGCCACTTGCACCCAAGTAAATACACACATGCTTATATTAATTAAAACTGCTTGAACATTAGCTCATGCCTACCAATGACTAGTTCTTACATTTAAACTAACCCATAATTCTTATTTGTGTTTAGCCAGGTGGCTTGGTACCTTTTCTCAGTTCTGCCTTCACATCTGGCTTCCTCTGTGTCTGGCTGGCGACTCCTGACCCAGCCTTCCTATTCCCAGCATTCTCCTCTCTGTTTACCCCACCTATATTATACTTCCTGCCTGGCTACTGGCCATTCAGTATTTTATTTATCAACCAAATCAGAGCAACACACATTCACAGCATATGGAATGACATTCCCATCAACATTAATCCTCTCATGTAATTGCTATATTTTCAGACTGCCTAATGCCTTATCAAACAAAGATCAATTTCCTTCCATTATACAGATAAAAAAGGGAAAATGATGGGTGATGATAATCTACATGCTGTGAATGTGTTGTTCCCATTGGTTGATAAATAAAATGCTGATTGGCCAGTAGTCAGACAAGATGTATAGGCAAGATAAACAGACAAGGAGAATTCTGGGGAGATGAAGGCTGAGTCAGGAGTTGCCAACCAGACACAGAGGAAGCAAGATGTGAAGGGAGAACTGAGAAAACATACCAAGCTATGTGGCTAAACAAAAATAAGAATTATGGGTTAATTTAAGTATAGGAGCTAGTCAATAATAAGCTTGTGCTAATGGCTGAGCAATTTTAATTAGTGTAAGCTTCTGAATGATTATTTTATAAGTAGCTGCAGGGTCTATGGGGCTGGGCAGGACCAGAAAAATTCAGATATACCCCTCACTCTCCATTCTCTCCTACAAGAAGGTAAGCCCTCCCATGGGGAGTCAGCAGAGCCTAGTACATTCAGTAGAGACAGGTCCAAGCCCCTCCCCGTGCTTCAAGTCTGTGCAAAGTGTCCCACCATAGGTAGTGGACTCCAAAAAGGAGCTGGAGGGATAGTTCAGCTGTTAAAGGCTAGGCTCACAACCAAATCATACTTTTAATACAGAATGCTCTACTTTGCAGAGATTAAGGTTATCAGCTTTGAACTATCAGTTTCTGAATTTCATACTCTTTGAACAACATGAAGGCTTAACACAAATGCAAGTGTAAGAGAGAAGAGTTAAGAGTTTTAACTAACTGGGTTAAATCTCTTAGTTCTTAGTACATAGCCTAGAAAACAGTAGAGGTGACTCTTCATCAGTGTTTGTCTTGCAAAATCAAATTAATTTTTGGAGATTCAAAGGCAACTTCAAATGCATATAACTTATAAGAACATTAGACCTCTGTTAATGTTGCTTTTAACAAAGACAAAAGATATTAACATGGTTATTTATTTTGTTTTCAAATATTAACTAAGCACAGAAAAATAATTTCAAAGTTTACCAAGCTGATAGCATTGAAAATTATCTGTTATTTTGCCAGCTTATAAAGAAATTGAAACAGAGTTTTAATGTGATTTTCAAAGACACAGGGTCTTTAGGGAAATATATAAAAATATGGTAACTTTAGTGACTCCATCTAGACCGTAACTATATTATTAACTCTAAAGAAAAAAATTATAATATTGGTATAATTTTCTCTTCCTCAGAAATATTTAGAAATGGTCTAAATAAAAATTATTACTTCATCTACAAAGTGCTCTTTGTATATTGGTATCACTATGAATTTCAAGATCCATTGTGAATATCATCAAGATGTTATCGTTTTTTCTTCCTTACTTTAAATACCATATTCCTAAGGGGTAGGATCAGAAGAACATCTTGCATTTCTAATCTTAATATTTTTATGAAAGAATCTACTTTAATTCCCCCCAGAGCACTTAACATAATAATAAAGGGTATCATGTATCATCTTTTACTGCCGTAGTTATAAGCAATTTATATACAGATGTGCAGGACAAACCTTTCTTTAAGAAAAAAATATGAGAAAGTATGCCAGAATTCTAAAATATCTAGACAAAACACAGTGTTATTGAATAGAGCCACAAGGTTTCTTTGTCTAACAGCAAATGATAGGGCAACCTGTGATAGTGACTGATCATGAAAAGAAACCCCAGGAGCTCAGAGACCTCTAAAAGATCTTAGAGGAAGTCATTATGCTGTTGAGGGAATAAAATAACTTAAGCTAGAAAGTTGTGAAATGTTGTCAGTATAGGTCATCTTGGTAATTATCTGACATCTACAGACAGAGTCACTTCTTGATCAAAAGGATGAATTGTTACAAATATTGATCCAAACCAAGATGTTTGAAATAATTAGTTCAGTAACACAACATTAATTTAAAGTTAATTTATACAACTACTTTGATGTAGCTTTATTGTAAATAAAAAAGAAATTATTTATGGATTTGGGTGATATATTAAATGTTGTTACGACTGAGTATAAAATGAAGCAGTGCCATCTGAATACCAAGATATAAAAGACAGAAGGCCATTCATATATTCATATTTATAATTTTATTAACAAAGAACAATTATAATTATCTAGGACAAAGAATTACTTTGATCTAAAATACAGAAAACTAATATAATTTTATTGGACGGGAAAAGATAATCTCATGTCTTACCTGTACTCAAACATACTATCATGATTATTGTAATGGTGAAACAGTGTAGCAAATGAAAATACGACTAAATCCAAGGTATATTAAACTAAATTTGGTATTAGATAAGTTTAGAAAACTTCAGGAACATGCCAGACATAATCTATAGACCAATCACTTTGACAAAACAGACACAGATGACAAGGTAGACGAGCTCTAGATTCAATACAAGATCAGAAATGGAAATGATGGAATGTTGATCTGAAAACCATGGGATAGCTTGTTCTACCATATGCCTCAATTTATAGCAAGTGCCCCTTTATGCTCATATTATGGCCCTTCATATTGACAGAAGAGACACAGAGGCAGGAATTCCTAGGAAACAAAGTAGTTTTGTGTCAATATGGCAGAGTTATGTGATAAATAAATAAAAAAAAGCAAGACTTCTAGAGAGCTCTTAACACAACTAAAGATGAAGAATAGAACTAAGGCATGTAGAAATGAAGACATCAAGGGAGAAGGTAGAAGAAGGGGAGTAGAGGGATGCGAGGAGAGAAATATAGCTGTAAGTGGGGTCTGGAAATAGAGTGCCATCAATTATTAATGGCAAGTAGTCCCATTTAGACTCAGTAGATCATGGAGTACACTTCACAGCTTGCAGGCAACTCAGAAAGTTCAAGGATGTCTTCCTAATGGCTCAGTTGGTCTGAGTATCTTCCAGGAAGCTCAGCTGCACTCTACTTTGTCCAGGTTGTTGGACTTTTCCACAGTCAGTTTTGTAGCCCTGCTCCTCTGAGAGTGTTTCACAATCTGTGCTATTCATTTATTCTTGGTGGAGCTGTGTCCTAGTCATCAGTTTTAGGGACTTCCTGAAGTTATTTTGAGTTGTTTACTTCCTACCCTAAGGAATTGTGATACAGTTATCCCCTTAGGTCATCCCGTTCCTTGTAAATATGCTCTCTTAAGAAAATTTCATCCAAGAGGGAAGGTTTTAAACTTGGCTAAAACTGATACACAACAAGATAGAGACAGAGAGGCAAAATGTCACTTAGTTGAAACAGAAAATGCCTGCGATTACAATAAATTTAAAGTGACTTCAATCCCATATTGAGTGTTTTTTTGTATGCATGAAGTATAAATAGCCATGCCTTTCATTATTTTTCCATTATCAGAATAGTAAATAATTTGAGATTTTAATTTCAAAGTATGTGTGCTGAAATTCTGTCCACATAAAGCATTAGATATGTGATTGGAGAAAATCTATTTCCTATGTAAATTATAGATAATGCTTATCTCTTTAGTATTTTTGTATTTTGTGTTTTAGTATTTTTATATTTAGTATTTTAGTAATTTTGAGGTAAACAAAAAAATTTTGCATTCAAAACATAAAGCACGTTCAACTAGACACTGCTCACTATGTGTTTGTTTGGAAAGCACCTGACCCCCGATGTGGCATGAGATGCAACCAGCAGATCATGAAGTAATACTTTTGGTTTGTCATTAATGTTTTAAGAAAACATAAAGATGAATTCTGTTTGTTATTAAAGAGAAACGCCTCTTTGTCCACCTACTTCATCCATTTGAAAATCCACTATGATCCACCTATTGAATTGCTGCTGTCATAAGTTAATGTCATAACCATCTGACTGTTTACTAACTTTGAGACTTTGAAGCAATGGTGTTTATTTAATGAAGGATTAAACAGGGCAACAGAAACACACAGGACAGGAATACTTTTAAAAATACATAGACTATGATGTTTACTTTCCACAAACTGATGCCAATACATTGCTTAGAATTTCTCCTCAAAAATCATTTTGTAATGAAAATGTTTTTAACAGTACTTAGGTTAGACACAAATTTTCCAGAGTGTTCTTACAAGCTATCAAATAAACAGAGCATAATTAGTGCTGAAATGTTTTGAAAATCGTCTGTTTTCTGAAAGCTCTTATTCACTGATCTAAAACACATATTATATTACCTGTCTCTACTTTCTCTTTCATACTGACTTTTCCATTTCAGTTTTTTATGAGTCTGAATTGTTGCAGATCCACATGAAACATAAGGATAAAATGGAAAACCAAACTTAAGCAACACTACAGAAAAGTCTAAAGGTTAGTCCAAATGCATGTAGGTGTTCATTACCTTTATGTAAAACAGTGCAGATATAGAAGCATCTTGTTTTTATTAGCACTAATACACTTACAGTCAAAAATTAGAAAAATTGAGGAAATGAGACTTTATAAGGGGATAATAAATATCATGTGTGAGATTTTCGTGCTCTTTCCCAGAATTATAGAAAATATTGTGGGTTTCTGGTGAAATATAAATTAAGAAGGCAAGATATTAATAAAAGAAAAGTCAAAGAAGCAACTTCCAGATAGTTTTGAGTTGATGACTATCAAAGGTAAAAAATGATTAATTAAGACCGGATTTTACATTTCACCATTGTGCCTAGTACTGCGAAGAGGGAATTTACTGCTAGGAAGAGTAAACCTTGTTTTACTCTCAGATGAGAACATCCTAGTTATAGATCTCTGTCTTAAATTTCTTCTTAACTTCTACCTGCTCAGACTAGATAGAGTTACCTAGTCACACAGGATCCTGGGCTCTAATTCTATATGGGTGGCAATAAATTCTTTGTGAATTTATTCTTTCATTGTCATTTAAAATATAGGGAACTTTAATTTCTCCATCCTGCTGTGGGATGTCCTTCTGTATGCTGCTAATATGTGTTGATGCTGTTGGTTAATAAAGAAGCTGTTTTGGCCTATGACAACACAAGATATTAGCCAGGCAGGAAATACAAACAAAGATTACAGAAAGAAGAAAGGCAGAGTCAGGGCAGATCCCAGCCCGCTGCCAAGGACTGGTAATGCCACAGCCATGTGGCAATACATAGATTAATAAAAATGGGCAAGTTTAAGATGAAAGAGCTAGCTAGCAAGGAGCCTGAGCCATAGACCAAACAATTAAAAATTAATATTAAGCCTCTGACTGGTTATTTGCATACTGGGAGGCGATTAAGTTTTATCCAGCTACACCATCCTTTCCAGGTTCAGCTAGTGAATAAAAATAATGTTGTGTGATTTTTCTTTTTTATGTTAGCATGAGTATTGGTGTTGTCCTTGTTCAGGTGGTCTTCATTATTATTATTATTATTGTTGTTGTAGTTGTTATTATTTTTTTAATTTTATTTTATAATTTAATTTAATTTTACATATCAGCCATGGATTCCCTTGTCCTCCCTCCTCAGGTCTTGTCTATGCAAAAATGTTGATGAGACTTCATGAATGTTGCATTGTAGACCTTTCTCTCTCTTTTTTTTTTTTGTTTTTGTTTTTGTTTTTTTCGAGAGAGGGTTTCTCTGTGTAGTTTGGTGCCTGTTCTGGATCTCACTCTGTAGACTAGGCTGTCCTCAAACTCACAGAGATCTGCCCAGCTCTGTCTCCCAAGTGCTGGCATTAAAGGCATGCGCCACCACCGCCTGGCCCCTGAGCAGTGTCTGCGACCTTTCTGAAAGATATAATCTCAGAGAGAATTTCCTGTGCCCTGACTCTTAAAACCTCCCCCCCCCCACTTCTGTGTTGGTCTAAGTACAGGAGTTAGGACCTCAACACTAGACAAAGAACTTTAGGCATATAGCAAATGTTTAGGATGGGAGAAATAATTTTTCCCAAGAAAGACAGTCCCCCAATTTGTTATCTAACATCCTTGAAATAATGTATATACAAACAACATTATGTAGACAGACTAAGCAGAATGTGTGTGTGTGTGTGTGTGTGTGTGTGTGTGTGTGTGTGTGTGTGTTGTGTGAGTGTTGAATACGAAGTTAAGGAAAATGAGGTCATAAATTTGAGAGAATAATGGGTGCACTTGGGAGGATTTGGAGGGAGGAAAGAGAAGAGAAAAAGATGTAATTATAATTTTAAACAATGGCAAAATTAATTATTTCGGGAAAAAAATAATGTTGTGAAGTCTCTAGAGTCACCATACTGAAACCCAACCCCACCCTTGCCACATTTATACAGTAGAAAGTAGGTCCATTGGATAGGTTGCTTCTCTATCTATCATCTGTCTGTCTACTTATCTATCTATCTATCTATCTATCTATCTATCTATCTATCTTTGTACCTTTCTATCTATCTATGTATCATTTATCTAGCTATCTTCATCAGCTCCAGATTCCACAATCTGGATCTGAATTTAATTTCATTGTATTTTAAATGAGCTTTCTGAGTTTGTTTTTAGCATCCTGTATCGCTGAGGTTATTTGAAGCTGTGACTACCATCTTTGAAGGAAAACTCAACAACCTGAAAATCTGTAACCCTTTGATCCTAAACTTATACCCTAAACTTCAGAGATAAATGAGAAGATACAAACAATCTTGGGATCCAAAGAGCAGAGACTCACCACAGGAGCCATGAGGAATCCACATAGGTGGACATGTGATACATGGATTGCTAGACACTCCCCATGGTGAATAAATTTGTGAATCAAAAAGGCTGGCAGATTAGGAATAAAGGTAATTTCATGCAGGGGGAACTTTCTCAGTCCTATCTCTATCCCCACGGTCAAGATAAATCTCTCCTACCTGAGCTCTCCCAGACGCTCATAAAATAGTCACCTAATTACAATCTGTAAGGCCTATGGCTCAGGCTTTTTGCTACTAGCTCTTTCATCTTAAATTAACCCATTTCTATTCATCTATATATTACCATATGGCCACGGCATTGTTGTCTGCCGGCATCTTCTTGCTCCTTGGGCAGAGGGCTAGTGTCTCCTCTCCTGCCTGTGTTTTTCCTACATCTCTGCTTATATTTCCCACGTGCCTCTTAGCTACCTTGCCATAGGTCAAAGCAGCTTATTTATTAACCAGTGGGAACAACATATATTCACAGCATACAGAAAGACATACTATAGCAGTTTAACTCTTTGTAATCCTCATCAGAGTCTGACTGCAAAGAACAGTGAAAATATCCTTGTACTTTTACCATGGAGACAAAATTTATCAAGGTAAAATCCATCCAGCTCTCTGTTGTCTTTATTGTAGGCTCATCCTATTCTTACCTGAGCATGACATCCTGATACTTATACAATCTTAACTGATTTAGAAGAAATAATACACTCAGCTCAGAAAAAAATAATAAAGTACTCTAAGTGTAACAGTTCTGAGGTGAAAGGCTTCCCCAATGGAACTGTTGCAGCTCTCAGGGGAAGATTTCCTTAATGGAGGTGTTAAAGCTCTCGGGGAGAAGGTTTCCCCAATAGAAGTGTTACAGTTATGAAGAGAAAGGTATCCTGACAGTTGGGAACTGAGGAAAACCACAAAGTCACACTGCACAACAAACTCCACAAGAGGTTTATTGTGAGAGACACTAGAGAATGGTTGCCCCTGCCTAGCTAGGAAGTAATAGAACTGAGAAGGAGACAGGCACAGGGATTTTGTTGCAGAATATTTGTTTAACTATGAAAAATTTGGTGCATTTGTTTAACAATGTAAAGATATGTTGCATTTGCTTAATTATGTAGAGATACGTTGCTGTTTTACCTTTGCCTGCCTAAGGCACCTGATTGGTCTAACAAAAAGATGAACAGCCAGTAGGGAGGGACTTCCGGGCAGAGAGTAAAAGTAGGAGGAGAAAATTAGGCTCAAAAAAGAAAAAAAAAAAAAAAAAAAAAAAAAAAAAAGGACATGATAGGGAGATGCCAGAAATGAGCCAAACAAGGAGGAAGCAGGAATGTAGGACATACAGAATGAAAGAAAAGTATAAATCCCCAAGGCAAAACATAGATGAATAGAAACAGGTGTAATTAACTTAAAAGAGCTAGTGAGACAAGCCTAAGTTAAGGACGAGCATTCATAATTAATAATAAGTCTCTGTGTCTTTATTTGAGAATCGTTTGTTGGCCCAAAGAAAAATTCCAACTATAGAGTTTTCCAGGGTGGAGATTGGATTTCAAGGCAAGCCTTGATTGGTTGTTTTTTTTTTAAGCTCCGGAATTGGTGGTGGGTTTTGGTGAAACTTCAAAAGAGGAAGTGAACTTGGACTTTTTACCTAGAAATACCAAGCATTCTGGTATATCTTTAGAATTAAATGGGATTACATACAGTTTTAAAAGAAAGTACTATATTAAGGAAAGGAGTGACAAATGGTAGGAAATAACACTAGAGATAATTTTATTTTCTACAACCACAAAATATATATACAAATAAACCACCACTATAAGTAAAAGCTATGAGAATCAAACTCATATTCTTGTATACAAAAAACTACTCTGACTTCCAAAAATCATTTACAAGCTCAGGTTAAAAAATGCAAACAAACAACAAAAGCTGCAGTGTGTGTGTGTGTGTGTGTGTGTGTGTGTGTGTGTGTGTGTGTATGTGTGTGTGCGCGTGTGTGTATGTGCGTGTGTGTGTATGTGTGCATGTGTCTATGTGCATGCGTGTGTGCGCGTGTGTGTGTGTGTGTGTGCATGCGTGTGTGTGTGTGTGTGTGTGTGTGTATGTGTGTGCGTGTGTGTGATGTGTGTGAAATTCAAAGGTTAAAAAAAATAACATTGTCCTCTGGCTCTTAAAACTTCTCTGTCCCCTTTTCTGTGATGTTTTCTGAGTCTTAAGAGTAAAGGTTATGTTGTAAATGTACTACTCAGGTATGGGTACCTCAAGGCCACTTGTTCTCTGAATTTTGACTAGTTAAGGATTTCTGTAATGGAGTCTGTCTGCGGCAAAAATAATCTTCTTTGATTATGGGCTTCAGCTACATTTATCAATGGATTTAAGTGTGTTTACTTTGAAATCACCTGGGCATTATACTGGTTTAGGAAATTGGTAGTAGTAGCTCCTCATCTAAGTCCCATGACACCACCAGCTAAGGGTAGTTGATCTGGTTCACAGTATCAATCATACATTCTTTCCTGATGAGAAGCTCTTAAATTCAATTAAACAGCTGTTGGTTGCACCCAATATATAAATGCATTATTGCACCCTTTATTGTGTCTTGTCATGCTTTTCATTGTTGTGGTACTTGGTCTTGCAGCTGAGTAGGCTTACTGTTAGCCCCCTACCCAAACCCTCCACCCTTTGCCCCCTATCCTGAATGCTTATGTAGCCATTTTCAATGCTATGAGAGCTAGTCCTCTCCTGCATAGCAAAGAAAACCATAAAACAAGTGAAAAGGATGACCACAGAGTCAGCTATGCATGTGGCAAGTTACTAATATCCAGAATATCAAAAACCTCAAAAAACAATCAAGAAAACCAAAAAAATATACAAGGGAAAAGAAAGAAGTAAAAACAAATCAAAATGTAATTTAATATGGGCCTTGTATCTGAACAGGGAGTTCTCAAAGGAAGATATGAATATGATTAAAAAGTAAATGTCTTAAAAAGTGTTCATCATCATGAATAATTAAGGAAAACTAAATGAAAACTACTTTAAGATTTCATCTTGCCCCAGTCAGAATGGCTAAGTTATGGGAAACTGATTTAAAAAAAAAAATGCCTGTAAATGTGTAGGGAAAGGAGAACCCTTAATCACTATTGTGATAGCATCCTAGTGCAAACACCATGGAAATCGGTGTGGAGAATTTTTCAAAAAGCTAAATAGTGGTCTACTAGAAGACTCATTTGTATCACTACTTGGATAGTCTCCAAAGGACTCAGTAACCTACTCTAAAGATACTTGTACAGCTATGTTCATTCCTCCTCTGTTCACAGTAGCTAGGAAATGGAATGACCTAGATGCCATTCAATTGATGACTGATAGAGGAAATGTGGTACACATCCACTACGGAATGCTATTCAGCTGTAAGGTAAATGAATAGGAATAGAAAGTACCGTACTGAGTTAGGTAACTCAGACCCCAAAAGACAAACATCACATATTCTCTCTTACTTGTGAACACCAGCTCTAATCTCTATGGGAGAATATAACCTAGAATAAGTACAGAAACCTGAAAAGTAAAGTGGATGTTTTGGGGCACAGAAGGAGCTCCAAAGGGAGGTCACAGGTTCCAAGAAGGGAGAACTGGGGCATGCACTGGGGGATATAACAGGAGGGATTCCTTGGAGACCCTGTCAATAATTAAAATGGAGCCCAATAAATAAAGAGACTCTGTGGTAATATATTGTGTATCCTAATAAACTTGCCTGAGGATCAGAGGACAGAATAAGCCACTAGATTAAACATAGAGGACAGACAGTGGTGGCACACACCTTTAATCCTATCACTCAGGAGGCAGACATCTGTCTGGACCTCTGTAAGTTCAAAGCCACCCTGGGCTACATGAGATTGACTCAGTCTAGGAGAGAAAGAAAGCCAGGTAGTAGAGGCACATACCTTTAATCCCAGTACTTGGGAGTCACATGCCTTTAATGCCAGCACTTGAGATCTCATGCCTTTAATCCCAGTATTTGGGAAGCACAAACGCCATTAATCCCAGCACTAAGAAGGAAGTGGTGGAAAAAAGGTATAAGGCACGAGGAGACAGGAACTAAAGCTTTTTCAGGCTGAGGAATCCTAGAGGTAAGAGGTGGCTGTTGCTTTTCCTTTGTCTCTCTGATCTTCAGGCAAATTTTATTAGGGTTCAAAATATATCACCACAATATCCGAAGCCAACTTCAGGATTTCTATGCACACACACACACACACACACACACACACACACACGCGCGCGCGCACACACACACACATGCACACACACACACCACGTATGCACACACACACACACACACACACACACACACACACACACACACACAGGCACGCACGCACGCATACACGCTCACAAAACAAAAAAAAAAAAACAACAAAACAATCAAGCAAACAAAAACCACATGCAACATACAGTAGCATACATATACATATGTGTACCCAAGTACACTTGAAAAATATATGCACACACAAACATTCAGACAGGAAAATGTGTTACTATAAACACAAATTGTATTAAGTCCAGAACTCAAATCTATGTTGCTGTTCAATGAACAGCAGTTAATCTTAAAAACTGCTAGAGAAAACTAATCACATTTTAAGTAATTATTTGGAAATGATGTGCTATAAATAAATATTATTATGATATTTAGGTTCATCAAACATAAAAATTAAGTAGAATTGAATGAATAAATTTTAATTGATCTCACATAAAAACAAGTAAGATTTCTAAACTAGAAATCTCAGAAGAAATGTCATCACCTAAAAGTGGAGAGGGATAACTGAGGCCAAGAGTGTGATATCCAGGTAACAGAAACTCATTTAGAAACTATAGTTAAGACTTTGTAAAAGAAGCTTAATAGGCGAGATTATATGTAAATTGCTTTAGAGTGTATATTCATAGAAAGGAGCTCTTTCCCAAATTCCAATATTTAGTAGAATATAGTATCTTTTAATATAGTTAAATCTGGAGGTACATAGAAATTTTTTCATCAACCTCTTATCTTTTTACACATTTAATTAAAAATGAATTAAGCAACATTTCAATTATGCTAAGAATGGAATAGTACTAGATATATAAAAGAGAATATAATTTATCCTGTACCACAGTTGCCTCAAACACTGAAGTTTAAACCCCCTGGAGGACATAGTTGAAAGCTGTGCCCAAAGCTCCCATGGAAATGGCTATAAACAACATGTATTTGCTAATATGTTACTTTTGATTCATGAGATTTTATACTATTTGATATGGAATGTTATAAACTCATAGACTGATTTGTAACATGATATCTAGTAGAAAGAACACAGATAAAACAGGCAAATGAACCAGATAAGGATAAAGGCACATGATGCCTAACCCTAGGTTTAGATTTCAATTCTCCTGAAGGAGAGAGAACCAATTCCCTGACTTGTCCTCTGATCTCCAAGCACGTTATGATATGCACACCCCACCACACACAAAAATAACTAACTGAAAATAAATGTTCAAAGAAGGAAAAGGAAAAGATAGCATGCCTTACTTTTCATCACAAAAAAATTAATCAAAGTCATTCACATCCCACCAGAAGTACAAAAGTAGCTGGAGCCTGTGATCCACATTTTGTGCTCCTTTTAGTATTTCCCACATACTGAAGTTCACACATGGGCTTCTATGGAAATGTACTGTTGGTTTTCCTTTTATTGTTCCTAAATAGATATAAATTCCACAGAATATACGATGCAGTTCTGAATTACAACGACTATTTTAAATGGGGTTGACAATTTTCATCATGTTTACTAGTTAATAATAAGAAAATTGAAGAGCACAGACATCTGATCCATTCTGTTAAATCAAGTATGTCTTAAGTGCTTATTTTACATGACATGCTCTCAAATAGCTCAGGAGACATACCTACATGTTTATTATTCTCCACCATATTTTCTCAAAATGCTATGCGTGTTACTCACTAACATATATAGATTATGATAAACTAAAAATCATTTGTCATCCTGACTTAAACACTGAACTGCAGCACAGGTAAATCGTCCACCCATTCTCTCGTGGACACTAGCTTCATTATATTGCATGAAACTTTGAGTATAAATTTTTAACATGATTATTTGAAATGAGTGTATTGATGGAATGGTCTTCAGAATCTTTTATAGACTTTAAATTGTTTACATGGACTATTGTTGACTTCATAGATGTATAACATGATTTTCTTATTAGTTTTAGAAATTTTTCTTAAACACGTTGGGAAGTGGATTGTTAATTAATTCATTAAGTGGATGTCTCCTATAATTTCTACCTCATCGTATCTGTTGGCAGAAGTTACTTGGTTAGTATATCCTGGTCACTTAAGAAAAAAGCAGCACAGTAAACCCTGGTGATGAGGATTATGTGATTTTTCAAAAGATACCACCCTATTTACAGGAAATAACCAATTCTATTTATACAAAATGTTATGAGATAAGCATAGAACCAGCAATGTTCAATCCACACACTGAGAGGAAAGAGGAAACTATAAATAGACTCAAGCTGCATACAGGTGGGACACTAGACAAATATATAACCTGCTCAAAATTGTGTCCACAATTATCCAGGTGGGTTTGCTCCTTCCTGTAATGCCAGCACTTAAGAAGCTGAGTCTGAAGGATCAGTTGTTCAAAGCCAGTATGAGCAACACAGAAAAATCTCTGTCCTAAATTATTAATAATAGTATTTATGGTTTTATATTATTCACATGTATCCTTTGCATGGAATCACAATGAAGCAAACAGAGTATGTGTGTGTGTCTCAATACTTCAAATCCATATTATCAAAACTACTCTTTGGTGGAAATTTATGTTCGTAAAAGGCTTGAAGCTTTTTCAATCCTTTTCTCCTGTGAATTAGACTATCCTCAACTTCTAAAAGGAAAGCCAACAATAAGTGTATCAAAATTGAATTTAGGAACTAAGACCAGAGAATTTGAGTAGATTTTATTTAAAACACACACACACACACACACACACACACACACACACACACACACACACACAGAGAGAGAGACATTTTCTACTCTCTATTTTCTTGATGAATTTTCTAAAGTAAATATACTTAAAACATCCCTATGTCTTCTGTCTAGAAAACAACACTTTAATCTGTTAAACAAAGGATTTTCTTTATCCACGTACAGACAATGAGGGAATGTGACAGAATACATTAACTACTCAACATGTTTATTGTAGCAAGATGTCAAGGATTAGCAACTAATTTATCTTTTACAGCAAGTTTTGTAATTTATTTCTACAGCTTTGGAGAAAAAGCATTTTATATTTTATTTCCATAGAAATTTTTAATTTATTTGATAAACAATCACTAAGTTTTAAATATATAGTAATAATCATAGCTAGACAGATACTCTGTATATACCTGTAATTAGTAGGATAGATAAATTTATTGACTACTTAATATTTTACAATATTTTCCAAATACTTTTCATGTGAATGAACAAATAAATTATGTCATTTTGTTTATGAGATCAAGTTTATGGACTCAGATTCTTTTTGTTACCTGTGAGTTATGATGATTCACATAGGATTAGCAAAACCATTGTCAATGTTGCCCTCCACATCCCGATAGTAAGATTAGTTCTGAAGTGAACATTTACTTGAATCATTGAACATAGAGAAGTCAAGCTAGTGCCTAACTAGAAGCTTCACTCATACTGAGTAGTGTCAGTTGAGAAAAGGAAATTTAGTTTTCTCAAATGGAATCTAAGTGGGTATATCAACCACATTGCAGGGCAGGCCCTATGTCCAGTAGTAGATGGACAACACAATTTGAGCTTACTATATTTTTGTAGGCACTTTGTTTTGTCTTGAGTTTTTCTAATATTGGGTTTTACTTGCTTGTTTTGATTTTCTTTCTTTTTTTTGAGAGGAAGAGGGAGAGAGATAGTTAGTTGAATTGGTAAGGATGTGGGAATGATTTGGGAGGAGTGAGAGAATCGAGAAACATAATTGGAATACATTCGATGAAAAAATATTGTGTCTACGAACCAAATGAGAGGACTGGGAATCAAGATGTGAATAATAATACCTGTCAGTAAATAAATAAAGGAGTTTAGAAACATAATCAACAGGAAGGGAGCTCACAGTGTATATGCTCTTCCAGAGTGTCCAGACTGGTGAAGAAGTAGGGAGAGAGTAAGATGAGATAGTCAGAACTCCTACAGAAAATGATGACTATTTTCTGGATATTATCATTCTGTGTTGGACAAGTGATTACCCCAGAACAATTGAAACATCACGCAATTTTTTTTATTAAGAAAAATTTTCATTCATTTTATACACCAATCAAAGATCCCCCTTTTCCCTCCTTCCTCCTCCAAGCCTCCCCCCAACCCATCCCCCACTACCCACCACAAGAAGCCAAGCCCTCCCATGGAGAGGCACATCCAGTAGAGGCAAGTCCAAGTCCTAACCCTGCCTCAAGGTTGCACAAGGTGCCACATCATAGGTAGTGGGTTCCAAAAAGGCCCCTCATGCACCAGGGATGGATTCTGATTCTACCACCAGGGGCCCCCCAAGCAGATCAAGCTACACAATTGTCTCTCCATGCAGACAGCCTAGTCCAGTCCCATGCAGACTCCACAGCCATTGACCCAACTTTCATGAGTTCCCACATGTTTGGTTTGGTGTCTCTGCAGACTTCCCCATCATAATCTTGATGCAATTGCTCATAGAATCCCTCCTTTCTGTCTCCTACTGGACTCCTGGAGCTCTGTCTGATGTTTGGCTGCATTATGCAACTTTTAACCAGTTCTCTGTGAAGTCCAAGTCTGGCAGGCCATGTCTTTCTCTTATGCTTTCTTTATGTCTAAAATCAGTGTTAGTTGCACTCACATTGGTTAGCAGACTCCTGGGGAGAAACTGCTTCTGCTGAAGTTAGTGTGAGACTGAGCTCTTCTCTGAAGTCTGCTGACTGTAAACTGTGAGTCAAATATCTCTGATGTGTAATAAATGAAAGCATTTAGCATCTGACCTAGCAAATAATAACCATATAATACATGATTATAGCTGTTTTATTCTTTGTGATTTTTCAATTAAAATATTATGCAATGACCAAAGTAAAGTTTTAACATAGAAATATTCAATTTGGTTGCACAGATTTTGTTAGTCAAAGAGCACAAATGTTCACACAATAGAAACTAAAAAAAAGCACCGTAAGACTTAATTTTTCTTAAGTTTTTCAAAGAATGAAATTTCTTGATTAGAACTAGAAATAAATAAATAAAAGATTCCCCACACCCACTTTAATCACTCTATTAATGCTCATGAGAGTTTAGTTTAAATCTAATTCCATTCATTTTAATTCCTCATTAAGCCAAATGGTGTTCCATCTGTAGCATAATTGAACATATTCTTAATGAGAAAATAGTAATCATTGAATTCACCATTTACACACTGGGAATGGATCTGATATTATTCTTCATCCTGCCTGCTAAACCAGGCCACGATTGCTGGCGTAACTTCTACGGAGAAATTGTGTGCTTGATTTCAAACAAGCCACTGAAGAAGTACAATCTATTAATGTCCATATGCTACTTAAAATTGGACGGGAAAGCATATGGCAAAACAAAATCTACTCATTTAAAAATAGATAATTGCTTTTACATAAATATGATGTATGTGTCCAACCTTAGAAGATTTGAAAACAATAACAGATGTTTCACCATTAAAATATGTTCCTAGTGCAAAAAGGTCTGCAACTTAATTATGTGGGATAGGGAACAGAGAGTATTTACAATGTTGTAAATAATGGGGGATAGTTTATTTCTCCCATCAGATACTAATTGCTTTAATTTTGATCAATGTAGGTGTACTTTTTAAAAAGCTGAAGCAAAATGTAGTAATGTGGAATTACTTCAACTGCTTTAAACATCAGGCCACAGGTTTGTAATAAGTAGGAAGAATACTCTGCTATGTTTTTATAAGGAAGTGGTTTTAATGGCTTACTAAGCATCTGCACAATTTTAGAATATGATTAGTCTGCTTAGAGTAAAATAGTTTATAAATGAAAATTTTATATTTTGCTCCTGTGACAAATCAAGTATCTTTTAAAAGGACATATGTCCCTGCTTTTAAAGTGGATTTTTAATGTGACTACTGGGACAAGTATTTGAGGTCTGGGCAAGCTTTCTTTCTTTCTTTTTTCTTTCCTCCCCATCCAACTAAAGTCATATAAGACTATTACCAGCATTTGACCAGTGTCATAGCTTGCTTCATCATTTTCTGCATTTGTGAATTAGTGACATCCATTCACATGCCTTATTAACTAAAAAGTAGAGTTTAGGATAATGTAAAAACTATGAAAGGTACTCAGTGACTGTCTTTTAACTAAGTTTAAGTGTCTAATGTATCAAGATTATTAGCAATGCAAATTTAATGTTTCTCATGGAGAAAGTAGACTTGACTCAAGTTCCTCCATAGATAATGAAAATAAAAGGTAATTAAATTTCAATTTTGATATGATACAACTCTAATGCATGTAATACAACATTATAATATAATTATATGTAATAATTATATATCTAATGCTTATGTTAGAATTATGTCATATCAAAACTTACCAAGCATTTTATATATGTAAAAATGGGATATATATTTTTTTCACATTTGTGTTCTGATTCCATCTGAAGGATAATTATAATACATATAGATGGTTTTACTTTTTGTCAAATGCTTCCAAATCTGTTCTCTCAGGGGAAACAAATAGACATAATTACATAAAACGAGAATGGAAAGTTTTATTGCTTTGGAAAACCAAGGTCAGGAATTTCTCATAGAATCTAAAGAAAAGAAACAAGCAAATTAACACTCTTTAGCCAAATCCTCCTCCTAACCTTAGAGAACTCTGGGTGCCACATGTCTTCATTGCAAATTCTAAACATACAGAACAAACATGGCTGATTTCAATAATGAAAACAGAATTAATAAACCTTACAAAATAGTAATATTTATTTTAATATTAATAAGTTTTTTCATCAGTAAAGATGTTTTTAAGTTAGAATGAAGATTCCAGCTAGGAAAAGAACTACACACACACACACACACTCAGTGAAACTGACTCATGAATGTAAACTCATATTTTCTCAAATGAGAAAAAAAAATTCACTTGTTTTGTTTCCTTTTGGTTATTTAATATAATTTTCCCTTTGAAATGCAATGCCTTGATGTTTTCATTGTCATAAAACACATTTGCCTTTTCAAAATGCCTTTGAAAACTGTGAAACTCCTATGAGCCAATGGAACAGTCATGACTTCCAGATTTATATCTAGCTTACTATGCCTTAGGTGTCTTCCAAATGTTCTCCTAAGATGCAAATGTCGCTTTTCCTAGTTTCAGTTTTTGAGAAAAAGTATGAATGTTTTGTGTTTTACTATTGTCCATACTCCAACCCAACCTTCTATTCTATGGAAGTTGCTATGGATATCACTCTATATAAATTAAACACTGATTGGTGAGTGGCCAGGCAGAAAGTATAGGTGGGACAAGGAGAGAGGAGAATTCTGGGAAGTGGAAGGCTGAGGGAGAGAGATCTGCCAGCCACCACCATGACAAGCAAGATGTAAGGTACCAGTAAGCCACGAGCCACGTGGCAACTTATAGATTAATAGAAATGAGTTAATTCAAGATAGAAGAAGTAGATAACAAGAAGCCTGCCACGGCCATACAGTTTATAAGTAATATAAGCATCTAAGTGGTTATTTTATACATGGATTGTGGGACTGCAGGGCTTGGTGGGACCTGGAGAGAAGCTCTCCAGCGACTGGCGCCCAACATGGGGCAAGAGTTTCCACATAAACCTTAAAAAAAAAAAAAGGATTCTAAAACGGAGCTAAAAACAGCTTCCTAGTTGTCTCTCTCAAGTTGGCAGGTTCCTGGTGGGCGCATTTGACTAGCAGTATGATGGGAATGAGGCATCTGCCAGCAGCACATTATGCTGTGTGGTAGATTTAGTCTTTACTAGTGAAAAAAAAAAAAAAAGAGGTTTCTGGGCTACATGCTGCTTTGATAAAAGCATAGACCCACTGTTTCTGAGACTTGATGGCTCCAAGAGCTGGTAGAAAACTTACCACCACCATGTTGGAAAGCTAAAGTGGGCAGAGCCAACAGCCACAGTGCTGTTTCAGTCTTAAAAGGCTGCAGTTTAAAGCAATAGGTTCACGATAAAACTGATTCAGATGAAATAGTTTACAATGTATGTAAAAATGTACATAGGCTTCAAAGAGAGAAAAAAGAATATATAGTTATATAAGTAAATAGATAATTTTTAAAAATAAAGTCTTTAAAGAAACATTAAAGGTAATAAGCCACGTAAAGATGGCTATCACACAGAGAATCTGGATTATCTTGTCTTTGATATTCGTAACTGAAGAAAAACATTTGATTGTAAAACCTACTGAGTTATGCAAAAATGTAAATTTTAAAGGTACCTTGACTTCAAAATTTGGATATAAGGATATGTGGCTTTGGAAAAGAGGCTCTGCTTTTGTTTCCACAGAAAGCCAGAGGCGATGGATTTATTCCAGATTAAGATACATCAGGTTTGAGCAACAAAGACCCCCTGAAAGGTCACCATTGACACCATGGCCCAGATGATCCAACATCCAAAACCATTTCAAGACAACTGGCTCAGACGATACACCCTCACAGACTACTCCATAATCCTAAAATTTTCTTTGTGTCCCCATAAGATACAGTGCTCCCTTCCAGCAGGAAGTAGTAAGAAAAGCTATACCCAAATTCCCAAATATACCAAGCTGGCTTTGGAGATGGAATTGGTTCACTTCCCCTCTAAACCCAGACATATTACTAAAAAAAAAAAAAAAAAAAAAAAAAAAAAAAAAAAAAGATCAAGATTCTTGTGTCCCAAATCAGAAGAACTCTATGGTGTGGGACAAAGAAAAACCAATATTTTTATTTAAAACAAGTTGGTTATAAATGTGATCTCTTTCTAAAAAAGAAAAGGGGATATGATATAGATATATAGGATATAGATATGATAGAATAAAAGGGTAGATTAATGAACCTAATTTTAAATAGCAACAACTTGTTTAAAATGTTTTACATTGGTACAGATTTTAGTTTACATTTAAAATGTTTTACATTGGTATAGATTTTAGTTTATTGATGCAAGTTTAAACTTAATTTTGTTATACTGTATATATATATATATATATATATATATATATATATATATATATATTTCTATTCTCATTTGAGGTATTATGTTTATGTAACTCATTTAGATTGTAGTGGATAATTAAAAATACAGATTAATAATTAGTCTTCTATGATAGTCAAACTTGTACCATGTTATTTAAGTTTTCTAGGTATACATAGATATATTTCAGATAGACAGGTAATCTTCAAATACTTCAAAGACCTATAGAATATGGCGTTTAAAATATTTTTAAAAAATTTAGACTTTCTGGACAGTAAGACATGTCTGCTCCTGACAGCACCAATTTACTTCAGAGAGGAGGATGGGCATCGAAGACACTCCATATGGAGTTTATCTTCGCCTTGACAAAAATAGCCATTTGGGCAAGAAACTGTTCTTACCTGGACTGCTTGATCGACTGGACATGTAGGACCCATGGAAAGGTGACCACTGAACTTTGCTTGGGAAAATTTTCCTTTAGGTTCCTGCTTCACAGAGGAAACTGCCAGACATTCTACAGGACATACACACACACACACACACACACTCACCAAAAAAAAAAAAAAAAAGACTGAGTGACTCTATCCCTGTGGGCTGAGACAGATGCCCCAACTTTACAAGAGAACTTTGGATGATTGTCCAGGCTGTCATCCCTGAAAGACTCCCGAAAGTTGCTTGTATCCTTCTCCCGTTTCTCAGGTAATATTATATCCTTCTGAGGTCTTTGATGCAGTTGAAGCTAGATAGTTACAATTTTCCTTAGTTATGATAAAAGATAAGTTAGATATAAAACCTTAAACTAACAAATATAAGCTAAATAGGATATCTTCTTTAATATTGTAACTGTAATTCTTTTTCAATAATTGTTTTGTTATATATAATTTTACTATGTTAAAGTTAAAACCTTCCTTTTTGAAAAAGAAGAAAAGGGGAAGTGCTGTGGATATCTCTCTATATAAATAAAATACTGATTGGCGAGTGGCCAGGCAGAAAGTATAGGTGGGACAAGGAGAGAGGAGAATTCTGGGAATTGGAAGGCTGAGGGAGAGAGACCTACCAGATACCACCATGACAAACAAGATGTAAGGTACCAGTAAGCCACGAGCCACGTGGCAACTTATAGATTAATAGAAATGGGTTAATTCAAGATAGAAGAAGTAGACAACAAGAAGCCTGCCATGGCCATACAGTTTATAAGCAATATAAGTGTCTGAGTGATTATTTTATACGTGGGTTGTGGGACTGCAGGGCTTGGTAGGACCTGGAGAGAAGTTCTCCAGCTACAGAAAGTCAGTCCAGAATTATTTGAACTAAGTATTATAGAGCAGCTGTGTTAATGAAAGCATTCATTTTCATTTATTTTATGTGCACATACCTAGGAAGCTATGCAGCAGCTATGCCTTTATGAGTCCAATGAATGGACATCATAAATAAACACAGGCATAGAATCAATTAGGAACTAGAATTTGCAGTTAAAGGGATGCTATAACCTAGACAAAGAAACAGGAAATTCCAGCACATGTCTCTTGGGGAAGCACTGTACCATCACCTGCTTTTAGTTTGACATCATTGTGTACTTAATACCGACTAACTGAGTTTCTTTGCTATTTTAAACAGTCTGACATTGAGCATATTTATGCTTGTAGAGTTACAGTAAGGCCTATTGAGCTCTAAAAGACAGATTCACAAAAGTCAATGTTCTATGCGATTATTATGTTTAAGTTATCATAAATGGTGAATAAAGTATCAACCATCTTTCAAAGAAAAATACAGAAATAGTGAAGATACATGAATAACGGAACCAATGCTAATAATTTTGAATAGTATCCATCTCCTAATAAATGCTTTTTTACTTTTATATCTTGAAATCACTGGTCAAATAATAAACCAGGGCTTCTAAGTTTAGCTATGACATGTAAAGAGACCTGATGTAATTTGTACCACCATATCTTGACAAAGTTGAACAAGAAAAATGGTGGATTTCCTTGAGTCTCTTGCATAGCTGGAGGAGCTCAGAAAACTACTTTTTGAGATGTCTATGCACCTAGAAGCCAGTGGAGTTACTAATTGATTAACAATAAAATGATAATTTTGAAGGAGATTTTCTGTGCAATAACTTAATGAAAAACTTATTGAGTTTATTGAGCTGCAATTTATTAGAAATTTCAACAAATTGGTGTGGGTCTACTACATTTAGTGAAAAAATTATTACAGTAAATTTCCAAGAAAGATCTTACTTTGGACCTATCATAGTATAAGCACTGTTAAATACAAGCAGAAAGTTCTCTGGAATAAGTTCCTGTTTTCCAAGAACATTATAACAGAGAATTACTCAGGCTTACAGTTTACTGCTCCCATGCCAGTATCACTTACCTTTCTAAATCTCCAAAGGACCTTGAGAATCCTGTACTATGAGAAAAACATTTTTGAAGGTTGGTACCTAGAGGCATGATCCTCAAAACCTGAGATTTAATTTAGTTATATAACATTCCATTTTCTCAACCTCCAAAACTTCAACATGATTCTAATATTAGTAAAGGGAGACTAATGTAAGAGAAATACATACAGTTTATATGAGGAACAGCTAAGGTGACTAATACTATAAAATATAATTTTCCTTCTAGTTTATTTATCTCTTATAAATGCATACACAGACACTTCTGATCATGCAACTTTCATGGGGTATCCTGGCATCAATTCTTTTACCTTTGAATTTTCTCCTTATATTACACACACAGTTGATATCTTTGATTTGATATAAGGAATATATTTATGTATTGTTGTCAAAGTCTAGTAAAAGGAGATCCCTAACCAAAGGCTATTAGTACAATGACAGTAGATATGATCTTCAGCCAAAACTTGGTCAGGTAAATATGATTCCTCACACCAAAAAATGATTTCCCCAACTTTATAATACCTAAAGTCCTTATAAAAAAACTAAAAGTCTTACCTAAATAAAGGAAAAAGCAAAATACAGTAAGGGAAGAATGCACCATAACCAGACACAGATATGACACATATGTTGGGAATTTAAGACATGGAACTTATAATAATTCTGATTAATGTGTTAAGGGCTCAAATGCCAAAGATAGACAATAAGCAAAAACAGATGGAAAATAAAAGGAGGGGTCTAAATAGTACAAAATCAGAGCAAAGAATTGCTAGAAGTCAAATTCCCTATAGCATGAATGAAAAATGCTTCTTCTGAAACCACGTGTAGACTGGATGTAGCACAGGAAAGGAGACTGGTGAAAAACAAGTCAAGACAAAGTACTAAAGCTGAAATACAATAGAAGCCAATAGATAAAGCAAAGAAACTGAATGGAAAGATCTAAACCCCATAGGAGTAATTTCAAAGGATGCAATGCATGTGGAATTGAAATGAGGAGAAGAAAAATGGAGTAGTGGGGAAAAGCACATGTGTAGTAGCAATGGCTAAGAATAATGGCACCCAAATAATCATATAGCCAAAGAAACTGAAATGAACCTTATTAGCATAAATAACAAAAATACAGCACTGGAATTAGAAGATATGTAGATAATAGATCAATAGAGTGCTCTTCCTGCAGAAACCAGGAACAAAGAGCCTAAGAAGCAAGAATCTGGAAGTTATCTCTAGCTGTCATAAACCAGGTGTTGTACCACATGCACATCTATAATCTTAGTATTTTAGGGTGGTGGTAGAAACAGGAGGATCAGCAACTTAAGGTTATCATCAACTGTGTAGTGAGTTTGAGTGCATTCTCAGATCCATGAGTCTTTCCCCCTCCCCCCAAAAAAAGAAAGACAGAAAAGCAAAAACGAAAGAAAGAGAAAAGCAAAGAAACCAAAAGAAACACAGAAGAGAAAAAGAGAAATTTTAAACTAATTTATAGGGTCAAAAGCCTGAGGAATGTAATCATATAAGAATAAAGTAGCTGTGAACCCTGTTAGCCATGATAACTTATGTGACTTCATAGGTGAGACCAGCCCAAGATAAAGCCTCTCAGAATCCCAGCATGTATGGGGAGGAGCTAATGAAGTTCCTGGCAGACCTGAGGAGCTCGAAAGAACAGTCTGTTAGTGGAGGAGAGAGTGTCATTTTTCTTCAAGGATAAGGCAGCTGAAAGGCTGCCAATACATGGTCCTACACCCATGCACTTAAAGCAGGTAATAAGAGGACTCAGTAGGTTTACAACAAAGGAGCATATTAACTTTGAAGAAAAAATTAGAACAGAAAGGGGAAGAAATGGGCATACACTGGATCATAACATACTGTGTTTATATGTGAAATTCTCAAAATATTAGAAAATTTTAAAAAGAAAAAGGAGAAGGTAAGAGAAGAGAAAGGAAAAGAAGAGAAAAACAAAGTAAAGAAAATAGAAAAGAAAAAATGCAAGCAGACAGGCTTAGAGAAATATCTCAGTGGGTAAAAGCACTTACCAACAATAAATTTGATCAAGGAATCCACACAAAAAATTCTGATGTGTTTATACAGTTATTTCTAGGACAAACTGTTCTTTAGCAGATTTCCTGGTGTTCTAATCAGGTTGTCAACTTGGAAGTGGGAGGCAAATGGGATGGATTCTAGGGAGCAGAGCTGAGAGGGGCTAGAGGGGGGAATCGAAAAAGGGGAAATACATATTTTTTTCTAAAATAAAAAAATTAAAAGTGGAAAAATAAAATATACTATACACATGAAAAAAAACAAGTATGTTGTTTTGCATCTGTAATATTAGCAATCATAGGCTAGGTGGGAGGTAGACACAGGAGAATTCCCAAATTTTGTTGGCTAGCCAGCTGGAGTCAAGTGGCGGAAACAAAAGAGACACCCCAATTCAACAGGATAGAAAAGGAGACCCAGCTCTTGAAACTTAGCTTCTGACCACTACTGCTTGTGTGTACACACATAAAGTAAATATATAAAAAATAACTTAAAATAAATAAAAGAAGAAGTAGTATATTTAAATTGTGTGGCTAGTACAGATCTTTAATCTCAACTATTTGAAGAGGCTAAGGTCTTGCAACAAGAAGGTGTTCAAAGCCAACCTAAGCAAGTTAGCAAAAACTTGTGCCAAGATGAAAGCCATTGTTTTTTGGGTTTGTTTTTGTTGTTGTTGTTGTTGTTTGGTTTTTCGAGACAGGGTTTCTCTGTGTAGCTTTGCAGCTTTCCTGGGACTCACTTGGTAGTCCAGGCTGGCCTCAAACTCACAGAGATCCGCCTGGCTCTGCCTCTCGAGTGCTGGGATTAAAAGCGTGCGCCACCACCGCCTGGCTGTTTGCTTTGTTTTTTTGTTTGTTTGTTTTTTCGAGACATGGTTTCTCCATGTAACAACCCTGGCTGTCCTGAAACTGCTCTGTAGACCAGGCTGACCTCAAAGTCATAGTGATCCTCCTGCCTCTGCCTCCTGAGTGCTGGAATTAAAGGCATGCACCACCACTACCCTATGAAAAACCCTTGTTTAAGTTGGATTTGTAGCTCATGGGTCAACTCCTCTCTTATCTGTTTTCACTTCTGCTAGACTTTTTTTTTTTTAATATTGGTAAATAGTCCTGAAATATCATTTTTTTATTTTAATTTATCGTAAAATTCCATTGTCTTAAATGCACATACGTCCCTAGTAGTTTTCAGTGATGCTGCAGCTCCACAACAAACACAATAACTTACTGTGTGGCAAAAGAGGGAATAAATATGCATCAATTCAGTTCAAACAGGGACAGAAGCCAAAAACAAAGCTGTGGCATGTCTGAAAAACAACTATAAAAGTAATATGAATTCAACTTTGTCAGTAAGAATAAATGATCTAAATATGCTGGTTAAATAGGAATAAGAGAAAAATAGACAAAACAGATTAATAAATTAAACTCTTAAGACAAGCACAACTAGTCGGGTCAGCTGTAACTTCAGCACTTGAGAGGGAGCAGCAGAAGCCAGCTTGGGGCATAGTGAGATCAAAGGTAGCATGGCGTGCATGACAGACTCTGCCTTCATGAACAAAATAATATTTAAAATGACGTCTAAAAAAAAATTAAAAGGAGTAAATTTGGACGTTATAAAAGTTTCACTATTTGTTGTCCTAGGAATCTAAATCCAAAGAATAATTTTAAAATACATGAACATTATTTCAACAACATTAATATTGACTAATCTTAACAAATGGTGGCAGCTACATTAACTTCTGAGATGAAAGTTATCTGAAATGAATAGAAGCTTCCTTAGTTGATTAATGTACAAGGTCTTTAAGAATAAATAGCAAGTCCAATTGTGTATACATCTAGCAATATCAGAATATGTGATACAAAATTGACAGAGGAAAGAAAAAAGAGAAGAGCAGACTTCATGGGAAAGTGAACTATCCAGTGAGCTTGAGAACTAGATTTTAACCCTAGGACTCACACTTTAGAAGGAGAAAATTGACTGAAAATTGTTATCTGACTTCCCCTTGCATGTCAAGGTGTTTATTTCATGCCCACAAATAAATATTAAATAATTAAAAATAATTAAATAAGGAAACATTGAAGAAATAAATAAAAGAAAATTTTGCTGAAGCCTACATATTCAATTTTAGTAATTCAGAGACTAAACAAAATTTCAGTAAGAACATATCTGACCTGGGCAGTTATGATCTAATTGGACTTTATTTATTTATTTGTTTGTTTATTTATTTATTTACTTACTTACTTATTTTGGTTTTTTGAGACAGGGTCCCTCTGTGTAGTTTTGGTGCCTGTCCTGGATCTCGCTCTGCAGACCAGGCTAGCCTTACACTCACAGAGATCCCCTGGCTCTGTCTCCCAAGTGCTGGAATTAAAGGCATGCACTACCGCCTGGCTGCTAACTGGACTTTAAAGAACAAAGAGGAATAAAATTGAATAGAAAAAACAGGGAGATGGAGAGATGAGGAAGAAAGAAGGTACAAATAGTGAAAGGGAAAATATAGATAAGACACGGAAAATCTGCTCCATTTAACACAAATTGTATTTGGACAGTAGCATCGTCCAGCAGTGTCCACAGGGTAACAGACAGGAGTGCAGAATTCCTGCTCAGACAGCCACTTGGCTTCGATAATCACAGAGCAAAGGCTGTAGGAGAGGAAGGACACTGTAACTTCCTGTCTTAATAGGCATGTTGATACCATGTAACATATGGTTTAAGCTGAAATGCTCTTGCTTCTACTTCACACTCTCCTCTCAGCCTTGGAAACCGCATTCTCATCGATGCCAAGCCAACAACAACCTTCATCTTGCCAAGCACAGTGTTCCCGACTCTCCATATTTTATTCTCGGCAGCAGCAATTAATAAGCTTGAACACCTCTTTCCCCCCAAAACCTCCTCTGGTTAATTTTCAGAACACTCTATTTACTTGGGTATTTAGCTACTTCCAGCCATACCTCCTCACTTCCATCCGGTAATTCTCACATTTGCACTGTCTCTCCCCGGAGCTTTGAATCAGGAAATAGTCAGTGATTTTCAAAGGACTATTTGGCAGAACCACAAGTGTGACATGACCAAAAAAATGTCATTTCTTCTCATCTGCATTTCTACAAAAGACCTCATCATGGCTTCAGTTATTGAAAAAAATAAAGCCCTATGACTGCAGTGATTTTTCTTTTTCTAAAATAATTAATTTTCCCTTTCAGATTAAAACATTAATTTAAAAAGGAGTTAAAATATAATTATATCATTCCTCCCTTTCCTTTCCTGCTTCTAACACCTCCCATGTCCTCACCCTCCAGTGCCTTCCAGTTTCTTCTCATAGTCCCCTCATAAATCTATAATCTTTTTGAAGTAAGAATTTTTTTGATATATATATCATAATATGTATTATGTACATATATTATATTTACCTTTGATTTAATGCTGTATTTCCTTTTTATTTTTGATAATATTATATAATTATTATATATCCCTTTCTTTTCCTCCCTCCAAACACGCCATATACCCCTCCTGACCTACTTTTTTTTCATTAAGTGTTATAACACACATGTAAGTAGCACTATAACAATATTTTTTATTTTGATCTTTAGACACAGGATAATTTTCTATTATATGTCTTTTCATATAAACTGGAAACGTTTTGTTCTGTTCATGGTACTACTAATTTAACACCATAGTTAAATGTAAGGAAAATTGTTAAGCTTTGAAGTTACTGTAAATATTTCCTTTCAAAATGTTCATTGTGTACAGAAGTTCAACTGATCTTCATTGCTTTTATTTTGGCTGTGTATAAACTATTTTCTATAATTACTTAGTTTTAAACTTTTTCCACAAAAGCTTTAAGGTTTTCTATGTATAAGTTCTATAATTTACAAACATAAATTTCTTCCTTCCTAATTTTTTATTTTATTTTGTTTTCTTGTCTAATAGCTTTTGCTAGAACTTCTAGTATTACTTAGAAAAGAAGCTATAAGCTGACCTACTTCACTTAAGCCTTTCTCTAGAAGATTGCTGGCTTTTATCATTCAGACCTGTATTGGCCATGGACTTTGCATACATTATTCCTATTTTATTTCTAGTTTGTTGTCTTTACTGTTTTTTATGAGTGTGTGGCAAAATTTGTAAAATGATTCTTATAATTTCATAATGGCTTTTGCATCAAGGTTCATAACACGCTTTTCTTTTAGTGTCTTTTGTTGTGAATTTGATAACTTAAAGGGTCTTGGTCTCACTGGATATTAGGAATTAATCCAAATTTTTAATTTTTACTGTTTCAGCTTGAGAATTACTTACATTGTTTTTAAAAATAAGTTTTATAAAACTTAACAGCGAAACTATCTCATTCAAAGCTATTCTTTGTTGGGGGAATGATTTTACTGATATAATTCCCTTGTGAGTTGTACATCAATAAGACTTCCTCCTTGTGGCTTATCTCAGTCTTAGGATTTCTGTGTGTAAGAATTAATTTTATTTAGGTTATCAAATTTGTCATTATATAATTATTCATAATGCTCCCATGATAATTTTATTTCAGTAGTTATTTTCATTTTTTATATTAGTAACTTGGACTGTTGAATTTATGATGCTAAAAGTTTGCTTATTTTGTCTATCTGCTCAAAGAATTGCATTGTGGTTCTATTAATTTTCATTTTAAAACTAATGTATATATTTGCATTTTATGTACGTTGGTGCTTTGCCTACACGTATATCTGTATGAGGGTGTAGGATGCTCTAGAAATGGAGGTATAGACAGTTGTGATCTTCCATTGTTCCTTATAATCCATTTCCATCTTAGACTACAGATCTGCCTTTTAGTTTAATAAATTTTGATCATAGTAATATTGGACTTTCAAATCATGTAATATTGCATAGCGATTCCTGTCACTATGTAACATAACTTATGGAGAGAAGAGGAAGGCTCAAAAATGTTCAGGATGCTCATGAACCTTAGACAACTCACAAGATCCCTCCCCATGTTACAAAAGCAATCAGCAATTGCTGGGGACATAGGAAGAAAAGACTCTTCAATGACACAGACTGGAGATTGGGCAGCTTTGGATGATATGGATGACTTTCAGTCACTTGTACATGTGTAGGTAAGCATTCATCCATGCTTCTGTATGTAACCCCAATAAAGTCATTATGCTTGACTTGAGTAGATTTTTTTCTTTGATTTTTTTTCCTTAGTCTCCATTCCTGTCTCAGTTGAATAGAGATTTATTTAAGACTCCACAGGAAAGGTCAAACACACAGAAAATAAATATGAAATTGCAAACAATTTTTACAAGAAACTATTGCCATTTTAAATGTTCTTTTTACATTTTTTATTATTTCATACAGTTTCATGGTCTTGCCTAGTATATTTCACTTTACCTTGAATAACACCCTTGTTTCTGACAGATCAATCTCTCTGCTTGTCTAGATTTTAATCTTAGAATTTCTTAATATCTATATTATTTTTGAAGGATGTTTTTGCTAGATGTATTTTTTGACTGAAAAGCCTGCCTACATGCCTTCCATTTTTCCTACCCCCTTCTCTCTCTTATTTCTTCACTTTAAATACTTTAATCCATGATTCATTAGCCTCTAAGATTCTGTTTTTATATCTATGTAAAATCTTATTGAAGATTCTACATTTTTATTGAAAATAAAATATCTCATACAGTACATTCCAAACACATTTTCCCCTCCACTCATTCCTCCCAGCTCCTCCCACATTCCCTGTCTCCTAGATCCATTCCTCCTCCATTTCCATTCATAAAGGAGCAGGCCTCCAAGAGACAACCAAACATGACAAAATGATATAAGACAAGGCAAAAGCCCTCATAGAGAGGCTTGACAAGGCTACTGAATAGGATGAAAGCATTCCCAAGAGCAGGCAAAAGAAGTCAAAGACATACCTGTTCCCACTCTTAGAAGTCCTTCAAAACACCAAACTAACAGCCACAACATACATGCAGAGGACCTGGTGCACATCCATGCAGTCCCTATGCTTGGCATTTCAGTCTCTGTGAGTCCAAGTGAGCCCTATATAGTTGATTCATTTGGCCATGTTCTCCTGTCCTCCATTCCCTCTGCCTCCCCATCTTCCACAGTCTTCCCTGAGCTCCAAGGGAAGACTATCTTTGAGTCCCTCCTGTCTCTACAGAAGCTTCTGTAGAAGCTTATCATTTCAGTTAATGTACTTTGTAGCTTCAGATTTCTTTGGTATTTATTTACTTTTCTGTATCGTCACTAAATTTCTATTTGTACATAATTTTCTATAAATTTCTTTTGTTTATTTTGGTATCTTTAAAATACTTGCTTCAAAGTCCCTGGTAAACAATCTACTAAATATGTATTTTTCTCAGAAAATGATTATATTGATTTATCATTTACTTTCAGTGACAATATTTTTCTATTTATTTCTTCTTTTCATGATTTTTGCTGAAAACTGAGCATTTGAATCAGTAATGTGATGAATCTTAGAATCAGATTCTCCTTCTTCCTCTGGGTTTTCTATTTATTTTCTATTTATTGTTAATATTTTTATTACTTTTATTGATTGTTATGGACTGTTTCTTTGTCCTGATGTTCATATGTCATCTTATCTTAGGTTATCTCTGAGGTATGGCTTTCTGAAAAAAAAATGTCAATACTCATTCTAAATTTTTTCTATGTATGTAGTTGCTTCTAAGCATACTATTTAGAAAAAATTGTCCTGCCTTCTGAAGATTGGGAGTTTGTAGTAGAAGAACATGAGTGTGAATGGAATGGTACTGGAGTTCATTTTAACCTGAAAATAATGATACAGCTTCCATAGGTTATGGCACAACAACTGTCTCTCATGCTTCTTTGTTTCCATCACAGAACCTGCTATTTGTGATCAGGACACATGTACACAATATTTGAAGAATCAGATCATTCTTTCCCACCGTGGCTTCTCCCACCTGCATGCAATGGGTTCTAGAAGTGAGTGTGCAGCTGCTTGCCTTAGGGATGATAATAAAAAAAAATAGTCTCAATTGCACCAGATCTATAGCTGTGTGGAACGAGCCACAGTTTACTACCAAAGCTTTCTCTTCAGGATCAGGAGTTCTGCAATAGTTATGGCAGGAAGGTCTTTGCTAATGAAAATATTCTACAATTTCCCCAAGACTCCTTTTCCTTAACTTGGCTCTTAAAGAATGGTAGCCCCACCAAAAGACATATTAATTTCATGAAAGTCACATTAGTAGACGTATATGCAAATGTTAGCACTTTTTCATTTACTGAGTCCTTTCAATTTTTAAGTTGAGAAAACTATTCTAAGTTCACAAAAATTGATTTTTATTATAATTATTAGATTTTAATGATTACATCATGTCCTCATTTCACTTTCCTTCCTCTAATCTCTCACTCCCTATCCCATTCTCTTTTAAATTCATGGCCTCTATTTATTTAATTGCTATTAAATTATATATTAAGCATTATGCAGATGAATATATATACATATATGAATATATACATATATAAAACATTATACATATATATATACATATATAAAACATTATACATATATAAAACATTATACACATATATATTATACATTATATATATTATATATAATATATTATACATAATGTATATTATATATATTATATAATATATTTATATATATTATATATTATAAACATCATACATATATACATATATAAAACATTATACATATATACATATATACATATATAAAACATATGCATACATATATAAAACATTATACAAATGAGTGACATATATATGATATATATATATCTATATAAATCTATCATTAATCTGTATTATATTTTTTGTCTGTATGTTTTCAGAGCTGACCATTTGGTATTGACTACCAATTATTGTACTCTTTCCTGAGGAAGAATATTTCTCCTGTTCTCAGCCTTCCTTAGTTGCTTGCAATTCCTTGTTTATGGTTGAGGCCTCCTGGCAATATCAGAGAACCTACAACCATGAATTCTCACCAACATAGCTACCCAAACACAAACTGAACAATGATAATAACACCAATAGAAATGATTTCGTGGAAGAAATTCACCTTTTTTTCCCCCAAATGTGACTAGATCTAATGCAGTACATAAAAACCCTAAGCATTTGAAAGTTATTCAAGGCTTTTCTATTATAGAAAAACATTGAAAATGAACGAAGATTGGCGATATTCTTAGAATGAATACTAAAGAGTGTGTGAATAGCCTGGCGGTGGTGGCGCATGCCTTTAATCCTAGCACTCAGGAGGCAGAGCCAGGTGGATCTCTGTGAGTTCGAGGCCAGCTTGGGCTACCAAGTGAGTTCCAGGAAAGGCGCCAAAGCTACACAGAGAAACCCTGTCTCGAAAAACAAAACAAACAAACAAAAAAAAAAAGTGCGTGAATAAAAAAAAAATACTGTTTTATACTTACAGGATTTTTTTCTCTGGAGACTCAATATGTAATATAACATTATATGAAGAAAGTGGTGTAAACTTCAGGCAAATGGTCTTATGCCAATTAAGAGTAAATACCAGCAATTATATGTGCACTAATATTAATCTTTTTATACTTTTGGCTCTGGTAAAATATATTATCCATGAGTTATTTTCATAGTTCTAAAGGAATGAATTTGACATTTTAAAAAGAATAATTAACACTAGCAAATGATAAATGTTCACAAACAAAATATATTTTATATGTCCACAAACTGCTAAGTTGTCATTTCTTCATGGCAATTTAGATGTGCATACACAAATCCAATGTTTTGGTAATGGCACCAAGTCACTCATGTGTAAGACATTATGCACGGTGTGTTTCCTGTTATTTTGCATTGCAATATTCTGTGTAAAAACAATGTTTTGGCCTCAGGAGGAATATTACTAATAAATGCACAGCAATAGATTCTTGGGAGAGGGCCACGTTTTGAATTTTTTGAATTAACTTACAAAGAAGTCAACAGACAGGAGAGGGCAAGGCGGGGCTGGAGGAACTTACAGAGAACATGAATATTTCAATGATATTCATTTGCTTTTAAAAATCTGATAATCTAGTTGCCAATAGATGCAAGAAATCTGTTTTGTAATAAATATAATTTATAATTATATCTGTTTAACTATAAAAGTAAGACTTATTAAGGAAACATCTGGCACATGAAGGAACTATAGTTTATAATGTTTCAAATTATAGATAAATATAGAAAATAGTGGTAAGAATAAAGAATTTTGTATTTCATGAAAGAATTCTACATTTGTGAGCTTTTATATATATATATATGTATACATATATATGTATCATATATACATATGTATATATAATCTAACACACACACACACACACACACACATATATATATATATATATATATATATATATATATATACACATATATATATTTATTAGCTCCTATCAAATGCTAACTTGTCTTTTTAGGAAAAACTGACTTCATCTATAAAGGAATCATAAGCTATATTTTACTCCCTAAAGTCTTACTGTTTAATTATATTTCCACACAGACACATTTTAGTCTACACCATTCTCTTTCATTCATAATTGCCTTTCCAATTTCTTCTTGTTATGTTATGTGTTGCCCTAGTCCATGCTTAATTGCCTACTGTTCCACATTAATGGAATAATCGAAGTATATCTGTGAAATTTAAAAAGTAACAAGGTAAAGGATTTTGTTTTTAAAAATAAAAGGCCTTACACATGAAAATATTGAAATATGTTTATGGTTCATATTATAAAAATATGATAAAACAATTTTCTTTACCTTTAAATTATTTATGAAAAATAAATATCTCAAAATCTTATTTTAGTGTATAAGTTATTTGGGAGGTTTTAGGATTCTGACTGTGCTGTGTCAAATTTCACAGGCATATTGCCTTATAAGACAAATATTGCTAGAATACATCTTTGCATAATTTTCAATAAGGTATATCTTCTAACCTATATAGCTCTTGACACTGAGGCATGTTTCTTTGATGCAGCAGAATAATGGATTCTGTTTTCTTTTTCATTCTGTTAGTCTTTTTATTTTTATTGGGGAATTAAGACAATTAATATTTAAGTTATCAGTGAGCGGTGCTTATTCAATTCTTGCTATTCTGTTGTTATAGTGTGGTTTTCTCTCATTTGTGTTTACTGTGAATACAAATATATTCTCTTTTTCTTCATACAAGAACAGTAATCACCTGATTTGTGACTTTACTTTTATGAACTCATCTAAATCTACATTCCTCCTAAAGGTCTCAACATTAATAATAGTATAATGGATGTCTGGGCATTAACAAATAAAAATTAGGTAGAAAAATTTGGTTTATGACAGTACCTCAGATAAATTTTATCTCCTTTTCTCTCTAGTATGCGTTAGCATATTTTAATATTTTTGTATGATGTCAACATGTATACATATATGAAAGAAACAATGTGTCTGTATAATTAATATATAATATGGTGATGTATATCAAACACATAATTTATTTATTCTTTGTAAGCATCCCATAAAGATCTAAGTTTTATGAAAGAAAGAAGAGGTTTCTTTTTTTAAAGAAATAACTAGAGTTCTTTCCGATATCTATCTCCAGTAAGTCTTTTTGGAAACATAACAGTTATTCTCACTAGATGAAAGTATCTAGTAGATAGTTTTGGTTTTCAAACTTCTCAGTAGAAAACTACAGATGTGTGCATTATTTTGAAAAATGTCTTTTACTAGTGCACATTATAAGATTTTACTCTGTTGGAATTGTGTACAAGTTCCTGGAAGGCTCTATTAATGACTATTCTATTCATCTGCTGTGAATCCAACACTTGCACAAATAAATGATAATATTCTCTATTTACCTTTCTGTACCATTTTTTTCACTTAACCTAATATCCTCCAGTTCCATCTGTTTGTGAAAATTAGAGAATTTCATTCTTTAAATTCTGTGTGGATTCATTTGCAAAGGGATCAACTAAGTCCCTAACACCCAATGTATGTGAAAAATAACTCAAAATGGAAAAAAGAATTAGATGTAAAGCCCTAAATTAAAGATCAACCACAAAAAGATATAATACAAAGTGCGTGCATTTAGATAGAGTTCTGGGGAAAATATTTTGAAATGATCTCCAAAACTCAGACTAAAAATCAAGTGTTTGATAAATGGAATTATATCAATGAAAAAGCTCATTCACAACAAAGAAAATTACAATCAGAGTCTGAAACAATATGGCATGAGGAAAATATTTCCATGCTTTATATTGGATACATAATTAATATAAAAAATACATAAATAATTCAAATAAAGCAAATAATATTCACAACAAAACAATACTTTAAAAATCTGTCTTTAAAATTGTAAATGGAACAGGAGAGATGGCTCAGCAGTTAAAAGCACTTAGTGTGCTTGCATAGGACCAAAGCTCTGTTTCCAACAGCTTATAACCTCCTATAACTCCACTTCCAGCAACTTTGACCCTTTTTGGTCTCAAGGTATCTGTCTTCCTGTGCAAATAACTACACAGAAACATACACACATGTTCTTAACATACAGAATCAATCAGGAGGTCCATTGATGCATGAATGGATAAATAATGAAACAGAATTCCTTCCTACAATTGCAGATCATATTTAATTTTAAGCTTGACTTTCTGTCTACTCTCTTTTTCCATGGCTTCTTATGTACCATACTCTTGGATTACAGAAGATTAATTTATGAACTAATCATTCACTTCTCACTAACTGAGAAATTAAGCACATTTGAAAATCAGTCATCTGAACTCTACTACTCATTTTATGAAAACAAAATAACATAACAAGATACTAAATTTCTCAGGGATTATAAATCAATCTGTTAATTTTAATTGCAAAGGGAATATAAATTAATAAGGGTCAATTTTTGTTCCAAGTCATGGTAATGCAATTTTTTCCTTCTATGTAGCAATCTAATAACAGAAAATAAAAATTTCTTTGGAGAAATAAAATGTTCTAAAGGTTTATGTAAGTGGACACCATGTAATTGATCATTCCAATAAGGACAAAAGTTCAAAAGGACCCACAATCAGTAATCACACAAAGGTAAACCATGACTGTTATTGGAAAATCTCAACTTAGGTGGCCTTGATTACAACCTATGAGACAAGGAGAAAGAATAAACAACCACAGAAAAGAGTACAATTTGCATCAGAATTGTGCCAGGTTGTAAACTAGATTACTTATGGTATTTATTTCTTTATATTCCACTAGTCATGATGTCAGTGCTAAGGCAGCTTCCTGGAAGGAAGACCTGTGAGTCTATTGGATTTAATCTCAGGTTTTTCACAGTAATCCACACAAGAAAATCATATAAATTTTGAGGACACTGTGTTTGAAGAGAACAGTCAAACTTGACAGGGTAGATGACCAGACTTATACAGAGACTTGCAATTTCAGTGTCAAACATGGGAGTGCATTTATTTCTGTAAATAGTACAACTAGGATATACGACGAAAATAAACATTTTACCAAATTTAACACTCAACACATTGAACAGCTTCCCATTATACTAGACTATATCAAAAAACCAAACCACTCTGAAAATAAAATGAAGTATTTTGTCATTTCTACCAGGCACCAAATTAATTATTCTTTGAATCATCTTCATTGTTAGAAAAATAAAATAAAATTTACACTGATTTATCTGTCTGGATAATTTTCTTATACTGCAAGGATGCTACTCATATATTCAAAATGAAAAGCCAGGAGATGTTGAAGAGCCAGCTGAGAATTCAGGCACAAAGAACAATATCCTAAAAGTTAATAATAACTGTAGGATTGGGGAGGTAGCTTTGTCAAGAATGCACTTTTAATGCAAGGGTAAGAGCCTGAGCTTGATACACAGAACCCATGTGAAAAGTAAAAAGCAAATCAGTGTCAACTGTGAATCCTAGAAGCTATAATAATGACATTCTTATTGTTATAATGGTGAACTGAATATTTGGAGAATAACCAACTACTTTCTTGTAGGTCCAATCCTCAAGACAGAACTCATGACTGGTACTGTTAACTGAACAACAATAACAACAACCAAATGAGGAAGGGTAGGTCACAGGACCTAGGAGAGAATATGTAACTATTAGTCTGATAAATGGACACAGTACTTAACTGCCCACTAAATACTTACATTTGTTTCCTAAATAGCATAACTCTCAACCCTCCTCAGAGAAGTTTATTACTACAGGAATTAGTGATTAACCCAGAGGATCAACAACTGGTCAAAGTGCAGTGGGTGGCTGTGCGGGCAGAGCTCTAAATAAGCCATCTACATCATACCCCATTGTGGTGATACTGTGTTCCCCAATATATTGTGCACCCTATTAAACTTATCTGGGGTCAGAGAACAGAACAGGCACTATATTAAACATAGCTTTAGGCAGTGGTAGCACACACCTTTAATCTTAGCATTCAGGAGGCAGAGATCCGTCTGGATCTCTGTGAGTTCAAAGCCACACTGGAAACAGCCAGGCATGGTGACACACACCATTTATCCCAGGAAGTGATAGCAGGAAGCAGAAAGGTATACAAGGCATGAGGACCAGGAACTAGAGCCTTGTTAAGCTTTTGGCTTTTAGCAGCAGTTCGGCTGAGATCCATTCAGATGAGGACACAGAGAATTTCAGTCTAAGGAAACAAGATCAGCTGAGGAATTGGCAAGGTGAGGTTGGATGTGGCTTGTTTTGTTTCTCTTATCTTTCAATGTTCACTCCAAAACCTGGTTCCGGGTTTGCTTTTATTAATAAGACCTTTTAAGATTCGTGCTACACCCCATCCACTCAATTGGTATGGGTCATTGCTGAAGAGGGAGCAAAGAAATGATGACCGTCAGTGATGGTGGACAACTGCTGAGAAAGAATGCTTTCCAGACATGACAGGCCATAACATGCACACTCACAGCAGCTGTGACATTAGGCATAAGACCTGCACTAGATGAAGCCAGACAAAATGCCAACATGGATGCAGATCATTCTCCTATTGAAAATCAGTGGCTTTCGGGATGGGGGCTGGGATCAGGTTCCTTTGGACATAGTCACTAATAGGTTGCCCATGTCCTAGAGAATGATACTGAACCCATGCAATATTAACAGGGAGGGAAAAGTTTGTGTGTAGGTTGTAATAGGAAAAGTTGAAGGGGAGGGAGTGGGTATGAGTTTGTTCAAACACAGTATATTCACATTCTGAAATCATTAATTAACTAATTAATTAATGAGAAAATGGGTTTGCTGGTATTCACTTGTAATACCAGTTCTAGGAAGGCGGAGATGTGCCTGTACTTTGGGCTCATTACCTATACAGCATAACCTAATTGGTGAGTTCTACATTGTAGTGAATGACTTCATTTAAAAACATGTGGGTAACTCATGAGTAATGACACCGGGTGTTGGCCTCTGGTCACTACATTTATGCCTATATATGCATGGATACCTGTACACACATTTGCTCATGCATATATTAAACAAGCAACAATAAAAAAGCTATGACACATTAACTTTCTCTATATCAGGATTCTTTTGCATGTTTCACATGACATCTATCATAATCATAAGAACATTTTGTAAAAATGTGGATCATAAGTTCCTTTCAATTCACATTAGTCAGAAAATTGAAAACATCAATCCAGAGGATAGTTGGATGGTTTTCATGCTTTTTAACTCAAATATATATTTTGAGTCAAATGAGTACATATATGCACATACACACATTCCTTTTCATTCTGTAAAAAAAAAAATAAAAAAAAACATCTTCCAACTGGGAGGAAGATGACAGATCAATAGCTTGCATAGAATATTAAAGGAAAATAATCCTTTAAGAGAATTGAAAAAACTTAACAATAGTGAAATTTAGTTATAGTGGCTTGTTCCTGTTGTATTGGCTAGTTTTATGTCAGCTTGACAAAAACTACAGTCAACAGAGAGGAGAGATCCTCTACTGAGAAATTTTCTCTCTAAAATCTGGCTGAAGCCAAGATTGTAGCTGGAATCTCTCAAAAAAACAGCACCCTTCAGCTCCACCCCCACTTAAGAACCCTAGCTACACATGCTTCCTCCCTACCACTTCCTGTCAGCTAGGTGCTGACTCAGCCTCCTGACCACAGGTGAACTTTATTTAATCAAACAAATATAACGTGTGTTTGGATCATTAAAGAAATATTTCAGGGTTGGGGATTTAGCTCAGTGGTAGAGCGCTTGCCTAGCAAGTGCAAGGCCCTGGGTTTGGTCCTCAACTCTGGAAAAAAAATTTTTTTTCATAACGTAAACAAATGTAATAAATCTTAAATTAATATTCCACAACAAAACTCTATTAGATAAAAGGATCAAATTGTGGGGAAGTTAAAATGAACACTTTTTTGTTTTCTTCTTTTTTATTAATTTATTTATTTTTATTCATTTTACATACCAACCATAGTTTCCTGTCCCTCCTCTGCTCCAGCTCTCCCCCACCTCCCCCATCCCACCTCTATTCACTTCTCAGAAAGGATAAGGCCTCCCATGGGGAGCCAACAAGTCCTGGCACATTCAGTTGAGGCAGGAGCAAGTCCCTCCCCTCTCCCCAGCATCAAGGCTGAGCAAAGCATCCCACCACATGGAACGGGCTTTAAAAAGCCAGCTTCTGTGAATTTTCTTAGTTAGTGATCAATAGGGGAGAGCCAGTCCATCATGTGTGTGGTGAAGGGGCTCTAATAGGTCCAATCAAAACAAACATGACTCTGGCTACCCTTGCCCTCCCTCTTCTCTCTTCCTTGCTGAACTATAGATGCTATTCCTAAAGCCAGCCATCAAGATCTATTCCTGTATTTGCCTGCTACCTCCTCTTGAGGTGGACTACCAAGGTTCAGCTATCGAAGAATTGAAGTCCAGCAATCAAAAGCCCCATTTGGGTCACCTAATTAACATGTCAAATCAAAACACCAGCAAATCCTAGTCCATTCTAACAGAGACCTCCTCTTTCTCTCCCTTAAAGAAGCACACCCTCAAAGTCATTTGCTGCTGTTTCCTGCCTGAGTCAGAAATCATCCACTTAACTTTTCTTCCTTGCTTCGTAAAGGATTTCTCTGTGAAAATGGGTGTTTGGGTGTGGTTTGTGCCTAATCCAGGTCTGGAATGGAGCACTCCAGTATGCATGGGTTTCTTCAAGTGGTGCTATCCATGGGCAGGTAGTCCTGGGTTCTATAAGAAAGCAGGCTGAGCAGGCCATGGAGAACAGGCCAATAAGCAGCAGCCTTCCATAATATCTGCATCAGTTTCTGCCTCCAGGTTCCTGCCTTCTGTGATTTTCTGCTCTCACTGGTATTTGCAGAGAACCCTGTAATTTTGATGATGAACTGTTATATGGAAGTGTGAAAGAAATAAATCCTTTCCTACCCAACTTGATTTTTGGTCCTGATGTTTCATCCCAGCAATAGTATCTCCAACTAAGATACTTGTATTTCCTACATTCAAGAGACAGAGTTAAGAGGATTTTCTATGATTTCAAGTTCAACCTGGATTATATAGTGAGTTCTAGGCCAGCCAGGGCTATATTAGAAAAAAAAACTGTCTAAAATAAAACAATCACTAAATTATTATACAAAGTAAAATATCAATAATAGGACAGGGACAAGACTTGTAGGTTAAGTAATGTGCAAACACAAGGAGTTTGCCAAGTTTACTAGTACTTACATAAAAGCTGAACTTACTAGTGCATGTGTGTAACACCAGTGATGTGTTGTGGAGATGACTTTACTGAATGCACAAGCTACAGGTTCAGTAAGAGACCTTATTTCAAAATATAAGGTTGGTAGTGATTTAGGAAGACACACAATGTCTGCTTCCAGCCATTACAAGCATTCACACATGTATCTACATCCACATGAACACACCCAACCACACACACACACACATACACACACACATACATACACACACACATCAGAGAAAGAATCAACACTATAGTGAAAAAAATATGAATGATATTTTTGCCAAAAAATAAGATTTATAGAAAGAAATACATTAATAGTTCAGATTCTATAACTCTGGTTTTGGTTTTAACTACACCATTCAGTATTAATTCCCTTAATATTGTTGCTTGGAGCTCTTCTAGTGTTCAGAAAAGAAAACATATATTGGACATTTTTACATCTCCATATCAAATTCCTATTTGTTCAAGAAATATGTTTAAAACATTGAGGTGATGAAAATGAATTCCATATGGTTTGCTTACATACGCTAGAAGAAAATCTCGTTGCCATAATCTACAGCAACATCTACAGCTTACCTTTTGGGGTACATGTGATCGCTCTGTGTTTCATATACTACTCTGCATGCCTTGCGCTTTCTCTTCAGTCACACGAGTGCATCCTCAACTAAGTGTTTTAATTAGCATGAAAGAGAAGCTGTGAGGCTTTTGTTCCTTTCATGTTTATGACTAATTTTCCCCCAAGTGCTGGAAAATCAGCATATGCTAAGAGCTCTAGGGCAGAAATAAGCTAAAGGAAATCAGTTGTCATCCATGAAAAAGGACCCTGTTCTATGCAGAAAATGACAAGTATTCTTTTATGTTGATCACAGATGCAGATCATATCATTCTCAGTACAAATTAGACAACACAAGCATATCTTAGATACCAGAAAGAACTCAGTTTCATGATTTTAACATCCCACAAATTTGCATTTTGTGATACTGAAATTAGTGAATTATGATGAGCTGTGAAGAAATCAAAGAACTGTCTGAACTAGTCAAATAGTTTAGCTAATTTCACTTTATGTAGTTAACATGCTATTTTGGTAATCCCTTTCTAATTACAATATCATACATTTCGTTGTGTTATTGAAACACATTTAAAATAAATTATTTTCATTCATTATTATTTTTGTTGGTATAATAGATTTAAGAAGGAGACTATATTACAAAACTCTTACTAAATTTAGTCTTAAGTTTTCAAACTCATCACAGTATTAATAAGTAAAACAAGACTCAGAAATTTGAGTACAGTGTATTACAAAAATATAATCCACCTATAAAATAGAACATAAGGACACAAAATGAGTACAAGCTCAGCCTATTTCCCATGCTATGTGTCTTCCTTCTAATGTTCTTTCTTTGGAAGGCAGGTGTTTACATTCAGTAATTAATTCTTTAGAAAACATGTTGTCTAAATTTCAATTTAGCACTGACTACATATATTTAATTTTTTTAAATTATTTTCTAGGTATCACAATTTTTACCCATTCATCCCAAATTATAAAGCATTAGAAACAAAATGACATAGTCTGAAAACTGTGTGCCTATGAATAACGATACAGAGCTTAGACCTAGTACTGTTTTAGTCTCTAGCTCTACCTCTGTTTCTCATACACCAATACACGCATACTAATAGTCACATGTACACTTTACCGATTATGCCAAGGGTAGGAGTAAAGATGGCTGGGCATAAGTGATTATGTCTTCCCTCTTCATGTAGATGGCTTCAATCAGATAATTACTTTCTACCTTGAGGTTGTGGCACTTACTATAGCTGTGATGAAAATATGCATTTCTACTTAACTAATTTTTACTAGAAGAGGGGAAAGTAACATTTTACATTAAAAAGACGCTATTTCCCTGATAAATTAATTCTTCAGCTATGAGTCATAGCACTGCACTTAATTGTTTTATTGACATTGACGATAGAATACTGAAACATTTTCTTTCCTGCTTATCACTTTAGTAGATTGGTCGATTACTTTTAACTGATTAAAGTGTCTATTTCTTACACAACTTTCTTCATGTACTGTCAGTTGATATTTAAAAGGAATAGGCAATCCATCTCCTTTTCATAGTTTACATATGGTTGAAATTTTTGCATGATTTCCAGCCCCCATCCAACAGAACAAAAAAGCCAGGTCTCTTTCCTCTTTCATCATACACTCATGTTTCTCTTGTTTCTAGTGCTCAGTGTTGTGCTCATCAGCATACTGCTCCACTGTGAATTCTGCAGTAGCACCTCTTCACTAGCCCTCACAGTTGCCGGTGGCTTTCTTTTCCTTTCTTCATTTGTTTTGTCTTAATGTTGGAAGTGGTTGTCTTAATTTTATTTCCTGTTGCTGTGAGAAAAATACCCTGACTAAAGCAACATTAAAAAGAAAAGGGTTTTTTTGTTTGTTTGTTTTATTTTACAAACCAAAGTTATAGAACATCATTTCAGGAAGTTAATATGGCAGGAATTGAAATATCAAATAATATTTTTTTTGGTCAAGAACAGACAGCAATGAATTAAACACACACATGCTGGTCACCTTATTGAAGGAACTACATCACCCACAGTGACTGAATCTCCATATTTATCGATAACCTCCTCCCACCACAAATAAACACACAATGCCAAGCTCATCTAGGCAATCAGTTTCTTCTCAGCCATCTCTACACCTGTAGGCCTACTTCTAGCATCATAGCTTGTGAATACCTTTGCCTGGTATGTATAATTCTCATCCTAATTTAAAAAAAAATGTTTTTTTGCAGCAGACAGAGCCCATTACAGAAATCCAAGACCGATTAAAATGCAGATGACAACTGAATGGGGGATGTCAAGTTCTAATTGATACATCTACAACACAATCCCTACACAGAAGGCTTAGTGAACGTCACAGAAGAAGGGAGAGACAGATTGTGAAAAACAGAGGACCTGGACATATGCTATTGGTGAAATTATTAAGGCCACTCCACGTAGTTAAAAGGGAGGTTTATTTAGTGTCATAACTTACAAATGAAGGGATAGGTAGGTTACAGGGTCTGGGGAAGACATGGCGCAATCTGGCGGTATTCTCTGGAGAACTCTGCTTGGTCTACCTCTAGCGTCCAGGGTCCAGGAAGATCTCGGGTCTTCAGGGCCCTCTCTTGGTCCCGCCTTGTAGGCATGACAGTTACAGAAGCCTCAATGGATAACTACAATATGCTGTGAGGAAATGTGTTCTCTAAGTGAAGGAAAGCCACACCCATGGCATCTCAACAGTGTGGCTGTGTAACAATACCTAAAAGTGACAACAGCAATCGGCATGTCAACAACAATAGTGGAAATCTCATAAGCTTTCTTGGAGTCAGAGGGCAGAGCTAGCCACTAGTTAACCCGAGAGGTTTGGAGACCTGTAGACAGAGGGACAGGAAGTGGAAAGGCAGGGCTGAGACAGGATCTTGGGCCTTGTAGACTTGAGGAACGGAAGAGGCAGGAAGCCATTGTGGCTGCTCCCCTGCTTCTCTGATATTTCATGTTTTTATCCTGATATCTGACTTTTGGTTTCTATTGATAAGATTAATTAGGTTTATGAATCAACCCAGTAGGAGGATAAGGGTCCCAAAACCTGATTAAGAGACAAAGACAGTCTTTGCTCCCAGTCCCATGCAGGCTTCCTGGTTGTATACCTTTGTTAATTTCTGGGAATTTGCACTGTACTAGGTTTCTATCTCATTCCTGAGATTCCCTCAAATTCCAGTTGTCTCTTCTAGTATTGTCTCCCTCTATCCTTTCCCTACCTGATCCTTCCTGTTCCCATCCACCTATCTCCTCCTCCACCCATGATGTCTATTCTATTTCCCTTTTCCAGGGAGATTCATTGTATGTGAAGTATCACATGTCTTTCTGCTTTTTACTTAGCTTCTCTGAGTATGTGGATTGTAGCATGGTTATCTTTTATAGCTAAAATCTACTTACAAGTGAGTACATACCATGTCTGTCTTTCTGGGTTTGAGTTACCTCACTCACCCCCAAACTTCCAAACTCTCTGTCTTGGCTTCCCCCAACATCATCTCCAGACCTCCTTCCTCTTACTTTAGATGTCCAGGCCTCCAACACAGGCACAGAATCCCCACTATACCAGAGACCACGTAGACTGGGAGAAGTTCAGGCATACTGCCTGACCACCAACTCCCCTACTCTCTTGGCCTCTGCCAAAGGTATCACAAGAGACTCCTTACTCTACCAGAGAGCAGCCTGAGTTAGAGAATCCCTGCTCTACCAGAGATCACACAGACTGGGAGAAGTCCAGGTAGGCTATAACCTCCCAAATCTTTCTCTATTTCTCTCACTATTTCAGCATCCCCCACCCTGTCTCCAGTCCTGCACCCTCCTCCATGCTGTGCCCTAGCCTCCAAGAGGGGCAAAAACTCCCTTCTCCAAGCAGACTGGGAGAAGTTCAGGCAGGCTTCTGGCCTACCAACTCACCCAGTCTTTTTGGCCTCTACCCACCCTATCCACAATCCCAACCCCCAGCTGGGGCAGAGACTCTCCTGCTCTACATGAAACCAGCAAGTTCACCAATAGCACAGCCCTCAACTGGGGTGTTGACTCCCTGCTCTACCAGAGAGCACACAGACTGGGAGAAGTCCAGGTAGGCTACCTGCCCTCCCACCATATCCCCTAGTCCCACACCCTCCTACTTGCCTCTCCCCCGCCTCCAACTGGGGTGGAGACTCCCCATTCCACCAGAGACCAAGCAGACTAGAAGTCCAGGTAGGCTGCCTTCCCATCAAACGCCCACACTCTTTCAGTATATCTGTGCATCCCCCCGCCCCCCCCCCACACACACCTCATCACCACTCCTGTGGCCTCCTAGTTGCCTTTTCCTAGGCTCCAATTGGGACAGAGACTCTGCTGTACCAGAAACCAAAAAGACTGGTAGATGCTCAGGCCACATAGAGCAGAAGACCAGAGAGGAAACAGGAACCAAGGAACAAAGCACCCATTCAACATAGACAAACTCAGAAATCAGTACCTGTGACTTTAATTATCCCAGACCAAGAAATCCAGAGGCCAGCACAAGAAACAACAGTCAAGGCACTACGTCACCACCAGAACCCAGCTATCCTACTACAAGGAGCCCTGAATACTGCAACACGACAGAAACACAAGAAAAGGATAGTTATTTCTCTATAATCACTTTATAATTAAATAGCATGATGAAATAGTTTGGGGAAGAAAGTTGAGGGAGACTCAGTGAAGAAAGAAAACAGACTATGCTCAGATAAAATATAAGCAACAGTATGACATATTCAGAAAATTATGAGAAATTCAGAATTTCTGGATCATAATACAATGCACAGTGGATAGAGAAGTGTTGGAAAGTAAAAACAGAGAATTATAGAGTGGAGCTTTAGTCCAAAGAGGAAGTGGGGAAAAATGTTGAAGATTCTGATAATGAAAGAAGTATCAGATTAGTGTAATAAATATAAACCAACTGAACATATTGACAAAACTGAAGCATAATTGCAGTTACAGTTTACAAAATTAGAATGTGAGAAATAGTAGAGGAAGTGATTACAATGTTAAAATGTCAATCTAACCAGGTCTTGAATTAAGATAGTGTTTCTGAAGACAGATGAAGGAAGCACAAGAAGAAATATTCCAAACATTTTAATTTACTTGATTTCAGAACATTTTGAATGTGTCAAGAGCAAGGGAGCATGATATTGCTGATGTCTTTTAGATGGTAAACATCACCTGACCAAACTCTCAAACATTATTTGAGATGCTTAAGATTTATGTAAAATTCATATTAGGAGTACAGGATTGGTATAGCAAATAAACAATTAAATGACCTGAAAAGTCAAGAAATTCTGGAAGAATCTGAATATTAATGTCTTTCCTATCCCTTTCAACTCTATTCTACTGTGAATGGTAGACCTTAGCTTTGGTGAGCTAACTGTGCTATTGGTAAGTCATGTTCAGAAACAGAGTGGTACATACTTTTCATCCACACAGGCATTTTCTTCTAAGGTACTATAGGGTTAACTCAGTAAACTCCATAAGAGTTTGAAGAGAGATCTAGAAATATGTCCACAGTCCAAAAATAGGCTTCAGTAATACTGGATGTAAAGAAACTAGAATCCTTTAAGTCTTCAGAAAGTGTGTTAATCAGAGCACTCTCTTAGAAGAGCTCACATACTCAGTGGTCTCTTTATCAGGGGTAACTCTAGGAGACATGTGTCATTGCTTTGCAAATACAATAATTACAGAAGAACTGGAATATCAGTATGGATGTATGCATTCTGGGAGAAATATAAACTCTGAAGACATCCAAGGCCATGCTGAAGGGAAGAAATGAACAAAGTGATCATTGATCAGTATTGCAAAAGAAGCTTTAAACTGGGAAAAATATGATCTTCAGGAAAACATATTTTTGATCAAGAGGTAGACACTGATTAGTTTTAGACTGAGCAATGCTGAAAAATTCTTTTAGTGCCCACAGATAAAATGTAAGGAACAGAACAAAAGGTGTTCAATGATAGTCATCAATGAAGAGTGTGACATGCCTGTAAATAAATTAAGAAAGATGTCTGTGTCTCATAAATAATCATTTTTGACACTGGAATTAATAAACATGATTATTATATGATATGTTCATTTATGAACTGGAAAGTGAGACAGGCTGCATATTATGAAAATTATAAACATATACATATATCTATATCATATTTATATTTTTGTATTTGATTTTTTAATAAAATCATCCAAATATGAAAAGTGAAAGATTTTGCTAAGTATATAATTTTAACAAGCAGCCTAAGAAATAAAATAAATATGCACCTTTATTAAGTCTACTTCTCTTTAATACAAAATAATGATAATGTTTTGACTCCTGCCATATATAAGTCATGGGCTATAGGAAGTCGTTTAGGAAGTTTATATTCAGCTCATATCCAGACCCAAGGGAGTTAACCTCACATGTAAGTTAAAAGCAAATGTGTGGATGCAGAGAAAGGAGCATCTTATAATTAATATGTTTTATGAAATGATTTAGCATATAATAGGAAATTTTTAAGTATGATGTTATATACTTAGTTATATTTGAATATTTGGAGATATCCATTTTTGTCTTAATTGATGTAAATTCTTATGTCAATTAAAACGTTTTCCTTCAAATCATTATCATTTATTTTTCTTCTTGTCCTTCTCAGAAATTATTTTGAAAGCTTACTTCTTCTTCATTTAGTAATAGCCTATGGGGTAAGATTACACAGTAAAATCCATGCCATTTCTTTATTGTTTAATTTAGAGCACTTTTAAATATTTTTCTAGTCTATATTCCCTGCAGCTGTATAACAGGGATACATTTATCTACCTCACTTCATGAGGACAACATGCATGGATGTGGTACACTTACCTATGGCAGAAAAACAAACTCATACACATAAAATAAAAATAAGTATTTAAAAATAAGTTTAGATAAAAATGATTTAAGTATAATACTTTCTTCTTTTGATGTACTATTTATGCAGTCTAAAATGCTTTCTATTGCTCTTTATAGCTAAAAAAAGCTAATCTAAAAAAAAAGATATCCTAATATAGAAATATCTCCCACGCTCATGGATCGGTAGGATTAACATAGCAAAAATGGCCATTTTACCAAAAACTATCTACAGATTCAATGCAATCATTACCAAATTTCAACACAATTATTTACAGATCTTGAAAGGAAATTTTTCAGCCTCATGTGGAAAAACAAATATCCCAGTATTGAAAAAAAATCATGAATAATAAAAGAACTGATGGAGGTATCACCATCTCCAACTTCAAATATTACTGCAGAGCTATAGTAATAAAAACATCATGGTGTTGACACAAAAATGGACATGTTGATTAATGATATCTAATTGAAAACCTAGTCATTAACCCACACATTGATAAACACATGATTTTTGAAGAATAAGCCAGAAATATGCTGTGGAAAAAACAAATACTTGTGATCAAATTGGGTGGCTCACATAGAAAAGTGCAAATAGACCCATACTTATTACCCTGCACAAAATTCAAATTTCAACATAAAACCAGGTACACTGAACCTAATAGAAGACAAAGTGGGGAATACCTTGAACTCATTCTGAACAGAACATGACTAGCATAAGTGCTTAATCAACAATTAGTAAATGGAACCTCATCAAAATTTAAAGCTTCTGCATGACAAAGGATACCACCATCATTAGGACAAAGTGACAGGCTACAAAATAGTAAAATATTTGCACTAACTACATATCCAACAGAGGACTAATATCCAAAATATATTAAGAACTAAAAAAAAAAATGGACCTAAAGAAAACAAACAAACAAACAAAAACATTAAAATGGGGGTAAAGATATAAACAGACTTCTCAAAAGAGGAAACCGAAATGGCTTAGAAACACTTAAATATTCAGAATCCCTAGTCATCAGAGAAATGCAAATCAAAACTACTTTTAGCTTCATCTTAGACCAGTTTGAATGATCAGCATCAATACAACAAATGACAGCTCATGCTAGTAAGAATGTGGAGTAAGGGCAACACTCATTCATCGCTGGTGGGATTGCAGACTTATACAAGCACTATGGAAATCAGTGTGGTTGTTCCTTGGGAAGATGGGAATCAGTATACCTCAAGATCTTGCTATACTACTCTTGGAAACTTACCCAAAGGATGCTTCATGTTACTACAGCAACACTCGCTCAGACATATTTATTTTTGCTTTATTCATAATAGCCAGAAACTGGAAATAGCCCAGATGTCTATCAATGGATGTATGAGTAAAGGATATGCAATACATTTACAAAATGGGAAAAATAATTTGCCACTAAAAAAGAAAATCATGAAATTCATGGGTAAATGGATGGAACTAGAAAAACCAAGAAAGAAAAATATGTTATGTATTCACTTATATGTGGATGTTAGCTGTTAAGTGAAAGATAAGAAAGCTATAATCTGTAGAACCACAGAGGTTAGGTGTTGAGTAAAGGACTCAGTGAATGGGACAGATCTCCTATGGAAGGAAAAACAGAAAGATAATGAGGGTTGACTAGTGGTGGGGAATTGAAACAGGAGGATCAAGTTGGAAGGGGGACTGATAAAGGGCCATTTGAGGGGCTTATATGAAAACCTAGTAGAGTAGAAACTTGCTAAATTATATACATATATGAAGGTGATCTAAATGAAATCACCAAATAATGAGGGAGACAGAGCCTCTACTAGATATCTCTTGTCAACAAATGAAGGTTCAGTACTGAAATGGATTACTTCTAATTGAATTGTTGGCCAATGGGTACAAAAATACAGAACCGCAAACTATAGGATGCTCTTCACAAACCAACAGCAAGATCCTATTGCTGAAAATAACACCTACAGAAGTCATTTAAAGTGGAGAAGTCGATATGGTGCTACCTAGAGCTTTTATTTCTAATTGCTAGTGTTCTTGGTTCTGGGAGGGATTCTGCACACTAACATAAAAGAAAGGTAAACACTAACCCAGTTACAAAACATTAGAACTACAATGGTGCCCTGCTTGCAGGTACATTAGTGCAATCAATGATGCTAAAAGTTTTGTGGGAGTGTTCAACGAATATCTTATTTAAGGCCCTGTTCACAAGATGGATCACATACCTTGCTGTTGCTTTGAGACTGTCTCCGGAACCCAAGACTAGACAGCCCAGGGACCTAAGGAACTGTAGATACCACTGTTTATTGAAAGGAAGGTAGCAATAAAATGACTCCTAATGACATGACTCATAGATCAATGACTCATAGATCAATTCCTAGCTAAGCCATCATCAGAGAAGCTTCCTCCTGCAGCAAATGGGACAAATACAGAGACCCACAGCTAGACAATATGCAGAGTCTGAGAGACCTTGAAACACTCAGCACTAAACGGGATGTCTGTATCTAATGTTTTCGCTCATGGATCAGGAAACCCTGCAGAAGAGGAATCTTAAAGAGTATAAGAGCCAGAGGGGGTAGTCTTCTAAATACAGCAGGGCCTACACACACGTGAACTCACAGAGACTGAGGCAGCATTCACAATGTCTGCATGGGTCCGTATAAACTGGGCCCTATAGCTGAGAGGAGAAGTGAACATATACCACCACCACTAACTCAGAAGCAATCTCCATTTGGTAAACCCTTGCAAATGAAAATTCATTTTTTTTCCGTGGAAGTCTCACTGGGGAACAAAGTTAAGAGTAGGCTACATGACAGTCAGTAGATGGTAACAGGTACTGACCAACAGGTACCAAAGTCAACGCACCTTTGGAGGTTCCTTGTCTCATACTGTTGTATCAGGACTTTTCTTCAAATTTCATGTATTATTATTATTATTATTATTATTATTATTATTATTGCTATTGCCCTATGTGTTTGGCATCTGGTTTTATATTTTATGGGATTGCTAAGTGTACAAATAAATGCATCTCTGTATCTACATTTTTTGCTTGGGATCTTTTCGTTTTGATTGTTCCTTTTGTCCTATTCTGCTTTGTTTGTTTTTATTTTATTCTAGCATATTTTATTTTATTATTATACCTTTAGATGCCTGTTTTCTAAGGAAAGACAGAAGGGTAGATATGGATGGGGGAAAAGGGGGAGGAACTGAGAGCAGTAGGGGAGAGGAAACCATAATCAGTGCATATTATATAAAAATAAAATCTATTTTCAGTAAAAGAAAAGAAAATCATTAGATGTCAAATCTCCAGATAAAGTAAGAAATAAACAAGAAGAAAAAGAGTTTAAAAATAATGTTTTTATGTTTCCCAGAAACTGTTATGGAGTTGGAAAGATTCACACAGGACTGTTTCACACATCACGGTTTTCATTCAAAGATCCATCTGCTATCACGTAAAATGACTTTCCATTTAAGTGAATTTGTGTGTGATTTACATAGTGCTTGTAAAGGACTGAATATATTTGGCATACTTGAACATATTTGTGGTTAAAAATATAAAAATATTTTTCAATCGAAACAAAACACCTTAACAATTTTGTTCTATGTTTGGTTGTGTAAAGACAAGGCAAAGAGACAAAGATTCCATTGTCTACAGAGTGTTTTATAAGGTGACAGGCTAACATCATGAGTATTGGCTAAAGAGCTAAATTCACAAATGCTCTTAGTTTGTATGAAAATGTGTGTAACTACCTTTTTATGTTTCTGATTCTTACTTAAAACTGATAAAAACCATATGTTAACAGTCATTCTTTAAAAAGGTTTGCTAATACCACAGGAGATAACTCAGAGAGAAAATAGGAAGATCAGTGACATTCCATTGTCTATTTTCCTTCATACCTGGGAGAATTCCAGACGAAGCTAACAGTGTTAAACTAGAGAACTGATGAGTTCAGAATTGACGTAGTTAAATAAATTATATTGTATAATTGAAAAAGAAATTCCATTTTTATAAAGTCTAAAAGAGGACAGCTACTATGGACAAGACAAGGTCTTCTATTTGAGAGATTTTTTTTTATTTTATTTTATTCTGTGAATACGAAACTTGGATAATTATCTTCCCCACAGAAAACAAATGAATCATGAAGAACTAAAGTTGCAATATTTCACACACATAATAATAGCACATGCAGCATGATTTTATATGGTCCCTAACAACAAATCACTCTGAAAATCTGTGAGTCAAACTGTGACTCTGATGTTTACCTGTTGGTGTTTAATCTCAAGCAAAGCCAAGCGTGGAGCTGAGCTGGTTGGAATACACAGGCCTTTCTTTGATACATCCCCTTACTACATTTCTTTGGTCTCCATGGCCACAGAACCTTTTTTTTTGTTTTCCAAACTAGTCTTGATCCTCCATCTGCCCCTCCCCCATTTTTTCTTCTTTCTGCCATCACTAGAATATACAGACATAAACCCACAAATGGAGAGAGCAGTCAGTCTCTTAGGCTACTAAGGACTATGGTAGATGAGAAAATTTTGAGATACCTCAAGGTATAATTTTCAATCTCTAGGATCAGACTACAATGATAGTAATGTTAAATGAGAGAGACAAGAGAAAGGAATCACTAGATTATCTATCTTTTGAATAATGAGTATATGTCCATCAAGCAGAAAAAGTGTTAGAAGAGAATCCATGCAAGAGAAAGTACTATGCAAACGCATTGGCTTGGAGGACATGAGATTTGGGAGGTCAATCTTTCTCAAAGCAGACGGCAGAAGAAGATACGTTGTTCGCTAGGGTCTGATTCCTTTTAGGAGCTGGCATGAATCAGGCCTCCTAATTCGTTCAGTATCAGCTGTTACCTCTCCATCAGAATCAGTTCAGTTTCAGCTCTCAACATGATAATGCCTTGTTTTCTACCCCATGTAATTTGGTAGCAAATGTTCCATTATTTGATGTCCTAAGCTAAAGATTTCTGTTGAAGATCTGTAGCCTCTCTTCAGGACCTCATGTACATTTTCTATATAGATTATATCATATATATATATATATATATATGTTCACATATACATGCCTATGTGACTATAGTTTGTTGATAATAACTTACTGTGCACATATATGTGCATATATACTGTGTGTGTGTGTTTAATGTTGGAATTAAAGCAAGATGGAAACATGGAAATGAATTATTTAGCAATTAACTCATTCATGGAAGGGGGACATCTAGAAACAGTGACAAAATACTTCGAATGTCTTTTCCAAATACTTGTGACATACTGTTATAGTGATTGCCAAGTTGTTTTGATTTTTGCTAAGTTTCTGTTTATTTTAAATATTCCATAGTTTGTTGAGGTATACTGATTCCATTTAAACCTTGACTTCCTCATAACCACTGTATTTTAAAAGTTAACTATTATTGAATAAATGGCAAATCTACTTTCATTTTCTAATTTGACAAGCTACCTTAGTATGGACAACTTTGGTTACAAATATCTTCATTTCAGAAGTACTGCAAATTTTTAAAAAATGGCCTTAAAATTGGTGATATAGACCTAGGAAATTAAACTTAAAAATGAGACTGGGGGTACTAATGGAACCCAAAGTTCTTAATCAGAATCTTCACTCTGTCTTCATGAGGTATTGGGGAAGTTTATACTGAGAAAAGAGGGTGTAGCCCTGGAAGGGAAGCCTAGTGGTGTTAGCAGGCATAGTGCGAGTAGATGTCAAGAGTAAAGGAGAAAAAAAAAATTTCCACAAAGTAGCTAGGGAAAAAAAAAAAGCCTAAAAAGACCTTTGAACAGTGGGTCACTTTGCAGACACCTACAACAATGGAAGGATTTCTGGAAGGGAGAGACAATATGGCTTCTAGCTCTCAGCCCGAGATGCAGTGTATTCTGATAGGAGTTAAGTTCTGTGTGATCCCTAAGTTCTCATTTATATGTATTAAAACACACGTCACTGGGAAAATGTCCTAATAGAACCATCTCTACTCCCATGTCTGGACTTATTATCATAAATTTGACCACAGTCATTGGTTGCTTATTTTATTTTATTTTGGTTTGGTCAATCCTACCTTTTAGAATATTTTTTTTGATTAGGAACAAAATTAATAATATAATTACAAGAATGACCACTGTCTGTAAGACACAATGTGGTGTTATAGATTCCCACATTTTCTTGCATTCTATCTGAATATACCATGCTCCTCATTTTGCCCATCACCGCTGCAATGAAGCACACTAACCTGCATACTGTCACATGAGTGCTTGTACCATCTTCTGTTAGCCAGTCAATGTATTTTTTATTGTTTTCTTTAAATAATATGCAAATTCTTAAAATAAATATACCTGTGTCAGGGAGAATCTGAATATTCCACTACAAAAATAGTCTATTTATTAATATTATTAAACTAATATGGACATATCCACATCCTCCCTAGTTCATAACTTACATGATAGTTAATGTTTAGCACTGTATTTTTGTGTATTTATATAGTAATTTTTAAAAACTAAATTTGTTCTTAGATAATTTTCTGCACATACATAATACATTCTGACCACTCTCACTCACCCCTTCTACCTCCCTACAATCCCAGTCTCACTCCTTCCTTCCCAAAAATCTCTTCCTCATGTTCACAATCATGGCTATTTCTTTTGTTTCATAATAGCCTGATTTAAATCAGGGCTGACTGTGTTAACCAGGGTTTTGAAACTATCCATTGAAGCCTGGATGTCTCAGCAGTATGCACATACTTAAAAACAGTGGTCCCCCTTCAGAAGTAAATGGTAGAGTTATATGAACCCTCCCCCATTTTGTGCCTGTTTGCTGATAGGGTCAGTCTTGTGTAAGACCAGTGTAGATGAATTTCTAAATGGTCTTATTAAATAAGAAACACAGAGCCAAATACAGAGGTAATAGCCAAAGAGATCAGATCAATAGCCTCAACCAGCTTTAGCTTACCACCAGCAGTAAGTTCCACAGAGAGAGAGAGCTTCTTCCCATCTAATCCGTGTTTTTATTGCCTTTCTGTTCTTCCTTCTCATTGGCTCTAAGCCCAGCCATATGACTTCCTCACCACTGTCTGTCTATACAGACCTCAAGGTCTCTATGGTTGGTACTGGGATTAAAGGCTCGTGTTACCACACTTGGCTGTGTCCTTGACCACACAGAGACCCTGCCTGCCATGTGATCAGATTAAAGGCGTGTGCTGCCACAGCCTGACTTCTGTTTTATGGCTATTTGACCTCTGATCTCCAGGCAACTTTATTTATTAACATACAAATAAAATACCACATTTCAGCACAAATAAAACATCACCATAGCCCAGTGCAAATAACTACAGATATTGTGAGTGAGGACAGTCGAATGTTTAATTCAAGTGCTCATTTTGGAATGTTATTAATTAACTTCTAAATAATACATTAAGATAAATATAACTCTATGATATATGATTCAACATATTCTGTTCAAAAAAATATCAGTGTAGCAAAATAGCACCTGGAGTGAGAGATGAGGGAAAAATAAGAACAAGAATAAGAAACGTTTTCTGTCTAATAAAAAGAGTATATAAGTATTGTGGTTTGACAGTAATATGTCTGCCACAGACACTGGCGTTTGAACACATGATCACCAGACAATGGCACTGTTTGGGAAAGTTATGGAACCCTTCAGAGGTGGATCTTGCTTGAAGAAGTACATCCTTGGGGTGGTCTTTGAGGTTGTAATGGACTGTCTCCAATGTATATTCTCTCTGTCTTGATGTAATGTGATCAGCAAGCTCTCTGCTTTGTGTTGCTGTGTTTACTCCACCATAGTGGATTGTATCCTTCTGGGTCTGTAGCTCAAATGAACCTTTCTCCCCTACATTGCTTTTTGTCAGGTATAATTTTTTATCACAGCAACAAAAAATATTAATATAGTAAGCCTATATTTAAAAAATACTACTATCTGTACATTTAAACAGCATTGGTACATTTAGTATATAAGTAACATTTTTATACTTTCATATTATCTAAACAAAATCTTTTTATGTGCCCTTGTATCTCCACCATCCTACATATCCAGGCTATTCTCTGTGTCTCAGAAATGCCTGCTGCCTTTGACTCCCTAGTTCTGGGATTATAGAGGTGCAACACCATGTCCAACACCAGGAACATATTTTATTCCAATTCACATACCTGTTGGATTCCCAGAGCTTTCTGTACATTTGCAGTTAGGAATTGTTGATAGTTGAATATTTAAGTTTCCTTTGTAAAATGGAACAAAAGTCTTTGTTCACTGAACTAGTTTTCTTTGCTATGTTATTCACTGCCAGAAAGAAATGGTTTGTTATTGCACTACATGAAGCTATGAAGCAGGATAGGTTTTATGCTCTATCTGCCCTGACTTTGCAGACTATACTTTCCAATTTACAACAGGAAATCCAAACCTATAAAAATCTAATTATTTCATATGGTGGACTCAGCATGACTCTCCCCTCCGCTTCTCCCTCCTCTGTTTGGCTGGGTGATGAGTGCAGTTTCTCTAGGGCTTCATATTTTTTTTTCAACACAGCTAGATTCTGAGAACACACACAGAAGAAAGGGATTTGGCACGCATCTTTTCCCATCTCTTTTCCGTAATTATAGTTAATGAAACTATGTGTGTTTTTTCACTTGTGTGGTCCTCTGGAAAATAAGTGTTTATTTTATTCCAAAATATGTCATTCCAGTATTTGGGTTGGTTCAATATTATTATCTTTTTCAAGAGTAACAAGCAGACCTTTTCCAAAAATATGTTAATAATTATGGTATTAACCACTAAAAAAATGTTGTACTTCAAAATTAAAATTCATTGAGGACCATTCTGCACTGTAATAACTGGGTCATGAGTTTGGGTGCTCCTGCTTAGCATACATTTACTATTCACATGTATTCCCTCACCTAGAGGCCTGATATTTTTAATGAGATTATATCAAAGGATGTGAAGGCTGGAGAGTAGTAACATCATTTTACTAGATAATTCCCAGAACTCTGATCCATTTCAGTGAGGCAATTAAGACTGCTGACTACAATAAATGATACTAGGAGATTATAGAGGTTTCACTCCATGCATGCATAGTTTAAAAAATAATTTAGGTTTACTTAACATAAAAAGAAAACTACCTCCAGAGGGGGAAATGTGGGAAATTTTCATTTTTCAACTTAAGCAAATACATTGAAGTGATTTTCTCTTGCTACATCTGGGTGGCACTTTGGTGCATTGTAATGCTAAATGATTTCTGTGAGGCCTGCTAAAGGAAAAAGATTTTAATTGTTCACTTTTCCAATGTGTTCACTAATATACGTAATATTCATTATGGTTATCAAGTTATTCCCCATGTTCTTTAGCCAGGGAAAACAAATATGCCCAGATGTCATTTTCATCAAAAGTAATATGAATTTTGGAATCTTTCTTCCCGCTCAGCTCACAGCTGCCACTGCTTCCAGAGACAATAGGAGACTACCTGAAAACAAACACAGGAAAATCAAAGTTTGTTGTGGGGAAGAGTTAATTCTGCCAGAGAGGTGACCTTTATCCCCGCATACTCTCTTCATTTTATTTTATTTTATTTTATTTTTTTTCATCAAGCCTCTCCAAAGGGACTCATCATATGCAGGGCTCTATGAAGAGAAAAAGCGAAGCATTGTCCTTATCACCTCCGTCCAGAAAGCGGCGGGGTAATAGGACTTTGTAAGGCGAAATGAAGCCCGGTCTGATGGCCGCTGATTAAAAATTGACTCTGCCACATCAAAGAGGAGTTGAAGGTGAAAATGATGATCACCTCCCTCTCCCAGGGACCCTGCACTGCTTCTTTTATTCAACCTTGAAAGGTTCTTTCTGAATAAGATAATATCCCTTGAGTCCATTCTGCCTTGGCAGCATGGAAAAATGTAGATCAGTCTGCCTATTCTTTATGAAAAAAAAATAATAACAGGATTTTGTTAATGACATAGCACTTTAAAGTGATGGCTTGTACTTGGTAAATGCTGAGAAATTAATTATAATATGCTTCTTAAATTACAGATCAAATTAATTGTAGGTATGCAGCTATTAAAAAGAGCATGGTAAATCTAAGCTGTTGTAACTGTTTTTTTTTTTTTCCTGATTGTTTTCATGCAACATTTCTGCTTAAGTCTTTTGTTTTCATCATATTGTAAAAACACTGAAATTTCAGGAAGGTTGTCATCTGTAGGATAACATCTCTATCTCTATGAGTAAAAATACCTGATGTTTTATGTCAATATCTATTTTGTACCTTATATTATGAGTGTCTTAAGTTACCCATTTGGTAATCTAGTCCCCAGAGTATGGAAAAATACACACACACACACACACACACACACACACACACACACACACAACTATGTATACACATTGAGATACAATCCAACTAGAAAATACATACACCTAAAAGTACCTGTGAAAATAGACTTTTATAAAATATCCATAAATTATAAACATAAATAATATATTTATAAAAATAAAAACTTTGAATCTTTGCAAACCTATCAAAAAGAGGTAAATACTATTTCATTCTGTTTGGAAGACTCAAAGCTTTGACACAGAGGGAAACTTTCTGAGCCTTCTATGTCTTCATTATAGATATTTCTTTCTCTCCTTACTTTTCATTAGAGCAGACACAGTATTTGCAAGCAAGACTTTCCTATCATCCAGGATTCCTATTAATTTTCGTAAGACACTTGTCATGGATTACAATATTCAAAATGTGAAGAGTATCTTGAATTTTAACATAAATAAAACAGGAGTTACATTTTTTTGGATACATGAAATACTTTAAAATGCTATCTATAGGAATAACAGTCCTTATGAAAAACAGTTCATCAGGCCGGGCGGTGGTGGCGCACGCCTTTAATCCCAGCACTCGGGAGGCAGAGCCAGGCGGATCTCTGTGAGTTCGAGGCCAGCCTGGACTACCAAGTGAGTTCCAGGAAAGGCGCAAAGCTACACAGAGAAACCCTGTCTCGAAAAACCAAAAAAAAAAAAAAAAAAAAAGGAAAAAAAAAAGGAAAAACAGTTCATCACTTAAAATATGTGTGTGAGTTCAGTGTTTTTATATTTACATATTGAGCAATGTTGCATACACAGCATGGTTTTCAGTCCCTAAATGATTTTCATATATGATGTGATGGAGTTTTTAGTACCAAACACAGAAATATAGTAATTATATTGTTTGTTTTATTGTTGTGAAATTTAAAATCTTAGTAATGATTCTGGAAAAAGTCATCTTATCATGGTTGATATTTTGATATTAATATAGATATATCCATAGCAGAAAACTACTAAGTCTAAATATTAAATGAGTGTACACATGTATCCAAATATAAAAAAGATATAAATGAAAAATACTGATGATAAGATAGACATATTCTATAATATATATGATATTGATGATTGATGACTGTTCAGGGTGATGTTTATTTCAATATAAATGCACCAAGGAAGTTACTACACACATAATTTGTAATTAAATCTAAGTTGATTGTAAATTTCCAGTATTATATGTTGTTTTTACCCTTGAATCATTCAGATCTTTCAAAGCATGTTAAGAAGACATGTAAGTTAAATTTACAGAAGACAGATATACATAGTCAAGAAACTAAATGTAAACTGAAATGACTGGCCAAATCAGACACAAAGTATGTTGGCAGAGATGCACATGTAAGTTCTCTGACATTTTTCTCTACATTTATAGAAAAAAACATGACAGTTCAGAAAACTATATGGAACAAGCTACACAAAATGAAAGGTCTCTGCTTAGGTTTATGGTACATAGACTAACAATAGCAGAGAATATGTACTAAATTGTGTATTGTTCACATATATTTAAATCTTGAACACAGGAACAATAATGAAAAAACAGTAAAGAGTGGTACATGGAGAGGCTGCATATCTTGCATATCAGATACTTACATTATGAATCATAGCAGTAGCAAAATTGCACTTATGAAGTAGCAATGAAATAGTTTCATAGTTGAGGGTCACCACAACATGAGGAACTATATTAAAGGGTTAAAACATTAATGCAGTTGAGAACACCTGGTTTAGATGGAGGAAAGGGAAGAGGGAAATGAGTAACTACATTTTAATCTCAGAAAGAAAATAACTAATAAAAAGAATCTTTATAGACTTATAACAAATGTTACGTAGGCTCAGACTGGATCAAAGTGGGCCTCAGTACAATGAGTAGCATCCTCATAAAAGCATAGAGATTTTAGTCACAAAGAAGAAAGCCATGTGAAGACTCACAGAGTCATATACACTAAGATTAGCCTTGTATGTGCAGTGGGAGACTGGGATTGAAGAGTGGAAAGGACCAGGTAGAAGCAAAGACACTCCAAAGATGACAAATCACCATTAGTGATGAGAGCTTTCCTTCTGGAAAACTGGAGAAGAGCAAGACCTCAGGTCACCTTGATTTCAGACTTTCAATTTTCATAGCTGCAACAGAATACCTTTCTGTTTGAAAATAAATTGTTATTGTTGTTTAAAACTACCTATTCTTAGAAAAATAAATCCAAGAATTTCAGAACTTTTGCCAATAATGTTAAATTGCAATAGCAACCTCACATTTACTTTGTAATAGCATCTCCATGAATGATGAGGAATTATAGGGGCAATGTGCATTTTGGAGCAGTGATAAAGTTTAGGGTGAATAATCATGACAAGTGCAAATCAAAGTGAAGCTAAGGGAAGTTCAAGAAAATCTTTGATATGTGAGACACAAAAAACAAATGCCAATTCTCACACACACACACACACACATACACACACACACACACACACACACACACACACATATACACACACTAAAATAAATAAATGTGTAAAAATAAAGTATTAACTCAAGGCTTAAGAAATTTGCCGGGCGGTGGTGGCACACGCCTTTAATCCCAGCACTCGGGAGACAGAGGCAGCAGCCTGGTCTACAGAGTGATATCCAGGACAGACACCAAAACTACACAGAGAAACCCTGTCTTGAAAAGAAAGAAAGAAAGAAAGAAAGAAAGAAAGAAAGAAAGAAAGAAAGAAAGAAAGAAAGAAAGAAAGAAAGAAAGGAAGGAAGAAAGGAAGAAAGGAAGAAAGGAAGAAAGGAAGAAAGGAAGAAAGGGAGAAAGAGAGAAAGAAAGGAAAGAAGAAAGGAAGAAAGAGAGAGAAAGAAAGAAATTTTAGGTCCCTTTTTGTTTGTTTTTTATGTTGCTTTGGACCAGTTGGTGAGGCAAAGCTTCGTGATACAGATTTATGGTAAAGCAAAATTTTTTTTACCACATGGGGGCCCAGAAATGGAGAAAAAAAAAGACAAAGAAGGAAGCAACTGGATTTCCATGAACAAATCTTCAATGACTTAACTTCCTCTCAATTGGCTCCATCTCTCAAATGTTCAACAACTCACTCCAGTAAAATAGCAGAGGAACGGGCATTCAGTGCACCACCTTTGGCAGAATGTGGAAGACCACTCATCTCAGCTCTAGTAACAATGCTCAAGTAGATTGTTAGATAAATATGTCCCTAAGTAAGAATGTTTAGGTCTCAGCTATGTACCTGGAAATCAATATCACATGACTATGGATAAAGCTATAACCCAGAGAGATGGGTCATTAAGAAGAGATGCTTGCATACATAAATTTGGCAATCTGAATTAATACCTGAGCAAACAACTCCCATATATACACAAAGGGATACAGAAAGAAAAAAGAAAGAAAGAGAAAAAGAAAATGAATACAACCACAGATAAAGATAAAAATTTCATGTAATTATTTGGAAAATGAAAAAGTAACCATCCGTTCTATAATATTGATGTTGTTTTATTCCAATTTCTTAAATATTTAGAGCACTTACCTAAAATACAGAAATACACTAAATTAATTAATTAGTATAATTATTAATTACACTAAAATATAGAATTACAAAAAAGTCAATTATGTCAGGAAAGAGTGTAATTTTGCCTTTTGGATTACCATGTTCCTGTCCATTCCAAGACATGCCATACTCTGAATATAATTCTCAGCTATAATTTCAAAGCTATTTTGTTAGAAGTGCAAGAGTGTACAGATAAATCAAAAGTGTACAGGTAAATCTTCAGATTTCTGAAGAATCTTATCAAATAATCCAGATAGAACAGCCTACTTAAAACTGTCTTTTCTAATAAACCTAACATCCAAAGTATGTAAGGCAGATAATTCCCACAGAAAGTCAATGTTCAGGAAATTCATAAACTATAAGCACATTTTTTTCTACAGACATAAACTATTATTGGCCATAAATAATTTACTCCGGTGTGGCTTCACCCTTATCGAACCAATTTGTCAACCAGGACCCCATAGTGTGCAGACACAGCCAGAAAGCTGTGTCTCAACTTGTCTCCATTGTGCTTTTCAGTTTGGTTCCAACATTTCAACCCAGGATGTTCACTCTTCCCTGAACAGTGTGAGTGCATTTAATTACAGTCTGACATGTGTATTTGTGAGAAACAAAAGGCTATAGACCGAGGGTGATGATTAAGTGTTCTACTGGATAATTGCTTAAACTACTACTTATATTATGCTGCATTATCTCTCTTGAACAAAGTGATTATCAGCCTTTTGTGTAGTGATTATACAATGTAAGTGCAATCTTGCTGTTTTAACTCTTGTCAGAGTTTATGTTTAATACACTCCCATTACAAGGAGGGGTGAACCTTTTGGTATCCTGTCTTTCATTGAGAACTCCCCTAGAAACAGGCTCTTCTGACTTTCATTTTGGAATATAGAAATCCTTCTTGTCTTCTGGGGAACAGACATGGTGATACAGGAGTCAGGAGGAAGATAAGAGTCCTAATACTTTCTATATGCTTAGCTCCAGCTGTCATTTGTGCCAATATTATTTTAAAAAGCTTCCTTTAAAACTTATGAGAAAACTGGTAGTTGAAACAAATTATTTTTTGCATTTATAAAACTATAGAAAATAATATCACAGAGTACACTTTTATCAATGTATGTGGACCTACATCATTGCATTAGAAGACAATATGGAGCACATCATTCAAATGACTTAATTACTTTTACTTGGTAACAATGTATTAAAGAACTTTGTTCTTTTCAAGTCTATTCATCTTTACAGCACATTGTTTTTTCAAAAGCAAACTTTCCCAATCTCATCACATTTTTTATTTATTTAATATTTTTATTTTAAAATTAACTTAATTTCACATATCAACCACAGATTCCCCTGTCCTCCCTCCTCCCAGCCCCCCAGCCCTCCTCCCTAATCCACCACCCATTCCCACCTCCTCCAAGGCAAGGTCTCTCCAGAAATCCACAAAGATACCTCCACTGTAGACTACTGGCAATCATCGCATTTTTTTTTACTGACATTATTGGCATTCAAATAATAGATGTCATAAGATCAGATTATATATTAATATACTGTGGCCATTGCCATACAATAAACTGCATATAAATAAAATATTCTATGTGATGAGTATTGAAGTATTTCTACATGTTTTTAGCATCACAATAATCAAGACAACAATGGATACATATGTTCCCAGAGTTTACATATGCTTCATTGTATACTCTTTCAGTTTTTCCTGCCTTTAAATATTCATGTCTGTCTTCCAGGAACCTGTGATCTTTGTTTTAATAGTACACACTCATTCATAAATTCTGTATATCTAACTAAAAATTTGGAAGCTAAAGTTAACAGTTTATCTAACTTTCACTCAGCATCCCTATATTTAAGATTAATACATGAACTAACCACAGAACTCTTCTAGACCTTCAAGTAAGAAATAGCACCAATACTGCTCAAACTCTTCTATAAAATAATAAAGGAATGAATATTTCTAAGTCCCTTTTATGAAACATTGTTATTCTGATAACGAAACTGACAAAAATTTAACAAAAAAGGAAATTATGTGCTAATATCTCTGATGATCATTGATGAAAAATTCTTAAAAATACGTGCAAATCAATTACAGATAGCTTCTTGGGTATGGATGCCTTTGTGTCTACTTCTCCTCTTTAATGGAGTTTTATCTTGGTTAAACTTGTGGGGATCCTGCGTGTGTGGTTATAGTCTAGGAGCTAAGGTATATAACAGTACTGTTTTGTCAGGAAGTGCTTGTGTCCTTGGAGTTATCCACCTCTGGATCTTACAATATAATATTAGATGTATAAATGTTGAAGTAGAGTTAAATTTATGCCTGGATAATGATATTACTAAATGTAGAAATGGCCTGTGATAAAATCTGACTCCCATTCTTAAAACAGTCCTGGAGAGAATAGGAATAGAGGGAGCACATCTCAACCCAATAAAGATAATATAGAAGCCCATGACCAACGTCTACAGTAATTTAAAACAGTGAAGAAAAAAAAAACTAAAGTAGACGTCAGATGATTGAAAGACTTCCTATACTCAAATTTGAATACAAATCTGCTAAGAAAGCAGAAAAATATAAAAGTTCGTATAAAATATCAAAGACCCAAGGTAGCCAAAACAATCCTGAACAACAAATAAAAACTTGCTGAATGTGTCATCTTAGCAGATTTCAGATTATACTACAGAGATATCACACTAAAAGTATCATTGTACTTCTATAAAAACATATTCATTTGCCAATGGAATAGAATGAAATTGGGATCCATGTATAAGCCTACACTTCTACAACTGCCTGATTTTTGACAACAAACCCAAACATACAGAAATAACAGCATTTTCATCAAATAGGGCCAATAAAACTAGATAGCTCAAGAAGAAAAATTAAAATGGGCATTTATCTCTCCTGTTGCATAAAACTCACTTCCAAATAGATCTATGATCTCAACATAAGACCTCATACCTTGAATCTGATGGAGCAGAAAGAAAAGAATATCCTTGAACTCATTAACACAAGGAAAGATTTTCTAAACAGGACCCTGACAGTGTAGGCATTAAGAGCAATAATTAATAAATGATACCTCATGAAACTAAAAAAGTTTCTTTATATTTTAAATTCTTTTTCATTTTACATACCACCCACAGTCCTCCTTTCCTCCCCTACTCTCACTCCTCCCACCTTAACCCCACTTCTCTCCCACCCCACCCCACCCCATCCATTCCTTACAGGGGGTAAGACCTTCCTTGTTGAATCACTATGGGCTGATATACCAAGTTGGGGCAGGACCAAGCCACTCCCCTCTGCATCTAGACTGAGCAGGACATCCCACCATAGGAAATGGGCTCTAATAAGCCAGTTCATTTGCTCAGGATAAGTCCTGGTCCCACTTCCAGGGGTTCCACAAACAGATCAAGCCACACAACTGTCACTCACATTTGGAGGTCATAAACATGATGGGGAAAACTATAGTGGACTCTGGACTGAGAGCTGGGGAGATTGCATGGGGCATGAACTAAAAATGTTTCTATACAGAAAAGGATGCCATCATTTCAGTGAAACACATAGCTTATAACATGGGAAAATATTTATCAGCTATACATCTGCCAGAAGCTTAGTATTTAGAATATACAAAGAGCTAAAAAAATCAAAAATCAAACAGCACAATTAAAATGTAAGCATGGGACAAAACAAAACATTCTCAAAAGATGAAGTACAAATGGCAGAGTATTTTTTTCTCAATATTCAACCTCTTAAACAAGGAAATGCGTTTTAAAATTACTTTGAAGTTGTACCTTATCCAGAGTGTCTCAAAAAAAACCAAACTAATGCAAACAAACCAAACCAAACAAATAAAACAAAAAGCACCACCAAAAATGAAATAAAAATATGGCAAATGTTGGCCTGAACAGGAGAGAAGGAGAACATTTAGTCAGTACCCAAATAAATCTATATAGTACTACAGAGACACATTTGTTTTCATTTTGGTTCTTATTGGTGTAAATATTAAGGCCACTCCACGTAGTTAAAAGGAGATTTATTTAATGGTGTAACTTACAAATTAAGGGATAGGTAGGTCGCAGGCTCTGGGGAAGGTGTATCACAGTCCAGTGGTGTTCTCTGGAGCTCTGCTTGATCCACCTCCACCATCCAGGGTCCCGGAACCGAGAGAGTGCCCGCCGATCCAGATCTCAGGTCCCCAGGCACCTCCCTTGGCCCCGCCTTGTAGGCGTGACAGTTGCCGAACTCTCAATGGGGGTTGGAACTTCCAGATCAAAGCTGGAATGGCTGCCCACTACAGGTTCTATTCACAATAGCCAGAAAATAGAAACATCATCAATGTCCAATAAGTAATAAATGGATAATGGAAATGTAGTATATACATTCAATGGAATGTTGTTAGCCAGTTATGTGAAATTTAAAAGTGCCTACTCACTGCTGTAACATTTCTGCTACTATGTACCAGTATATCTCATAGGTAGGTCACTGTTGTAGGTCACAGAGTTTGCAGATGGGTGATACTGATTATTATTTTTTCCCTTATAGTAGCATCAATAGTACCATCTTTTAGTTGGGCACCAGATCAATTTCTCCATGTTCAATGACATAAGTGGTGTCTTCAGCAATAAGGCTCTACTCTCAGATTGTGGTGGGTAACCAATAGTCTTGGAAGTAGCCTGTGATGGTTTAGGGTTGTCTATGAGACCTCTTTTCCAATGACTCAACAAGATGTAAAACATCCCTTGAGTTGGAGGTTGTACTTCTTGTCATAAGATGTCAAACTGGAATATTGCCTCCCCCACTGTATAATGACTCCATTTAAATTACTTTCATATATGTATATACTTTAGAAAGCTTCCAAAGTAATAGATTCACCTGTGGCTTTTCAAAAGTTCTTTAAGATTTACTTGTCCCTCTCTATATTTCCTCCTTTATCCTTTAACCTCCCATTCCCCTTTCTGTTTAATCCTCCTTGTCTTCTTTCCCTGTTATCACTGGACTAACTATATTTCCTATTCCTTGGAAGATCACCTACTCACTTCTGGTTCCTTAGTAGCTAGCTAACCTATGTGATTATTCTAATTGAAATACTCATATCTAAATCTAAAAAGCTATTTTCAATTTATAAGAGATATTATGAAATGTTTGTCTTTTGGGGGTCTGAGTTGACTCACTCAGAATTATTGTGTCTAGCTCCATCCATTTACCAGTTAATTTCAAAATTTCATTTTTCTTAACAGCTAAAGAATATGGCATTGTATAAGTAAGGCACACTCCATGAAATGGAACCCATTCCTGACACCTTTAAAGTGGCCAAGAACCTGAGACTAGATAGGTTCCTAGGGAAAATCCTGCTATTATTCTGCTGAATAAGCAGTAAGATGAATTGTAATGAATATACCCATAGAACAATAACTCTCTAGTTCCTCATCAGAGATGCCTCTTTCAGTAGATGAGAAGTAGAACGTGCAGAGAGTGAGAGATGTTGGAGCATTCGGCCCACTATGGGATGTCCTTATCTAAGACTCCCATCAAGGCTCAAGTGTAGCAGGAATCTTAAAAGTTCTTATTAATAAAATCAAACCTGAGGCCAGTTATTGGGGTGAATGCTGAAAGATCAGAGAAGCAGAATAAGCCACAGATACCTCACCTCTCCAGTTCCTCATATGATCCTGTTTCCTCTGACTGGAAGCTTCTGTGTCCTCATATCCGAATGGCTCTCAACTGAACTGCTGCTCGAAAGCCTGAATGCTTAACCAGTCAAAAGCTTCTAGTTTCTGGTCCTCACGCCTTATATATCTTTCTGCTTTCTGCCATCATTCCCTGGGATTAAAGGCTCACTTTCTGGAATTAAAGGCGTGAGTCACCATGCCTGGCTTTTTCCAATGTGGCCTTGTACTCACAGTGATCCAGAGGGATTTCTGCCTCTGGAATGCTAGGATTAAAGGCGTGTGCTACCACTGCCTATTCTCTATGTTTAATATTGTGACTGTGCTCTTCTCTGACCCCAGATAAGTTTATTAGCATGGACAATATTTGGGGAACACAATACCACCACACTCAAGGATCCATGTGGAAGAGGAGCTGAAAAGACTGTGTAAGCCAGAAGTTGTGAGTGACTCCAGAATGCAGACAGATACAAATTCCAGATACAAGAGGACAGGTACATGTAGCAAGAGTTTTCCTGCCTGGCCCACAGTCAGGACAAATCTCTCTCACCTGCCAGTCCCATGGACGCTCAGACTCGACCAAGTAAACACAGAGACTTATATTGGTTACAAACTGTGTGGCCGTGGCAGGCTTCTTGCTAACTGTTCTTATAGCTTAAATTAATCCATTTCTATAAATCTATACCTTGCCAAGTAGCTCATGGCTTACCGGCATCTTCACATGCTGTTTCTCATCATGGAGGCTGGCAGTGTCTCTCTGACTCAGCCTTCCACTTCCCAGCTTTATTCTCCTCCTTGTCCCGCCTACACTTCCTGCCTAGCCATTGGCCAATCAGTGTTTTATTTACTGACTAATCAGCAACACATTTGCCATACAGAACATCCCACAGCAGGTACTCACATGAATTTACAGAGACTATAGCAGCATGCACAAGATCTGCCCAAGGCCAACCCAGACAAAATCCCAGCAAAGAGAATGGAGCAAGGACACAAAGTCCCACTCCTGCCCAAGAAGCTATTTGCAATCAATACCTTCTGGGAAAAGGAAAATTAGTCTTCACCTTTTTCCTTCAAATAGAACTTGCAGGGACTGGCCTTGTTCTTTTCCTGGGGTATGCTTCTTTCCTTTTTGGTGGGGAAGAGGTGCATGGTGACTTATACTAATCAGAACATTTTAAGATGCAGGGTTAGGTATTTAAGAATGGGTGTGTACTTTCTTCTGTAAAACAGAAATACACATAGCTGTTTATTATCAAGGAGGTTCTGCAATTAAAGCAATGCCTTTTACTAAACCTACTTCAAAGGTCCTTTATTATTCATCTTTATTCACAAAGCACTTTTTGAAAAGTATTTGACAAATTTCAATTTACTCCATTTTAGACATGAACAAAACTAGTAGGGATATTGGAGAAGCAGAGAACTTGTCCAATAGGTTGAGGTCATATCACTTACAATAGGGATTTGTTTTAGTTTTTGGAGAGTTTCATATGTTTTTTTTTTCCCCACATTTATATTCTCTACTCAACTCTTCCAGATCCACCTCCCTTAATTACCTATTCAACCTTGTATCTTTGTTACTTTTAGTTCTTCTAGACCAATTTTTGTTGCCAAAAACATTTTAAAATGTGTGATCTTCCACTGGAATTTAGTCTACTTACAAGGAACTACAATCTTAGGAAAAACTGTCCTGCCACTGGGGAAATAACAACTGCCAAGAATCCCTTGGCTTAGAGCTTAGAGTGGTATTGTGGTTTTAACTCTCCTCTCTAGGATAGGAAATAGTCTGGCTTGGGATCATGCAAGTTTTGAATTTACTGTAACAACTGCTGTGAGGTCATATGTACAGCTGTCCTGCTGGGTCAAGAAGATACTGTTCCTCTGGTCATCAACGGCCCCTAGCTCTTACGGTTTTTCAGTGCCTGCTTCCACAGTGATCACAGGGCCTTGGAATGGGGTCATTACTCCTTAAACATTTTCATCTTTGAGCACTTTTTGCATGAGAAATTTTACATGACCCATCTTTACATTTACATAAAGTAGGCATATAAGTAAACATTAATGAGGACTACACAATAATATTTTGATTTGAGACAATTTTTACATGTATACAATCTTATAATTAAAGACAGCAACAGGCTAATCTGATGCAATCTTCAGGATAATGGATAGATGTGTTTGTTTACTTTATATAAGTATTGAATTTTGGCTGAATATTTGATACTTCACGATGTAGGATATTTCAAAGTTTTTCAGACTCAATTGATATTCTTACTTCATAATTATGGATGCTGAAAACTCAGATTCACTCACACATACAGCAGAAAATGATTGTGAGTCTGTTCAGAAACTGTTGAAAATTTTGTCATAATCCCAAGCCATAATTCGTTTTATATTATTTTTTATATAAAACTCAATCTTTCAAATCAAACAGCAGTTTTTTAAAATCAGTTGTTCTATCTCAATACTATCTATGGGTTTGGTGATTTAACACTTAAATGTTAAGAAATGATGATGAACAGAAAATACATGACACTTGTTTTTCATTCTTATGCCAAACACTTCTGTAAGAGCAGAAATTTATGTATGGTAACAGCACTGAAATTCATAATTCATGATATTTTTGGGTGTGAGAGAAGGAATTACATGCAGGGTTCTACACTGGTATGCACTGGTGTGTGGCATAACAGCATTAGACTTACAGAGTCCAGAATCCAGTTGTTCAATATCAAGGCTGCTGTGAACTGACACAACACTTAGCCATCTTTTGAAATCCCCACATCCATCAACTCATCAATACTCACAGCTTAAAGGGCTGAAAGTGAGAATGCAGTCCATATGGGCAGGGACTTTCAGAGGGACCTGTCAGAGTTCATAAGCAAGTTTCAAAATTCACTGTTTAGCTATCTCCTACAAGGAGACTTCAGTACTATTTATTTATTTGTCTATACTATGTGAGTAATATAATCTTATGCACAGGATAGGGGTTTTAGAAGGAAACTTTTAAATAATGAATGTACAGTGCTTGAAATACAGTTCACTGTGAGTAGTAAAACTTCAGTAGAAAATGGTAGCAAGTCTACTATATCAAGGGAGAAAAATGAGAGAGGGCTCTCAAATAGAAAACGTGGGGTTGGCTAGAGGAGAAAGTGTCATCATCGGGCAATCATCTATGAGATCTTAGCCTCTGCAGGTGAACAGAATAAGGGTCACAGTGTATTTGTAGGGCATAAAACCTGGCGACTTGGCATAATGACAACTCAAGATGACATAGGTAGAATACAGTTTTAGATTTCTTCAAAGATCTCCCCTCTGCTAAATTCGCCATTCTTGCTGACACTCTTCTCATTGCTTCCACTTATCAAAGCATTGATCTTCAAGTCATATTTGATTTATAGAAATCCTTTGCAACTCATTTGCAATCAGTCAGTACAATGTCTTTCTTTTTCCTTTTCTGTTCTTCTCTAGCACAGCATATCTCCACATGCTCTTTATCCTGATCTTAGAAGTACCAACAGACATACAGGAGATTATGAGACCTGCATTCTAGCCTTAACTACCAGTGCCTTGTACCAGAGTGTGCCTACATATTAAATGGGAGTAATCAAAGGATCTCAATTCATGGATCAGCAGGGGTGCCAGGTGTGATTACAGATTGGAAAGCCCTGTAAATGTCAGCCATTACCATTATCATCAGCAAAGGTGGTGGCTTTTTTCTCTCTGGTTTAATTTCCTCAGGTTTTCATCTCTTCATCTTGAAAAGGACGTAATTATAAAAGTCTCTCTTTACATTATTGTGAGGTTCAAAAGCAATGGTGTATGAAAAAAAAAATGTAGCCAAAAGAATTTTAATAAGATCATTGATAGTTACTTTAAGGTCATTAATGACAACATGACACAACTATTAAAAAATACACTGATGATAGCTGGTTAATGTTTTCTAACAGAAAGTTGAAAAAGGTACTTTATGACGTACAAATACTGTGTGTTTGCATGCAAATGCTTACTCTCAACACTGCTGTTTGTGCCAAAAGGCTTTCTTTTTCTGATATTGCTACTGAAGTTACCATATTTCTTCTATGAAAATTGGGTGGATATGTGATTGAAATCCCTCAGAAACCTTTGTGTTGTACAGGCTTTATCTTAACAGCCTGGGTTTAGGAGCTTGTTTTATTTTTACGGTCTTATTTTTAAATCAGACTTTCCATTGCTAAAGGATCGTTTACTATTTTCATATCTTGGAAGTTTTCCCTGACCCAGCACATTCTTACAGACTCCAGAATCAGGAAGTTTTAGTTTAGAATTAGGCATCCATCTCAATGTACTGTAACAGGCTAAAAGTTAATCCATGTAGATTTTCAGAGGTAGAGATTTAAATTAGGATTAATTAAAATTAAATTAAATTTAAAATGTCAATGTTTCCTTCATTCAAACACATTTCACATACTATGCGACCTTTGAGATCAGTGAATGGTTACCACACTGAAGAATGTACATAGAAGAATCTCCAGAGGTTAAACTCGATATCCTTAGATTTGTCTTAGGTATTTGAAATGCTATAGGGACAATATGCAGAAAGGCCCATTTCAATTGCTAATCCTCACCAAACTCCATTTATACAAAGGAGGGAATTCTGGGAATTTTGAACATTATGTTTTTTACTTGTAATAGATATTTATAATATTTGATTTTTTTATTAGAAAACCATGGAATGTACTCAGTATTCTTACTGTATGAATTTTACAACCTGTAATTGAGTATATGATACAATATAAAACTTCAAAGTATATTAAAATAGTAAAATGGTAAATGTGCATATGCTGAGGGATGTCTTTCTGTATGCTGTGAATATGTGTGGTTCCCATTGAATAATAAATAAACCTATTTTGGCCAATGGCAAGAAAGCTTACAGGCAGATGAGAAATCCAAGTAGAGATACAGAGAGAAGAAAGGTGAAGTCAGAAGGGACGCGAGTTGCCACTGAAGGAACAACAAGATGTCAGCAGTCCAATAATGCCATGGCCATGTGGCAACATATAGATTAATAGAAATGAATTAATTTAAGATGAAAGAGCTAGCTAGCAAGAACCTGAAGCCATAGGCCATACAGTTAGTAATTAATATAAGCCTCTGAGTAATTATTTTATAAGCAACTGTGGGACTGTGAGTAGGAGAGATTCGTCCAGACTGCTGGGAAAGGCAGGAGCAGAGAAATTCTGACTACATGCATATATGTACATATATATATGTACATACATATACTTAATATTTAATTACTAGAATGGTATCCTTAAACACTCTGTGGGTTTCCATATTAAGACTGTGTGAACTCTCATTTGCCATTTTGAAATTAGATCAGAACATTTACATACTACTTATATCTAAATATGATAAAACTTAAAAATACAGATAGTAGCATACTAAACACTGCATTTTATGATCAATATTCCTTGAAAAAATTCAAATGTCAATGAAATGCCTCACTGAGCATTTTAACCCATTTTATATCCTTAGGAACATTTAATTCATTGAGTTGTTCACCTGACATTTTTACAGATTGCTTTGATTGTAAAAACGTCATCTTAAAATGACATTTTTATACTGTCTTGGTCTTAAAAATATCAAATGGGGGATAATTCTTCATTTGAAGTTATTAAACATGGCCATAATCATAAAAATGTCATTTTAAGATAATTCTTCATTTGACCTTTTTACCCTTACCTACTCTTTTCTTCCTAAAATTTGATATTAGAAATGAAAGTTAATAGAATTTTAAGGCTGTACTTAAAAATTCAAATTGGGTTTCACTGCTAATGTTGCCATGGGCTTCAGGAAATGGTTTAGTGAGTCAGCCTTACCTAGAACATTTCAACAGACGTGTGTGTGTGTGTGTGTGTGTGTGTGTGTGTGTGTGTGTGTGTTGATAGAAGTGGTGGAAGATTGAACAAACATTGATAACCAATTGTTTAACTATGGCTTATTAATAATAATTACTCAAAACTCTTTCCTATATTAACCTTTGCTAGTATATTATACTCTGTAAGCAAATCATATTTTAGTCATGTTCTTTCAGTTGATGTCACTGTGTATGTAGACTTCAGGTAATGCAATTGCACACAATTATATTTTACCCAAATTCTATGCCTTACTTAACCATAATATTTATTTGGCTACATATACATTTTGTCCAGAAAATATAGAAATAATGGAATACAATATTTGGGTTTATTCAATGACTTTTCAGTGTTTAATAAATATACTCACATATGTAGAAAATTGAATAATAATACTTTTAAGATATATCAATCATTCGTGTGATTGTAACGTGCATGGCTAATTCTATAGCAATTCTGTGAAGGGTATAGTATTATACTATGCTTAATAGGAATGGAACTTTATTGATTTTTTTTGTTTGTTTGTTTGTTTTTTGTTTTTTCGAGACAGGCTTTCTCTGTGTAGCTTTGCGCCTTTCCTGGAACTCACTTGGTAGCCCAGGCTGGCCTGGAACTCATAGAGATCCGCCTGGCTCTGCCTCCCAAGTGCTGGGATTAAAGGCGTGCGCCACGACAGCCCGGCTAGGAATAGAACTTTAAAAGAGAGGAACCAGCATTTAAGAACAGGCTGACACAATCATTCAGACAAGTTAGTTTTCAGTATATTATTCAAAGCAACTTCCTAAATGTCAAGACAAATGTTCTCTCCTGCTTACCTTCAAGATTAATACTTAATGATCACCAATACGTGGTGTGAAGAAAGTAACCAAAGTAATTGACATGATGAGAAAAAAGAGCCTGTTTTACTTGTTGAGACAAAGCAGAACTGACACCTTAGAGTTACAGGCTCTGCAGATGCCATGTTCTGTTGAGGTTGCAAGCATAAAGGAGAAAACTCACAATACATGTACTTACTCATTTTTCATTATTTTGTTATGTCTGAAGTTGTATATCTAATATTTTAGAAGAAAGGGGTTCTTCAACAGTCATGAGCATGTTAAATTAGTGTGAGAAAAGCTCAGGCCCACAGAAATTTAGTACTATAGTAAAAAATAATGTCTACCATAGGACTCAGCTTTATCATTCCTCTGCTTTTGCCCAAAGGACTTAACATTCTACTTGACAGATATTTGTTCAGGAGTGTTCTTTGCAGCTTTATTCACAAGAACTAGGCAAAAGAAACAATCTAAATGCCCTTCAATTTATGAATCAATAATTAAATTGTGGTATATTTACACTATGAAATACTATTAAGCTGTACAAAAATATGAAATAATGAAATTTATAGATAAATGGATAGAACTAGAAAAAAATCATAGAGTAAGGTTTATCTAGACCCTGAAAGAGAAACATCATATATGTATAAATATATTCTCACTGCAGTTTTCTAGCTCCAAATCTTCATACATGAGTACATATTCAACAATAACAAGAGAAAACAAGAAAATAACAGGAGACAATTGATGGGGTAGAGAAGTGGGAGAACAATAGAGAGGAAGAGTAGGGTACATTGGCTTGATAGGGACATGGGTGTGTAGTGGTTTGAAAGAAAATGACCCCCAAAGGGAGTGGCACTATTAAGAGGTATTGCCCTACTGAAATAGGTATGGCCTTGTTGGAGGAAGTTTGTCACTGGGGAGGCAGACTTTAAGGTCCCATTTTGCTCATGCTTCTTTCAGTGTGACACTTAGACCACTTTCTGTTGTCCTTGAGTCAAGATGTAAGAACTCTCAGCTTCTGCTCTAGCACTAAGTTTGCCTGCATACTGCCTTGCTTCCCACCATGATGATAATGGACTAAACTTCTGAACTGTAAGTGAGCCATCACAATGAAATGCTTTCCTTTAGAAGAGTTGCCATGGTCACAGTGTCTCTTCATAGCAACAGAAACCCTAACTAAAACAAGGAGTGTACCAATTAGAGATGTAGAGGGGAAATAAATACAGAAGGATGGAGAAGAGTAAAATAACAGTAAGGTTGTTTCAAAATCAGAAAGAATAATACTATTAACTATTTGCCATGTTTCTGGAAAAAATAACATAACACACATAATTTTATATATAAATACATATATAAAGTTTACATGTAATTTATTCATCTTGGACAGACCATGCTACCTACAAGTGTCAAAAACCACCAAAGAAAACCCCCAATACCAGCCATTAAAATCTCTGTTTGAAGTTGATGATCAGTATTATCCAAGAGACTGCCAAAACACATAAGCTTTTGCTCTTACCCTTGCCTGTCTCAAGGGGTAGAAGGTAAGTCCCTATGGCTGAAGACACCATGCACTTCAGACCCGAGGCCCAGAGGCCTCTGAAATGAAACTGATTTAAATACCTACCTCCTGAGTACTAGTGCTTTCACAGTACCAGAAGGCACCTTGTAGGCTTCCAAAGAAGAGAACCAACCAGCAGTCCTACCCAGCTGTGATCCTATGAATGAAAACAACAAAAATGACCAGCATGGTACAATTATGGTAATGGTGAAGCAGCGGCACACATTCTTTGGCAGTAACCAACAGCTCTCTAACTGGACTTAAGACCCACTCAAAAAGAGGAAAATCATGCCTCATACTGGACATCAAGCCAACTACACAGGGCTAGTGAAATCATATGTCTTACAGAAGAACCTACAACCACCGCTTTACTGAACTAGCATAACCCGTGCCTACATACTAAATGTTTGTTCTTAGATTCCCAATAAGTGTGGTTGTCATCCTCCATCAAGGAAACTTATCTTTGTAACAGATGCCGTTCATTACAGAAAACCACAGCCAATCAAAATGCAGAGTTGTGGAGCCCAGTCCCAATGGATATTTCTACAAAACACTCCCACAACTAAGGTTCAGAAGTGGACAGAAAGATTGTATCTCCTAGTAATGTCAGAAGCTACATACCCACATAGTCTCTCCAACATGGCACCCCAAAGTGAGCTGAAGAATGACAACAGCAGACATGCCAAGTAGATGGGAGAAAACCCCCAAGGCCTGGGCTTTATACAAATAACTACAAAAATCAACAAGTTCTGAGAGTGGGAGATTAGTCTTCCTCAAGGAAGAGCACACAAATTGTTTATCCAGTAACAAATGGCCAGCACTGAATACATGTGTATAATCAGGATATATTTAAGAATATATATGCATATATATATATATATATATATATATATATATATATATACACATATATGCTCATATAAATATATGTATACAACCACAAGTAATGAAAAAAGAGACCATTTATTCAAAAGCATGCAAGGAGAGGCATATGGCAGCATGTTGAAGAAGATAAGAGAAGAAATTATGTAATCATATTTGAATGTTAAAATTAAGAAACAAGCTGGGTGGTGATGGCGCACGCCTTTAATCCCAGCACTCGGGAGGCAGAGGCAGACAGATCTCTGTGAGTTCGAGGCCAGCCTGGTCTACAAAGTGAGTTCCAGGAAAGGCACAAAGCTACACAGAGAAACCCTGTCTTGAAAAACAACAACAACAAAAAAATTAAGAAACAAAAGGAAAATAGATATATATTTTTAATAAAATTTAATGAAAATAGGAAATGGGGATATTTAAAGACCAATCTTGGGGTACTCGTATGTAGTGTGATATGCATATTTTTCAGCTTTAATGGCACTTAGGACGTTATTCTTCCCCTTCTGCTCAGGTATATGGTGGTGACTGATAGCCCTGGCAGGCACTGAGACAGGCAGAGAGTGAGGCATAGGCTTGAAGGTTTTCTCTATTCTTTCACATTCTGATCACTGGATTCAATATGAGAAAACCCAAAGCTACTGGGATCTGGATTAATTATGGTAAGATTTTGGGTAATGGATACCATATAGTCTTCAAAGTAAGGCTGATTTAGACAATCTCATTAGACTATGCTAATATTCTTTTTTTTCTTTCCAAGAATATTTCTTCTTCAAAAAGCAAAGCATATACCTTGTGATATTACTACCCATTAGCTCAAGAAAAGCTGTTGCATGGTGTTTTCTGCAAAGACCTCAACAGACGTCTGTTTAAACCAGATACAGAGTTCCTTTCACAGACCAAAGTCACATTTTCATCTCAACACACCTTGGTGAACAAATAATTTTGTTGAGTTTCTTACAGGAACATAGAGCCTACACTATTTCTGTCTGGTAAAAGAAAATAAGATGGTTATTAATGCTCTGTTCAAACACCTTGAAGAGGCCTCTGTGCTTCTATCACAGTATGTCTGTTTCCTCAGACCTGACAGGATAACCACCATTACGAAGAAGCAGTCACTTGGTGTCATAGTCATGGAAACATTCAAGGAGCAATTTACTTAATGCTTTCTACTAACTATGTCTAAGATTCATTGAATTAGATAGCATCAATGAGAAAAAAATGATGTCCTGAAAACAAAGAGTACAACCGAATATTTTAGGGCTAAGTCCAAGTTCTAACACTGACAATATACTAGCCTTAACTAGTTATCCCCAATATTTCACCACATGAGGATAATAATAGTAATATTTATGGAAATTAATGTTTAGTACATATGAGAAGAATCTCAGTGGAACTGAATAAAGGCCAAACATATTTGGAATATTGAAAGAGAGAAACATTATAACTGAAATTCATGTTAATGTCTTGTACTAGCTGTACAAAGGGAGACTCAATAGGGAAAAAGTCACCTTAAACTATATAAAAAACTCAATTTGCACTGTGAATGATCTCAGCAGATGTTGTGGTATTGACAAGAAAAATGCTTTTAGGTATTTAATAATTGTGAGCCAGTAAACCAGAGAAAAATTTTTGTGAACTTCCAAATTAAATACTAATCATTTATTTGAGAAAATGGAATTAGAAAAAATTCCACATGAATTATTTGTGACATGATGACAGATTATCAAAATATTATACACCAACACAAAAATATATAGTGGTGATTTTAATGACCCCCATAGTCTCCTATAGTTGAATCTTTCTTCCTTAGTTGGTGGAACTGTTTAGGAAACATTAGTAGGAATGACCTTATTCGAGGAAGTGTGCCACTGGAGGTCAAAAGCTCATGCCAGGTTCAGTCTCTTTCTCTCTGCTTCACGCTTTTGAATCAGATGTAAGCCCTCAGCTACTGCTCAAGTGCCCTGCTTCCCTGTCTGCTGCCATGCTCCCTACTATGATGGTCATGAACTGACTCTCTGAAACTACACTCAAGCCTAAATGCAATGCTTTCTTTTACAGGTTGTCTTACTCATAAGGTCTCCACACAGCAACAGAAAAGTAACTGAAGCATATCCCATTCAATTATCTAAAATGCTATAATCAAATATGCAACAGAGAATACAAGGTCAACTGAGAACTCAACTCATCAAATCACAATAACAGTGAGAAAATGCATCAGAACAGAGCACATCTAGAGACAGTGGAAAAGAAAGCAAGCAGGGATGAGTCATGGGACTCTTTGAAATGTCTTTCTGAAATTGTGTGCCCCTGGTTTGCTGATGCTCCTTTACTCCCAAATATCTACAGAGCCATACAGTGTTATAGAAAGTATGCAATGTGAATGTTAATATTTTTCATGAATTTTACAGATCCCCAAACCAAGTAGTAAACTATATTGGTTACTATAAGCTTTACTGGAGACAGGATGCTTGAACATTAGAAAACAGCATGTATTAGTAGTAAAATGTATTCTTTTGTTTTCTTGTAGAATACATGAGAAAAGCTTTTGATTATGACCTTCAATGTGAGCCATGCAAAATTAATAAAATAGTAAAAATACAATAAATTTATAAAATGTACAGTGTAAGAAATAATACTATTTTGTTCATGTTAGACAATAAAAATACAAAAAGAGAAGTAACATAAATTTTGCAAAGGAATTGGAAAAAATTAAATATTTTAAATTTAAAAAAAAATTTAAAATCTTGTTAAGCATCATTGCAAATGTCTGCAGTTCCAGAATTCAAGAACATGAGAATCACAAATTCAAGGCCAGCCAGAGGTATATAGCCAGATTTAGAATTATAAACACAATAAAAACCAAAAACAAATAGCTTGTCAAGTTTAGTTAAGAAGAAAAACCATACTTGTAGATCGTGAAACTGGTTCAATTCTATGTCCATTTCTAAATCTGTAATTTTTAATGTAAAACCATGTTGGGTGATATTGTTAATATTGTTTTTGTAATCTTTGAGTCTCCAGGGACTACCTATCATAATATCTGAAGGTGACATACAAGCTGCTTAAAAACAAAAGCAATCAATAGTTATATTCACTTATGAACTTCAAAAATGACTAGCATGTCAAGATATACCCAGGTACACAATAGTGTTACTTATTTCTTGGGGGTAGCAAATAGTTTTTTTAATTCAACTTATGACCTCTTCAAAAGGAAGTCATGCCTGGTACTAGAAACCTAGTCAACTTTCTGATTGGTGATGCTATGGATCCCAAATGAGAACTTACTTCTGCTACATTCCTAAACCAGCATAAATCCTAACTACATACTGAATACTTATCCTTATACCCACAGATAAGGGTTATCTCTCTCCCCTCATCAAAGCTATTTCTTTTTGTAATGGATGTATACAATAGCAGAAATCTGCAAGAGGTCAAAATGCAGAAAACAATTGTGGTATGCCCAGCTCCAGTTAACAGACCTTCTCTACTTGAAGTTCAAGGAACATCATGGAAAAGAGTTTAGAAAGAATATAAGAGCGAGAAGACTAGGACATCTGCTATAAGACAGTGTCTTCTATATGTAGCACAAAATCTGCATTCACGAAATCTAGGGGGAAAAAAAGAGATGTTGACTAATCAAGATATGCTCAATGACAACACTGGTTGCAATGCCAACATGAATGGTGGAAATCTCTCAAGACCAATTCCCCAAATGAAGATCTATTTGCAATTAATGGTCTCTGAGAAAAGGAGGATCCGTCTTCCCTAAGTACAAGCCCCTTGATAAGTTAATCCAGTTCTAAGGTGTCAGCACTAAACATGCATAAGAGTAATGCTAAATGACTTAGCAGATGATGACTTAGCAGATGTGTGTGTGTGTGTGTGTGTGTGTGTGTGTGTGTGTGTGACAATAATTAAAGAGGAGGAGATCATGAATTAGAATGGGAGTGGCTGTACATGGGAAGAATTCAAGAGAGAGAAGGAGTCGTAGAGAAAATATAAATAAAGTACATATGCATGAAATTATTAAAAAGTAAAAATTTAAAGAAAGAAAGGATATATGTATAAAATAGGTCTAATTAATGATACAACCATTTTCCTAAACACACCTGATTTGTTAATAAGTGTGTGGATTCTAACCTAACAAAAGGGCAAATGGAATAGATTTATTAAAAATATTAAAAGAATAACAACAATGTGCCTTCTTCTAAGCCTAGCAGTTTCTATAAGAGTACAAATGTTGACTATTCAGTGCAATCCAGAAACATTCTTACTGGTGTTTGCATTCTTAATTTCTTTCTAATGGCCTACTTTTTGAAAGATTTTAAAAAGTAAGATATATGGTTTATACTTGATCTCAAGGAAAATAAATGACCTACAATCTGATAATCATAAATCAATAAATTTAGATATAAACAATGAAAGTTTTGCTTCTAAACAAATCTTAATGATTTAAAAATCCATATTTTTGAATATACTTTGGACGATATTAAAAACACTGATATTACCAACATTACAGAAAACAATGAAAAATAGAACATGTGTTGTTGTACTTGTTTTTAGACTGAGTCCTACTATGTATCTCTGGATATACTGGAACTTACTATGTAGACCAGACTTGCCTGAAACTCACAGGGATCCATCAGCCTTTGTCTCTTGAGTGCTAGGATTTAAGGCATGAGCTACCAAACCTGGACAGAAGAGTTTAAAACAAAACTATATCACAATAAAACTTGAAGAACCTATATTAAAGAAATATTTGTGGCTATGAATTATTTTACAAACCATAAAACAATCTTTGAATTTTTATTTTACACACAGAGAGATTGTGACAGTCTGCACAAGCCTTGGACATTGAGCTAGCCAAGACACTTTATTGAATGAGGAGGAATTCGTGATGTCCTACCCTTAACTAAGAAGGTACTAGAAAATGGTGGCTTCTAGAGGAAAGAGAGTCTATTTTCTTTAGGGATGCAGCCCAGGAAAGGCCATCATGCTCCAATATATGATCCTACACCTATGCACATCCAGGCACATCCTGGCAGCACTTGGTGATCTCAGTGGGTATCAAAAAAGGAACACATGGAAATTAGGAGGAAAAAGCATATGGCAAGACTTTGGGAGGAGTAAATGGGTCAGGTAAAAATGATAAAAAAAATGTATGTATAGATTAAGTACTCAAATAATGAAAAATTGTAAAAGGAGGATGAAAGGAAATTTATCAACTATGAGATAACTCAGTGCTCATGAAGAGTATTGAAAGAGAATTTACAAGCATTAACTTACTATACCAGCATAATCTCTTACAACATTCTAAAGATTGTCCTTATAGCTGCAGTAAGTACAGTCATCACCCTTCCTCAAGGGAACTCCTTTGAAACACTACAGAGAGCCACAATCAATCAATGTGGAGAGTTGTGGAGCTCAGTCCAACGGATACATCATCAAAACATTCCAGGATGCAATGATTAGAGAACATTGCATAGGCAGAGAGATACTAAGAGCCAGAGGATAAGGGAGTTTTCTGTGAGACTGTGTCTTCACACAATATCAGGAGCTACACCCAGAAAGACTCACCAATATGACTGTCCAAACATAAGCTAAGCAAAGATGATACCAATGGACATGCTAAAGTGGGTGGGCAAAAGCCTCTGAGGCCTCAACCCTCTACAAACATCTACATGCAACTAAGGGATGCTGGGAGCAGGAGGATTAATCTTTCCAGGGAAGAGTGCACCAATTGGTTATCCAATACCAATATGTCATCTGAGATGATATATATATATCATATATATATATATATATTAGTATATATATATACTAATTTATTAAGGAGTGCTATGGGGAAACAGACTCATGGATACAGAACAGGGTATATCCAGTTGCAAAATCCTTCCATTTCCCAAAAGGTGCTGGGGACCACCAATGCGATTATTCACACTGTTTCATGCCACCTGACCTGGTCTTCACTACTCAAGCAAGAGTGAGACCTCCCCTCTCTCTCCTCTTAAGTAGTCACATAAGCAGACAGGAAGTCACGCCCCAAGGCTTATACCTCAAAGCTATTGGTAGGACGAATTCCTACAACAGTCATCCAGAAAACATAACTACAAGTAATACTGAATGGACTAAACTGGCTGTATTTAGGATACACACACACACACACACACACACACACACACACACGCATATGCATGAGATGACAATTTGTATAAAAAATGTAGTCATAGCTGGGCAGTGGTGGTGCACTCTGGAGGCAGAGCCAGGCAGATCTCTGTGAGTTCAAGGCCAGCCTGGTCTACAGAGCAAGATCCAGGACAGGCACCAAACCTACACAGAGAAAACCTTTGGTCATAAATTTGAAAGATGGTAAGGAGAGATACATGGGAGGCTTTGGAGGGAGGAAAAGAGAAGGAAGAAATTATATACAATCTTAGTTTTTAAGTTTTGAAAAATAGAATTATTCTTTCTGAGTTCATAAAATAACTTTCTGTTAATGGCACATTAAGAGACAAACAGATATCATGATGTCTTCATTTGTAAAACAGAAACAACAAAATCCCTGTAGGGGTGTATCATTACATTTTAGTGTAAATGACAATGACAGGAAAAATATTGAAGATGCACATGAAATTGTTAGAGAGGATTTAGACCATGGTTTGAGTGAGGAATAGAACATGACAGGCAGAAAGTCAGGGTGAGAAATGCAAGAAGAGAAATAATCAATATAAAAACTATAAAAAGCCAAGAGAAATGGAAGTAAACAAGTGCTTTTGTCAGGGAACAGCAGTGCAAACTTGAGGAAGTGGCCATGCAAGGAATGACCCGTGGAGGGAATGGCAAGAAATGAGTGAGCTTCCTTTGAGGGTCTGGTAAGTAAAAGGTATACGCCCTGAGTTTTCACTAATTGAGGGAAAGAAAGAAAGCAGTTCAGGGCTTGACTTTTATTTGGTGTAAAATGGAGATTTGACACATCAAAAGCAGTTGCAAGAAAATGGATCACAAAAGGGAACTACATGTGTGTTCTCTCTGGTGTGTAGTACATTCATGAGTGATACATTACAGAAGCCATGTAGTCAGTAAATGGGGAATCAAACCTACAGTCACCTCAAGTATCTCTACAATACCCAGTTGAGTTCCAAAAAGTATATGTGCTACTCCAGACAGGATCTTCCATACTATAATGACATGTACCTGCCATATAACCCCCAAATGCCATACACACCCAGCAGCTGTCCTCCACAGGTTTTCTTTCTATGGGTCAAAGGTGGAAAAGGTGGCTATTACCTGAGATATATAAAATACGGAGGCTTAGGAACATCTCATTAACTTCCTAAACGTCATGTTACTATAGCCATTTTTACATTTGAGGTTTTCTGTTTCACTATTTTACTAGAAGAACAGATCAATTTACTAGGCTACTTCATATATTTAGCAGCAATACTTGACATATGAAATCTAATGATCATTATGGTAAATAGTTTTCCTTGCTTCTTTTCTCCATGTAACTTATCTGTTCACATTTGCATGCCACTATTAATTAAAGATCTGGTAAATTATAATAATATTTCTGTGGAATTATATTTTACGTCTACATGATAACCAAAACAATTGAGTATGATTCATACTCTAACAATGAATATGAAAGTAATAGAAATTGTCTCACTTATTATGTAGTCTGTTGCTGCACAATTATTATGTGCAGTTGATGAACATTTGAATAAGTGTCATAATATTCTATATTCAATTAGAACAACAACACTTATAATTACTATCACTATTATTCATACCAAGTTATAGCTGGGTTTTGTGTCTTGTAGGGAATGACTGGAAGAATGAATGTTCATCTCAGTTTTATTTATATATTTCTCTGGTGTTTTAAAGTGCAATTTGCATGAAATATAAACAATGATTCTCCAGCATATCTGTAATCCAAAAGAATGAAGTTTGCATCTTCTGGATGATTGGGAAAAGGGATTACTACTTCGAAACAAAAATGGCACGTATAAATGAGGACAAATGAATGTATTTTGTAATTTGTTTTGCCAATAAGGCATTTTGTATTCTTAGTAAGAGATGAATGTGGTTGAAATGAGTAAATGATCAACAAAAAGCAGTGTTAGAATATATCTGTAGATCTATTGATCCATGTCTTGAAATGGAAGCTTTATATAATTACCAAATTATTCAAGGTCTTATAAATGACTATAGGAGAGATATAGACATAAAGTTGTTTCATCAATTAGCATATCCATAAATATAGTTACATTGCTATGGGCACTCTTAACTTGAAGGATGAGAAACAAAAAGGCATTCTTTGTTAATGGATCAGGCAAAAACATTCTACAAACACATATGAGATACAGGCTGTAAATATGTTTGGTCTTATATAAATTTGCCATCAAAAGGTTTGAGTACTTCAAAGATGGCCAGACACCACCTAATTCAGTTGTTTATCTGCCTATGAGAAATTATAATATAAATTGGACCACTCTACCCTTTTCAATCTCAGAAGGATTCCTCCTATTGGCATTAGTAAAGATCTTCCAAGTGCCTTAAAATAACTTACTTATATAGAGACCTTCTAAAATTTAAAGGGTCATATTCTATAAAATGTTGCATCCTAAAATGGACTTAATTGAAAAAATGTGTGCAAAAAAGATAAATTAATCCTTTTCACCATGATTCAGACCAAAAATAAATATTGTATCTCTAGTCTGCTAGGGATCAAGGAAATAAAATACAGATGATTGTGGCCTTAAGGTTATAAACTTCTGAGTTTTACTTCAAGATGGTCTAGAATACATATACATTCAGCATAAATTATACTTCATATTTAAGTTTTGAGATTTACATGGACCAGAGATGTTTAAAATAGACCGTCTCCAGTGATGCTATGTAATGACAATGAGTTACCACTCTGCTCTCTAGCATCTACCTGGTCATTCAGGCACATTGCTTAGACTCTAGTATTCTTTGTTGCTAATCTATGATGTTTACAGATTAGATGTGTTAAATGCATTTATACATTTGAAATACAAATCTATACAAATCTCTGGACATAAAATGGATAATTTTTTAGAAACTACATTCACTGTTACTACTGTATAAGCCATCAGGAATTTTATTTTTAGTATCCCAGTCTCTATTGAGTTAGAGATATAAAACTTTTTCTGGAAAGAAATAGCCAAAGACTGACTTACATACTCCACACACCCTGTTGTTTTATCTGGTCCTATTGGTGTGTACATCCTTCATTTAGGGTGGTATCTTGTAAGCGCTGGGAACTGCAATAGGACTAACCTATGTGTTCCCTCACTCGAGGGTTAAAGAGGGACCAAAGACTTGTATTTCTTTTTTAAAGGACTGTCATGTCTCTCTCACATAACCACTTAATCTCCTTTGTCAAGAGTATGTGGTGTGTGTGTGTGTGTGTGTGTGTGTGTGTGTGTGTGTGCGTGTGTGTGTGTGTCTGTGTGTGTCTGTGTGTGTGTGTGTTTTCCCCACAAAGTTATGCATATTTTCTACATCTAGAGAATATTTTTTCTGAAAAAATAATCTTTGCCTGAGAGGGTAAAAATATTAAACTCCAAGGAGTTTACATTTACAGAGTGTATATTTTGTTCAACTTTAAGTTTTATTTTGTGATTTTCTTGTGCCTTATCAAAAGTGAGAGTTCTGACACTTAGTTTTTCTCCAAAAAGTACAAGTTAGAAAGTTCCCAACTGAATCATCCAACCATCAATTTACACACCATTGAAATATATTTTCTTCATTTGTAAATTATCTTTTATGGTAAGAATATTATATACTATATGTAATGAATGCTTGGAGTTTTATGCTACAATGACCCTCTCTTAACCACTTGATCCTCAGCTCTGATGAAATATTTCACAGAATTCTCACCCAATAATACCAACTCAAGCCTGAAGTGCATAGCCCAAAGAAACTATAAAGATTTACTCAGATGATGGGTAAGTTTACTATAGTATATACATGTACCTCAATAAATATCCTCATAAGGAATGATAATGCCCAGATAATTCATACTGAATTTATAGTACTTGTACACGTCTAAGGCCAAGACTGCACTGCAGGGTAAGAACTCTAATGAGAAAAGTTATTGTTCATATTCCATGTCTCATTTTCACTTTGCTTGAATCAGTTAAACTAACTGACTCTTAAAAAAAGAATGGGAGCTATTACAATTCAGTATGATGCAGAAATATGGGATATCATTTGTTTTATTTCTTAGACAGCAATATCCCAAATTTAGGAAATTTGATAGCACAATGAAAATCTGTCTTGCGTTAGATCTACAATGAGATATGATTCCAAAAATCAAAAAAATATACTTCTCACCACAATTCATTCTTTAACAATTTATTTGGTACACTATTATCTTTGGGGGAGTTTTTACTTATTCAGTGTGAAGGCTCATTTTCTCAGCCAAAGGTTAGAGTAATAGTATTTATTTGAAATGTAAATGAAGAAGGCGTCCACCAAGGAATATATGTTTCATTGTGCATTTGTCTCTAATCAGAATGCCCTATGAATAATGTAGTTTGGCACCAATGTCCTCATTAAACAAGTTTCCCATTATTGCACTTTCTGATTATAATCTCCTCATTAAACTTCTTTTACCATTCCTGCTGATGATCATTCATATGCTTAAGTCTTCAATATTAATCTGAATACACACACAGATAGTGTCCTGTAGATGAGAATCAAATTATATTGATGACCAGATGTCCTTTAAATAAAGGGTTGTTATCTATTGTATGTCTAAGAAATGGCATGGAGTTGAATTGTTAGACTGAGCTAAAAGAGAAAATAGGTTTCAAACTACTCTCAATTTATATCCATCTATGAGGCAATTTCACAATTATGCTTGATTGACAGCAACAGCCAATAAAGAAAGTGATGACCAGAGAAAAAGAACAACTCAAATAGATTTTAGTCTTGTTATTTTCTTATTTATTTACTCATTTATCTCCAAGAAACATAGACTCACACATTAGAATTTATAACATTCAGAGACCTGTATTTAGCCATGTGAGATCTTAGAAGTGCTATTCTCCCGAACTAGGATGTAAATTTCAATGCTATAATCTACAAAAGAAACACATTTTCATAAATTTAGAGGGAAAAATAGTACATTTCGAATTCTTTAAATTTTGGCGAGATTATAAAAACACAAATAGAAAGTGCACATAAAATCAAACATAAGATGGATGTACATAAGCACACCACACACACATCCCTTTCCCTCATACAACACTTGTAGAAGCATTCCTTCTTGAAGTTCCTAAAAACAGCTTCCTGCTGTATTTGAGGATCAAGAAAGTAATTCCAATGATGGGGCTTTTCCATATGTACTTTTGCCACTTCTCTTCACTTATTGGAAGAAAGATGCTCATCCTATCCTCTATACAATTGTGTACACTTTGCCTGGACATGTCAAAGCTGTAGAAGGGACAGAAATATGTACAAACCATCTACAATGGATACTTCTGAGGAGGGTGTTGAAAATTGAAAAATGATTCTACCTAGGATTAAAACTTGCTGATTAAAACTTATTTCTTGAAGACTATAATTGTAATTATAAGTTTTAATATTTCTTTTTTGTTTTGGTGTTTTTTGTGTTTTGTTGGGGTGTATTGTTTTGTTTTTTGTTTGTTTTATGTTTTTTTTTTTTTTTTTGGCTTTCCCAAGACAGGACTTCTTTGTGTCATAGCCCTGGCTGCCCTGGAATTTGTTTTGTACACCAGGCTGGCCCGGAACTCACAGAGATCCTCCTGCCTCTACCTCATGAGTGCTGGGATTAAAGTCATGTGCCACGATTATCTGGTTTAAGTTTTTGTATTTCCAAAAGGTGTTTCTTTTAGTATTTTTTTTAAAGTAGCACAGATTTCCAAAGTTCCCTAAAATAAGTAATTTTTCATATAAATCTTATTAAATGACTTTTGGACTATCATTATAAATCTTTTTAAGTAACATGTTTTGTTAACATTGTTCATAATTAGACATGGTTTTTTTTGTAAGCACTCCACTAATAATAAATTATTAACTTTAATTTTCTCCATGTGATTTTCTTGTTTCTTTTCCTTTAGTGATTTGTATTTTGGGTATTTTTATTCTTTCTTTTTTTCTTTGACTTTTTTGATGGGTTGAGAAATCCTCTGGGTAATGTTAGTGCCTAAATGGAGAGTCGTTTCTTTCTAACTCCATTTCTAGGCAGTTACTATTAAAAAGAAACACAAGGCACACTCAGTGTTTCTCTTGCTGTTATCAGTTTCTTTAGAAAATACTTCTCTGTTATTTAAAGCTCAGGCTTTAAGATGCAGAGATATAAAAATAATTCCTCTATTAATTAAAGCATTCATCATTTACAGAATCATTTGCAGAGCTAGAAACCATACTAAACATGTTCAATGAATTACTTTACTCAATATGATACAGCTTGTATTGTGTTTTCAAATGAGGAGAGCATGAGGATCATTGAAGGTACATAACTTGCCCACTTTAAGTGGTAGAGTTTTGATTTGAAATTCAGTCTTTCTTATTTGAAAAAGAAAAGATAAAGGACTTTCCTACCACACATTTGCCATTTTCACTTTAATGAGTATCATTAATGTGCGTGTAGTAAATTTATTTTGAGAACATTAAATCAAGTTTTTTGTCAATAGGGTACAGATGCCCCACAAAAACACCAAGCTACAAACAATGACATATTCAGACAACCTGGTGCAGGCCCATGCAGGCCCTACTCATGCTGCTTCGGTCTGTGTGAGCCCATATGAGGCCTGCTCATTTGTCTCAGTTTTTCTGGTGTCTTATATCTCCTCTGACTCCTACAATCTGCCCTTACCCTGTTAGCTTGGTGGTTTTTTGGGCCTCCTAAAGCTGGGAGCTGGTATTTCTCTCACGCTGTTGCCTGCTCTTGGGACTCTTGTCCTCTTTGTGTTGCCTGGTCCAACTTTGATACGAGGGGTTTTGCCGTGTCTCACTGTATCATGTTTTGTACTGATTGGCTGTCATATCTAGGAGAGCTGATCCTTTCTGAGGAGGAAATGAAGAGGGGGAGAGGGGAGGTGGAAGGGTAGCTAGGAGGGTTGGACAGAGGGAAATTGTGCTTGGGATGTGTTGTATGAGGGAAGATCTATTTTCAGTTTAAAAAATATATAGGGCACAGATGTGATAGTCAAGTTTGTAGGCAACATTGAATTTACACAAAATACTATATATTACCACTTATGTACACTATACTTTGTTTTTAAGAGCACAGTGGGGGAGTATTTCTTGGATAGTTAAACTAAATTTAGAGAAATAAGATTAAACTAATACTTATAGTGAACATTTGTTCTGGAGAACAGTAATGTGGTTTATGAGATGATGAAATGTTAGGGACAATGATGAGCTTCATAAGCAATTGAAAACCACCTAAATATCCATTCAAAGTAAACAGCAGGATGGTGTCCAATCACAGTCCAGTTGCAGTAATAGGCATCTTACATTGATTAACTGGGCAATGCTGTGGTCCAAGGTCTAGGCAATTTGTGCTATGCGGGGACAATTTAAAAGGCATCCAATGTTCAGTGAGGCTATAATATTGCCTGGGGTATAAGGTACAACTCAGTCAGAGTTCCGTTTCTGTGCTGCTCGTTCCTCTTCCATGGTCACTTTGATAATGTGGCTGCTCAGGCATCCATCCTAGTGAGGCTGTATGGAAATTTCCCATTTGGAATCAGCTTATGAAAAATCCAGCTTTCTCCTACTTTGCTAATATTTTACTAAAACTTACCCTGTCAGAAAAATATCCTTTTGTAATAAAGTATCATGTAGTTATGGTGGATCACACAGGTACCAAACATATCCATACCACTTTTTATATAAATCATTGGTGCCATGAAATCAGTATTTACCTTTATTTCTAGCCTTAATTCCTCCTATACCCTCTGGAACGTCAAGCCCACACAATATGAAAATCCCTTCACCACTGTTTTTCAGTGTGCCTTTGAGTCCATTGCAGTATAACACCTACTTCAACTAAAGGCACTTTGCAGCTAAGGTAACCTTTTTTAATATCATCTGTGCCAAGGAGGATGACTTTTTTACGCTTGCATTGAATAGGTATTAGATGTTTACTGCACAGGAGCAAATATTCTTTGGCTTTGGTTTCTTTTGATACAATGAAATATCTGGAGGCAAATGGAGCTGATGGCCAGGAACACCCCATGCCAATGGGATACTTCAAATTTCAAGAGGCTCCATTCTCCACTGCTTTGGATAACTTGTTATGAGATGATCACGAGCAGAGATGGAATATACTTGTTAATTTCACATGAGCATGAAAGGGAAGTCATTGTTAACACATTTTCAGTTATAGTCTACATGAACAAAGCCACAGCAGAGTGAGGGTCCTTCAGATGATTGTCTTTATTTAACTGTATGTAAGAATGAAGTAATTATACTTGTACAATATTCTCTGAGACAAATTACAGTAGTGGTTTAGGGAGCGAGTACAAGGAAATACAAGTTAAGAACTCATTAAAGCCTCTAGGTAAACTAGCAATGTATCTTTTTGTACACCAAAGCCCTGGAGCAGCCATTATATTTCTTGTTGTCCTGCACTGACACAGATGGAACCACACTGCTGAGCAGCCACAGACCAAATTTGTCAACAATTCTGGAAGATAAGGAATTGTCTTTAGGGTTCTGTTTTTTTGAAGAAGAAAGACTTTATTTCAACTTATACTTCCACATCACAGTCCATCACTGAAAGAAGTCAGGACAGGGACTCAAGGTAGAAACCTGAAGGCAAGAATTGATGCTGAGACCTTGTAGTAATGCTGCTTACTAGCTTGTTTCTCATGGCTTGCACAGCCTGCCTTCTTAGAGTATCTTGGACCACCAGCCCAAGAGGAGCACTGCCCACAGTGAACAGGCCCCTCCCACATTCATCATTCAATAAAATAACCCACAGGCTAATCTGGAGGGTGCATGCTCTCAAATGAGGTTCCCTCCCCCAAATGACTATAGCTTATGTCAGATTTGACATAAAAGCAATCAGTGTACATGGATAGTATAGAGGTTTGCACATCAAAACCTTCAGATAAAATGTGAAGGTTCCAAATTTTAAGGATAAAAGATGATTGAGTTTTGAGAAATTTTGAATTAGTTCTACAAAGTCAAATTCATTCATCATTAACAAGTATCAAATCATCATAGCATGCCAGGCCAAGTGTAGCTAGAGTTTTCCTGCCTGGCCCACAGTAAGGACAAATCTCTCTCACCCACCAGTCCCACAGTCGCTCAGACCCGACTAAGTAAACACAGAGACTTATATAGTTTACAAACTGTATGGGCGTGGCAGGCTTCTTGCTAACTGTTCTTATAGCTTAAATTAATCCATTTCCATAAATGTATACCTTGCCATGTGGCTCCTGGCTTACCAGCATCTTCACATGCTGTTTGTCATCGTGGCGGCTGGCAGTGTCTCTCAGCCTTCCACTTCCCAGCTTTATTTTCCTCCTTGTCCCGCCTATACTTCCTGCCTGGCCACTGGCCAATCAGTGATTTATTTATTGACCAATCAGCAACACACTTGACATACAGACAGTCCCACAGCAGCCAAGTTTGAAGGAATTAAGACAGAGGTATAAACAAGAATGATTTTCTCATTTTGGTAGATGTCAGTGCAGCACTTGATTTTATCCTATTAATGAGCAAAAACAAAGTTACTATGTTTCTGTTTTATGGAATCTGGCAGAGGAAATACTTCATTATTCACAGCTTAGGAAGCTTTGTGGCTTCATATTTGTTTCAGTTCATCCCCTCACAAGCCCATGGGGGTGATAAGCAGGATTCAGAAGGAAGAACCTCACACCCCAGCTGAAAATGTAATAGATGAACACAGATTAGGAAAACTATTGTTTTACAGGAGGGCATAGTCACACCTATTTTTCAGAGAGGACAAAATTAATTAACCTACATAATTTCCTATCGTCTAATAAAGTGCTAAAGTAGTGGCTGGCTAAATGCCAGTCAAGACTCTGCGGGGTGGCAGGTTCGCACATCCAGTAAAAGGTGAAAATATCCATGAAAGGAAGTCTCCCATCATGACATAATGGAGGAGAAAACATACTAAGAATTGAAATGGGTATGGTATAACTTAAGGCCTGTGTCTTTAAAGAGTAAAGTAGATGAGTCCTCTCCTTAAGGTCTACTTTTTAATTGAAGAAATGTGTAGAAATAGTATTAGCTACAATTGAAGCATCAGACAAAATAGAAGGAAATGCCTAGGGCATTGAGAAATTACAGACTTCCCCAGACACATATCCTTGTGGCTAGATGACACATAAGACAAACACAATAAGAGATCTGTAGTTGTTGTCTTTAATAATACTATCTATTTCACCTAATCCTCCATGAATTTATATCAAACACATGTAAAATTCACCATGCTAGTATTTAGCATATAGGAATACACAGAACTTATTGTAACACATCAATACTCTAAAGCAGATCATTTTTGTCAAGTGTTATGTTTTCTATTATTTTTGAAACATGAAGTTGATACAATCCTTCTGAACTGATCTAGTTGGTAATTATGGGAAATTTTACCTTGCTGTGAGGTTAGAAATGTAAAATTTCAAATTTAATGTAAATAACATCAAAATGCCTGATTAAAAAGTAAATATTAGGTACACAAGTTGTTTGAAAACAAATAGAGGATATTGGATATAACTTCAAAAATAAGTAGAACAGAGAGACTTCATGTGTTATGAAGTATCTTAAGTTTATTCTATTAATAAGAGAAAACATTCATGGACAAAGATATTGGCCCCAGTTTCCAATGGAATTCAACTAAAACACTGAAAAATCAATTGCCTGGATTAGAACTATACAGTTAATTTAGAGATGAAATAGTCTAAATTTGAAGAAAACGCTCTAGAAGATGGTATGATAGGCAAAAAAGGAAGGTGTCACAAAAAAATGTGGTGAGGGTTTTAGAAAAAAAAACTGGGAAATAACACAGAGCTACAACTGGAAAATTGAAGAGAGTGAGAGACTTTGTAGCATTCAGTTCTAAAAGGGAGATCTTCATCAACCTCTCCCCTCAGCCTTGAAGGAACTATAACTATGTGGTACAGAAGGCAAGAAGATTTTAAGAACCAGAATAAATGCTATCAAGTGAAAATTGTCTTTCAGAAACAAGATTGAGGTATATATGAACTCTCAGAGATAGTGGCCGCATGCATTCCACCTGCAGAAGTTCAAGTCAAACATAAGTCCCAGTGCTAAGAGGGGGAAATAGATATGAACTCCCATCACTAACCAAAAGATTTCTCCAATTAACAACCAGTTGCAGATGAAAAATTAGTTTCTCCAGTGGAGTTTTACTGGGTATATTAACCACACTTAAGAGTAAGTCCCAGACCCAGCTCATATGGCCAAAATAAAACAATCTCAATGGAAGCCGGGGGTGGGTGTGGGTGGGTGGGGTGCAGACCTTATATCCCAGCACTCCGGAGGCAGAGGCAGGTAGATCTATGTGAGTTTGAGGCCAGCCTGGGCTACAGAGGACAGCTAGGGCTACACAGAGAAACCCTGTCTCAAAAAAAAAAAAAAAAAAAAAAAACAACTCAATGGGATTTTTGTTGACTATTTGTGTTATATCACTTTGGGTATATTTTTGTTTTACTAGTCATTTACTATATATCATGTTTTCCAATTTTCTGTTTTTGTAGGTTTTGTTGTATATATGTGTATGTTTCCTATGCTATCTTTTGTTATTTTTATTAATTCTGCATTGTTTGATTTGTTTTTGGGGTTTTTTTTTTTTTGTCTGTTTTCTAAAAAGAGAGAAAAGGTGTGGAGTTGGGTGGATGGGGAGGAGGGGAGGATATGGGAGGAGCTGAGGGGAAAGACAACATGATCAGAATATACTGTATAAAATAATGTATTTTCAAAAACAATCCCACCAAAAAAGAAGGAAAGGAAGAAAAAAAGAAAGGAAGGAAGGAAGGAAGGAAGGAAGGAAGGAAGGAAGGAAGGAAGGAAGGAGGGGAAGAAAGAAAAAAGATAATTCCCAGGGTTAAATTTATCCACAAAGGAGGTTAAATTTAAAAGAAAAAAATATAAGAATATATTTCCAGTAGTATTGATTGTTAAATATATCCGGATAATATTAGGATAGCTTCACCTCCAAAAAAATCACCCAGGCCTGGTTAATTCTTGCAGTATTGGATTATGTTTCAAACTAGACTGTTACTTTTAAACATTTTGAAAGCTAATCTTTCTCAAGTCAGAAGTGAACTTTCAAAATTCATAACCTTTGGAAGAAGCCAACTTTGAGTTAATGTAAAGCACACTGGATCTCTTTTCTCAGTAGGATGTCCATAGCTTTTCAAAATTGTTTTGAAAAACTAACCATCAATGTTTACTGAAGTTGTCTTAAAGGGATATGGCAAGCATGAAAGCAGTGGTATAAGAAAAATCCATGATATCCTGATAAGAACAGCACAACCTGGCACGTGTCACATGTTATTGCATTTCTCCCTTCCTAGATCAGATAGATTGATGTTTTACTTCTGGGTCCACCATCAAAAGAAGTCCCCTTTTTTTCACATCCTAGATCATGTCTATGAAATTTCTCCCAGGAAGAACATTATCAAGACCAGATCTCAAAAGCTGTTCATTTGCCAGAAATTCTGTCCAGTAGTTAGAAGCAGAAAAGCTTCCAACTCAGTTTTTTCATTCCACTTTCCACTCATAGACCTGATGGAGTGAGAATACTAGCTCCAATATAATTTTCATTGGCTCATTCTTGAAGTATAATTTCCAGACCAGGAGGCAAAAACCAATAATCCAAGGAGATAGCAAGGATGCTTTTAAGCATAATCTGGCTGTTCTCTTAATCCCTATGCCTGGCCAATAAGACATGAAAATATATTCAGTATAATTATCTCTATGGGAACTGAAAAACATTTATCTTATTGAAAAAATAGAAAGGTGATGACAAGTATTGATGAGAATGTGGAGAAATTGAAAGCCTCATAAATTTCAAAGGGAATATAATAGTTTTTCTAGGAAAATAGCTTCATAATTCATCAAATGTTAAAACTGTAACAATCAATATAATCCAGAAATTTCACTTTTTGATATATTGTATATTCCAAATAAATATAAACATAAATTTGTGTTAAACTTAGAAGTTTATGGTAGACTTATTCAGTATTATCAAAACACAGAGAGGAAGCAAATGTCCATCAACCTTTGAACAGAATAAAATAGTGTAAATTTGCTATCTTATAGTATGTAAGTGGTATACACATGTGTGTTACAACATGGATGAACCATGAAGGCCATAAGCCAAGGTCAATTAAAGTAATCACTCTTGAAACACTATATGCAGCACTATATGACTTGATTTATATTGTATTTCTAGAGCTGGTCAATCCATAGGAAGAAAAGCTAGATGAGTCGTTTACTAAGAGAACTATGGGGTGGTTGGACCATTAATCAGTGCAGAGCTTCTCTGTTGGCTAATGGAATTGCTCTGAAATTGACTATATGATGGTAAAGGCAAGGCTGTTTCCGGGGCTCAGCTTTACTCGAGCTTTTGAAACATCTAGGTCCATTTGCACACTGTGTTGTAAACTTATGTCTACATACAAACTTTACTAAGTCCGTTCACCAATATTTGACTAATCTGGACGTCTGATTAGGCTCCTTACTCATCTTCCACCCTCCATGTGATGTCTGTTCACCTTCATCTGTTTTTAGCAAGCATATTCTTACCTCAGTGTAGGAGTAATCCTCCATACCCAGGTTTTCATTATAGTGATTTTGTAGCCAGTGACCCAGGTTTACTCCTTCACTTGAAATTCCCATTCTTCCCGGCCATATTCGAAGTTAACCGCAGACTTTCTGCAATTTCATTGGCCACCATCACTATGGCTCATTTTTCTATATCAAAGCCTCACAACAAGATCTTTCTCACCACGCATTAATCATTGCCATTGTGGGTTTTTTTTGTTTTATTTTGTTTGTGTGTTTTGTTTTCCTTACCAGTAATATATCTCTAGAAACATAACAAAAACACAGAACTTATAATGAAGTATGGATGGTATTTTAATATGATTGTCAAAAATGTAAAACTTTTCATTACATAACAAAAGCAAAGTTTTCATCCATAAGTAGATCTTATAAGTCAAAGGCTTCATTTGTGATCATGCAATTTCAATGAAGGTAGTGAGATTAGAGAAGAAAATCAAGACAGAATGGAATTATTTGCTTCTCTTGGACAGTTTTAAGAGATTCAACCTCTAGTAATTATTAACCCATTTTCCTTATTATTTTTCCTTTTCATTAAAATAATTTTTCATTTGTTTTGATGTTGTTTTTCTATAGAGTAGTATGACTCAACATACTATGCCAATAGAGACGCTAGATGCTCATTCTCTGATAATTTTCATATCATTATAATATGTATAATTTTTGTATGAAGACATAATTGAAAAACATAAAAAGATTTCTTAGCCATACTATATTTTTATTTCATAATATAAAAGTTATTTTCCCCATGTCTAAACTGGTTTTAAATTTTGTTGCCAATCTATTTTTATCAAATTTCAACAATACTTTATTTCAAATTCTAATTTGTTACCTCTAATTTGTTATCTTTAGTATTTCAGTATTCCAGAAATCCTGAAAATAAGGAATTATTTTAAGACACCATGTGGCATAGTTTGATCTAATCTATACCTAGGTAAAATTCTCTCAAGTTTAATAATTTTAACTAAGCTTATGTTTGCAGTTACTTCTTTTAGGTTTTTCTTCCTGATGAAGGAAGGGGATGGATGCATGCAGTATCATGTCATGCTATATAATACTTAGAATTTTAAAATTGTGATCTTACATATGTTTACAGGTAGAGTCCATTAATTCATTTGTTAATCTGCTACATGTGTGTCATGTATATATGTATGTATATATATATATATGTTTGTCCATGTATATGAATGATGTATTATGTAGGTATGTATCTACTCATCCATTATTTATATATCTTTTCTCAGAATGCACACACACACACACACACACACACTCACATATTGCATCCAACACAAGGGCTGTATACCATGTTTACTTTGCATCTTCTGTTTTCTTAGCCTATGTTTAGAGAAATGGAATCTAATTTCTCTAATCTAAAGGGAAGTGCAAGGAACTATGTAAGATAATTAGTCATTAGCCAAAATAGATCTGGAACAAAACTGACTCTTTTTTACTATTAACAAATCTTTTTAAATTTCTTTTTACATGTTAATTCTTTTACAATGCATGTTATTATTATACTGCCATCTCCAGAGGCTCGTTCTTTAGACAACCTTCTATTTGTTTCTGCCTATTTTTCTTCATACTAAGCATGTCAATGTTATACTCAATCTCTATATTTCTTGCCTTTCTTGCTCTGTTTCCTGCACTTCTCTCCTATTGCTGTTGCTTGAGGAAATTCTTTTATTGTGAAATTCACTGAAAAGGATTAATTAAATAATTAGTTACACAATCCATAATAAGGAACTATTATGCTTTTAAACTCCCAGTTAAGGCTTTTAGACAAGTTACAACAATACATTCAATACAGCCTTTGAAAATACATTGACGCCTACCTAAAGAATTTCTCCTTTTACTACCAACTTCTAACATCGATCAAAACCTCTTACTTGAAACCACTAACCAGATGCTTGCAATTTGTGCCTAAGCTAAGACTAGAGGACACGTGTTGAAAAGCAGCAGAGGAACCTTAAGTTTAAGCTTTTTAAACAATAGAATGGTTGATCACATCACTTTTTATGAATTCTCCTTGTTTTTTTTTCTTGTTGTTATTGTGTTTTGTTTTGTTTAAAAGAAAAGTAATCCAAGAAGATTCCTGCTGTGTCTGTGCAAGAAAATAGGACACAGCATATCTTGCCTGAAATTATATATGAATACCTAAGTGGTAAAGTAATTATGTCCTGCACTGCTATTAATGGCCAACAAGGAAATGTTGGCAACTATGTGGGGGAAGTTAGCTTTGTCTGTTGCCATCTGCCACACTTCTTAGGAAGTGCAGGGTCAAATATCCTTGTCACATGCTAGGTGTTGAACAATTCTTTGATACCAGCATTCAATTCTGTTGTGGGAGATATAGTAATCATCCAATGAATGATGTTAGTGAGCTGAGTTAGAAAATGAAGCAAGTTAATTAGGAATGTAAAGCCATGGGGTCAGAGTAAATATCAAGAAACGTTAGAAATCGTGGTTACTGAAAAGTGAACAAGGACATCTCTTCCCATGTTTTAGAGATACAGGTCACTTACCCACCTGACTTTATAAATTCTGTTTTCTTTCATTGTTCTAGAGTTCTCCATATGTGCTGTTTATTCAAGATGTCAATCCCTTCTTCATGATTTCTTCTTTACCAGTAATGCTTTCAATAACTTAATTCAATCACTGCATGGGTGTTTTCAAAAGTGAATTTTCTTTGAAATTCTTAAAATATCTTTAAAAGTTACTATCTTAAAGGTACTTACAATAAATATTATGAAAATGAAAAAATGCAAAATGGCCAATGCACGAAGTTTAAAAGATCCATCAGTCCAAAAAATAAACCAAAATTCTTATTCAAGATTTTTATCTTTTGATTTATGAGCTGACCCACAGATGTCAAAGGCACAGAGATATAATGGAAAATATGCAGTCTTAAAGGAAATTATATATATATATATATATATATATATATATATATATATATATATATATATATATACTGCCCCCCCAATACACACAACTCAAGGATTATTGCAGGACAGGAGGTGGAAAACTTTAAGATCCAGAGGCAAAGGATAACTCTAACGTTTATAAGGGCAATCTTCACTAGATGTAGAGGTTTCGGTGCTGACTTTTAAATACTTTCCCAGTCATACTCAGCAACAGTGCTTATCAACTGTCTGGGCATTCAACTGTGGACTCAGATGAGTTAATCAAGTACAAGTATCAAAGCCTTCAAAGAGATCACTTTTTTTAAGAATGATAAAGGAACTGATCGAGAGAATATGCTAAAATATAAAAATTCTCAATTGGTACTAGAAGAAAAGAATAGAAATGTATGAGTAATAAAATGTATGTCAAGTATAATTGTTAAATACATACATACACAAATACAAACATACAAAAATATAAAAAGAAAAGAAAGGAAAAAGATTTGCTTGGGTTAGTTGTGGTGATGCCCAGCTTCAGTCCTGGCTCAGGATTCAGAGTTAGGAGTATATTGGAGAGGTAGAGACTACACAGGTCTGCATAGTGAAAACTTATCTTGTTCTTGTTTATGTTAATAAACAAGTAAATTAACTAAAATACAGTAATCCAACTAGAAATACAATAACATAAATGAAATGAATACAAGAAAACTAGATCCAAATCTGAACTTGTTGGCACATCCCTACCATATCAGAAGTTAGAAGACTGAAAGGGGATTATTTGAGACCAGACCAAGTTATATAGTGAACTGCAGGACTGCTTAAGCGATGTATTGAGACCCCGTCCTGTGAAAACAACTTAAACAAACACTAAGAGCCTCATTATATAAAGAACTTGCAGGTTATTTTAAATGAAATTATTACAATATAAAGTCAAAAAGACATTTGGGGGGAAAATAGAAACTTTGAGTTTATTTCCTTTGATGACGTAGTTTAACGTGTATGTGGCAACATGAAAAACTGTGGGCTGACTTTCAAAACTCTATAACACCAGCAAAATATCTCAACATTTAGGTCATTGCTAACTAAGATTGACAAAATTATTAATTCTGCAAAATAATTCCACTGTACTTCTCAGGATTAATTGGAGCAGCACTGGAAATATATGTTCATGCTGCTGATAGTGTAATTGTATCCTAAATAGATCACAGACATAATTGTGTAAAACTGTTTTGAATGAAATTCTTTATAGTATCAAATAAACCCATTTAGCTCCATATAGCTTCATGTAAATATATGATGAATGTTTGCTTTATTACAGTAAGACATTATAAAGCAATTGTTATTAATTGTACCCTATAAAGTAGCTATTTGCCATTTATATTTAGCATTTCATAATAATTTTAAAGATAGGCTAATTATAAATGAATCCATATGAGACATAACAGATAATTTGTAATTTAACATATCCATTTACATGAATATGTATGGAAAATATTCCACAACCTACCCAAAGCCATCTTTTTTAATAAAATTGCATCTGGGAAAATCAGAGCAATTATATCTTTGTGTAAATATGAAAATTCTGGTTTATTCTGATGTACCCTAAGTCTTTAATATAATGATACCTGACATTTTAGGAAAATCAAAGACAGTTGATGAATATCTCATTTGCATAATTGTTTATACAATATTGTTCTTTTTTATTTGTATTATAAACTGATGTAGAATTTTAAATTCAAATCAAGTGAATTCTAGAGTCTTTAAAGAATTGGCATGAGGAGATGGGCTCAGTCGTCAAGGGCATGAACTACTCTTACAGAAGATATGATTTAATTCCAAGGACAATCATGGACAGTTTTCAACCACCTGTAACTCCTGCTAGAGTATGATCTAATGTCACCAGCTTCTGGTGACAGCTGCACTCTACTTCCACATATGCGCAATTAAAAATGAGTAATAAACCGGGCGGTGGTGGCGCACGCCTTTAATCCCAGCACTCGGGAGGCAGAGCCAGGCAGATCTCTGAGAGTTCAAGGCCAGCCTGGGCTACCAAGGGAGTTCCAGGAAAGGCGCAAAGCGACACAGAGAAACCCTGTCTCAAAAAACCAAAAAAAAAAAAAACAAAAAAAAAAACAAAAAAAAAACAAAAAAAAAAAACAAAAACAAAAAAACAAAAATGAGTATTAAAAAAATATTTGTTTGAAGGTTTCATGACAGATTTTAGTCAGAGGCCATCTCAGGAGGTAAATCTCAATTTAAGAGCTAAATTTTTTTGTCATATGATAATCTATTCTATAGGCTTCATAGATTAACATATATTTGTGAATGTATGTGTGTGTGTGTGTGTGTGTGTGTGTGTGTGTGTGTGTGTGTGTGTGTGTGTGTGTTTGACCGGGGCTATCCTACATGGAAGGATAAATGCTTTCCTCAGAAGCATTAGGTTGCCAAATAAAAAAGCTCAGTTCCGGGTGAGAGATATCTTCCTTTGTGCTGTTTATTGGAAGTGTCCCACAGCTGCTCTCCCCAACATGACAGGCTATTATCATTGCTGTTAGTTTCCAACCAGAAGTTAGTAGTAAAATACTTTTGCTTAAGATACCATAGACTTTAGTCATAGCATAAAGAGAAATCAAATTGGTGCTGACCAATAACCTCTGTCCCTGTGAACTAGTTATCATAGTCCTGAAAGGTGCTACTTAGTCTGCAGGGGAAGAAAAGTCATACACAGTTTTACCATGTTGTGCATGATACAACGGGATACCAGGTATAATAGGGACCAGTTTAGCAAGATATCTCCATAGGTGAAACAGTGGGGTGCAGATTAAATAGATAACCAGCTGTTTAGGATGGGCTAAAGGTCAGACTGATCCACAGAAGGAAACATTCCTACTGTTGTAAATTTGGCCAAGAGTGCATGGATAGAAAGTTTATATGCCCCAAGTGTGAACACACTCTCATGCCCTCCAAATGTGTATCTCTTCTTTAATAAAGTTATTGTGCCTCTCAAACTTCATCAGATAAATGTATGTAGTCAATATCATTTAAGATAAAAACTCAAAGCTAGTCAAAATGTCTCTGGAGTGGACAGCCATAAATAGGAATCTATATTACTATCCCAAGAAGACTCAGGGGCCATCACAGAAGACAAGGTAGAAAGAATGTTAAGAATCAGAGGAGGGTGAAATGGACGAAACAGCCTCTTCTGGGCATGACACCGTCCTGTCCTGCAATCATGAACTCACAGAAGCTATGTTTGCCTGCACCCAACCTGTACAAGGATCAAGTCAGTCACCATTCCACTATGAAAATGAGAGGGGCTCATGAGCCACTGCTAGAGCTGAGGCACTATTGACATTTGATAGCTGATTGAGAAGAGAGAGTCAGTTTTCTTTAACAGACCCTGTAGGTTGCCTGTTCTACAGTGGATAGCCCCAAAACCATTAGATCATGATAGGACACCTTGCAAGAAAAATAAAAAGCAAAAAACAAACAAACAAAAAAAAAAAAACAGAAAGGCAAATGGAGTTAGGAAGGGTATGGTAGACTAGTTGTGACTAGGGGTGTGTTTTGAGGATTCAAAAAACCATTCCAAGCCCAGTGTTTCTTTCTTCTTGCTGCCTATGGATCTAGATATAGGCCACTCACCTACTTCTCCAGCACATGTCTGTCTGTGTGTCACTCTGCTCCTTGCCATGATGACACTGGACTAAAGCTCTGAAACTATAAGCAAGCCCACATTAAATGCTTCCTTTCATAAGAGTTGCTGTGCTCATCATGTCTCTTCACAGCCATAGCTCACTGATTAGGATAGTCTTAATAGTTTAGAATTACTTGATTTGGTGTAAAGTTTGAAAAAAAGAATTCAAAACAATATTTGTAATGTTCTGAAGCTTTAAAAATGCTTGGCAACTGACTTCTTTTTATTTTCCTTCTTCTTCCTTTTTTTAAAAAAAATGCAAATTCTTGTGTAGGGGGAATATAATCTACCACTGTCTTTAAAAAGTGGAAAAGGTTTTAAAAGAAATTACTTAGATATAAGTAATTTTAAATTTTAGGAAACCCAAAGTAAAAAAAATTAATAATAATGACATTATATAAAGATAATCAAGGCAAAAAGGTTCATATTTCCATTCTAAAATAAGAGATATGTTCTTTTCAGCAGTCAGAAGTCTGAGAAGGAGACTGAATATTTACCTATTTTAAGAACCTGAAAAATAAATATAGACCTTATTCATATGTTTTGTGAATTAATATATGTAATCAATACTTCATTATTTATATGAGTTCCAAAAATACAAATTTTATATTTTTTTAAAGTTGTATCAATATACTTCAACATTGATCCAATAATTTTTGAAGATTAAATTTTTATTTGAAAATTACCTATATAATAAACATATAAATGTTTACTAAGTATTATATGAATGTGTCTAAGATGAGAATAACATAACTAGATAAAAAGTCAATAGGTTTTGATGAAAACTCTTCTCAACTTATTGTGAAAGATAGTGTAAGTAAACTCATGGGGGGAAAGCAATGTTTCTGTTTGATGATTCTATGTTCTAATGAGAATAAAAAAATGAAGTGCTCTTGCAGTACTAATGAAGTATTAAGTTATGTATGATTATGGCTGCAGTACTTTTTATTAGGTCCTATTCTTGATATTGGATGAGCAGATAGATTTTTTGCTCTAAGTTAACTCTTACAACTGTGGTCCTTTGGGGTACTGTATTCATTTAGATCTTATACCTTACCATAAAGCAGTATCACACAAAATTGCTTTCCTTTCCTTTAAATACATAAAGAATAGTGAAGTTCATGGGTTATATGGCATAATTCTAAATTTAGTTTTCAGTTTCTACATTTTGTTTTTCATAATTGGCTGTTCTTTCATTCTTCTTCTGTCATTATGGAGATGACACAGTGGAGACCCATAGAGGCCCTGTGCTTCCTGCTTCAGTCTGTGTGAGTTCATGAGCTTTGTTCAGTTGACTTAGAGACCTTGTTTTCTTAGTGTCGTCAATTCCTCTGGCTCTTACATTTTTTCCTGCCTCATCTTCCACTGGATTCCTTGAGCTCTTACAGGGAAGGATTTCATGGCAACATCACATTTAGAGCTATGTGTTTCAAAGTTTCTCACTCTCTGAATAATGCCTGGCTATGGGTCTGTTCTCATGTCAGTTCTATGTATCTGTTCTCATGTGCCACAAGAGGAAGCTTCTCTGTTGATGGCTGAATAATACATGATCTATGAGGAAAGCAGAATATCATTAGGAGTCACTTTATCACTACTTGTGTTTTAAAAACTAAGACCAGAAATATTTGGTTTTACCCTAAGGCTCTTTGCTATCTAATATCTGGTTCTTGCTCACTCAAGCAGTGTCGAATTTGGGTTTCACCTTGTTGAGTGGGCCTAAAGTCAAATCAGAAAATGGTTGGTTACTCCCACAGGCTTTGTTATTCATTGTCCTAGCATAGATTTAAGGCAGAATAGCATTGTAGATCAAAGTTTTTGTGACTTGCCCGGTGTTTAAGTTTTGGTAGCCTGCAAAGTACCTTCCTGTGCAAAGACACTAGAACATAGGTTTGAATGCTCTGTGTAGGCACCTTCGAGACCTCTCCATGTTCTCATCAATGTGGATTTACCCAAGTTTCTCAAATTAAGATGATTGTGTATCTTAGCTTATGCTGTTTTGAGCTTCTATCATTAACTTGGTCCTGTTGTATTTTGTTGCAATATAACAATTGGTAATAGCTGCTATTTGAACAGAATTTATTATGTTAGAAATAAATTATAATAAGGATACTTCAAAGATTCATTAGATCCTAAAATATATGAGCCTATAAATAAAGAGACTAATTTTATGTGTATTAGTTTGGACATTAATGTTCAAGGAAGTTGGTATAACTTCTTTTACTACTGTAATATCTCAACTGATTGAGAATAAACATAAATACAGAAAGTATTTCTATGTTGGGAAGATTTATTTTTATTAGAATAAATTATGTATTTTAGTGTTAATTTCAGGCTATAAATTTTATAAAGATTTTTTTAAATTTTTTACAAGTTACTTAACAATCCACTTAATGATTCCACAAATACTGGTTTTGTTTATTTGAATATTTATAATGATTTATTTTTATTTTTATTATTTTTGAGATCATAATTTATCACAACATTTGCCCTTATTATGTTGAAAGCATTTACCTAGCTATTGAAGAATTAACAGTGTAAGGGAAAAGAGAGAATAGTTTCTTTCTCTTATTGAACTGATGGTCTACACAGGTTCTATGCAAGCCATTACTCAAGTAATCATTTACTTTATTCTCATTACACAAAATATACATACATATATATCCTGTCTCTGGTAAAACACATAATATAATCAGAGGGATAAATCATGTATACACAAAAGTTAACTGACCGTGTAAATTAGTATTATGTGTGGAAGGAATGCTGTTGTGGACACAGAGGGGCAGTTTGAAACATCTGTCCTTCTGAAGCAAGGACACATTAACCCAGCCTCCAGTTGTCAATGTTTTTTACTATTTCATGCGCCTATCAAAAAGCATGTCGACCAGGATCATTCTCCTCTTGAAATTTTCTGTATCCAGTGACTATTTGAGACAAAGAGAGGTCCAGCTTCCACCAAAATGGAGAATGAACTCTTCTGTAGTGCGTAGCTGTTTGAGCTTTGACCTGGAAGTACTACCCCCATTGAGGCTTCGATAACTGTCACACCTATAAGGCAGGGTTGAGACAGGAGACCTTAAGACCCAAGATCCAGATGTGCCAGATGTCTTGGTTCCTGGATACTGGATGCTGGAGGTAGACTGAGCAGAGTTTTCCAGAGAACACTGCTGGACTGCACTACACCTTTTCCACACCCTGTAACCTATCCCTTTATTTGTAAGTTACCCCACAAAATATATCTCCCTTTTAACTACGTGGAGTTGCCTTAATAATACAACGAATACTCTTCCTGCGAATCATAACTTTATGACAATAAAGTTTGTCTGTCATTTAAGTTTTTCCTGTGCCCAATCTTTGTATCCTACCATTCTCTTCTACGGATGATAAGTTCTAATAATAACTTCTTTTATCAAACAACACATAGTCCAGTCTCATTCTAAGTAAGCAAGCTTACAATATTTGGTAATACAAGTGGTCCTAGAACGTAGGTGACAAGATTTGCCTCATGTTCAGTAGCTGGCATAGAACTCCCCAACGTGGCATTCAGGAAAACAGAGCTAGTTTCTGATATATGATGGGAATGTAATTTTAAAATTTGAAGAAATAGTAAATTTTAAATTACTCTGGAGGAATATGCCAATTTTTTTTGGGGCAGTAGATTGCTTTGAAATGATTTAGTCACTTAGTGGATAAAGGGATGTGCTTTTTGTTGATAACATTTTTACTCAGCAGAAAAGGAAGCAGAGATCTTGATAATTACCAGAAAGCTGAGAACCAAATATGACACATCTTGTTCCTGTTGGTCACAAAAAAAAAAAAACCTGAACTCTGGTATTGAACTTTGGTATTGGCCCACAGAAGTAGAGACCAATGAGAAGTTTGACCCCACAAATTTTTGTGTAAGTTTAAAGATGACATATCCCGCCATCTTAAGAATTAAAGTTCCAGATTTATTTGAATAACATATAGGGAACTTGTTGCAAAAGGAAATGGCTGCCCTTATTTCTCCTCCATCAATTACATCTACAACTAAAGTTATGGTGTGGCCTAGCTAGAGATGTACTGAGTCTGAAAGGCAGAAACAAACAAAAAATCAAAGTGACAAGAATTAGATAACATACACCAAAAAGAGCTACAATAAATGATGCTAGATTCTTAGTGCTTGAGTGAAGGGATTGGAACATGAAAGTGAGTCAAAGAAACATTTACTCCTTTTTTAAATAGTGATTCATTGATTAAAGGGAATCTTTCCTTCCTGTCCTGAGGAACACAAAGACAGGACTTGAAATAGTACTAGGTGATACAATATTAAAAATTCTGGGAAGACTGTGGACAATAGGATTAAATATTCAAAGATGTGAGAATGCTATGACATGTAAAGTAGAGTAGCTACCATGGAAGAAATGAAGATAACCATTACCAAGGAATGTATTACATAAGGGGAACCAGAAGGAAATAAAAGAGTTTGGTGAGAGCTGTCTTCTTCATGAAGGGCTGAGAGCAATAGAGATTCCCTAACAATCACAAATCGAAGCAACAAGAAGCCCTGGCAGTGAGGCACTACAACATAAGGGAGTCATAACACCAAAGTGATAGAAAACTGTTCCTGATCTCCTGCATCATAGATATCCTGAATAAGACACAGTCTCCCTAGGAGTGCAGCACACAGACAAAGGTCTTTCATTTCAAAATATAAAATTATCAAAACTAGATGGGCAGAATATGGACACCTCTTCTCAACTCGACTATTTTTTCTCATTTTTCTCATTTCTCATATTGTTTCATGACAGATATGTTTGGAGATTCAGACCCAGTGTCTAAGACAGGATGAACTCAACAACTCTGCCAACAATTTTATGCAGTACTCATTCTTCTAGTCACACATCTATGACTGTTTACTTAGGAAACTGTACTTTTACACTGGGTAAAAGGCAGCAACTGACCACTTTAAATACTTCTGTTCAAGAACTGAATAAATACTGATCAGGAAACAGCAGATACAAATTCTTATTTTCTTTAATTTTTAACCAGTTACCAAAGTCATTCAGTTTCTGTTCCTGGTTTTGTAGGCTACTAACTATGAGCAAGGGGCCCATCTTTTAGCTTGAGCTTTCTCAATGCTAACTAGCTCCTTATAAATTGGGTTATGGAATGTGTATCCATGATCTTCCCAATTAATGGCAAGATGTTCTTTTCATTTTTATGTTCAGGTATAGAGGAAAAAAGGAAACTTTACAAGGTTACTAATTACCTGCAAGATAACATAGGGTTTGTCTGTTTACTCAACAATGAAACCCACATCTGGCAAAACATCTTTGTAAGGATTTGAGGTTCTTCCAGACAGATTTATTTCAGTTCTTCTGAAAAGTGGGTCTCCTTGACCTTCTTAAGTCTCTGAGGGGAACTCTCTAACCCTAATCTTCCTAATCTTTTATAATTGTTAATCTTCATTTTCACTTTCATTGAATTTGGAATTACCTAAGAGACATATCTCTGAGTGTGTCTGTCACAGATTGATTTTTTTGAGCTGAGTTTATGAGTTATCCCAGCTCATTAGCCCACTCCCATTCTCAAAAGCATCTTTCTCATCCTTAATAATCGTCACTGTCTCCCATCCAAGTACTAACCAGGTCCAACCCTGCTTAAATTCCGAGATCAGACGAGATTGGGCGCATGCCCCCAACTGTGGATCAGGCCCTCTGGATAAGTGAGACAGTTGATTAGCTTGAACGGTTTGGGAGGCATCGAGGCAGTAGGACTGGGACCTGTCCTCAGTGCATGAGCTGGCTGTTTGGAACCTGGGGCTTATGCAGGGACACTTTGCTCAGACTGGGAGGAGGGGACTGGACCTGCCGGGACTGAATCTACCAGATTGATCTCAATCCCCAGGGGAGTCTTTGCTCTGGAGGAGATGGGAATTGGAGGTGGGCTGGGGACAGGGGGCGGGGTAGGACAAGGGAATCTGTGGCTGATATGTAAAATTTAATTAAATTATAAAATTTATATGTATATATATATATAGATATATATATATAGATATATATATACATATAAATAATTGTCACTGTCTCAATGACTTTATGGTATGCCCCAAAACAATTCTTTGACCTGTTGCACCATAATCTAAATATCTGAACACATTCACTGTATTCTGATCCACATAGGAGTCAACAGTACCTTTTCCTATGTGAATCATAAGCAGTACCTAAGGGACTGAAGAATAAGTGTGAGAGGAGCTATATCATGCTTTCTCCTGCCTTATGGTTTTCCAAGATGAGAGGATGTGAAGAGTCCAAGGCCATTGCTCCTGCCGCCATGAACTCCATCATGACCTCCTTGTTATGAAATCTGTCCTGTTAAAATCAGAGACAAAAAATCTTTATTTGCTTTAGTTGATTTTTTGTCAGGTATTTAGTCATAGCACTGCAATAAAGAAACAAATCAGCCTGGGAATCCATTGCTTCATTGAAAACCACAGCAGGATTGGCCTTTTCAGTTGACTTTTTAATAGGATACATTCAGTTCCATGTGCAGCTAACAAATGCCAAAATCTGTTGGAGCTGTTTCTAATTCAGTGTACTACAGCATCTAAGCTTTGAACAATAAAAAACTCTCTCTCCTCTCTCTCTCTCCTCTCTCTCTCTCTCTCTCTCTCTCTCTCTCTCTCTCTCTCTCTCTCTCTCTCTCTGTGTGTGTGTGTGTATGTAGTGTAGTGTAGTGTAGTGTAGTATAGACATGTTTTCTATGGCATGTGTGTAGAGATCAAAAGATGATCTTTCATCAACCAGTTCTCTCCTTCCACATTATTTTGACACAAACTTTTCTTGGTTGGAAATCACACAAGTGTACAAGTGTCTCATCCATTTGTTACTACAGGGGTGCTGGATGTTCACAGGCCAATCATCACATTGTTTCTATTTAGGTTCCAGAAACTGAACTCAGATCATCACAGAAGTAGAGCAAGCACCTTTTACCAGGTAAGTCATTTTCACAGCCTCACACTGCAACATTTAATGGATAACCTGTGCTTAATGGGGTCTTATCAATGATTTCTATCTGGTTCCCCTCTGTGTCCTAATGTTACCCCACATCTTTAATACACATTCTACACATATTCACTGGATTTCTGTCTCTATAACCAACAAGACTCTTGTGAGGCAATTACCTCTGGGCATCACATGAACATTAGTCATTATGAAGCAGATATTGTCATAGTAACCACCAGAGTACCTTGTCTATTGTGATGGTTACCTTTCTTTGTTATCCTCACAAAAATCTAGAATCACCTAGGATACAAAAGTCTAGGTTTGTCCCTGAGGGAGTTTCCAGATTGGCCTAACTAGCATTAGAAGGCTCATTCTAATGTAGGGAACACTGTTCCATGGGTTGAGGGTTCCAGTCTGAATAAAAAGAAGAAAGCAAGCAAATGATTGGTATTCATCTGTCTCTACTTCCTGAATATGGACATAATATGACCAGGCATCTCAGGCATCTACCACCAAGCCTTAAACACTATGATGGATTGTATCTTCAAAAAATTGTGAGCCCAAATAGACCTTTATTTCTTTAAATTATCTTTTAAGGTATTTTTCTCCAGCAATGACACATATTTTTAAGGTTTACTTGTTTATTTAAAGTTTTATTTTCATTTTACCACCTACTGTTCCCCCTCCCTCTCCTTCTCCATCTCGATCCCCACATCCTCCCATCCCACCCCACCCACTTCTCATAGGGGATAAGGCCTCCCTTGGGTATTCAACATAGGCTGGCATACCAAGTTGGGGTAGGCCCAAGCCCCTCCCCTCTGCATCAAGGCTGAGTAAGACATGGCGCAACAGGGAATGGGCTCTAAAAAAGCCAGCTCATGACACATTTAATACAGCCATGAAGCAAGCAGAACCTATCGTGATAGCTAGGCCAATGATAGTAGCAATAGAAATGTTAACATGATCTGCCAGAGAAAAAGTTGTTTTCAGCAGATCTGGATCTGAGATTTCAGCTGCCATTTGCTTCTGGCCCACAGCTGCTTGTATCCTTTCGGAGTTCTAGAGTACATGAGAGGTAAAGGACTTTTAATTGGTACCCTGGTAATACAGCTTTCATGAGTTGTCATTCATGCTGGGTGTGACTCTGCAATGATGGAGATACTTCTAAATCTCCCAAGCTTCAAATGTAATACCAATATACTCTTGTTCAGGAAGGCAAACTTGGATTGTTTATTTGATCTGTGGTGCCCTGTATAGGATGAATAGGCCCTATACAGAGCAAATATATGTTTCATCACTATCTACGTGAAAAGTAACAAAAGAGTTACATGTGAAGCAGTTCTTTTAACATGTAATGTATCTCCTCATCAGGATCCATCCCTTGTGAATGAGCTGGATTTTTGGAGCCCAGTGCCTATGGTAGGACACCTTGCACAGCCTTACTGCAGGGGAGGAGCTTGAACCTGCCTCAGCTGAATGTACCAGGCTCTGCTGACTCCCCATGGGAGGCCTTGCGTTGGAAGAGGTGGGAATGGGGAGTGGGTTGCAGGGGAGAAGGCTGAGGGGCTTTAGGAAGGAGGAAAGGGGGATCTGTGGTTGGTATGTAAAATGAATAAAAAATTTCTTAATAATAAAAAAATTTAAAAAGCTATCTTGGATTTGAGTAATTGTGGATATGGAAGCAAAGAAGCTATGCACAGATCCTGAGACATATTGTTGCAATACTTCCCAGAAGACACCATTACATTTTCATCAGGCAGTGAGGATTGGTCCTCTCAGATTTGATGAAAACGCTGCTCTTGCTGGAGATGGAGGGTTAGAAGCTACAGAAATCAGAAGTTCCTCTTGTTTCTGGTTTATTTTCTCTCCCTTTCCGGCCTCTGTTGTGCATGTATTATGACTCTGACTCACTTTCTTACTCATTTGCTTTATCTCATTTAATGAAACTATCTTCCGAGTTGTTAAAGGGAAGCCTCTATCTTCCTTTAAAACCCCTTCAAGCCCACATCATGCCCCATAACCCTAATCACAAGATTATCTCCTAGGAAAGCTGAATCTGAAGAGTAATTTTACATGAGCTTCCTTCTCCTCCAAGCCACAACCCAGAATAATTTATAACAGGTGATTATTCTCACAACAGACACAAGCAAATGAGAGACCGAGCTGGAGGCTTCTTTAAGGCAGACAACAACACATTTAGGTAATTTCTACAGAGTGCTTTAGTTAGCTATAGACAAAGGAGAATCACAATTGTTGGCTTCTGAGAGGAGCTGATACATACATACTTACCCTCCAGGAATGAGATTTATTAAGAAAAGATCCCTGAGATCATGATTAGACCTTGAGTGAGGAAAGCATTAGAAAAGAATCAATACATTAAATCAGAGAGAGCATTATGGGGTCTAAAAGAGAAAGAGAGGCCTCCCTCTAAAGCACAGAGTCATCATTAATAGTGATAACTTAAAGTAATAGGAAGAGAGAGAGTTATCATGGACAGAATGACTGAGGGAGGTGTAAATGACAGCCTTCATGGAAATTATGAAAAAAAAGAAGAAAGAAAGAAAAAAAGAAAGAAAGAAGGAAAGAAAAATATTTGACATTGTATGAGTTTTGGCCTGCTAGAAGAAAATTTAACATCATGTGATTTAGTTTAATACAGCATGCATGACAAAGAGCTTGTAAGACATGGGTACCATAAATAAGGAGCTGAAGTGTCAATAACAGAGCCTGGCCTTTTAACTCTGTCCCACCAAAGGAGCTTCAGGTGTTGTCACCTGATTTCTTCAACATTGAGTAACCAATGCTTTGAAGGAATAGATCTAAGTTTTAATATTTATTTCATTAATGGCATCCTTCTACTACCTTCTTTGTCCAGAAATATTAAGAGCAACTAGAAAATCTAATACTTACAAGGTTGATAAATATCTTTTTGAAGATGTTATCTTTCAGATCAATTTTCATTCAGATCAACCCTCTGATAGTTGTTGAATTAGGAGATTCTTTATTATAATATTTTGCATGTATTTTCTGCCATCAAGTCATAGGCTGAGTGTCTTTTCAAGTATTGTGAATAGAACTTTAGTCTGTTTAATGGCTCACGAGTCATTTCCAGAACTACAAACAATTCAAAAAATCCATTCTTAAAATTGTTTCCCCTCTATAACTATTCTAAATACTAAAATGTGTATTAGTTATGGATATTCAGACAAACAAATATATTTCTATGTATATATTTACATGGTTACATATAGTTACAATAAAAAAATAGTTCACATCTTTACAGATGGTGATTTATTCAAAATTTGAAGCATGCTCCCATAGGGTAAAAAAAAAATGACAGCCACATATGTACCTACATATTCATACACACACACACATGTACATGCATATATACATACATATACTGTGTCTGTGTTCAGGATTGTTGGGAATGGATACCCTATAAACAGTCTCCTCACTGCAGAAGAGCGAGTCTCTTCTTCTCAGAGTAACCACTGATGTCTTTAGCAACTCCTTTAGCGGTAGGAACATGTGAAATGTTCCCCATCCACATTGGCATGTAGGCCCTTGCTTTCATCATGCAGGTCTTGTTTAGGCAACCATATATTCAGAGTGTCTTGGGTGCAGGTTCCCTGTGATATCGAGAACACACTAACAGCAGGCACTCTTGCTGTCTGGCTCTTTCAACTTTTTCCTTGATGATCTCTGACCCTGTTTGCTTCTGTGTTTTCACTCTTATCAGTTTAAGTCTCTGGTGTCTTCACAATTTTCTTTCTAATTTGGAGGATGATAAATTATTTGTGGAGTTGTTGATTTTTCTGTTCATTGTTTATCTTATAAAGAGCAGATATGTGGCATCTAAGCTTTAGTTTATGGGCATAATATATAAATCTACAAAGGATTAACAAAAAAAGCAAGAAGAAAGAAAAGGGGAAAGTTAAAGTTCAAAAGACTCAATTTTAAGATCACAAAGAGTTAAAATTTTTGTTGCAAACCTGAGCCAAATTATCTTATGTTATTTTTAGTCCCTTTGAGAGGTATCCACTGCCCACCAGGGTATCCAGTCTAACATTTTTCTATCAAAACTTGAAAATGTATTTTTAGTCTACCATTAGATTTTACCAGCCCCAGAGCTAAGAATATCACCAGATATTGAAAACTCATGTCAGAGGTTTCCATGCTTTGCTGTAAACCAGTTACCTGTGCCTCCCACTAAAGAACCTGGTAAACATTTAGACATAGGACTTTTTGTTCTATAACCAATAAATTTCTATATAAATGCATGTTCCATAATGGAACATGGTATTCAGGGAAGCCCAAATCTGTGTTGTCAGGCCAGAAACTCTCATATTTGATACTAGAATAAATTATCTCATACCTTTTTGGTTTTAAGAATTGTGCTTTCATGCAAAGGTTTTTAGAACTCAATCAAATGGGTTCTACATTTTCAGCACATCTTACAGTAGCCAATAATGTAGTACTGGTTTAATATTACACCAAGGTTTGCCATCTTTAAAATACCTTGGATTGTGAATAATTCTATATATTGAACTGTTTTATGTATGATAAAGATTTATTTGAATGAACTGACTCTCCCCCACAATGCTGACTAAAACAAAATTAGAAAAAAGAATACGCAGTCAAATCTTTGACAAGTGTATATCTACAAAAACATCAATAAAAGCTATAAAGAGCACTGTGAGAATAACTGTCATTATAATAAACTCTGAAACAAATTTGTTTATTTTCATATCCAGACCTAGTTCCTGTTTGGAAATCAGATGATAAAATAATGATGATAATATATGCTAATGAATTTTCATTAATTGTGCATTCTACTGGAAACATTTTGAGAGGTAACATTGAAATGTTTAAATGGCCATGGGAATTCAATAAATATCAAGGAAATGTACAAAAATTTAAGTACCATTATTGAATATTTGCAAATTTTTACTATTTTATCCACTACCGAGAGCATACAGAATCACTTAGAATGGAATGGAACAAGAATGCTAAAAAGGACAGGCATTTAGGGAAAATTAAAACTCTCAATAGCCACATCAAGAATTGAGGAAAGAAATTTGAAGATATCATTGGCATTGTAATGAAGTAGCTGAAAAGAAATACAATCGTCACTGCTAAAAGCAAGAGTTTCTGTGTGGACAAACCTTGCAAACACATCTTAGTTTAATTCAGTGTTTGTTTTCAAGTGAATTAATGGGAAACAATGGAAACACTTTTTTATTATTGGTAAAGATAATATATGTGGCTTCGTTTCAAGGACAGGACATTGATTTAGGACAGAGAGGCAAGCAGTAGATACTTAGTGGAACTGAATTATAAGGAGAACTACTTATAAGAATAAGTAACAGAGATATATGCTTCCACAAAACAAATGATGATCAGAAAACTAGAAATAACATCCATACTCCACAAAGATGTACCAGCCATTAAAGAAAGTCACTAGTGGATGACAATTCACACTACCTCAATAAAGAGCCTTCAAAGTAATGAAATTGTATGTATAAAGCACTTTCTTAAGGGAGGTGACTGGGCAGGTTTGCTTGACTCCTGTGTTAGAAGATCTGGATTTCTGGTCTCGTTTTCAAAGTAAGACAAAGACTCATGTTGCCTATGGAGCTTTGAAAGTATGCGAACAGACACAGTAATGACAAATACGATGGCCCCTGTGTTGGAACAGCTCACAGTTTTCTCTGTACTTATAATATCTATGAAACTGGTATGTTTACTACTAATTTACAATCATCTCAGAGTTGCAGATGTTTGCAGTTTCTTCTACATTATCAATGGCAGCAGGGGTCGTTTGCACCTAGAATATACCTTTGAAAATTTGAGACATGGAAGAGTAAACAACAGTCATACAAAGTTTTGATTAAAGAGAAAATGTGAACTAAAGCATATAATTTTGATAACCACTAACCAGAAACCATTAAATGGACAATGCAGAACAAACTTGTGTTTGACACGATAGCCATACCAAAACCAAACCTTACAAGACAAACTGACAAAGGAATTTCCGGCTCACAAACTCAGTTGAGTTTTCGTTGTTGTGGGGGCGTCTGTATGTAGAGGTGTGTGCACCTAGGTGCACACATAGGTTAACACTAATGGCTTCTATTGCTCCCCATCTACTGTTTGATAGGGCCTTCCACTGAACTTATAGCTTACTTGGTGGCTACACAGGTTGGCCAGAGTCCTCCTGTCTCTACTTCCCTGTGCTGGGATGATAAGCACATATTTCTGTTCCCGACACTTTATATGGGTGCTAGCAATCTGAAGTCAGATCCTCCAGTTGTGAAGCACTTCATTTACTGAGCCACCTCCCCAGAAATTCCCTCATTTTTTAATCTCACATTGCCCTGAAAATTTCTGCTCCATTTAGCATACAAAAAAATTTTTTAAAGTCCTCAAACAAAAGTAAGCTAGAAAATAGCATGTAGACTGATCCACCTACATGGATCCACACACATCTTAGCATCCATCTCTTGAATGATCTTAAAGATCTTCATGGTCTGTGGCAATGGTGACCAAAGTGTCAGAGAGGGAAGAAACGATTTGAATATTCTAGAAGAGCACAATATGGAATTTATCTGGGAAATGTTACATGTCCAAACAAAGTCTGAGAGTAAATGACATGCAGTTAGAATTCTTGGGATATAACATGCAGATACATTTTGAAAACAGTGAGGCACGATACTGAGAACAGATAGCCTTAAGCAGAGAGAGGAATGGGTGTATGGGTGAATCATGTGGTGGAAGGGAGGCTTATCCAAATGAAGGAAGTATAAGAAGACATTCAGAAGTCTACCTTCATAGCACAACTTTTTAAAACGGCAGGATAGTGATATATATGAAAGGATCTGAGGGGATACTGAGGGTTAAAGTGTGAAGAAGAGATAGGAATGGAGTGATGGGGAACAGAGGGTCAGTAGGAGTGTCAACCAAAACTAAAGATATAAAAGACTTATGGAAAAACAGTAGTTAGCTAACTCATTTCAAAATAAAATAGTAGGAATAGAATTACCCTGTGTGGATAGTCAGTGTCACTCCAGGAAATCATAAGCTCTCTCTCTCTCTCTTTTTTTTTTTTTTTTTTTGGTTTTTCGAGACAGGATTTCTCTGTGTAGCTTTGCGCCTTTCCTGGATCTCGCTCTGTAGACCAGGCTGGTCTCAAACTCAAAAAGATCCACCTGACTCTGCCTCCAAGTGCTGGGATTAAAGGCGTGCTCCACCAACACACGGCTCATAAGCTCTTATTAATTGAAAATCCAAGTACAAGGTATAGAATACATATGCATCTTAGTCAGACAAGGCCTTGAAGTTCCTAAATTAATACCACTATTTCAATTGCACTTGTTTACCCAATATAACTCCATGGTAAGTTCCTATTAGTGAAGACACCATGCACTGTAGCTGCAAGGAATAGATAATTCCATCTCAAATCAACTGGGAAATGTTCTCTATGTTATCTGGCTTTCATCATAGTTCTTAACGGTGCTATGCAGGCTGCCAGGGAAGCAAAGACATCTGCTTAGTCTTTTGTAGTCTAACCCAGAACTGGAACCCATGTACTGTAACACCAACCTGTCCGGCAGATATGAGTGTTGGTGCAATGGTGGGACAATTGTTACTGGTAACTAAACACTTTCTGGTTGGATTAAAGGATGCTCCACAGGAGGGTACTTCTTATTTGGTTCTGCAATCCTGGTCAAATCATGGCTGGCGAGGTGAAAGGTCCCAGGACACAACCTGCTACATTATTTTACTAAATGATCATGCTGTCAAACTGCCTTTGAAATTTTTTCTGTGGTTCCTCTTGGGTAGTACATGCTACATTATGTATACAATAATTATATATAATGTAAACAATGAAATGCTTGAAAGTCAAAAGACAGCAATAACTGTGTTAGCAAAAGAGAAGGTACTAATAAATGAAAATTTACTGAATCTCAAGAGAATAGCACAGATAAAATAAAGTCACTGAGCACCTCACAATGCATAATTTTCATTTTTAATGCATTTGAGATGAATTTAGCACAATTTATCTATACTTAGAAATTATTTTAGCATTAAATCATTATAATACTATGTTGGGTCTCATATTTCCTCCCCAATGTATTCATTCACACTATAGAGCAGATTCCAGAACAATGTTGAGTCTGTAAGAGTATATCTCCAAGTGTTAAACTCATGATGCTTGCTTTTCAGTCCATTCTACTCAAGCAAGTGCTCTACAGATATAATTTGGTGTGTGTCTCACATTGATGCTAACATTATTTTCAAATGTGCTCTTACTTCCTGTACCATAGTCTGAGTCCATGTTAAAATTCTGAGTTTGGTTAGAGTCATACCCATCCCTCATTTTAATGAAAGGTAGCACAGAGGCAAAAGGAACTATATTTTAGCCTTCAACACTAACATTTATTTGACTCCCATTTGCCCTCATCCAGTTCATTTCTCTAATCAAGATAAATTACTGAAAAAATTGTCAATTTTATGAGTCTAGAGTTTACATACTTTTTTGAAAATCAAAATTATATAGAGTGGGCATCATTTAACATGAGCAACATTTTTAGAATATAAAATTGACTAGCTCACAATTTTACCTTTTATAAAAATGACATTGTTATCATAATCTCCTTAATCTTACTACTGATACATCTAGAAACCTTAATATTAGCATATTATAATAATATGAATTGGAATTAAATAATTAACTTTCCTAAATTGATACCAGGCCTTGCCTATGGTAGATAAATGCTCTGCCATTCGTGTCTGACCCAAGTCTGGCAACACTAACTGTTAAGTTTTTGAATAGATCTACAAATAATGAAATGGCTTCTTTTTGTGCGAATATACCCCAGTTGTAGCTTTTGAAGGCTGGACCTGTTTTCATGTGTCTCATCAAATAGGTACACAGTTACTCTTAATGATTATTACCATTCTTTTCTGATATACTGAACTTGCTCATACCTCTTTTTATTTATAACTTTTTGTTTTTGTTTGCTTTGTTTTTTCTTATTAAGAAAATTTTTCATTCATTTTACACACCAAAGATCCCCCTCTTCCCTCCTTTCACTCCCCAGTTACCCCTTCCCAACCCCCCTCACTCCCCCCCCACAAGAAGGCAAGGTCTCCCATGGGGGGGCACATCCAGTAGAGGCAAGTCCAAGCCCTTCCCCCTGCCTCAAGGCTGTACAAGGTGTCCCATCATAGGTACTGGGCTCCAAAAAGCCTGTTCATGCACCAGGGAAGGATTCTGATCCTACCGCTGGGGGTGGGGGGGGCAAGAAGATATAATTTTTATTAAAAAAAATAGATTTTCTTTCCTTTTACATACCAAACTGCTCCTCCTCCCTCCTCTTCTCCTGCTTCTGCCACCTACCCCCATCACACCCCCATTCTCTCCTCATAGAGAGAAAGGCCTCCCTTGGGTAGTCAATACAGAGTGTTACACTTTGTTGGGGCTAGGTCTAGGCTGAGTAGGCATTGCACCATAGGGAATGGGGTCTAAAAACTCAGTTTGTGTACTCTGTGTAAGTCCTGGTCTCATTGCCAGGGGACCCACAAACACATCAAGTCACACAACTTTCACCCACATTCAGAGGGCCTAGTTTGGTCCCAGGCAGGCTCCCCAGCTGTCAGTCCAGAGTCCATGATCTCCCATTAGCTTGGGTCAGCTGTCATCCTGAGTGGGGTAACCCAGACCCAAAAAGACAAACATAGTGTGTACTCAGTCATAAGTGAATGTTGGAAGCAAAGCAAAGGATAACCAGGCTACAATCCACAACCCCAGAGAAGCTAGGGAAAGAGGGGGACACTAAAAGGGACACACAAGGATTGCCCCAGGAAGGGGGAAGGGTTAAGATCTTCTGGGCAAACTGAAAGGGGGAATAGAGACGAGGGAATGGGAAGGGATGTGAGGTGGGAACATGGGGGAGAGATGGGAAGGGAGAGTAATGAAAGAGATATCTTGACAGAGCGTACCATTAGGGGGATGGGGAGAAATCTGCAGCTAGGAAAAACCCCAGGAACTCACAAGACTGTTTCCAGCTAAGACTCAGAGCAATGGTGGGGAGGGTTCTTGCTCATATTTCTATCTTAGTTGTCTAGAAACATTGACTTTAACTGGACTTTAAAAATGAAAAAGACTTTGCCTTTTGCCATGGACATGTTTTCAGTTTAATGTGACACCTTTATTCCCCTTATGATTTTATTAGTTTCTTCTTGCTCTCAGTTAAATTTTCTCATTTTTTCTTTGACTGGCTTGAAGCTTGTTGATACTATTGATCTTTTCACATTACTTGATGTTTAATATTTCATTGATTACTATAATAATTTTATTCCACTTTTCCATTTGTTACTTTCAACTGATTTTATTTAATTTTTTGATGATAATTTTTTCTTTTTCTTTATTTATCTCTCATATAATACATCCTGATTTCAACCTCCCCTTCCTCCCTTCTTTCCCTTCCTCCAAGCTCCCCTCACCTAACTCCTCTCTCCCCCACATCAACCACTCCTCCATATCCCTTCAGAAGAGAGCAGGCCGCCCAGTGATGGCACCTGAACACTACATAACAAGATGCAGTAAGACCAGGCACAACCCTCATATCAAGGCTGGACTAGTCAGCCCAGTGGAAGGAAAAGGGCCCTGAGACCAGACAAAAGAGTCAGAAACATCCTCACTCACATTGTTAGGAGTCTCACAAAAACCACAAACTAAACAACCACAGCATATGTGCAGAGGACCCAGCATAAACTCATGCAGGCTCCGTGATTGCAGCTGCAGTCTCTGTGATTGCAGCTGCAGTCTCTGTGATTGCAGCTGCAGTCTCTGTGAGCCCCTATTAGCCCTGCTTAGTTGATTCTGTGGGCCATATTTTCATGATGACCACTCTAGCTCCCAAAGTCCTTCCTGGCCCTCTTCCACCTGATTCCCTGAGCTCCACCTAATATTTGGCTGTGGGTCTCAAGACAAGTTCCATGGCCATGAATATCAGTTATCTTTGTGTTTTTTCCTTGGAACTTGAGAAGGATGTAAGATCTGCTGTTGTTCCAAGAAGTAAACAACAAAGATGACTGATTCTTTTACTGAATTTCACTATTTTGTCCTTTCTATTTATGATGAAGGGGTATTAAAAGTTTATCTAAGTGGCTGGGGAGATGACTCAGACATGAGCAACACTTGGCTGCTCTTGCAGAAGAGCCTGGTTTAGTCTTTAACATCCATTACAGGTGCCTCATAACCATCTGTGACTTCAGTTCCAGGGAATACAATGCCCTTTTCTTACCTCTACCAACACGTGCATACAAGGGGTACATGAAGACAACCAGGCATGTGTGTGTGTGCACATACACACAGACAGACAGACAGGGACATGGAAAGAGATAGAGAGATGAAAAGAGAAACATAGAAAGAGAGAGGGAATGGGAGGGAAAGGGCAAGAGAAGAGAGAGGATTAAAAAGAAACTACTATTTTAAAAATAGAATATTCAGTTATTTACACTTTCATTTTTACCATGATTTTTCCTGAAGTGATTTGACACTTTTTTATGCAGAGATATTTAAGAATTCTATTTCTTCTTTTAAGTACTGACCCCTTAACATTACTCTATAATTCTCTTCCCTCTTGTTAACTTTCCTCGTTTTAAAATCTGTAATTCTGGAAGTTAACTCTGACATTATTTATTTATAAACTAAACATTGATTTCTATTGACACTGTGCACTTTATTTATTCAACACAAAAAATGGCTACACAATAGCTAGACTACTAGTAATGATCTCCAAGACTCAGGATTTTAATTTGTAAACAGTGATGTCACTTAGGATATTGTAGTGACTCAGAAATCCTGCAGTCCTGGGGTTGTGAGTTCACCTAAAGAGAAGAAAGTAGGGTCAAAATGAAGATTGAGTTGAAGTAGGAAGTTCTTGTTTTAAATTGTATGGGGGTGTGTTTAAATAAAGCCACAGCATTTGCTTTTCCTTGCTTAATATTATCTCAGAAATAAAATCCCAAACTTAAAAGCACAGAAGTATAAAGAAGCTGACTGAGAACAAGCTATTGAAATCTGAGGCATCCTCCTTTCCACTACTCTAGAATAAAACTAGCTCCAATAGAGAGATCTGAGGAGAAGTCCCAGAGGGCTTGCAGAATTGGTCTTATTAGAGCCCTTGATCCTGAAAAGTAACTAGCTCATAGCAGAGTTTTTCTTTTTCTATATGTTTAATGAGTGAATGAGCCTCTTTAAGTAATCATACAAAGAACTGACCTTAACAAAATAATCTGGTGGCATTTAACAAGTTTATATAGTGAACAGGGGGTACTTGTTGACAACTTGCAACATGTACAAATTCATTTTTCTAATTCTTCTAATGGTAATCTGGGCATACCTATGGGTCCTGTCATAAATGAAGTTGCCCAAAAGTGTAGTGGTAAATTCAACATCACCATATGCAAAGTTTTATCTGAAGACACCCGATCTTCCTTCTCAATGAGAACGAAAGAACAAGCAAACAAACAAAAAAGCCAAGAAAAACAAAACCTGGTTGTGTGTGTGTGTGTGTGTGTGTGTGTGTGCGCGCGCGTGCGCGTGTGTGTGTGTGTGAGGGGCACATTCCCATTTTTTAAAATTTCTTAATCCACTACTATGTATACATTTCTTTCCCTAGCCCCCATTCTTCTAAATATTCATTACTTAATAAGGTCAATGTTCCTTTATTTTTCATTTTTTTTATTTATATAAATGTTAAGTCTGCATTTGTGCTCCTTATGAATGCAGTGCCCAGAAGAGGGCGCCTGATCCCACAGACCTCGAGTTACAAAGGTCATGTGATCTGACATTTAGGTGCTGGGATTAAAATCCAAGTCCTCTGGGAAAGCAAACTCACACCCTTGTCTACTGAGCCACCTCTCCAATCCCCGATGATTGTGTTCTTGGCTAAAGTTTATTGATGCTGCTTTAAAATATTTTACAGACAGGCAGACTTTAGATTTGTCAGAATAAGCTAATACCCACCAGCTAAGTCAACATTTCTTAAGGACTTTCCGTATGAGAGACACTGTAAGACACATGCCAAATACTAGTTTACAACTAAGTAAAGAAGCCTTACATGCTGAAGGATGGAGTCTCTTCCACTTCAGTTATTCCAGTCAGTTTCTCTCCATGTTTCTTTTGTGGCATCTGAAGGGCACAGTGAAGTAGATTCAAATAATCATGTGAAGACATGAGCTTCCTAGTGACAACAGAATTAGCATCTCTAAGACACTGGTACACTCAAGTCTCCGATGTTTTGTTTTGTTTTTGAGAGGGTCATATAGAGAAAAGAGAGCAATTTGATCAAATAATTTAATGCAGATCCCAGTTCTATGCTGTCTTCATTGTTTACCCCAGATCAGACTGCTAGAAACCTGGGTCCTTAGCATAGCTCAACTGCAACTGTAGAGGGGAAAATGATGGTTCTGAATCCCATTCTATTGAGTCTCAGAAATGTAGCTAGTATTGTACCACTATTGAATAGAGAAGGGGGAACTAACTACTCGGCAGGCTTCTTAGGAGGCGTTCAAATTAATGGAGAAGTGCAAGAATGTAGAAGAAAGCAAATAGAGTTTGGAGAAAAGCTTAGGAAGCATGAAGAGTTTGATGTGGAAATCACTAAGGTGTGGTTGCAGAGTATTTATTGTTAGAGGAGGGAAAGAATGGTGCAGAAAACAGAAAATGATGCATTGGTCTTGGGAGCACATTGTGGCCTAAAAGGCTGCTAGGAGATGGAATAAGGAGGATTGAGTAATGTTGCAGGGGAAGGCATAGTCAAAATAGGGAACTTGGTTTAACATGTAAAATCCAGGAAATCTTACTTGTTACCATTCCAGAAGACACTTCAAACTTTTCTCTTCACTGAAGTCCATGGTTGACTTTGCTCAAGCTACTGTGGGAGTTACTTCAAAGGACTCCTTATTGCTTCTGAAGACTGAATGCCTATTGTAAAGCATAAACACTCTTCTACCCTTTGGTCTATGGCAACAACCTTTTTAACCAGGGAAATGGTCCATTGGTGTATACATAAGAGCAATTGTGGCAAACAGTAAAGGTGAAACTCAGCTGGAAGAGTACTCTGCTTTCATGAAACAGTATAGAGTTTCCCATCTCTTGGCAGAGATGGTTAAAGGCGTAAGACAGGGACACATGTTTGGAAACTGGGAGGCCTTTCCCAAAGGAGCAATTAGGAAAATATCAAAAAGCTGGTACCTCATAAAGCCTATAATTTTTTTAAATTTTAATTAAGTCATTATGAATGAGATTTTCAATACCTTTTAGCAATGAGGAGCCTATAGACCAACAAAGGAACCATTGCAGCAGAAAGATCCATCCTTTGATTTTAAATGCATCTGTGACTTTATTTAAAATGGTTTGCTCATCGCCAACAGAGAAGTTGGTCTGATATTTTTCTCTACTTGTCCATGCCAGTTTCTAAATCACTTTAAATATGACCGTTTACAATGAAATACATTCTTCCTTCTGTGTACATGAGTGTGTGCATGCCAGGAGACTGATGTGCCACAGCACCTGGCTGGAGGCCACGGGGAAATTATATGTTGCTAGTTTTCTACTTTAATCTTTCTATGACTTCCAGGTATGAAAATCAGATTGCCAGCCTTGGAGAACAAGCACCTTTTCCTACTAAACCATCTTACTGACCCTTAAATAGGATTCATAAGGTAGTTCATTTTGCATTCGCTGGACAGTTATATATCATGCCTGATAGTGTTAACTATTTGTTTCCTCACTGTATATTAGTCTAATCACAATTTCTTCACATTTGTATTATGTTATATATCTTTATTCTCTCCCTTCCTCATAAATTATGCTTTCCTCATAAACATTTTCATTCTTCCCATAATTTACATATACACTAAATACTATCTCAAATATATTATAAAACTATGTTCTCTTGGTAATAGTAAAATATTTTATTTGAAAATTTACATAATTAACTCATCTTAAATCTCCAGTATTGTCTGTCTCTGTGAAATATATATATGTACATATATGTATATATATAATCTTTAATCAAATACATCATCTTCATCCTTCTTTGCCTATTTGTCTTTTTATCTCTTATAAAATACTCCTAAGCACTTAACTTTGGGACCTCTCTCTTGCTATGTCTTTAGCTTTTCTGAATACATGTCATAATCTCTGTGGTACTTCCATTTTATAGTAAGGAAACTGAGTCATAAAATAGCTGAAGAATTTATCCATAACCAACAACACTTGTAAATGGAATCCCAAACTAAACTAAGGCAGGTGTGGCTCCTTCCCATCCTCCTAGACATTACCTCTATAGCTCTTGTGCGTTTAGCATTACTAAGCCAGACTTACCCTGGACCCTTTAATCCGTCCATTTCCTTGAGTGTTAGTCTGTGAGTCCAGATGATTCTTCTTCAAGCTCTGAAAGACATGGTGAATTCTACTAGAATCTGTGCACTAATTCCTAAGGGGGGAAAAAAGACTTTCGAGTTTTCTACTGACTGTAATACACTCTGTTCTTAGCCCACTGATTTATTTCAGAAAATCTGGGTTGTTTTTAATTTATATCCAGACAAGAGAAGCCAAAGCAAATGCCAACACCGAATGGGTCCAGACCACAAACTGACTGCTTTCTGTTGCGGTTCATGTGTTCACAGTGCAAGGCTTCTAGCAAAGCTTACTCCTTGCCTTTCTGAAATGATCCATTTACAGGGAAGCCCATGTCCTTATATGAGATTTTAGACTTACCCAATCTGGAAGAAAGTGCCTAGCTCCCTGGTGAGGGTGAGAGACTAGGGAACTGGTCAGTGGGGGGATTTTATTAGAAAGAGTGGAAGCTATGATGGAAGAAACATAGGACGGGGGTTCAAAGGGAATCTCGTGCTTCAAGGAAAGTTTGGTAAGACAGGAAGAGCTTGGCATGGAGATCATTAAGGTGGGGTAGTATGAAGTATTCTTCAGTGGAGGGAAAGAAATAGGGCAGAAGACAGAAAGGGGATTAGCCTGGTGACAAGCCTGAATACAGGAAGTCTTAGAAGGCAAGAGATGAATATTATTTGGAGCAGTAGATGGATGACTGCCTGGGAGAAGAGGAAGGGGCTGACATGAAAAAATGCTAGGAAGCTTCCTTCCCATCTCTGCACATGCCCCTTAAAGATGTTACTGCCAATATCAGCTAGTGATTGAGCTGGTGCTTGACCAGCTGTGGCAGTTAGCTCACAGGTCACGCCTTAGAACATCTGTTTGAATGCCCATTGTGAGGCAAAACACTTACTGAGGTTTGGCATCTCAGCCTTGCCATCCAGCAAACATATCCAGGATCTAGCTGTGATCATGTCAAAAGCACACTGAGCAAAAATGAGGGTATAACATAGTCTCTGCTCTTGAGGTCACTTGGTGTTTATTTCTATTGGTAGAGCACATGTAGGTTTAGACGGGCCCAGGACAGGAGTCCCAAAACAGGAACTAGGAAAACACATTGAAGTCAGTTAAGTTCAGTTAAGATCTTTCACCGATCACTTAGTGAAAAAGATATGATTTGAGAATTGATTTTCTTCCCATTTTAACAAAGAAGAAAAACGCATGACACTGGGAAAGGAATAAATCCATTATTAAATGTTAAATACACATCTGCATTTATATTTCAAAATTAGAATTCACATAGACAGTATATAGTTTAAGCTTTTCTACATCTTTCATTACATGGAGCTAATCTACTGACATACTAGGTAATGACTGGTAGAAATTGGACCAATATGCAACATGTTTGTTTCCATTCTTTTTTTGCTCCCTCAATCTGTCCCTCCTGTTGTGGTCAAGCACACATTTTTCTACTTTGTATTTTATTGAGGATTTTATATAAACCCATTTTTCTCCAGTCATATTATCAACTGCACTTTCTATTTTTAAAGCTTCAATGGGTTTTCTAGAGCAGCTAATACATAAAAAAATATTCTAAATGTACTTTGAAGTAACACTATAATACTTCATGTATAAGGAGACACTGAAGTATAACAAACTATACTTTATAAAATTTGATATAAACTATTTACACATGTTAATTATAAAGAGAACTGGGTTTCCCTGGGATTCTTTACATTTCTTTGTCATTCATTTCTGAATCTTCCCTTCCTCAAACTCTCTTGGCCTTCCCTCTATTTTTAAATATAATTAATTTTTCCTTTCATGCTCCCTGTATATTTGAATACTTTATTAAAAATTATACAAGATGATGAATATATATGTACATATATATGTAAATACCACTATGCTCATTCTTATATGCTTTTTCAAATATAACTGATTACTTCTAACTCAGTACGAGATTATTACTTTTTGTACAAGTTCATTTTCATTAGAACTCTTACTGATAACCTGTACTTGTAAATTTTTTCACTCATTTATTTGTTCATGAATTCATTTTTATGCACTTTCAATATTATGTTTATACTGTTTTATTTTTCTCTTTCCCTGCCCCCCCCCCAGTATTTTCAAGGTTCCATATTTAGTCTACAGGCAAGCCAGATTTGTTTGCTTGCTTCTTCTTTTTTTTCTGTTCTGCTATGTTTTTAATTCGACTATGTGTTATCATTCACTTTTGAAGTACAGTTTTACATGGTACAGCATTCTAAGTGGTTGAGTTTATTTCTACGACTACTAAACATTTTTCTCCTCCTTTCCCATGATTGTAATTCCTATTACTCCTTCACTTTAGTTGAGGTCATCCACCCCATTCTGGACTCTTTCAACTCTTAGTCATTGATCTCTGAAGTTCCAGTTTGATACGTTTTGCTATAGGTTTTTTTTTCTTTTATCACGTTTCCTTTTATCTCCCTTTACTTTTCCTTCCTCTATTTTTCCTCACCTCTCCCTGTATATCTCCTCCTCTTATTTTCTCACTTTCTATCCTTTCCTTTCCTCTCCATTTGGAGATTCTCGCTCCCTTCCCTTTACTTCCTTTTCCTCTCCTGTGGTTTTTCTCCTGTCTCCTCCCCTCCTCTCTCTTTCCAGCTTTATTCTTTTTTTTCTTCCTTGTCAGTCATAAAAACCCACGTGTGGCTTTTAGGAACAACTCTCATCAATGCACACAAACATTTTAGTGGATGTTACTGTGAATAATTTGTAGATGTAATTAATATGTTAAATGAGTTCATTTTAAATTAATGAAAGGAAATGTTACTCTGATTTGGTCTGACTCAATCATTTAAAGTGTTTTGAAGGTTTTCCTTGAGAATTAAGCATTCTAAATAATAGCCAGAATATCAGTTTCCCTTATCTTAGGTTTGTTCTTTCTGGGAATAATGGCTGTAGAATCCAGGCTGAGTGGTTTCAGCTCAAAATCCAACTGTGAAAGCCAATTTACACACACACACACACACACACACACACACACACACACACACACACACTTCTTATTGTTCCTGTCCTTTTGTTAAACACCTATGGATATTTTTTTCAGGCTTCCATATAAATATTCCATATCTTCACTCTACTGAAACTTCCTCATCAATGTATCTACACCACAGTAATAGTGTACAGAAGAAACAATGGGTATCTTTTTCTGACAAAGAAAGCACTGATAACAGTTGTACTATGGCACAATTCTATTCACCTTCATTGAATGCATATAGGATTGATGGTGTGCATTGCAGCTTTAATGGTCCAAAAATTCTAGCAGAGAATCCTCAACAGACTAATTCATGATGTCATTATTTCTGCATAATTTCCTTTCTGCATGACCATTTCATATGCCAATGTCTAGTTATTCTTATGTAATCTGTGAAAGACACCACATACTTAAAATTAAAACACATTTATTTCCTGAATAAGCAAATCTACCAATCTCAGTTGTTTACAACTGAGAGAATATCCACTCAGCCCCAGTCACCCAGATAGGAAATTATTCAACTTTCATCCAATATTTTCTAAGGATTTTATGCACCTTCAGAAAATAAATGTGTTTCTTGCAGTTGCTATCACTGAACTAATTTGAGCTAATTGTTTCCTGATAATTTAATTGTTGTCATTATTTTTCTATTTTTATCCACTCTTCCCTTTCTCTTTAACAGAGTAAGTAGAAGCAAAGACTGTAAAATCAGGCATGTGAGTTAGAATAATTCTTCTAAATTTGGCCAACTTTGGAAACTTAGCCATAATGCTCAGAGACATTTCATATGAATATAATTGTGTCAACTAATACAAATATAATTAATTACTCATTTTAGTGTAAAACTACATATAAAGGACTCATTTACTCTTTTGTTTGTTGTGCCCAGTCCTCCCTGCAAGGCTTTGTACTTGCTAGGCAAGTACTCTTCCATTACTACTCCCCCCATCTCTCCCTACATATACAAATGTATATATTCATATACATATATATATATACACACATATATATATGTATATATATATGCTTTGAATTACTGTCTCCTAAGGAAGTTTTTATCAAAAAATTGACTTACAGAAAATGTTCACTATGCTATAATAAATGTAAAATATATGATTTTACTTATGAGTACACAATCTTAAATCATAAGACAGTAACAAATTAGTATTTTACTTTCCTTTCCTAAGGTAGAGCAGAATTACACAATCATGTTGAAACAGAGGGGTTAATGATATCATTATGTGGGCTTTTCTTTACCACTCTGTAGAATATTTTTTCACAGGTGTAAATATTGGGTTTATTCCCAAAGCATTTTGTTGGGAAGCAGTAAAATAATCCATGCAAGCAAATAGAGAATTTGCAGAAAATCTGAAATTAAATATGGCTACTGCTAAAAATGTATTGCAGAAGCATAAAATATGTATGAAATTTTGTAAATAGGCTAGAAAAAATATTCCTGCTAAACTTGACCACTAGTTTTCTGAAGGTTTGCCAAATTCCATATAAAAGCTTCATTGAGTAGAATGTTTAGACATCTGGATACTTTTTCTTGGTGTTCTAGGAAAGCATTCTACACGGACTTTGAGATATGGCTACCTCAGCTGATGTTTCCACTTCAGTCAAATAGTTATCCTTTGTGATTTCCTGTTTGTCATCTTACTTCTTTTCAGCCAATTGACGATCAAAGATACAGTCTTTTTTTTACAGCCTCTTTTCCTGCCTAATTTTCTAGTTAATGTTTTGAAAGGCTTGCCTTGGCAAGCAAAGGTTCCTTCTGACCTATTCATGCTTCTTTCAATCTTCTGTCTTTGTCTTGCCAGAGCTATGCAAATTACTAAAATTAAATTGAACACTGCAAAAAACATTAACAAACTTCAGCAGTTCACCAAATTTTAGGTTTATAATTATTTTTCCAGTCATGTTCAAGTCACAGGAAATTTTGAATACTGAATCTATCTTAAACAATTTCAACCTGTAATAAAACCATGGAGTAAGTGCTATAATCTACATAACTGCTTTCCACGAATCCTGTATGCTGTTCTCTGTAAGACGAAACGTGCTTCATCCAGTTCTGTTATGTAAGACACATTTGGTGTCCTTATTATTTAACTGGGAATCTTCCAGGCTGATCAGAGCTCAGTCAACATTTACTTAATCACATATTAATAAAATGCAGACAGTTAGGACAGTATTCAAGACATGGATTTACACAGTTAATGCAACTTCTGCATAAAAAAATTGGAATTCACACAAGTTAAACATATGTTCCATGGAAAATGATGTGTTTTCACAACTGTACTCAATCTACTGCCATGTTATTTCTCACTTGCTTCTCAATGGCAATCAACATGTATGCAAGCATATGGCAAATATAAAGACATGAGCCATCAGAAAACAGAAATGTCTGCTTACTAACTTTGAAAACAATTCAAGACTTGGATTCACAAGTGATCTATGTCTGGTAACACATAAAGCAACAATTTGCCCCTGATTACCTCACGGAGTATTTTCTGAGTATATACTCTATAGGGATACTAAGACCTAAATAATTATTTGCACAGTAGTATGTCCTATATTAGCAGACACTCTGATTATTTTATTTATTATTTTGTTTATGTAGAGGTGGAAACCATAATTCTTTTATGTGCTCATTATTATGAATAAAATTAAGTCTAAACGTTAAATATACTATACATTTATGTATTGAATTGGTACTTTAATTCCTGAGAATTGCTTTAATAAAAATAAAACATATGCAGATGAATGAATGTAGTGTGTCTATCTTATTTAAAGTGTTTCTGTTGCGAGGAACAAATAAAAGAAAAGATTTTGACAGAAAGTTGGTATTCAGAAGTTACCTGTTATAGATCAGAGTAATAGAAACAATTATATGTGAGGGGCTAGCTCCCACCTTTTGAAGGATTCTTATGAGAGAGGGATAAGAAAATGTTAGCTAGAAAGAGAGACCTAGCAGACAAGAAGAAAGAAACACAGGATAGCTTTATGAGGGCCTGGATCAATACCCAATAGCCCCTTCCATTTATTCAAAAGGGCTTTTCATAACAATGCCAAGGGACAGGGCAAAAAAACCTCCCCCTTGCAAGAACAAAGCACACCACACAGCCAAGTGTAGACCCTTCCAAATATCTGGTAACCACACCTGTGACCAAATCATCCCCTTATGTAGCCCTGCTGGGTAAAGCAAGCTCAGATTCTCTGACCCTGAGTAATTTAGGCCTCCACAATTATATAACTCAGAATCTTTTCAGTGAGAATCTCTTCATAGTTTATATTTATTATGACATGTGGAAACTGAGCTTACAAAGGAAAATAATGACTCTAAGAACCTACCTGAAAATTACAGACTTCTATGAATCAAATGCATTATGATACTATGTAGTTTTGAATTCTGAGAACTGGATTAAAGCTTATTTAAACAGACTTACCTTTGTTAAAAAGATATAATAGGCTCTGTTCTGTATACTGTGTTACAATGTTATATTAAACTCTGGTAATTCTGAAGTCAAATGAAAGATATTATTAAATTATTAAAACACAGCTTCAACAGTTTTTTTCTGTCTTCCTTTGCTCAGTCAGTTTTGCCTATTATTAAGTTTCCCTGAAGAAATCCTTACTCCCACTCCATAGCATGTCAAAGTTTTCACTATCTTTTCCTAGAACAATTACAAAATACTTCAAAAATCAGTAGGCCTGCATGGATGAAACTGTTAAACACAAAAGAAGTCCCTACTGACTTTAGATTAGATACAGCAAACACAGATACCCTTCATCAAAGAATCATCAAATAAAATTTGTATTATAAACTATTAAGTATTCTTTGTATAGTTCCATTACAAATATACAGGGATATATGTAAAAAAATACAAATTGGGTTTAAATATCTCTTCTAATTTCTTAACAGACAATAAAAAAACTTCATAAGAACTCTAAGAAACAAAACAGTAGTAATTATAAGGAATTGAAGGAGTAAAAAAATAGCTCTATTAAAAGAGCCTAGTGGTATCAACTAATAGTCAAATAAAAAGAAATCAACAAAACTGTACATTTTAAGTGAATTATTTAGTCACTGTTAAGTCAAGCTCTTATTCTATTGTCTAGGGTGGCCTCACATGAAATTTCTTTCTGACTCACCCTCCCAAGTCTTCATATTATAGCCATCCACAACCTTGCCTTGCTTGGATAAAGTTTTAGCTGCATAGAAAAAAGAGTATAAAATATAATAGAAATCTATGGAAGAGCATAACAAAATCATATAAAAATATATGTTCTTTCTCAGGAAAAAAAATTGTTGAGAGCTTTCTGAGAGGAAGTAGCTAGTATTATGAAAACATTAGACTAAATACATCTGGTATTGTTTAATCATATTAGACAATGTGGACATGAGCTTGTGATGCACAAAGTCTAGCACTACTAGAAGAAATTTAAATAGGGATTTTGTTTTTGTGTTTTGTTTTTTCTCCCTAAACATAGCCTCTTACTCTAGCTTTGTTCATAAGTATACCCCAAAGTTTTATTTAGTGAATGAAGGCTTGTTTCCATAAACTTTCATTAGAGGTTCTTGGAGACAAAAATTTTGATGAACAAGGAAAACCAGAGAAAAGTATCTCATAAAGTATTCATTGCAATTTTAGTTATTCATTACAATCAGATGAGGACCAATGAATGAAGATCTTTTCCCTCAAAATTTATCAACTTATCTGAAGAAAAGGATAGATCCTCCCAGAAAAAAGAGCATAACATGAAAAACTTCTCTGACCATTATAGAAAGTGTGACATTCAATAAAATTCACACAACATACCAAGAGAGAGGAACACAGCTCACACACCACCATCACCACCCAACCTATATATGCACACTATACAGAAGCTTCTTAAAATATTTACATGTGGGAAAGAAATCTAAATAAAATTACCAAAAAAAAATGGAGAAACAATACCTTTCACCACAAAAAAACTTCCAGCAGCAGAAATGGGTTACATGTAATTGATTTGATGGCCAAAGAGGTCACTTGGAAACCCCCAACCAACTAAGATGATTGCCAAAACTACTGGTTGCTCTCTACAAGCTGATGGGAAGAACCTATTGCTGAAGACAATGCTTGCATATGTCCTTAGACACAGAGAGGTTGAGATGGTTCCTAACTAGACTCTTCACTACTACTGACTAGTGTTTATTGTACTGCAAGGTACTCTGAGCACTACAAAAGGAGAAAGGTAAACACCAAGCCAACTACAAACCCTGTGATCTAGAGTGATGACATGCCTGCATGGCACCCTGTTGCCATAGTTACACAAATACTGTGTGATAACCTATCACTACTTGATTGGATTTAAAGCTTATTCCATAAGATGGAACCCATAACTGACATTGCTTAGGTGGCCAAGAGCCTTATTTTAGATAAGGAATATCTGTCTAGGGAATACCAAATACAATTGTTTCTCAAAAATAATATAGCAATATATTGACTCAGTACTTGCTAAGCTAAGCTATCATTATCCTCTTGCTGTAGCCTGGAGCTAATACAAAGTACCACAACTGGAAAGATCTAGAGACTTTGTAATGCTCAGTACAAATGGGAAGTATTAATTAAGCCTTCCCTCAGGGGTCGGGGAGCTATGTAGAAAAGGAGGAAGAAGGATAGGAAAAGCCAGAGAGGGTGGAAAACACCAAGGAAACAGTGTCTTCCAGAAACAACAGAATTGATTCAAATATGAATTCACAGAGTTTGTGGCAGAATAAGTTCAGGACAAATGGAGTCCCAGAGCTGAGAGTAGACAGTGGACACACCCTGGGTCTGATGTCGAGTATTGCAGTAGTTCTTTTCAAACAACAGTTGCTCTCTGCACTTTGACAAGTGGTGGATTTTTCTAATGGTCTGCCATTGTTAGTAAAAGAGGCTCTCTGAAGAGGGGTGCTATCTGCACTTATGTGGGGATAAGTGCAAGTGTTTAGAATACAATGAAAAAGTATACTGGTTTGGCAAACTGGCAATAGTAGGTTCTCCTCTAGCACCCATGATTTCACCAACCACAGGTCATTGGCTAAGTTTACATTATCAGACATGAATTCCCCCATATTGAGTGGTCTTTAAGTCCAATTAGATGGCTATCAGTTATCTCCAAAATACAATGCAACTATTGTACTCTTGGGAATCTCTCGTGACATGCTGGTCTTTGTTGTGGTTCATAGGCTTTAAAGCTAAGTAGGATTATTGATTGTTTTTTCACCCTTGATACCTTACATAGCATTTTAGATCTTTGAAAGCAAGTCCTCAGGGAGGAGTCCTCCAGATCAATTTCAGATTGATTTCTCCAAGTGCTATGTCAATATATGTGATGTCTTCAGCAATAAGGCTTCAAGTTCTGGGAGTCAACCAACAGCAATGGCACTAGCCTATACTATTTTGGAAGTGTCTGTGACTAAACTGACTAACAACTTGAAGGAAAATTTTCTGTGTGTGACATTATGGTGCCCAACTTTAACTGACTCATCCATAAAGCAACTTTTATACTTAAGGCTAAGGGAATATTGTGGAAAAGAGAGCAGAAAGATAGTGAGAACCAGAAGATCAAGAGGTATGGTGTGAGACGTTGCCTTCTATATATGACTAGGAAGTTACATCGATTAAATCTCAAAGATGCAGATGCCTAAAACAAGACCTGCACACTGAAAAAGTCAGTTGTTATGTAACATTGATGGGTTTAATCTCACAAGGGCTTACTCCTAGATAAAGAGCTATAGCTAATTAATAGCTGCTAAGAAAAATAGAATCAGACTTCTCTAGAAGAATTAGCACTTTGATAGGTTATTTAATACTAAGTTATCAACCCTAAACATATACACATGGCCAAAACTAAGTGAATTCAAAAGGATGTATCTATGCATACATATTTATATGTATATGTAACAATAATTAAAGAAGATGCCATCAATTTGAAAGACAGTGGTCATCCCTGAAATCATATATATTCACATAACATTATAGGAACTAATCAAGTTATATTTATTTATCTAAACACACACATACACCATATAGACAACAATTAAAGAAATAGGGTCCATAAATTTAAGAGAGCAAGGGTCTATATATGGGAAGGGTTGAAAGGAAGAAATGAAAGAGGAGAAATGGTATAATTTGATCTTAATATCAAAAAATAAAAATCAAAAAATCAAAAAAGAAAGAGAATGGGATCCCATGGGAGGAATTGGGAGGGAGGGGAGGATAGAGATAATGAAAATATCTTACTGATACATGAAGTTCTCAAACAAATAAAAATAAGATTGCAGTACAAATGCAGATTTTTTTAAAAATAAACAAAAATTAAAACAATCTAAGAAAGATTCAGAGGGAATCAAGCATAGCTAAAGAGAGAATTAGATAACTGCAAAGGAGTTGGGGTGAGAGCATATGGGATGATGATTGTACGGGAATGTAACATGGAGAAGAGTACCTATAGAACATTAACTAAGCTGTAGAGAGAAGGACACAGACAATGAGGCAAAATTGTGTTTGAGTAAATATCAAAAATTATGAAAACTGATAAAAATATGAAGCCACAAATTCAATAAACACCATGAATTATAAACTTAACCAATGAATACGTGTATAACCAGTGGTAAATGCACCTACCTTGCAAAGTAGCAGCCATGACAAGTAATTCATTGCTCTACAGCAATGTTAGTAACTACTAATGAAGCATACTATTATAAATCATAATTGAAATGTTCCAATTAAAGCAACTCAAAATGGGTATAAACAAAGGGACAGAAAAAAAACTCACTTTTAAATACACTAGGAGAGAAAACCAATGTGGTTTAATTTGTGTTTGACAATGTAGTATAATGTCATCTTGCACAGTACCTTATAGATGCTAAAAACTAAACAATCTCTGTACCTTTCAGGAAACTATATCATCTGGTTTGGTCCTTAAGCACAGGCAAAAGGTCCATGTGGTAAAGGCTCACTCCTCACTGTGATGAAACTGGGTTTTGATGGAGTTTTTTGAAACAGGGCCTAATGAGTGTCTTTAGAATCTTAGGGAGTATTCCTTCAAAGAGGAATGTGGAGCATTGGTAGATTCCTTAAATTATTTACTCCACGTCCTAAAAGTAGGGAGTTTTGCCTCAACACATGTTTCCGCCATGCAGTATTACCACAAGCCCAAAGAAATAGGACCAAACAAATAATCATAAATGGAGTTTACTAAAATTATGTCAGGTAAAAACTTACAAATTGATTATCTTGACATTTGTCAGATCAATACAAAATGGTGAATACACTGGTCTAATCACTAGTCCAAATTAGTCACATTTGTAGAACATAAAAATTAGCCAGGTGAATTTTCATAAGAATGTCAGTTTTAGAGCCCCAGTGGTAATAAAACACTTAGAAAACAGTCTTCCATAGTCTGGGATATAAATGTTAAGAGAATAAGAATGATATTTTATTTACTACTACTTGTTAAAATTTTGATACTTCAGTATACTAGAACACTGCTAACAGTTCTGTACTGATTATAAGTGCTGTAAAACACAAGTTCTGAAGTCAGTCAGACCCAGATTTAGACATTACACTATTCCATTTTTAATGCCTTTGGCAAATTAAAACTACTAGTGAATCCATCTATAACAGTCCTGGGTACATACTTAAAGGAATCTGAGACACCACTAGACTATATACTGAAATATTCCATACATGCTTTTTGTTCATAATACTTCTTTTCTACCAGGTGGAACAGACTTTGGAGGCTGTGAAATCATCAGTGTGTGGGGTTCGAGGTCACTAGAGCCAGGCTGTTGAAAGTTACATGTACCGATTTGGTTCTGGCCTTCCTCTCTGCTTCCTGATCTACCTAAATGCTAACAGAGTCTACTACATGCTCTAGCCACCATTATTTCACAACCAAGACTTCCTGGCCCCTCGGAATCCATTGGCCACAATAATCTTTTTAGCCCTCTTTTGCTCTTCTCAGGTACTGTCATCCTCATGGTATAAAAGTAGCTAATATAACCGGGCGGTGGTGGCACACGGCTTTAATCCCGGCACTCAAGAGGAAGAGTCAGGTGGATCTCGGTGAGTTCGAGGCCATCCTGGTCTACAGAGCAAGATCCAGGACAGGCACCAAAACTACATGGAGAAACCCTGTCCCGAAAAACAACAACAACAAAAAAGTAACTAATATAAAAAATTAGTGCCAAAGTAGAGCTATTGCTGTGATTGAGCCTGACTGGTGTCTAAACGTTTGGAATGAGTTTCTAGTAGAAATTTGGGGAAAAAATAGAAATATGATCCTATTAAATATTAAAAAGAGCTTAATGGATGACTCTGGTAAAATTCTAGCATTATACTAGAAGCATGATACACATTTAGATAACGAAGACTATGTTCATGACTATCATATATTAACAAGACTCTCTAACTAGGGTTTTAAGTGGAAATCTTTTTTTTTAACTTTATAGAAAAGGATTTGTTTACACTCTGGCCATGACTTCAAAATTTGAGTAACTCTTAAGTTTAGATGAAGGAATAATTGATTTGGTAGAAGAAATAAAAAAACCTATTATTTAAGCTATGGCATGATAATTGATGACTGCTTTTAGACAAGATTTTAGTCAGAATCAGTGAAGAATAGTTTAAATCACTGTGTACAGCCAGGTAATTCAAGCAGATTTAAAAGCAGGAGATAAAGAGACTGGAGGGGCTAAAGGGATTAGTAACATTAAGGAGAAGGCAAGAAAATGGGAAAGTAGGAAGAGTGTCTTCAGGACATTTCATGAATTAATGATACAGTGCCCTCCATCTGCCACCATAGCATAATTGCAAAACTATGAACTAATTTGCAAGACTACTCTTGGAAAATGGAGTGACTCTGGCTTGCTCTATTTGCTAAAGATCTGGAGAAGATTTTCCTCTGGTCTATTCACACAGGTATTTGAAAGTGACTGCATTCATGTTTCAAGGGAGCAAAATTACTTCTTAACGTGGTGACAAACTTGGTATTGTCTACATGGTATGAGCTTCACAGGCATGCAAGAGGTGAGAGTGATGGGATCATGAATGCTTCATGAAAGATTTTGGCAAAAGCATGGGAGGCCAGGCATACTTTTGAGGATTATTTGCTGGGAGACAATGACATTGTAGTGTATGAAGCTGTGAGTGTGAAATGTAAGTTCCACTGGAGACCTAAAAATGTTGGATATGGCAGGAATATGGAATGTTTGCCAGGAAAAACAATAGTTATCATATAAAAACAAAATCATAGAGGCCATGTGAACAATGAATGACAAGGACATAGATAAGGAAACTCAAGTCTATTAGAACTCAGGTCTTGATAGCGTGTGTCCTTAGAACAGAACATAAAACCACAGGACTCAAAGTTTAACTTACTGAGTTTTGGTCTTTACTGGTGAAATTGTTCATTTTTATAACTGCACTACTTTTTGTAGAATGGAAATGTTCACTCTCTACTATTGTGCTTTTAGATTTTTTTACTTTTTAAGGGACTCATAGTCAAGAAATTGCCCTAGATCTCAGTAGATACTCTTGACATCTATACTTTTGAAAACTATTGGAATTGCTAAGTATTTTAGAACTATTAAAGATAAAGTAAATACATTTTGCATTCTTGGATGGAAGTGAGCCCTTATGAGCCCAGCCCAGAATGTTATAATTTGGACATGAAATGTCCTTAGTAGGCTCATATTTCCAATACTTACTACCTACCCTGTGGCACTATTTTTTTAAGCCACGGAATCTTTAAGAGGTGGGCCCTGGCTTGTGGAGTTAGATCACTGGAGAAGGCCTTCAAATGTTATGCTTGCCCATCTGTTTCCTGCAGCTCTGTGTACACGATCTACCATAATCTTTGCTGTGACAAACTGAATTAATCTGTGTGTATTTCCTGCAAATATTGACAATTCTCATCTAACACTATGGCAAATGAGTGTTTACTTCCTTGTATGTCTGTCTATTATTGTGATCACGGTAGTGTACAAGAAGCTAATAACACCACACAATAGAGATACTTTCTTATTCATTCTTTTCATGATGTAATTCACAACAGCCAAGTTATAGAACCCACAAAAAGTCATGGACATAGGAATATATAAAGAAAATATATGTATATATGTATGTGTATGTGTTTGTATATATCTAATATATAATTCATTGTATTTATTATGCTACAATGAATTTGCATCATTTATAAAGAAATGCTGAAAAACATCAAGTTAAGAAAAATAAGCCAGACTCACAGTGACAAATATTATTATTTTTCTTTCATATTAAACCTAAATTTAAAAAAATACATAAATAGCTTTGGTAACTTAACTATTTTGAGTGGCAGAGAAATTGTGGTTACAGAGAGCATCAAATAGAGTCCTATTCTATACATAAATGAGCCTGTTCCTTTACCTTCCTGAAACTTCAAGATGCTACTTGAGGGTGAAGCAGTAGGTTTCTCTAAATCAAGTAAGCTAAAGCAGAGTTTAGTTAACCCAGCTCTCAGATGGTGATATTTACTTATGGACTATAAATGTTAAGTATCTTTTGTTAATTTCATAGTCTAAGGGCCACTTATGACAACTTAGGCATTTATTTACTGGTGCTAACAAGGAGTAGATAAAATATCAATGCATGTTTTCAGATATTAAGAAAATGGTTATCATTTTCTTAGATATGCTTCAAACAATACCACAACATTATATCTTTAAGTTTTTGATTCTATTATTTAATGCTCTGAGAAATCATCTCAAAGATGGTATTAATGGGAAGGTCATATGTACTTGTGTTATTACTATTCTGCTATTATTAGGATCAGCACTTGCCCTTTTTGTAGACAGTCGTTCTTATAGAGTGTTTGCCTTAAATTAACCCAGCATGATGGCAAGTTTAGTATTCCAGTGTCTTTGTGGGATGAAGGACTATGATGACATTAGCATTCAAACAGACACAGCAGGCTTATTTTGTCAAATCTTACTTTGCTGGTGTTTAATTACACACTCAACAGTACAGTACATACAGGAGTGGTGCATCCTCTGAGTTAATCTGAGACAGTATTGTCCTCACTATTTAAACTGTTCCTTTGTTATTACTGGGTATCACTGAATGCCCTTGCTAACCTTTCCCTAATCTTTGTTCATGATTTCACAGTATTGAAATAAGGAAATGTTAACAAATACTTTATAAACCAAAATAAACACAGATATTTGTCACTTAATGACAAGAATATGGGCTCTAAATGCAACATTAGGTGTTTTTTTTATTGTGTTAACATGATAGAAGGTATTTACACACTGAAATATGTAGGATATTACCATGATTTCAGTCTGAAATGCCGGCTAAAAGTTCATGCCTTGAGTGTTTGTCCCAAAGTGATAACACTGATTTGAAGGCTGTAGACGTTTCTGGAGATGAGAAATAGCTTGTGGGAACAGGTCTCTGAAACTGGGTCTTTGAAGGCTCAAACAGTTTTTTGCACCAATTTGTTTTATTCTTTTTTGACCACCACTGAGTCATGGCTCTGGACACTACCATCTTCTGCTATGATTATTGTCATGCCTTCCCAATTGTGCTGGATAAAACACTTTGGAAATATTAATTAAAATAATACTCTCTTTTCTTAAGTTGTCCCTGTCACATTTTGGATCACAGCAATCATAAGGAAGTAATAATGAAATCTGGCATATATTAAAAATTATTGTCATGACATAAAAACAAATTACTAAAGTGAATCTGGGTTATTGTGATGATAAGCCTGATTATATAGCTGTTAGGACTTTGAGCCTAGCTGGTGGAACAAATTTTGAAGAATTTACAAATGCAGGTTATACAAGACACAGATTGTGAAAACTCGGTTTAATAGGCCATGCTGGTAACCTCACACACACAATAACATGAACTCAATTCTTCAACAATTTACATTTAAAAGACAAGCATAGTGACCCTGGTTTACTTTCCAAACATTGAGAATGTAGAGATGGGGGATCCCAGGAGTCCACAGTCTGGCCATCCTAGCCTATTTGGAGATAACCAAGGCAATGAGATATTATCTCCAAAAAATAAGTTTAATTAACATTTGATTACAGATACATATGTAAGTTTCCTCTGACTTTGTTCTTTTGGGGGAAAATATGATGTATATTGTAAGGGTGTCACAAGGAAGTTTTTGATTAAAAAGTCATGCAACACTCCTATTTTAGAATCTCACAGTTTGCAAGCAATGCTCCATATCTTGGAGACAAGTAGATTGGTTTTTAATAAGATCATAGCTTCAAGTCAGTTAATTTAGTTAAATATGTATGAAGAATCACCAAGCAGAACTAACATTAACATCACTATTAAGAAATGTATGTCCTATATTGTGGATTTTTACTTGATGTTACTTTCTTGTTCTTTTATCCCATCTATGATATTGTATTACTCTTAACCATCATGTCTCCTTATGCTTTTCTTATCTTTAACTCTATTTTACAGACTTTCCCTAATTTGGTAACTTTGGTGATTTTGAGATTACTGTCTAGGTATTTTGTAAGATATCGACCAGTTTATCTGATATTGTTTCTTGTGCTTAGTTTGTGGTAATTTTTTTTAGGGAATAACACCACAGAAATGAAGTATCATTATCATGAAATAAAAACAAGTAATAAAGTGAATAGTACTTGATGAACAACATTGGAGGATGTTCTCTGGCCTCCACACAAACATGCAAAAAACATACATCCATATGCAATTGCAAACACATGTGTAACTCTACTCCCATCATGCACATATAATAAATAAATACATACACACATAAAAGTAGAATTGTCTTCTCTTGAACCACTCCACCTCTCATTCCATAGATATATGGAGAAGGTATCACAGTAATAAGCTACAGTGAATGATTTCAGTTAGGAGATGATAATAGAGAAAGAAGTAGCAGAACAAATGATCTAGTTTTATACTCCAGTAAGGACAGAAGATTGCATGTTTGTGACTAACAGAGTTGGAATAAAAGTTTTTAAATATTTAGATATGGAGGCAGAAAGAAGAATCAGTGGGCAAAGATACCTGCTGACAAGCCAATGTCATCTCAGAAATTCTCTTGATGAAAAGAGAAAACCAAATCTACTGACTGCCATCTGTTGCCGACAGTGTACACATGTATGCACCCACCCACCTAAAATAAATAATAACTAAATAGATGTTAAAAGTTGTTTATGTTATAGGAATGTTGCCTTCCATTTTCTTCATTCTTCAAATACAAATTTTCAAATATCCCAAACTTTCTCATTATCTCTTCAATGCAGGTAATTATGAGGAAATAGAAAATGATTATAACAAAAATGAATAATTGGGAGAATCACATTTACACACTGTTTCCTTTTAAGTAGTGGGGAAGGTGGAGAAGGACAAACAGAAGGAGGAGACAAAAGAGAGAAGGGGCATATTTTTGGGATGTTATAATGTCATGGTAATTTGCTCATGCTGATAGTAATTTCACATAATTATCAATGTATATTAAGCCTATATATGTATATATGAGTACACACAAATATTATATACTACTGTCAGGTTTTATTAGTTTCATTGATATTACTTCAAATCTTTTTAGTAAAGTTTAAAGTCATTTTTTGATGTTAGCAATCAGTGCACTAAGTTAAGGGTTATGAAATTACAGAACATAAGCAACATGTCTCATTGTGACAACAAGGTCGCCTAAGTAGTTCATAATTTAGTCAAGTACAATCCTTTTCTGAAAAGTATAGATAGCTCCTGGTATGTGGACAGATACTTGACTATTTTAGAAAAATGGAGCAAAATATCCTCTATAGCTTTTTATTCTAATAAATATCAAATAATAGCAAATTATGAGTCAGTTGTATCTATTGATCTGTCTATATATCCATAGTTGGATATGTACATACATACATCTGTGTATGTTCCTGCATAGCCATGCATAATTTATATATAGATATGAGTGTATGAGTTTATTAAGTATTTTCCATATATAGTGATATTCAGGAAAAATAATAGGGATATTTGCAAGATGAGAATAATTGGAAAGGCAACATGTTATCTACAGAAACTTTCTTTGAATTATTAATTAATTGCCAGGAGACACAGATTTATGATTATAACATGTCAGGCAAGAAATGTCACTAAGTGAGGAATCCTGAATTTAGAAATATCAAAAAGAATTTAAAAACATCAATGGAGTACGTGAATATCTTTCTTTTAGTCATAGTGAACTATACTCAACTAAATATATGCATTTCTTTGTCTTAGTAATTGAATTTTAAATGGAGAGCAGAGAAGTTTTTCACTTATTAAAAACTTATTAAAAGCAATTCACATTAATTGACCAAATAGTGAGCTATTCACTCAGATATCCTTCTTTTAAAATGAACTGATGCTCCTTGTCATCAAATCAGGTAATCAACAGGCCATGGAGGAAACAAACTCTTCATTCTGGCAAAGTATTTCACTTGCTTTCTTCTGAAAGTACTGCACATACAAGCATACATAGGCATTTTAAAGTTGGGATTCATGATTGTATAAGCAAAATACGTTACAGAAATGAATTGCAGCAAATGGAAATTATGTTATTATTTTTCATTGTAGCAGTGATGTGATAAATTAACTTCATCTGGTCTGCAGGAAACCATTTAGCCCCATGGAGGAGGTTGCCTATGTGGAAGACCCACTGCTCAGAAAGAGTTAATTGAGTCCCTATGGTGAAGCACTTTACTCTCAGAAAGCTCCTTCACTTCTCTCCTGTTCACCACGGGAACAAGCCAATTGATAATGATATACATCTCTGAAACTGCTGTGATGAATAAACATTTCTCAAAATTACTCAAATTACTTTCAGCAGGTTGCAAAATTTTCTACTTACCAACTTGTTTCAATCCAGTTTTGTTCAAATGAAAAATTTCCAGAGACAAAGCTTTTCTCTTAGACTTGTCTACTGGAGCCAGGGCAAATGTAGAAAGTGAGACATTTAAAGCTCACACAAATGGGCCAATACATATGCCAAATGTGTGCCAGCAGCCTCTGTCAGCAGTCTCCGGTGTTAGTGATTCTCACTGTTGTCTTAATCATTCATTCATAAAAGATGTCACAGTTAAAATCCACTGACTCATTATTGATCTCTGATAGCTGTAAACAGGATTCTGGAAAAAAAATATTGTTTCAGTTCTGTCACTGCGTTTATTTACTTTCTTTAAAAAATTATTTTATGTGCATGGGTGAGTACTGGGAATTTAACCTAAGTCTTATGGAAAAACAGCCAGTGCTCTTAGTCACAGAGCTATCTCTCAAGCCTCCATGTTAACTTTCTTAAATATCTCCAAATGACTTTAAAATATTCAACATCTTAATAGATATTCCTCTTTATGAAACTTTAAATACTTAGAGTATAATTTCTTTAGGTAACCTTGATTGAAGGTAGAAATGGAATTGTATGTGAATGATGAGCCTCTGTGGACATTTTATGCCAAGAATTGTCAACAAATATTTTCATCACTGAATTAAAGATTTAAAATAAAGTAAACAGACATGAGGCAGAAAATGCCCATTTTGAAACATACTGGGTGACTGTGCTTAAACAACCAAATCAATTTCCTCGTTTATTTTGAGATTTAGGCTTGAAATTCAAAGTTCATCTTTATTCAAGGATTTAAGTAATGAGTTTTGGTACAAAGATCTGAAGGTATCGATAAAATACTATATTTTTGTGTTTTGAACATACAGATTAAAATATCTGAACCACATGGAAAACCATGCTGATGGAAACTGTTACAAAAAATTAATAATGTTTGTCTTTAAACCCCTTGTAAAGTTTAAAATCCGTGGGCTCTCTGCAAGAAATCACATATTGTAGAATTCAAACTTTCAATGACTGTCCAGGATATGGAAACTTAGAAGTCTTTCTCTTCCATTTTGATAAATATCACTTGACACTAACAGTAGCAGTATTATTGAACACACATACAACTATGTCATTCCTAGATCTATGAGGGGGTATTAGCTAGATATTTCTAATAAAATAAACACCATGGCCTGGGTATTCAATCCAGTGGTAAAGTCCTTACACTAGCATACGAAAGCCCTAGATTAAATTTACTGTACCAGGAAAATACTGACAACTTTAGCTGATGTACATTACATGTCTTCCAAATTTAGAATTCCAGGCACTGCATACTCAGTAATGAACAGGGCAGACTAGATCCTTGAAACCAGAGCTAATGATGAAACTCTAGGAGAGCAAAATGTTATTCAAAGTAGATATCAGGAAAGATGCTACAATAATTTTATAAGACAAAGAAGGATAAATATGTTGCATGGTTATTTCTATTGAGAGATTATCATTTATCTGCACTGAATAAGTAGTGCAATCTGTTAGGTAATTTTGAATAAGATGCTGGAAACAAGAAAAATCCTAGGAATCATATAATCTAACTCCCAAATCATGAAGTTGGTGAATATTTCTGAATAGTTGTACTTGAAATGTACATGGCTTAGTAAGCCGATATTTTACTATATACAAGAAGGAAGTACTTTGGAATATACAGAGTTATCATTTCAAAATTCAGTAACTTTACACAATAAATAACCAGAAATGATCATTCAGATTGACAATGACATTAGTAACTTTTCCATTAGTATGACACAATATCTGGGGTAGGGTGGGGGTGTAGCTTAAGAAAGGATTTTCTTTGTCTTGTGGCTTTACGTTTTGTTTCGTTTTAGGAAAGACAGGGTAATAAGAGCATAAGTTCTTACTGCATCCACAGCATGAGAAAATACTGAAATCACCACTGTGAAGGAGAGAGATGGATGCGGGTGCTACAGTGGCCACCATGGCCTCTGGAATGATGCTACCTACATTCAGTGTGGCTCTCTCCATCTTAGTTCAATCTTTCTAGAAACATTTTCAAAGCCACACCCATAACTTTATTTCCCGGGTGATTCTAAAATCGTGTCAAGTTAATAATCATGATTAGCAGCCAAGCAAATTCCTACCAAAGAGGGATAATAATAGAGGAGATTGAGGCTGGGGACTCAATAGTATAAGAGGGAGAAGGTGAGTACTAAGAATGAGTTCTAAAAAGGGAATCTTCCTCATCTCTACATCACAACAATTAGCTGGCATTATACAATGACACATTGTCAGGAGCTTTGCAGCAGAGTCTCAGCTAGGAAAAGACAACAGTAATTAAGACCTCTGCCACTGAACGTATTTTCTAGGACTCTATTTTGTGTCAAATGACGGTACATGTTGATGCTCTGTTATAAACAGAGTATTTCTAAGTATTTCACATAATAAGATAGAAAAATTGATTTATTATAAAGGTATATGAATACTGAAAAGACAAAATTAATGAATTAAGAAGAATACAGTGGAGGCTGAGATGAGAACCACAAACTTCAGCTAAAAGAGCAATAAAAAGAAAATGATGGGGATTTCAGAATCTGGAACTTTGGAAGAAGTGCCTCCAACTTTTAAGTGAAGGCACTACCCAGAGATGGTTAGATGCTTAGAAGTTTTGAGGTCTCCAGGAGTTCCTGACACTGTTAACACTGTCAGAGATCAAACACAGTACTAGGACTAGGCATATCATAAAAAGAAAAGAAAACTGGAGACATCATCTATTTTTTTTCTGAAATCAATTTTTTTGTTTTTTTTTCTTTCTTTGTACTTATCTTCTCTCATACAAAACATCCCAACAGCATCCTCCTCTCTCTCCATTCCTCACACCTCCATACCTCCTCACTCCCCTAGATCCATCTCTCCTCCATTTCTTCAATATGACATGACAAGAGGCAAAAAGTATAGGTACAAACCCTCATATCAAGGCTGCATGAGGCAAGCCAGTAGGGGAAACAGTTTCACAAGAGCAGGCAAAAGAGTCAGAAACACCCCCACCCCAGTGTTAGAGTCCCACAAAAACCCCAAGCTGACAATCACAGCATGCATGCAGAGGACCTAGGGCAGACCCATGCATGCTCCATGATTGTGGCTTCAGTCACTGTGAGCCCTTATGAGCCCTTACGAGCCCTACTTAGTTGATTCTGTGGGCTGTATTCTCTTGGTGTTCTCAACCCCCTGGCTTTTACAATGCTGTCTCTCCCTCTGCAATGGGAATTCTCACAGATCCAGTAATGTTCAGCTGTGAGTCTGTACATCTACTCCCATCAGCTGCTAGAGGAAGCTTGTTGGATGATGATTGGACTAGGCACAGATCTATGAGTATAGCAGGATATCAGAGTATTTATATTATTATTATTATTATTATTATTATTATTATTATTATTATTATTATTATATTAGTTAGTAGGTCCACCCTAGGTCTCTGAGCCACCCAGCCTCTGGATCCTGGCTATACAGGCAGTGTCTGGCATGGGTTCACTTTGGTAGCTTGTGCCCCTCAAATTAGTCCAGTTATCAGCAGTTATTGGTTAGCTGTTCCCACAAGTTCAGAGCCAACATTGCCCCAGCACATGTTGCAGGCAGGACAGATCATGGGTCAAAGGTTTTATGTGTGGGTTGGTTTCTCAGTCCCACCGCTAGAGGCCTTGCCTGGATACAGAGGATGGCCTGTTCAGACTCCAAATCCTCCATTACTAGGAGTCCTCACTAGGGTCACCCTCATAGGTTCCAGGAAGTTTCCACTGTACTAGGTTTCCACAGAGCCCCCTAAATACCTCCCAGTTCCAGTCATCTCTTCCCTCATTCTCTCCCTCTGTTCCTCCTTCTCCTACCTGTTCCCATGTCAACCTGTCCCCAGTCAATGTGCAAAATCTGTTTTCCCTTCCCAGGGAGATCCATGCGTCCCTCTAGAGCCTTCCTTGTTTCTTAGCTTCCTTGGGTCTGAGGATTGCAGTGTGATTATGCTTTACTTAACAGCTAATATCCAGTTTTAAGTGAGTACGTGACTATGCTTGTCTTTCTGGGTCTGGGTTACCTCACTCAGGATGATTTTTTTCTGGTTCTGTTCATTTGCCTCAAACTTCATGATGTCATTTTTCTAAAAGCTAAGTAACACTTCATTGTGTAGCTGTACCATGTTTTTGTCAATTCTTCAGTTGAGGGATATCTAATTTGTTTCCAGTTTCTGGCTATTATGAATAAAGCTGATATGTACATAGTTTGGGTATTATTAACCCTCTATCAGATGTGGAGTTGGTGAAAATATTTTCCCATTCTGTAGGCTTCCATTTTGGCACAGTGTTCTTTGCACTATAGAAGCTTTTCAGTTTCATGAGGTCTCATTTATTAAAGGGCCCAGCACTCCAGGTGTTCTGTTCAGGAAGTTGTCTCCTGTGCCAATGGATCCAATGTGATTTCCTACATTCTCTTTTATCATGTTCCATGTATCTAGTTTTACATTGAGGTCTTGGAACTCCTGGAACTTGAGTTTTGTGCAGGATGGGTGTGAATCTTCTTGCACTCTTCTACATGCAGACATCCAGTTAGACCAGCACCATTTGTTGAAAATGCTTTCTTTTTTCCATTGTGTGTTTCTGGCATTTTTTATCAAAAATCAGGTGTCCACAAGTGTGTGGATGTATGATAGTACACATAAGTGACCCAAAAAATTCTACCAGGGAACTCTGATAGCTGATAAATACCTTCAGTGATGTGGCTGGATATAAGATTAACTAAAAAAAAAAAAAAAAAATCAGTAGCCCTGCTATGTACAAATGGCAAGAAGAGTGAGAAAGAAATCAGGGAAACAACATCCTTTACAATAGCCACAAACAATAAATAATATCTTAGAGTAACCCTAACAAAGAAAGTGAAAGACTTGTATGACAAAAATGCCAAGTCTTTAAAGAGAGAAATTGAAGATGTCAGAAATTGGAAAAAAGTCTCCTCTGCTAACGGATTGGTAGGACTAACAGAGTAAAAATGGCCATCTTACTGAAAGTAATCTAAATATTCAACGCAATCCCCATCAAAATTCCAAAACAGTGGTTTACAGACTTTGAAAGGACAACACTGAAATCAAATTCTGACGACAATTTCTGGGAGAATAGTGAAAATACATCACTCCAATAAAAATATAACCACCACTCTTCCCCCTTGCATTGCTCTACAGACCTCTATTTTAGGAGGATGGGTATGTTCTCACACGGTAGCTCTGGGTGCTCTGATACTGGCTTTGTATCCTGAAATGGCCTCAACATCACGGCAATCATCTTTCATCAGCTTCCCAAGTCTAGAACATTTTTTATATAGGATGTAAAAATAACAACAAGAAGAAATGTCAAAGACCAAGTAGATTTTCAGAGTCCTTTGTATCACTCTACAAGGCCAACTCAGAAGAGTCAAATTGAGAATGAAGAGCTTGAAAATGGACAAAGAGCAACTTTGCAGTGCAGGATCAGGCAGTTCTTCATTAGCCCAGTACTGGTTGCAGTATTAAGGCAACTCCGCGTAGTTAAAAGGGAGGTTTATTTTGTGGGGTAACTTGCAAGTAAAGGGATAGGTTACAGGGTCTGGGAAAGGTGAAGCGCAGTCCAGCAGTGTTCTCTGGAGAACTCTGCTCTGTCTACCTCCAGCGTCCAGAGTCCAGGAACCAAGAGAGCCGGCACATCCAGATCTCAGGTCTTGAGGGCTCCTGTCTCAGCCCTGCCTTGTAGGCATGACAGTTACCGAAGACTCAATGGGGGTAGTACTTCCAGGTCAAAGCTGGAACAGCTACCCACTACATCCCAGTGAGGAGAATTATTGTCACTAGGGCTAGAAACCCAGACATTATGTTATATGTCAAACAACACATGGAAAAGCAAAATATGTGCGAATAATTATGAAGCATACTGAGTCTCACCCAAAAGCTACATAGTAAAATATGACCTTGTGCCTATTCAAGGCTCAAAAACTAAGCTTCATTATGTAGGAAATACAGCAGCTAGGAGAAATGGCATCATGGGAAAGAAGTTAATATCTAATATGGGTAATTTGGCAATGCATGCAGCCCAGTATAACAATAAGATACTCAAAGAATAATTGTATAAAGAGACAAGTGAGGAACAGAAATCGATCTACATTTAAAAAATCCTAACAGTCAAGTCATTGATGGGCTTTGTTTCACTCCTGATACAATTTATTCAAAATTATAAAGAAATCAAAGAGTTTAGTAACATTGATAGTAGTTTATAGCAATAATTTTTATTTATGAAAATTAAATGGAAATTTTCATAGACATTACATAAATATTTTATTTTAAATTATATACCAAGTTTATAAAAACAAAATCTGTGATTGCTTTATAAAAATTTCACATAATAAGGATAGAAAGAAAGAAGCTGAAGCAAGGGTGAAAATCTTAATAGCATTTTAATATAATCAGCAGCAATATCAATTTTTTAAATTATCTTTTTTTATGAAAGTTCAAAAATTATAATAATTTTAAGTGCTTTCTGGGAACTTCAAAGTTCACACTGGGTTTGATACAAGATTTCAGATGAGTGTCATCCAAATTCCTTATTAAAACCCATATAAATATATGGAAAAGTCAAGAGCTGTCAATCACGCTGCATACCAAGGATAAGGCAAACACAGGGATAACTTCCTTCAAATTAAAAATTAGTTGGACTGGTGGAAGAAATGCAAACTAATGTACCCGAAATCAGATAACATGTAACAGATAATATGTAAAATAACTTTCATTTGCTTCCCTTAATACTGCTTAATCCAGATTATAGGGTACTTTAATGAACAGAAAATTATCTGTACTCATAAAGATGCCTGGAATTAACTGCAGAACATGCTTGAGTAATGACTTTCTTTCCTTTTATGTTTTTTCATCAGATAAATGCTTTGTAAAATGCTTTAGAATATGTATCTATCAAAATACAACATTGTTGAGGATATGTAATCTGCTCAGAAAATGTATTGAGGATTAAGAAAATGTCCAAGAACATATCTTAAAGTATTGTGTTTGAGCAAAAACCAATCTTAAGCCACATCACTGGAACAAAGAAGAGCACGTTGCTCCAGATGCTTAATGGAAGGGAACAGAGAATGAGACCATTCCATCTTAAATGAAAAGTGGCTGTGTGTAACACTGGCTATGGGCCACGGACATTTTCCTGTCTTATAATGCTACAAAAAACTCTCAATAGCAAAGCAGCTACAAAGGGAAAGAGTCTTTAAACCAGTTCCTTGTTCATGAATATGCAAGAGAAATTCATATAATCCATATAACAATTCTGTAGCATAAAAATATGTATCGTGTTATACTGGAATTTCTAAGACAATGACATACTGTTGAATTTTTTTTAATGAAGTAGCCAAAAAAAAAATGTTTGGAGGGTGTGTGCTGTATACCACACAAAGATGCCATTTAGATAGTTGTTGGCTCTGGGAGGGAGCACTGTCAGCCTCAGTGGGAAAACTTCAGTTAAATGCTCTATGTATATTTGTACACTGACTTACGTGTGTTATAGGAATTTTTAGGTAGATAGCTAATTGTGTGACTCCTTCTGACTTTTCCAGACATCGGTACTGTTATTTTTATCTCCTCCACTCTGTATTTATCTCCCTTATCCTCACTAACTAGAGAGTACCCTTTTTCTCCTCATTTTCCCCATCAGATCACTTTCAATGATGGGCACATTTTGATGTGCAGGTGGCTATTGTGGCTCATGGGGTCCACAGCTAGGAAAGACTGTTGATGACTCTTCCCATCCTGGCAGGTAAATATCACCTTCTAGCACTATGAAAGCTAGTCAATAGGAAGAAAACTTCCAATTCATATCTGTCTTGATTTTTTCTAGTGTCTTAATGCCCAATTGCATGGTGTTTTCAACAATAGGATTTTATGCTCTAGTTCCACAGGCAAACAAGAACATTGACAATAGCTTGTAATGTTTAGAACCCTCTGGCGTCTCAGTGACCACACCCAGTACTGTGGTTTTCATTTACTATCCCCTGGATTCCGAGAGGAAAATTACCCACCCATGTGAGGTATCTTTTTTGAACAGATAAGTTTTATTTGTTCAACTCAAAGGATATAACCCTTTTTGAAAAGTGACAGTTTATAACAATCCATAGATTTTAATGAAGTGGAATTAAGCCAGTTGTTTTATTAGTTCCTTTGTCATTTATTTTTCACATATGTATTTGGAATTTGTGCTTTGTGTATATTTTAAAGTGTTAGCTATTAGAACTGTATTTATATTCGTACCTGCTAATGCAGCACACAGGACAAAAAGAATAGCCATAAATCCAGAAAACAGAGGGAAAATAAAAAAAAAGTAATTACAGGTGATCACATCAATACTGCAAATAGATATTTCAAGTTAATTAAAAAAATTTAAAAAAAAATAGTTTTATTTATGCCCCACATTTTCTATATGCCTCACATATTCATTATGTGTTCATCAGTGGAGGAACATCTAGAGTGCTTCCATTCCCTAGCTCTTATGCTAGAGCAGCAGTAGATGTTAAGGAGCAGGTGTCTGTAGCAGGGTATAGGGTCTTTTTAGGTATATGCTCAGGAATGGTATCACTTAGTCATGTAGCAATTTTATTTCTAGTTTTCTTGGGAAGCATCTGAATTGATTTGGAAAGAGGTTCCACCACAGTCCTGTTGGCAGTGTGTGAGAGTTCCCCATTTTCCTCCAGCCACAAGCACCTGTAGTCATTTGCATGCTTGCTGTTGGCCATTCTGACTGGGATAAAACAGAATCTTAATGGAGTCTGAACCCATATTTCCCTGGTTGCTAAGAATGCTAAATGTTTTGTAAAGCGATTACTAGCATTATTTTTCTTTTGGGAACTTTTTTTTTTAATTCTCTAGCTCATGTTTTAATTGTACTGTTTTCTTGATTATTTGTTTGGTTTGTTTGCTTTTCCTTTTTATTTCTTTTGTGTTCTAGACACTAAGGTCTATTTTATAGGTAGTAAAAATTTTCTCTGATTCTGTGGACACCCTCATCACTCTACAGCTGTGGTTCTCCACCCTTTCAAAAGATGTGACCCTTTAATAGAGTTAGTTCCTCATGTTGTGGTGACCCACCCCAACCATAAAATTATTTTCATTGCTACTTCATAACTATAATATTGATATTGTTTTTAATTATAATGTAAATTTTTATGAGATACAGGTTTGTCAAAGGAGCCATGGCCCATAGATTAAGAACCACTGCTAAAAGCAGTTTCATTTGCTGTACACAGGCTTTTCATTTACTTGAGAGTATGTTTGTTGATTGTTAATTTTGTTTCCTTTGCAATGGAAGCCCCATTTACAAAGTTCCTTGTGCCTACACAATGAGGTTTATTCTTTACTTTTTTCTTTAGCAGTTTTAAAATATCAGGTTTTATAATCTTGTTGCTTTCTTCTGCATGCTGAAATAGTTTCCCTAGTACCATTTGTTTAAGATGTTGTGTTTTATCTAATGTATCTTTAGGGCATCTTTTCCAAAAATACTTGTTCTGGCAGTTTATTATACACTTTGGAGTATCTGGTTCTGTGCTAGTGTCGCACTGTTTTGTTACGATAGTTCTAGACTATAATTTGGTATCCGGTATGGTGAGAAATTCAGCAAAAATCTTTTAGTTGTACATAAACATAATGAAATTTTACTCAGCTGTAAAGAAAACGGTAATTATGGAATTCACAGGTGAATGATTAGAACAGGAAAATATTATGCTGAGTGAGATAAACTTAGGCTTGAAGAACAAATACCACACATTTTATCTCAGGTGTCTCACAGCATCAGCTTTTTGGGTTTTGTTGTTGTTTAACACAGATAACTTACTGAATTCAGGAAATTAGGTAGAGGACAAGGAAAGTGGAGAACACCTTGAGAAAGGGAGGCAGCAGAGAATAAAGTGAAGAAAAGAGTGGAAAACTGGGGGTGGATTGGTTTAAATAGAGATGGGATCAAGAATCAGGATATGGCAGATGTTGATCAAAATGACAGATGTGCAAAACATTCATATGAAAACATGTTATCCTACAGCCCATTAAAAAATTAAAAAAATTAAAAACCCAGAGATGGAAGGGAAAATACCCTCAACAGGTAGATAATGATGTTCTTGGCAGAAATTAGTTCCTAACAAAATCCCTAATGCAGGGATGGGAAACTTTTGTAAGAGGTTTTGATCATGGAGGTGCCAGAGGCCCCTCAAAACAATACAGGGTTACCCACCAAAACCTGAAGATAAGGCCTTAATGCTAAAGACTGTAAATGTACAGATTGAGTATTAAAACATCAGGTAGGCTTGCATAAGTGATTAGACACAGAGCATTATATGTCAAAGAGCAAATGTGCTACATATTATGGCAAAAATATCACACTCAGGAATTTGGAGGTGGTGAGAACAACAACAACAAAGCATGGTGGAATGTGCCTTTAATCCCAGCACTCAGAGGCAAAAGAGCAAATCTGAGTTTGAACCCAGCTTAGTCAGCATAAGGATATCCTATCTCAGAAAGAGGAGGGAGAGGGAGAGACAGAGACATAGAGACATAAACAGAGACAGAGAGAGACAGAATACAGCAGTATGTGAAACCCTTATTCAAATATTTGAAAACACACAAATGCATGTATGCACATAAATGCATTTTGTGATATATATATATATATATATATATATATATATTAAAATCACTTTAAGGCACAAGAATTTATATTATATCTCTAGCTTACCTTCAACTCTCTATTGTCCTGTCTCTACCTCCCAAAATCAGATATTACAGGAGACCACCTTGATGCCTGTTTAAGAATTTTTCCTATTTACATCCTTCTCAATATACTTCTAGTAACAAAATAGACATCTATTGAATAATTTTTAAGAAAGACAACCTACATATTATGATGAGTATAGAGATTTATAGTAAAATAATTTTAATATCACTCTATTTATCATGATTTTGGTCTCCTATTAATTTTTAATTTTCCAAATTTACATTCATTTTTTTGTTTTTCTGTTAATTGTTTTTAATTGACCCTTCATCTTTAAGGCATTTATAAAGCATATTTTTATGAAAGGCCTAGGGAATTGGTTCAGTATGGTAAGTGTTTGCTGCACAGCCACATGGATCTGAGTCTGGATCCCCCACACGGAAGTAAATGTCTTTTAAAAGGCCAATTGCAAATTAATGCCTGTAATATCAGTGCTTACAAGTAGAGACAGGCAGATGGCCTGTCTGATGGCCAGCCAGTATAGGCAATCAGTGAGTTCTGTTCCTGAGAGTCTTTGTCACAAAAATAAAGTAGAAGGGCTAGGGATGGCTCCATGCTTAAGAGATATGCTGGTCTCCCAGAGGACCTGAGTTTAGTTCTTAGCATCCACATGGTTAGTCATAAATATCTGTAACTCCACTGATTGGACATCCAACACCCTCTTCTATTGTACAAGGCCACAATACACATGTGGGGCATAGATATACATATTGGCAGAATGTTCATATATATAAAATAAGTAAATCTTTAAAAAATATAGAGAAAAGTGTTGAAGGAAAACACAAGATATTGATCTTTGGTCTCCATGAGCATATGACAAATGCTTGGACACACTACCACCCCTTATGTTTGTACAGTAACACACACATGCATGTGAGTGCATGTGCATACACACACACACACACACACACACACACACACACACACACGAGGGAGAGGGAGAGGCAGACACACATACAGGCTCCATGATTGAGGGAGACTAAAATTTTAAAAGGGGCACTTCTATGGTGTGTTTTGTTCTTTTCATATAGTTATTTATTTTCTACATTTTCACAAAGTAATTACAGATATTACTTAATGAGCTGTACAAATAAGGATGAAAAGATACAATGGTTGAAGAAATTCATTTCAAAGGAAAATATTACCACATCACCTCAGAAAGGGAAGAAACTGCCTCCGTTACACTCTTGCTTGTATGTGCCTCTTGTGTAGTCCCAAGTTACTATGCAGACAAAATGCCAGTTTTGCTTCATATTAGCTATTAAATATTGTTGTTAACTAAAACTTCTATATTGCTTTTCTAAAGGGATGCATTTAGGTTAAATATAACTCTTGTCTCTGCCTCTCTCTGTCTCTGTCTCTGTCTCTCTCTGTCTCTGTCTCTGTCTCTCTTTTTCTGTCCCTCCCTCTCTGTGTTTATGTATGGAATCCAGGGTCGTGTGCATAGCAAACATGTCTTTTTCCTCTCCATGGTATTCTGGTCTCATATTAAGGTAGTATAGTCCAAGGGTTGCCACTTCCCAAATCCATCCACACAGTCATTTGTTATCAGATATATGATACTATCTTAAGAATACCATCACTTATACATAGTGCACATATTTCAAATTTGATTACACATTGCTCATAGGCATTAGTTTTGTTCCCAAACTAATCAAATTATTGGAACATGGAGTACCCTGGTGACTTTTAATGTAATAAATGCTTTTGAATATGTATTTATTCTAATTTAAAAAAGAAAATAATTGTATTTGGAGGACATAATGTGGTGTTTTGGAAGGCAGATACATTACAGAAGAGTCAATCAGAGCTATTTCCCTCCCTCAATATTTTCTGTCTTCTAATGTGATAGAAGAGAAACAAAAAGTATATAATCACCTCAGTGTTTCTGACTCTGAGAAGCATTGCTGCATTTTCAATAACAGCAGTATAGGAGTAATAGATAAATGGTTTCCTTTGGAAGTTCCCCATACCAGATGTGGAACTCTGTACATGGTGAGAAGCTCTGAAGTTGTAGACCCACTCAAGAAAAACAGTGAAGTAAAATAACTAGTAAATTTTAAAGAATACTATTATTTTCCTCCATCCACTTGTCTTCCTATTTCCTTGTTTTAACATAAATATGTTTAACATTTCCCAGAGATTTAATCTATACATTATGTTTGTCTACAAAAGATGCACACATATTGGAAACCTAGTGTATGTGTGTGTGTGTGTGTGTGTGTGTGTGTGTGTGTGTGTTCACTGTTAATGTTATGTTATCATTCCAGAGCAATGGACTGCTTCCTTAAGATTAACCCAGTGTCCTAAATAGGGATCGAGGAGAAGAGACAAGAAGAAGAGAGGGCACTAATCAGATACTGTTGAATTTGCAAAATGCCTACACTGAAACTATCAACACTATATTGCAATGACCAGTTAAATATAAAACTCATCTTTTGGGTACTGGGTGGATGGTTCCTTTGGTAACGTGCTCTCCATTTGAGAAGGTACAGTTGAATTAAATCCCCAACACACACACATAAAAAGAATATCTTAGCCCTCACGCTGGTGGGAGAGGGGTCAATATTAGAGGAATAATGGGGCCATGAGAAAGCCAGTCAGCCTAATCAGTGAACTCTTAAGTTCCTTAAGACACCTTGGCTCCCAAATTCATTTAGAGAACACTTGAGGAAGTCAGCTAGCATGGATCTCTAGCCTCCACATTATGTATGTCTTAACATACTCACATGGGTAGACACACACACACACACACACACACACACACACACACACAGCAACTTTTAGTACACTTTGTGCTTTGGAGTTTTATTATTTGTTGTAACATTATCAAATATTCATTCAGTATGAAATGGCATTAACAAAAAAAAAATTGGAACAAAGGTCTTCCTCTGAATTACATGGAAATGTTTTACTGTCTGAGAATGAGGGCAACAACCACTGGGCTGTCATATCCATGTATGATTCTTTTTAACATTTCCAATAAATTAGATCTATCCCATCAGTACCTTGGAATGGGAAAGCTTAATTATTTCCTACACAATGGGCATCTTTCACCTGCACATAAAGCTGCCATAAAGATTTTCTTTGAAAACAGAAAAGAAGGTAGAGAAAAATCAGAAGATGTATTTGTTACTAAGAGTCCATTTCAAAAGATTCCTGTTTAAAATGGAAGCCCCTTCTCTGAACAAAGGAAAGGTTATGAGAAAGCCTAGTTTCCCATCTCGGATGCACAAAGCCAGCTCCAGGCATTTGTCCTGTAGCTCCCCCGCATGCACCACTCGGATATTGCTAAGTCTCTGTGGAGATAGGCAGGGGAGTTGCACCACGGCTTCCCTGCTGCTGCTCGGAGCCCAGGTTGACAAGCCTCATCCAGCCTGCGCTGCTTGCACGTCCCCTCCCGTGCGCAGCTCATTCTAGAAGCATGAACAAGTCAGATGCGTTATAATATGAAATGGAAATAAAGTTAATCACCACTGCTTGCTCTGTCTAGTCTTTCAGTGCTGAGAGGAGAGAGAGAGAGAGAGAGAGAGAGAGAGAGAGAGAGAGAGAGAGAGAGAGAGAGAGAGAGAGAGAGAGAGAGAGAGAATCCAAATGTAATGACTGTGAACCTAGGGAATTTCTATTTCCTCGCACTCCATCACAGCTCATAAGGAAGCTAGTGTTTTCAACTTTAGCCTCCTTTTTTCTCCCCTCTTCTGTCCTCACCCATTATTTCCATGCTCTCTCTATTCATTTCTCACACCCAAGGGTCATTCTCATGAATTTTAAAATGCAATTATGTTATTTTGAGAATATGGTTTGTTTTCTTTTAATCCTCATCCATTACTAAGTGGGGGAAGGAGCTCATAGAATGAAGGCAGACTTCTAATAGGACAAAATCTACACCATCTCTCCTTTAAAATCAGGAGCATAGCACTGATTTTAAATGAATAGAGTAATTTCCTGAGGAGTTACTGCTCACAATGAAGTAATGTTTATTTATTACAATCTAGTATTATACAGTTGGAAATTTGCCTCCTCTCTGTACCCACCTCCTTCTGTTTGGGTAGCACAACAAGGTTAACCTTTTTAGAATTTCTTAGCTCATCAGAGCCCTTACAAGCATCCCACAACATTCTTTGCTGGACACTGACAAGGATGGCATGAAAATCTTTGTACTTTTTATACTTTTATACACACACACATACAGACACACTCACATGTGTGAGTGCACAAGCCTTGCCTTTTACATGTCATTGTTCATTCCTAAACATATTTGTCTACATTTTTTGTTAATTGCAATTTACAATTTCATATTAAAAGATGTGAATTTATACCATAATAATTTTAAAGGCGAGCAGCTATTTCATTGGGCTGTCACTCTTTCCAGAAATCACACCCTCCCTGTCACATATAAATAGATTGTTTGATACACATGCAATATCCTGTCTCCGCCATGCACTCTTCTTTAATCTGAGTGACACGGCACATAATAAAATGCTCACTTCAATATATGTCTCTTGCATTTTGCCTAATTCTGGGCTTAGTTTAATATTAGTCATGAATATTTCTTCCCAACTAGACATGAATTTGAATATCTGTAAGCCACCGTTTATGTTCATACTAAAGCATGAGCTTCAACCACATATTTTTATTGCTTACCCTGTTTGTGATAAATTAAGTCATCTCAAGGAATGAACTGAAAGCAACAGGGACTAGAACTGTTATCTTTATCCACAAGGCAGGTCGAGTGTGAATGGCTGAGATTCAACTACTGTGCTTTACTCTCCATGAGTGTCACAGTGGAGAAGTTGGAGAAGTCTGCACAGTGGGCAAAAATAAGCAATGGATGACGACCTGCTACCTCTCTGTTTCTCCTTGATGTTAAAAGCTAGATTAGTTTCTAAAGCCCCCAATAATATTTTATTTATGGTTCTTTTGTTTTGAATAGTAACAGCGTCATTATTTCTTCCTGTTGTTTTATTTTAAATATTTCCAAATTAAACTCATTGAGACAATATTTACATATGTGTAGGTGTACACACCTATCTTTCAAGCATATGTATTTATTAATATATACATATGGTAGATTTATTGCTATAAATCTGATTTCAAATAACTTGAAATCAAGTTAAGTTTCCCTATGTTTTTCATATTTATACTTATACACTTCTCATTTTCATGCATGCCCTAATACTTTCTATTTCCGCTACAATGTTTTAACATCATTTTTAAGAAAAAAATCTTGTTAGTTGACTTGTATGCATGACTGTGACAATACTACCTAGAAGTTTAAAGTAGGACTGTACTTAATGAAAATCCTATTTTAAAATAACTTTATATTTTGTGCCTTATAAAATTAAACATTTTGATCATGAACACTGTACAATATATTAAATGGACCTGTGAACATAAAAGTACAATTCTGAAAGCTTTGTTCCCTGTACTGTAAATTTTAATGGTCTTTCTGTTCCTGTTAATGTATCGTGAGTTTGTGTTTATTTGGATATCTTACTTTGGGACAATCTTTTCTTCCAAAGAGACTTTTCTAATATACTAATTTAATGTAAATATTTACTGTGATACACCCACTTTATGTGAAAATGTGAACTATCTTATTTAAGGTTTAATATTTGAAACAAAATTTTACATCATTCCTACAAAGAAATAGAGCACACATCTCTATTATGATGGGCAGTTCGACTCCCAGCGGAGCTACACAAGGAATACAATGAACTATGGGCTAAAACAGATTAGATGACAAACTCAGTTAGTCCTCGCCTAATTCTATAAAAGTATGTCAGTTAGGGACTTTCTTGACCTAAGGAAAAAACAAATCTCTCAACAATATCCTAGCTGATTACTTATTCCAAATGATTATGCTATGCCACTGCTCTGTGCAAATAAAATACAGCCATGTAAAGCTTAGCTTGTTCTTTTGGCCAACTTGAATAATGAAGAGGCTATTATAAGTTATTTTATTCAATGATACTAGTAGCATAAAGCAGAATAATTGTGAAAGAAAACATTGAAGCAAAATTATGTCCTGGCTATACGTAATTCTGTGTTTCCCGATGAGTGCTTCCTGTGTATTTGGCTTTTTTAAAAGTAGACATATACAGCTGTTAGTAACATAGACTTCATTAGATGATTACTTATGACACTTAAGTGTTAGGAGACTTCACAGAATGGAACTGCCAAACATTTGGAAAAGGAGGGAAGCATACATCCAGCAATCTGAATAACTAAGTCTTTGTGGAGGAGGCCATTGGATGCACATGTAGAATCAGGACACTAGCTAGATGCTATAATGCTCACGTTAAGTGATCCAAAGGGGATGAGAAAGGAGTTTAGAACTGGAAATGGCACTTCAAAAAATGAGTCTGGGTCATGTCTTATATGAGACTAACATGAGTATGGAGTATAATATAGTAACTTGTTTTCTGAAAAGCTAGGCACAGTCTTAGGTAAGCCTATTGTTCCCCAAAGGCCACTCATAGTTACTGTTACCACACTTCCCTGCTTTCACCAGAGCCTCCCGGAGCCGTGACAGTGCGTGCAAATGTGATGCTCATGACAAGTCTGCCTGTTCTCAAGCATGTCAGGAAAGCCTAACACTATTAATAAAACTAATGGACAGCTTATCTTTAGCACAGATTAGTTTTTCTCCTTGGAAAATAAAAATGGGAGGTTAGTTTTAACACCCCGCCCTTTTCATAAAGACTGCAGGAAGCAATTGAGCCTCCATGGAGAATCCTTTCTTCCCAAGTTTTCTGCTTAATTAAAATACATTTGGTTAGTCAAAAGTGAAGTCTTTGCTGGTTTGTTTCAAGGATATACAGCATAACGGTAATAAAATCATCAATAATCCTTTGTTTGAAGAGGAGAGCATTTGTTGGACTGCGTGGACAAAGGGACCATTGTCTAGTTATAAGATGGCCATGAAAGAAACAGTACCGTAGCAGGCTTTTGCTGGTCCAGCTGCTCTTCTGCAGTAGGGATTTCCATGAAGGTCCTGCAGTCACCAGCTACGCAGAATAAATGTGAAATTTTCAGCAGAAAAATATGAAAGCAGAATATTTAGAGACAAAATGGGAATGTAGAAAATAAATAAAAATGTTTAGAAACATGAATATGCTATGCTGTGACTTTGACAGGCTGATATATGCTATCTCTAAGAAGACATGCACTACTGAACAGGGCACATATGAAGAAGCAGGTATCAAGCCCAGACCCTTTCACAAAGAGCTTCTGAGGTGCTAGGTACCAATTTCCATCCACTCGCTAAAGTGAAAGGATTTTACATAGTCCAAAGAGGGTGCTACATGAAGTGAATATTTCAAGGATTTTAAAGTTCCTTGCATAATCATCTTCCAAAAACTTGAAGATTATATTTTTCTGTGTAAAGCAAGAGACATTTATTTTTCTTTTTCTCTCTCTGTGTCCTTTTCAAAGATACAGTTTAAACAAATCGAACTGTAAGATAAAAGCAGGAAGACCAAGTCCAGCTCATTTTCCTTACTAGAATGGTTGCTTCTGGACACTGGTGATTGCTTTCTGAGCCTGTTGGAATCATGAGTGCTTTCCTCTTTTGTTGTGGATTTCAGCTAAAAGGTGAGTTTGCCTTTAAAACCAAGACTCACTGTCTCATGTGTTCAACCCTGCTCTGCACAGCTCAACACAACTTATCACCACCTGACAGCTAATATTTAAAAGAGAACACACACGTATTTTGAGGTTTGATAACTGCTATCAATCTCGATAATGGGTACCCAATCCAAAATTGTGACAGATATCTAGTGGATTGAACATCCACCTCAAGCAGCTAATGCTGAAGTAATGAATCAGTGAAGCAGCTATTCCACACCTGTAATTAAAAATGAAACAAATAAATGCCACATCAAAAAAAAAAAAAAAAAGAAGGCTGAACACCCCACGACGTGGCCACAAAAAAAAAAAAAAAAAATGCACCAGAAAATGAAAATTGCAGTTGCCAATTCTGATTTCCCCTTTTACTGCTTACATATTTTTAAACAGAAGATGCCAGAAGATGCTAAGATTTATGCCGAAGGTTAACTCAGTGGCAAAAATCTCAGGACTTTCAGTTCAAGGAATCAGTGCACCTTGTTTTCACAGAAGCTGCCAACAGAAAATACAGTGGATCTTGAAATAGCATGGTTCTACTGCTCAGAAAGTTCTCTTTTACCAGAAAAAAAATCAAGGTGTTGTGTCTCCAAAAGCCAAACTGAAGCATGGAGTGTAATAGATAATACTGTGTAAATGGCTATGCAAGGAATGGGGGTATTATTAGACCAAGACCAAATAAGTAGTAGTTGCTAAGGACCTTGACATTTGATTTCTAGGTGGATTTTATTTTATTTTCCACTCACATGAAAATGTGTCTGAGACAGTAGTCTGAAGGCATTGATGATACCAAATCAGAAGTGCAAATTTCTGGAGAGTCACTATTGCACTTTCAACCAAGCATAAGTACCAAGTAATCTGCAGCTTGCTCTAATTGGGGTGCTACATAAGTCAGGAGAATATCAACGTTTCATTTCCAATTTAAAAGTAGCTTTCTCTACAAATTTCTCCCCAAGAAAAATGTCTTGCATAATACTGTTTTTTTTTAATTATTTGTAACTATCAAAGAGAACAAGAGTAAACATGCACGTTTACTTTGGCCTTCTAGTGTGCCTTCCACGTTTTCCATTCAGGGAGGGAAAGGACAGTTTTAATAGCCATTTATTCTCCTAAGGTCAGCCATTGAATATTACAACATCATTTTTAGACTGAAATGAGTTTGAATCCTGAGCTGGGGCATTTTTTTTTTCAGGTGAAATAAAATAAAAATGTTTCACTATGAACTATTCCCATAACTCTGGTTAGGAATTTAGAAATAAATCATAACAAGAGCACCAAGAAAATATTTATTGTTCTTCCCAAGCATTAGGAGAAATACTTCTCTGGAACTGTCATTCAGAGTGACTCGAGATAGCACTGTTAGAAGTGGTTGAAAGAAGAGCTAAGGCATTGTCAAGAGTAAAACCTGGAATGAGAGGCCCCTCCCCGACAGCCTTGTGAATTACTACAAATTTAGATTATCGTGAGTCCATTGATGAAATCAACCTGGGAGTAAGTTTTTATCGTGCTGAATCTCAATTAGTTTGAAGTCATTTTTCTTACTATTTAATTTCTTATAAGATTGCATATGTCAAAAAAAAGTGGTTTTGCTTCTTTAGAAATTGATGTCATATAAGAATATATATATATATATATATATATATATATATATATATATATATGCACACACAATATTTTAATTTCTTTCACTTTTATTTTGTGTTAGGACAATTGCTTAAGGTCAAATTGAAATGGCCAAATTCCATTCTAAGTTTTCTCTTGTTAAATTGTCACGCAGAAAAACGCCTTCTATTTTGATAATTGTAATCATAGGTAGAATTTTATAGATAGAAGTCTTGCTTTTGTTCTATACTGATTGCTAAGCCTTATGTATACTCACTTTGATTTATCTTATATCCCATTATTGGTTTAGTTCAAGAAAAAAATAAATTAAACAATGAATAGGCTACAGATATTTCCCATGGGTATGGGCACTTGATTTTCTTTCCCCGTCTTCCTACCTAATATTGCAATAAGCATCTTTTCAAACTTGTGACATGCAGTCTATGTTGCCTCTCTTTCTTTTGTTTTAAGGCACAATATATACATAAGTAATGTTGGACATGAAGATTTTCATTAAATATGTGTACACATTAAAATTGCTCGAGTAAAATTTTTAAGCACACTTTGGCTAACATAACCTATGGCACAGATAATCTTACAGCACACATCTTGGAGAGACTGTCACCGAGGCACAGCAATACAACCGGAGAACAATTCTACTTGATTTGCCTCTGCAGTCATTTTATCAGGGACAGGGAATATTCCACAGTGCTGCCCAGATGAAGGCTGCCTGCATTCCCCAGCATGCATTGTGGAAGAAAATGAAAAACCTAATAGCATTTTGATGTATTCCAGTTAGGTTTTCCATTAAGAGAAAAAGGTGATATGTTCACACCATTTGTCAGAAAAAGAAGAAATGAAGAAAATGTTGACAATTTCATTATACTCTGGTTATGGGGTGATCTGAACTTACCTACTACAAGATAAAAAGAAAAAAAACTACTCCAGATATTATTAGTTGAAAACATTATTGTTTATAGTTGCTTTAACATGTGCTACAACTATACAGTGATATAACTCCGTAAGCTCAGATTTAAAAGGAGATAATTTCTATCATTTGTAGCCTTCCTAGAAAATTTGTATACTCCTGACTGTCACAGAATCACATCCATTTGCTTATTGCCAGACATTTCTGATAAATCTGGACCTGAAATGAAGATACCTGGATACCAGGAAGATGCCACAAAGCAGGTCACTCTTTTCTCGACCTACACGTTCATTCAGAAGGTCTTTTGCCCATTTCTCACACTTTTCTCTTTATTATTGACTATAGGACTCCTGGATTTTCTGCTGAGAATATTTCCCTAGGGACAAGAGTGGCCGTCCCTTTAAAATCAAAATTGTAAAAACAAAACAAAATGTTCTGGGTTCCAGAGAGACAAGTGGATTCAATCTTGTCAATTGAAAACAGAAAATTATGTACAGCTTTGCTTATGTTCCTTTAGTAATTCTTCTACATATATTCAACTCTGACATTAGAGATTTTCATATTAACCATATTTAATGCGTGGATATGAAACACATTTGGTAAAATATTGTTTACTTAAATGGTTCTCAATTTTTTTCAAAATGAATAATTTATGTTGTAGTTTAAATATGAGGTTTTTATGTAAAATTCTATGAGCATAAGAAACTTTAATCTGTTTTTTGTAACAATATAACTAGAGTATCATCTAAAACCAAAACCATCACATAAAGTGCTATTAACTGATGGCAGCCATCTGCAATTATCTCTCATAGAAAGCACTATAATAAATATTGCTGCATAAGAGGATGCAGGCTGAAGTACTAACCAGAAGAAAGAGCACAAAGCACTCACCTCTTACTCTGTGATTCATGGAAAAACTCTTAGTTCAGTGCAAAACAAAAGGTATAAACCATAGCTAGAGACAGAGAGAGGAATGTCAAGGGAATGAGTGAACTGAAACAATTTCTACTAGTAAAGATGACTGGATTCACTCACATGAACATGATATTCATTCAGACTAATATTTGTACAGAGAATCATGCTAGCATATTGAAATTGTATTTGGTCCTGTGTTTCTAATCACAGATTCTTAAGTGGAAAGAATCTCTAATGCACACCTAGCTCCCTTGCAATATTTGGTAGGATCTGCGCCCAACCCAGAGATAATGAGCTCTGCTGGAAGAGGACACTTTTAAATAAAAACCGTCAGCTTTGCTTTCCTATCACTTGTTCAGTGTCAGCTAAAATATTTGCTTTGTTACAACGTTTCAATTACATCTCAATTCAAAGTATTATAAAGTACTGCTTTAGATGTACAAACAAATTTAATATATAACTTTTATCACAAATATGGTAGCAGTAACATTATTCAATGTGTCTACATTTTTGATTTTGCAAAACACCTTTCTAACACATGATTTCTTTTAAACCAAATGTTAACTGTGGTAATTCGAGGAGTTTACAAATATCCTATTTGCTTAGAAAAATATGATAACGTTTGTCACTTCCAATCTCTAAATAGTTAGATACAGCCATTTACTATTCTTCTCTTCTAGGAAGTGTGAGCCATAGACATTTGATTAATCCCAAATGACCTTCTGTGAGTTAGTGTGCACATTCCCATGTCTGTCTGTCTGTCTTTTTGTTTTGCCTTGGAGATCACCAATATTTTTGATAATAGCTGGTTAATCAATAGTGATGCCCTGTTAAGGACAGTAATGACATGGAGTAGAGTCATGTGGAGTGACATGGACTTGCAGGGAACCTGCCACATGAGTAAGAATCAGTCTTTTATTGTTTTAAATTTGAGATTTGGAGAATTTCATGAGGTAGACTTTACTGGCATAACGACTGCAGAACTTTCAAGTTTTTATTATTAGAATTTGTATTTTAAAATTAGGGAAATTAATATTCTACCAGTATGCCTGATATTTTTACAATTATGTTATCACCAAAACTTAGATTCTGTGCTATAAAAATAACTAAGACAACCATGACCAAGTAGCATGGCCATTGAGAACATAGGAATTTATTCACGTGTTATCATCTTGACAGCCACTTGATATTCTGACAGTATTTATTTTCTAAATTGAAAATTAAAGTCTAATGAGGTTAAACAACTTTCTTTCCACAATAAAATGGTATATGCTAATACATGACTTGTTTCAAGTCAATCTGACAATGAATTTCAAATCATAACCAGCATGATTTATTTTCTAACAAAATACAACCCTTGTCCAATTTAAATATTTTTATTTTTATTATTTATATATTTTATTATATATTTATTATTTATAATAATATTATTATTAATAATGATCTTGTTACTCTTTCTGAAAGCATGTTATCAACAATGGAAATATCTTCTTTTAAATTTCAGTGTATGTAGTTACATAAAGTCTCTAGTAGTGGCACCTGTTAAGTTAACAATCAACAGTAATAGTTTTAACTAGAACTATCTCAGACCTGGATAGTTGTCAAATAAAAGAATATCATGAAATAGGTCAAAGGCCAGATATTAACACCACCTAACATCAGTACTGTGTGAGTGCCTGTCAGGTTAGATGATCCAATGTAGGGATATTTTAATATGCCAGTCCCCAAAGTGTTCTGTCAGAGACAGGAAACATGCACAGTTAAGATGCAGTTCCTCCACACCACAGCCTCACAAAAGCTTTTTCCTGGCTCCCATATAAATCTTCAGGGCTTGCATCATTTTAAAAGTCAGCCCATGGGATTCTCAATTGCTAATTGCAGCATCTGTTTCATTTATAATATCATAAGTTAAATGTGTTATGGTGTAATTCTGGATGTGAAAACATAGAGTTGAAAATAATTTTTAAATCAAGTGCTAACATACACATACACACATCACGTCTTGATTTCAGACTATTTTCTCTTGAAAAAATTAATATAATAATTTTAATTTGTTCTTAATTTTTAAAATTAATTTATTTGATTATGAGAGAGAGAGAGAGAGAGAGAGAGAGATCCTAGAAAATCATTCAATGCTTTCTGCCAAAAAAAAAAAAATAACCTGCTAGTTTAAACTAATAGTATTCACTCACAAGAACAAACTCTGAGATCCAAATGTGCTCAGTGACCTTACAGAGGGTACATCATTATTTCAGGCTGCTAGGTTGCATAGTTCCCTAGATTCTGGCATTTATTTCTCCTTTCCAAACCAGATGCCAAGGAAGAGGATTTTTAAAGACTGTGGAACCTAGGATCAGGGCAAGTGTTCTCAAACAGCAAGGAACACTTTGCCTCCTAGATTTGTAGCTCAGGAACAGATGCCAGTCTTGGACTGGACACGAGGACAGACAAGAAACACCATGGTTTTCCTTTGATTGAGTAAATCCCCTTTGAGTTCTCTTAGAATAAGAGCAGCCCACCTATCTAGAGCATCAATAATAAACAATAATATTTGTGAAGCATTTTAGATTCAGAGAATTGTCAGGAACATCATCTTCTTTCTCTCTGTAAAAGCACGTCAATGTTACTATTATTATTTTGAGAAAAATGCTACTGAGTCTCAAAGAACTGATGAATCTGTTTGAATTCCAACAGTTTTTTTTTTTTTTTTAATCTCACTACTACCTATTGTTGACTGTACCCCTGGTCATGTTAGCAGGAGTAAGGCATCACGGAAAATGTCTGTGCTGTTGATAGTATCAACAAGATATAATTTAGTCCTTGGAAAAATGGCCTTAAAATCGTACTTAAAAATTCATGAAGAACAATAGAACATGATGCATTTAAAAATAACCAAAAGACAGATGGAGTGGTTTGAAATAGTTCTATCGTGTTACAAACTTGATTCAAATGTGTGAGCTATAACATCAATGTTATTAACATCCTTTGAGATCCCTCTGATTTAAATATTTTTATTATTTTGATATCTGAAGGAATGGCATAAATATAGACTTGTTAAAGAAAGATAGTGAGAGTTAATTGGAGTGTTTCATCTAAGAAGCCTTGATAAAATTTAAATACAGTGAAGTGGTAACCAACACAGAAAGATCTTTTGTTATAGTGTTCAGGTACTTGCCACTCAATAAGCAGTGAAACTACTGATACAAAGCATGTGGGCAATAGCTGGAAAGCAGTCTAGGTCATCCTTTCCTTAATTAAATTCCCCCAGATCATTATCAGGAAATAGTACTGCAGTCAGAAGAGAAGCAGTACTCACAGAAGATTTCCAGTAAAAGGAAGAGTTAGTGTTTAACAGAAAGTGAATAATAAACTCCCAAGTGTACGTCTATTGCATGCTACCCCATGAGATGAACTGAGTGGAGTTTAAAGGAAAGCATCAAGGCACTGTTCTAGAGGAATCTACAAAGAGACAGGAAGTTGGAGACAAGCATGTTTATAAGTGAGTCTGTGCATGCTGTTTTTGTACTCGTAGGCATGTGGAACGCATGTTTGTATGTGTGTGACTTTGTTTGCAAGTGTATAGGTGGATGTGCGTGTGTGAGAATGCATTTGTGGAGTCACCAAAAAGATATCAGACATCTTCCCTGGCAAGGCCTTTTGCTGAACTTGGAGTTTTCCAGTTCCGACTTGATTTCTACATGTCTTGTGAGCAAATCATGTGATATTTTCTTTAATACGGCCTTCTCATAGAATTCTGAGGTCTACCTAAGAGGAGTGGTAGAAATCTGTGTTGTTTTAGCACTTTCCAGGATAGCTCTGACCAACACATCAAGAGAATGTATCCCACCCCTGGCACTGGGATTTTCTTTGAGGAATTTGTCATTTTGGAGAAACATTAACCACTGTGTGAGGTAATGCCAATTAAATTATTTCATAATATAATACATATATATATATATATATACACACACACATACTTACATTAGGTGAGTAAATATTTATATGTGAAGCTTATAAAATAGTAGTTAGTTTCATATACTTCTTCAGATATCCTCGGTTTTAGTTATTCATCTCCCCATCACCTTTTCTATACTACTAACTTAACCTTCTTCCCACATAAAACTCCTTCCTCTTCACAGCACACCTGTGCTCTACAATCCACCCTCCCAGTCAGACCCTTCTTCTCATTCGCCACCAACGGTTCTGTTTCAATATTCTGGAAGTAGGAGTTAGCATAGTTCAGGCTAATTTACATGGAGTGAACATTTAATAATGCTTTAAAGAAGGTTTTGGTTATTTGAAAATTGCATGCCTTTGTACAATATACTTTATATAGACTTCAATGACATCCATCCAAAATCGTGTCCTCTAACTCTACCTGGTGTCCCCCACTGCCTCCTTTACAACTTCACGTCATCCATTTTGTTGTTGCTAATAACCCTCAGAGTCCAATCAGTGCTGTTTATACTCACATGGACATGACGCTATCCACTTGGGCATAGGCAATCTACCATCTGCCATGTTTTCAGAGAGTGGCTTCATTACCCTCAGTCATCATACACTCCCAGCATTAACCATTTACTGATGAGTCCCTTCTCCATTCATGATAGAACTTGTACTGGCTTGAAATTGTTAAGATGTTTTTTTTCACTGATTAAGTGAACAATAAATGCTACAATTTTGGCTGATGTGGAAATAAGCTATTTCATTCTTCTTACTCTAATAAAATGATTCTCTCTGGATGTTGTTAGTATACATAGCTTTTCTTTGTTTTATTTAAAAATTCATTCTTTTTTCATTTCCTTACATTTACCTAATTTATTTTCCTAACATTTATTTATTTTGTTAGTAGAATTTTAAATGCATTACTCTTACCTTATACTCTTCTCCTTTTTATACTTTTATTTTTAATTAATCAATTTATTTATTTTTTTACATTCCTGCCATATTTTCCCTCTCTCCTCTTCTTCAAGTCCCTTTCCCACAACTCCCCTCTGTTCCCATCCCCCAATCTACTCCTCCTTACTGTTCAGGAAAGGGTAGGCCTCCTTTGGATATTACCAAAACACTGCATAAAATCAAGTTTCAGTAAGATGAAGAACTTCCCTATGTATTAAAACTTAGCAAGGCAATCCAGTATGAGGAGTAGGATTCCAAAAGCCAGTAAAAGAGTTGAAGAAAGCCCCTGCTCTGGAGGATCAAGCTACACAACTCTAACATACATTCAGAGTGCCTAGGTCAGTCCCATGCAGGCTCCTTGGATGTCAGTTTAGTCTAGGTGAGTCCCAAGGAGATCAGGTTAGTTGATTCTGTGTGTTTTCTTGTGGTGTCCTTGACCCTTCTGGCTACTACATCCTTTCTCCCACTCTTCTGCATGATTCCCCAAGCTCTGCCTAATGTTTGGCTGTGGGTCTCTGCTTCTGTTTCCATCAACTTCTGGATGAAGCCTCTCTGATGACAGTTGGGCTAGGCAGGAATCTATGAGTACAGTAGACTATCATTAGTCATCTTTATATTGACATTTTTTTTCTCCAGTCCACAGACCCAGAGATAATAGGCAACAAGGAGGGTTCAAGGAGGGATGGCCAGATCTCCCTGGGAAGAGAAAATAGAAGAGGTTTCATGAGCAGATTGTGGGCCAATGGGGATGGGGACATGAGAGGTTGGGAAAGATGGAGAAGGAAAGCACTGAAAAAGATGACTGGAAAGGGGGTGCATTTCAAGGTCAGGGGGAAACCTGGTGCAAGGGAATCTCCCAAGAATCTACAAGGATGGCCCCGGCTAGACTCCTAGCAGTAGCAGATATGTAGCCTGAACTGTCTATCTCCTGTGACTAGAAAAGACTTGCTGTGGAGGGATTGAGACACCAACCTAGTCACATCACTTATCTGTGGTGATATTTTATTTGAATGTTAAATGATGGGAATGTCATTCTGTATGCTGTGAATGTCTATGCTCTGATTTGGTTGATAAATAAAATGCTGATTGGCCAGTAGCCAGGCAAGAAGTATAGATAAGATAAACAGACAAGGAGAATTCTGGGAAGCAGATGACAGTCCATCATCCAGGGAGCAGCATGTAATGGCACACAGGTAAAGCCACAGAACACGTGGCAAGATAGAGATTAACAGAAATGAGCTCAGTTTAAATGGAAGAGCTAGTAGGCATGAGCTAATGGCCAAGCAGTTTTAACTAATATAATCCTCTGTGTGTTCATTTGGGTGTGAGCAGCTGCGGGACTGCAGGACTGCGGGACCTTGGGAGCTGAGTAGGACTACAAAAACTTCAGTTATACCAATCTACACTCTATCCTGCCTATGGGATGTGCTGGGGTAAGAGTGGCCTAGAGATTGTGGAGTGGCCAACCAATGACCCATCTAGCCTAAAACCCATGCCTGGAGAGTAAACCCACCCTGACACTTCCTGGAGCACAGGACACACAGGCTGGATGACCCAGAGACCCAGGATGGAGCCTAACACGACAGGCATACACAAAGCTTTTAGCTAGTGATTTTTCAGACAGTGTTCTAGACTCTAACCACTCTATGCTACATTAAAAAAAATCCATAGGTTGCTTTCTAAATGTGTGGTTGTCTCTGTCTATAGATACAGTTCATTTTAAATCCTTGGAAGTTTTTAAATGCAGTACTTATGAATGGGATATTTGGGAGACACTTCTGGAATGACAGAGTATGTAGGTCACCAACAGCCAATCTTCCATAGAAACTACAAGATAATCAGAGAATTATCTCACAATGTCACAAAAGCAAGGTAGCACAGGTGAACTATTATTTAAGAAAAGTGGGTATATATTTGCAGGTAGAATAATCATGGTAGGGTTTAAATTCTCCTTTTCTCCCTTTTCTCATCACCTTCTCTTCTTATTGAGTGTTGAAAACTACTTATCTGGGTGGCCTGTTCTGCCAGTGGGGCCATAGAGACATCTAGGTCCTCACTGCTGCTGAGAGCCATGTCCTGCTACAGCTGGGAACTGTGATGATGTTCATGACCCTTGCTAGCCCAGGGGGTCATGGAGCTATGTTGTGCTGAGCTCTGCCTCTCACTGGCCCTGGAATAGCTTGTCCCAACCCTCAGGGAAGAGCTACTCCCCCATTCCCCCACTCACCACCCCCACCATAGTGATATATTGTGTACCATAATAAAATTTGCCTAAAGATCAGAGAACAGAACAAGCCACTAGATTAAACATAGAGGCCAGGCAGTGGTGGCACATGCCTTTAATCCTAGCACTCCAGAGGCAGAGATCCTGTCTGGATCTCTATGAGTTCAAAGCCACCCTGGACTACGTGAGATTGACTCAGTCGAGAAGAGAAACAGAGCCAGGCAGTGGTGGCACACACCTTTAGTCTCCATACTTGAGATCTCCTGTTTTTGCTTGGGAAGTCCCACATCTTTAATCCCAACACTAAGAAGGAAGTGATATGGTTTGGGTGGAGAAAGGCATATAAGGCATGAGAAGTCAGGAACTAACGTTTTTTAGGCTGGAGCCTTTTCAGGCTGAGGTGTCCTAGAGGTAAGACATGACAGTGGTTTGTTCCTTTGTCTCTCTGATCTTTCAGCATTTACCCTAATCTCTGGATCGGGGGTTTTTATCAAAAGACCATTTAGCAATTTGTGTTGCATCTGGCATTCAACAAAGACCTACTAGATTTCGTACTACACCCCATCTTCTCTCCTCCCCTACATCCCCACCTTCCATCTCCATTACTCAGGAAAAATGCCCCCTCCCAAGACATGACCCTCACCTGGGCAGCGCTCTCGAGCTGACCCTATGGCCTAGATGCAGATGAGCCAATCCTGATGACATGAGAGCGGGAGAGCTGATCCTCCTCACCTCACCCCCATCAGTCATGTGGTGGCATGGGTGAGAGAAAACTGACCTTCCCCCACTCCCCACCCATTACCTAATCTGTGGAGGGTGAGAGAGCTGACCCAGGGATCACAAGAGTTGGAGAACTAACCTCTTCCCTCAACAGCTGCACCAAGCAAGTGAGCAGGCCCTGTACCCCTTCTGGGCACCAAGCTGGAGCTGACCCTGTTGCCAGGAATTCGGGTGAGCCTGCCCTGAGTGCTTGAGAGAAGCAGAGCTGAACCTGCCCCCAGCCCTGTCTACTCCCTACAACAATCAGAAGAGAGCACCCTGGACCTCAACTGAGCAAAACAGTAGACCTGGCCCTGGTTGTGTGAGTTAAGGTGAGCAGGATCTGAGGACTTGAGAGCAGGAGAGTTGGCTGGCTGCACTGGGTGCTAGCTAAGCAGTACTGGGGAGCTGTTATGTTGTTACCTGGGTAGTAACAATGAGGGAAAGCTGGAGGGCTGACTAACTCAGTTGCCACCCAGGTCCAACCCAACATCCACCTCATCTATGAACTGTTGGAGCATGTGAAGGGAACAAAACTACAGATCCAAAACTGCAGGATCTCCACAACAAAGGACAAAAACAGGATATCCAAGAGGAGCCCCAGTGAGAGCCCATTTTTTGGTGGTGTATCAGAAGCCAGAGACCTTAAGCCAGACTCATGGTTCCTGGCAATGAACACTTGCAAGTAAAGATGAACAGACAAAAGGGTAAACTACTTAACTCAATGGGCCACACTACAGCTTCCACAACGAGATTCTTCTCTTTCAATTTTTTTGTTTGGTTTGTGTGGTTTGGTTTTTCTTTTAGATTTTGGTTTGGTTGGGGGGGGCAGTTTGCAAGGGCAGAGGGCTGATGTGAAGGGACCAGGAGATAAATGGGATTGGAATGCATGATGTGAAATCCATAAAGAATCAGTAACAATGAGAAGAATTTCAAAAAGAAAGAAAGAAAACTGGAGGCCTTAAAACCAAGGTGTTATGAAACATAAAAGCTCACATCACCTGCAAAACAAAGATGCCAGCAACATTCCCTTGAAGCTAAAGGTAAAAACCCTAAAATTTTCCAAGTAATTTTTTATTTTTAAATCTTTAAAATACCTGTTAAGAAAACAGTCTATAATTAGTGTTATAGACTTCAAAGATATCATCATAAAATACCTATAAAGGGTAGTTTAACTTTCTCCCTTAGGCACTGTGTAGTCCAATTCTATTAATTTAAACAATTGTAATTATAAATTGAAAAGAAATAAAATAGTAGAGCTTAAACAAAAATGAAATAAATTATGAATGAACTATGTAATTAGATTTCCTGAAAGATACTGAGATGCCAGAAATTTTAATATGATGAAAATGAATAAATCAAATATTCTGTTGCCATTATTCATCTACTGAAATATGGAAAGTGAAAAAATAGCTGATTTCTTTTGTTCATTTTGGGTTGTGGGTAGCAAAATCTTTAATTTCCCTATATCATGTCAATCACATATTAAATTTCTTTTCTTCCAGCAAACATTCATTCATAGAAGAGCCCACGATTGCCTTCTGTGGTCTCTATCACCTAGGATTAATATTTTGAATTATTGCTCCCTGTAGAGAAAAGAGATGATTTTGGTGAGTCAAGGCACCTTGTGAAATGATGATGTACAGATTATTTTCTTTTTATTAATTTGTTGGAATAACATATATTTTATTTTGAGCCTATTGAATCTACTCCCTCATTTCTTCTTCGTTCCTACTCTCCTCCCATACCACCCAATTTTCTGTCCTAATTTTTTAAAACCCATTGAGTTCCATAAGGCTGCCTATATTGGGATTTTGTCTGATTCTAGGTTCGACAGGTCTTGTGAATGCTGCCACAACTGCTGTGGGTTTACACACACACACACTTTGTCCTGTTTTGAAACACTCTTTCTTTGTAGTCACCAACCAACTCCCTCTACAGTCTTCTGACTTTTCCTCAATGATCTCTGAGCCTTGGGAGAAGGAAGGTATGAAACAGATGACTCATTTGGGTGTGAGTATGCTATAGTCCTTTATTCCTTCACTAGTTGTCGATCTTTATATTACTTGCTATTGACTGCAAAAAATAAACTTCTCTGATGAATTTTGACAAATGCAGTCATCTATGTATATAACAGGAAATTGTTAGGAGTTGGTTTACTGCTTTGTCCATTATAAGAGTGCTGTCTCCTTGAGAATCTATGACTTGGTTACTCACATTCTTGACCATAATAACTGTGCCATATGGTTTCTATATTATGAGTGGGCATAAATCCAGTCATAAAGTGGTGGGTTATTCCCATGACATTCATGTCACTATTGCACTAGTGGACATAGCTTGCCAAGCAGGTCCTTAGTTTAGCTCATAGGGTTCACAGCTGGATAAGACCAATGCTTACTTTTCTCCTCTAGTAATGTGTTTAGGATCTTCCAGCACTATGCAAGCTAACTAGTACAGATGAAAATTTCAGGTCAGTACCAGCTTGATTTCTGCATGGTCTGTGGCTCAGGTATGTTGTATCAGCAATAAGACTGTTAATGTATTTAAATTTTTTTCATACAATGTAATTTGGGTATATAGTTTCCCCACTCAATGCCTTCAAGACACTCCTCCCTACCTACCCAACATCATGTCATTTGTCTAACTCAAAAAATAAAAACAAACAAATAAAATAACAGTAAAACACAAATTGCAAAAGAACACAATGCTATCCATACTGTGCTGCGTATCTCTGAGCATGAGGCTTGCCCTGGAGTATGGTTAATATGCACAAGATCACTCCATTGATAACTGATCCCCATTCCAATCACTGTCAGTTGTAAATATCTTCTTGGTTAGGAAGTCCTATGTACATACTTACATTTCTCTGTGATGTGTATTTGTCTGTCATGATTTTTTTTTTTTTTTGGTTTTTCCAGACAGGGTTTCTCTGTGTAGCTTTGTGCCTTTCCTGGAACTCACTCGGTAGCCCAGGCTGGCCTCGAACTTGCAGAGATCCGCCTGGCTCTGCCTCCCGAGTGCTGGGATTAAAGGCATGTGCCACCACCGCCTTGCGTCTGTCATGATCTTGTGTACATTTTATGCGTAATGTCACAATTTCTGTAAGTTCATATGTGCATCAGCCCATTTGTGTCTAAAAAAGTGCTGTTTCCTTGGAGTTATCCACTACCTCAGGCTTTTACAGTCTTTCTGCCTCCTATTCTGCGTAGATCCCTGAGTCTTGGGAATAAAGATGTAATAAATCTATTCCATTTATGGCTGAGTGCTCCTAATTCTCTGTGCATTTTCCAGTTGTGAGTCTCTGTGTTAATCACCATTGACTCTAAGAAGCTTCTCTGATAAGGGTTGAACAATTAACTGATATATGGTAGCAAGATGTCATTAAGAGTCATTTTATTGCTATGTTTATTTTGCAGAATAACAATAGTACATTTTCCCCCAAGGGCCCGCATCAGCAGGATCTTCCTGCCAAGTTCTACAGGGTATCCAAGAGCAATGGAAGGAATCTAAGACTTCAGGGTCCATGTAAACTCACTGGCCAACAATCCCAATAAGGTAATCCATTCCTGACATTAGCCTACTTATCTATTTAATTTAGTCTGTGGTGTTTAGCAGGAGAATTTTTTCCACACTATCAATAATTCCATTTAAGGGCTGTGTGTGTGTGTGTGTGTGTGTGTGTGTGTGTTAGTTTATATTTTAGGATGCTTCTGTTCTAGCATTTCATTCATTGACTTGAAACTTGTTCCTTGGAGGTAATTTTCAAAACTCCCAAAGCAAATGCCTCACTCCAGGGCAAATAGAGCTTTTGCAGCCCCAGGAAGCAGGTCCAACTAGTGTCTTGAAATCTCCTGAGTAGTGTTCTTGAGACAGGACCAGCAGAGTTAGCTACTCTAAAATTTCTGACATACATGCTTAAAACTTAACAAAGATATATTGCCTTTAAGCTAGAGCATTATTGAATAACTTTTATTTAATGATAGGTCACTAATGCAGGATTTAATGTGTGATGTCATGTGAAATTCTGAAACTCTGAGAGTGACATTAAAACAGGGGCATATTTGGAAATCCCATGGACCTTAGGGGAGAGACAATAAAAGCTTAAACTGGCTGAGGGGACTATTAGCTTCTGTAGAAGGCCCTCAATGCTTCCTCCAGTGAGGAGAGAGGGAATGTAAAAGAGTCTTGGAAACTATACAGTATGGATTCTTTTCAGAGAAGCATAGAAATTTAACAGCATTGCTTCCTATGTTGACATGGTAAGTAACAATTTGAGAGAGAAAGAAAATGTACTCAAGTAGTTTTAAATGTATTTTCTGAATAATAATTTACATGTAAATTCAACTATGACCTACACTACAAGAAAATGTATTTTTGGCTAAAGGCAAAATTGGCAAACACTGATGAACTTGGAAAGGAGGAAAAGTTCCACTATTACTAGATAATGAACCCTGTGAAAATAAAGAATTAATACTTTTGGGAAAAGAACAAATCCAGTTTGTGAATGATTGTGTCAAGTATATAGCTATTTCAATAGCTCCCCAAGATCTGAGATAATTCTGGAGCAAAATATATTTCCCAAAAATATATTTTGGGAAAGTTGAAAACCAGAATGCTATCTTCAAAACATTTCCAAATATGACATTCATTGAAGAACATGATAAAATCATAGATAATGTAGAGACTTGTTTTCATCAGCACACCCTCCTGTACCCCCTGGTTTTCTTAAGTGCATTTTCATACAAGTGTACAGTGGATTTTGAGAATATGCTCCCATGTGCTCTCCTCCTCTTTCTGCCAGAACCTCCCATGAGAGCTCTTTCTTTCTGTCAGATAACTTTAATTCTACATTCATGTCATGTCCTAGGATGTTATTTTATGAATCTCTGTCAAAAAAAAATCTAGGATTCGCAAATGAAAGAAAATGAGTGATATTTGTCCAAGACTGACTTAATTTACTTAATTTGATACTCCTCATCTTCACACGCAGAGATGTTTTGAAGAGAATTGCACATGAAGAAACTAGTCCTACCATCTTGGCCTGAAAGAGGAACAGCACTTAGAGAATGAAAAGTTATCTTTTGATTCTCAAAACATCTATAGTAGGAAGGCTTTCTTTAATACTTCTAAGATGCACATAAGCTATTTTTCTTGGAAAAGGAAAAATCAACCATGAAATAGAACCAGAAGCTGGTGGGCAGCTTCACAAGCTATTTGAGACACAGCCTTTAATCTCTCTGGAGTAACTGCCAGCATATTACCTGCTAAATTTCAGAACTGTTTTGGACCAGTGACCTCTAGCTGTTGCCTCTTACAGGCCAATATAGCTCTTACAGGACAACATGTAGTGGTATCTTTGTCTCTCTGTAATTGCAAAATGAGTTTATTGAAGAAACTGTCTCCACGGTTCTCCAATTTTGTAGGTTAAGGTAAGTTCATATTTATGTACAAAATTGTTCTTAAATTGAAATAATAAATTTCTACTGAGAAACTGATGTTAATAAATGACATTCCCAAGTTGTTTAAAACTAAGAAACTTCTCACTTGTCATGTGCATCAATCAGCATGCTTTTCTAATAATCACGATCTCAAACTGTAGAAAAGAAAGGAGAAATAGGTATAATGTTACTTGTATGGATGTTTTCAGGGCTGATCATTTGGTATTGGATAACCAATTGTGTGCTCTTCCACAGAGAAGACTATTTGTACAAATCTTGCCATTCCTTGCTTGCCTATAGTTTTATTGTGTAGGGTTGAGGCAGATTTAAATTTCATATTATTTTGGATACAGGAAAAAAGACTGTATAAATTGGATTCCGTAAACTATGTACTCTTTCCTCTGGAATGTAATAATGGTGGAAAGAAATCAGCTTAATTTCCAAAGGGAATTCTACAATTCCAAAAATAGGAGAAAAAATATCTTAAGGAATGGACAGATGGAGACCTTGTTATAAATTGACGGTTTTCAAAGGCTTGCACAACTTGTATGGCTCAGTTTCAGTCCTGTAGATTATTTCTTAGATATAAAGAATACAGGTGATTCTTAAGCTTAAACAAAAGCAATTTTGATATGATTTGGTTTGAAACTAATCCCAGCAGTCAGCCCTTAATGTTGATCCTCTTTGTGATTTTAGACTACAACCAGATGATTTAATGTGTGAGAATGAGAAAACTGGTACAAATGGTCTGTGGCTTCTTTCTCTCCTGATCACAGGAATGAGTGTGGAAAAAGAGTGTCCACAAAGGAATAGACTGCTAACAAAGAGTAGTCTCCAACACAGCAGCTAGATGTCTAGCTAAAATGCCTGATGATATTGTCTTGAAAGATGGCGGTCTGGGAGGGCAAAAGGGCACATGGGGCATGGATGGGAAGAGCCTTAGAGGAAGGATTAAAGTGAAGTATAGAAATAGAATTTTATGGGGAAGATGGAAGACTATGGGAAAGAAAACCACTATCGTCCAAACTGCCATAATAGTAGCTAAAACATCATATACTTACCTAGAAAACAAAACATTTTTAAAAAGTTAGCTCAAGAGAACCAAAATAAGTAGAAAGACTATAGTCAATCCACACTGAGCACTGTTTAAAAAGCCTAGTTGTAATACATATTTGTAGACAAATTTTAAAAGATCTTATTAATAAAAACAAACCCGGAGCCAGGTATTGGGGTGAATGCTGAAAGATCAGAAACAGAACAAGCCACATCTAACCTCACCTTGCCAGCTTCTCAGCTGATCTTGTTTACTCAGACTGAAAGCCTCTGAGTCCTCATCCAAATGGATCTCAGCTGTACTAAAAGCTTACTAAAAGCTGTACTAAAAACTGCTAAAAGCCTAAAAGCTTAAAAAAGGCTCTATTTCCTGGTCCTCAAACCTTATATACCTACCTGCCATCACTTCCTGGGATTAAAGGTGTGTGTCACCATGCCTGGCTGTTTCCAGTATGACTTTGAACTCACAGAGATCCAGATGGATCTCTGCCTCTGGAATGCTAGGATTAAAGGTGTGTGTGCCACCATTTTCTGGCCTCTTTCTATCCAGTGGCTGTTCTGTTCTCTGACCCCAGATAAGTTTATTAGGGTGCACAATATATTGGGAAACACAAAATCACCACACATATTCTAATTTTAAGTCATTTTCAAACAAAATTTTCACAAAATTGATGACAATTTATGTATAACAAAAACGATAATAAAGTATAGTTCAGGAGTGCACTGGCACACAGTCATGAGATGCTAGGTCCAGAGCTGATAAGACATTCTTACACAATGCTCAGGCTAGTGGCAGCTTACTCATGTTCAGCCACTTGCAGTAAAGGTGTCTCATTATGTGCATTTTTTCCTACTGTCATTTGTTTGACATTTAGCATTTATTTAAGGATTAAATTTGAAGATAAAAATTAATCTTGAAGGGAGGTAAACATCTTGGATGGTCACTATTACAAGACAGGGAAGATTTTTATGACATTTGTTTTTCCCCAAGGAGTTAAAATGTCTCAAGAAAAGATACCATGTAATATTTTGCGACAATAACGTTCTTTGAGCTGTATTGAGGGGAATGTTTTATATTTTGGGCATGGGCATTGTTATGATTTTAAAATTTGAGAACACTATAAAGGAATGAAAGAACACTCAAGTATTATAAAAGTCTGTTCAGACTGTACAGTTAAAAGGAGTCTGAAACTTTCATATATGTACATGTTCTATGAATTCTTTAAATAAAAACCCTTGGAGGGAACAATAATAATGCTAATCAGACTTCCCACATATTTATATATTGTTGGAGTTATCTTTTAACACCCAATTCACTGCCTTTAATTATGTATCTTTGGGGCATTGAATGTATTTTAACCAACTGCACATTGTTTTTCTTCCTTAAATTTGTAAGTTAGTTGTACACACGCCACAGTGCAAATTTATGATTGTTAATACTGATAAGGTAATTGAGAAAACTCTTAGGTAAATTAAATCATAACTGAAGTACTTCGAAAGGTTACCATGCTTGACTGACAAAACCTAGGACATTTAGAAATGTGCACCACACCCAGTGTTTCTGAATTCCCCACTGGATTACATGCAGAAAGCATTAAACCAATTTTTTTCTACTTGGAGTTTGTCATAATTTGTGAATTTTCTTTAATAAATTTTATTATAAATTTATGATGTTATTTACATGATCATTTGATGAGCCTGTCTATTTGAAGGCAACTAGCTACAGAACTGGATACACATAGGACCTTTCACTTGGCATCTAAATAACAAAGTCTTTTCCCTTCTTTTAAGTGTATTGACTATTTACACAGCTGTCTCTTACTGTCTAGAGAAGATTGGTTCCAGGACTTCCACAGACACCAAAGTATCTATCTGCTCAAGTCTCTCATGAAAAGAGAAGTTGTATTTACATGGAGCATATATATGTCACTATATACATTTTGAATAATTTCTAACTTATAAATAATATTTAATATAAAATAATGTTATGTAAATAATTTAGAGAGTAGTGGTAACAAAATAATCTGTATGTATTTAGTACAGATGTAAATTGTTTCCTAATTGCATGTATATATGTGTGTATTTGTGTGCATGTGTCTCTATGTGTATGTGTGTGGTCATGCATGTATGTGAGTGTGAGTTCATATGTGTACATGTGTGCTTGTGCACATGTGTACATTGTAGTAAGAATGAATCTCGGGTAAGCAGAGCAGGCAAGCAGGCAATAAAAATGGTATTGGCATTGTTTCAGCTTAAATGCCTCTTTGCCTGCAATGAAAAGAAGAATTTACACATGCAAAATAATCAGCAAGACATTATTTAGGCCTTACCTTCTTGTAGGAGGGAAAGAGGGATGGGTTATGAGGGAGAGGTTGGAGGGGTGGGAGGAGGGAAGAGGGGCATCTTTGATTGCTATGTAAAATGAATAAAAAAATTTTCTTAAGAAAAAAAAGAATGCTATGTTAAAAAAAGAAATTATTTAGCTAAAGCAGTGATGTTCTGGGACTTAAGAGAATGATCAGAGAAGTCTACATTTCCCCTCACCCAATGACCAAGTCCTCTGATTTTAGAATTAATGTGCCTCCATTAGACAATCATTTGGAGAATAAAGAATATTCTCCCTAAAGGGAGATGGAAGGCATTTTTAGGCAATTCAAAAGAGCTCCTAGGTCACATTCCACAGAATACATCAGTCTTTTATACTCAATTTTTTTCCTGGTCTTGTTTTATTTACTTTTACTTACTTTATTTTAGTTTTCATGAGCATATTAAGTAGCAAATTTTCTTATGACATTGACCGCATAGACTAGATTAAATGTGAATTATCGTTTCATAGTTAGTACCAAAATGTTCTAATTGAACTGTGTGTGGTCTTTCATCTTTATTTCATATATTCTTATAGGTTCAGCTAACAAACTTTCAGAAACAGAAAAAAGAGACATGTCTGATATACTTTTGTAATAGCAAGGAAGCTTCAAATATGTCAGTTGTCAATATATCACTTTTATTTCAGAATCTTTCTTAGTCTCTCAGTGTTATTTTCCCAGTTAGAAAGCTTAGAAGCTGTAGCATACTCTATATATGTGCCTGTACATGGATATGAGTTTATAAAATACACAGCAGCTTTATAATTTAAGATTGACATAAATTGTGCAACTATCATACAACATTTACATATTAGAAAAATATCTAATTTGATGGCAAAAATATGTAAGCCTAAAATACATATGAATAATTGGTATTCTAGAATGCCAAGTATTATGAGTATTGACCATGTCCCAGATCCTTGGCTTTGCTAATTGACCTTAAGTCTGATTATTTTTCCAACTTTGTGATATTGTCTTTCAGTTGTGAAATGCAAATCTTTTGCTTCCTTGTCTCTCACTGTTAAGTGTACTGGGGAGTGTGGAGTGAGGAAAAGCTACTGCAGTGTTCAACCACTTCAGATTCCCAGTGTGTCATCTGTGCAAGCACAGACTACAATTGTTGACTTTCAGTGTCAGTTTGGGGGATATCAGTTGATTATGGACAACTTCCTAAAATAATTTGAGCTCCTCAGTCTCTGTGGCTTGAAGGAAACTGACATAATGACATTAAAACCCGAAGCCCTTAAGAATTTCAAGCAATTTTTGTTTAATATTAGTGTTTAAAGCATTGTCATGTTTTGACAGACTTCAACATTGCAGTTTTCAAAATCATTCTTTATTACTTTCCAACATTTTGAAATTTTTACCAGCTTGACTACTCCTGTTAACAGATTTAGATTTAAAAGTAAATCTGATCGTCATAACTACTCAATCAATTAGGCAATCAGCACACAATCAATATTTTTGGAAATCAAAATAGGCATGTTCTATTTCCTCATTATATTTTGTAAATTAAATCATTTTGCAGTTGTAAATGAATTTGGGTTAGGGTGTTTATTGGGTTCAATTAAAAACCTTACACTATTCTGTTTGTAAATTGCATAACTGATAACTGCCGTAACTAACTCATAGTGTTGTGGTGAAAACCTGGCCTTAACTTACTAGTCAATAAGACAAGCTAATGCCACATTGTTGGTATTATTATTATTATTATTATTATTATTATTATTATTATTAACTTTTTGTTTATGTTTTTATGGTAGAATCATCTCATTACTTTTAAAGTGCCTATAGTGTCAGGCAAATTATCCTTTTCAAGAAATCATTTGCTAACAATGAATTAAGTAGTTAAAAGCATAGATTCTATTGTTTATTTGGTAATCAACAAGAAATGAGTGTCTGAAATACACTTAAGCCTCTGAGTTTAAACATTGGACATTTGCCTCTCTGGATTATCTTCAGCTTCAAATAATAAACACTCTGCTTTGGCATCTTTCAGCCAGTGTTCACACATCTGCTGTAACATAGTGAAGAGGGATGGCACTTTATGGGGATCTGTGAAAGGGTGCATATAAATAAACCAAAGCTCAAGTTGAAGGCTAGTAATTGTATTGTAGTTTTAAAATAGATGCATCAAATGTATTATGGTATCTTTATGCTAAATATCTCCAGCATATTTCAAAACCCTGACTCCACAGACCCTAGTATCATCTGAGCTAGGGTAGCTCCACAGTAAAAGGAACCTTGTTGTCACTGCTTTATTCAAACTCATCTAGAAAATTAAAAGCCATGACACACGGAAATTTTAAAGACTAAATTTAATTATCCATAGAGCAAATTTTCTTTCAAATAATTAAAATAGCAACAATTTTAATAAAATTATTTTTAAACCTTAACCTTTAACACAGGGTCAGATTCTTCTTAGATCAAAGGCTTTGTCAGATTTCTTTTTGCTTATTTTACATATAACTACTTTCTATTTAAATAAGTGCACTTCGGTAGATGTATGAGCTTTCTAAACTATAATAAAGACAGCTATCATCCACTCCTATTAATTTGTTTACTGAAGAAAAAGTCTCACAGTAGTAGATGTAATAAATTGTATTGCACTGAGGACTCATTTTGACCCCTCAAGCAGCAGATATCACTTAGAGACACTAGAGAGCACACACCCAAGTCAAGATCTCTCAGTGTTTTAATTGCATTCATGACAGTTGATGTTGATTTTACTTTTAAGTGTCACTTATGGTCAAGGTTGGTGATAACTCATTCATTTGTTTTAACTGATGATTTATGAAGCTATTGAAGGCTTAGTTCCTAAATGCTCCTACCCAGAGAGATTAAAAAAATAGATAAGAACTAATGAGTACAAAGCCAGGTGAAAGAATTAAATTTTGAGTATTTTGAGTGCAGAGTTGTTGTAGACTTCCTGATGTTCATTCTATAAAAATTCTAAAGCAATAAATAAAGTTTTATCACTTTTGTTAAAATAATAAGACATCTACTCATCAATCCTCTCATGATGAACCAAATTTTGGACATTTACATCATGCCATGACCAAATAAGGTGGTTAATTTTTTGAGCTACGTTTACTTTCTATGATAATATGTGAGTGTGCGTGCGTGCGTGGGGGGGGGGTTGATGAGGATGAAAATTGAGATGACATGTAGATTTTACAAAGTACTTATTATTATGACCCTCCAAAACATCATTCCAGACAAATACAAAAAGCTAGAAAAACAGAAGTAAAGAAACAAATATTATGATACTATTGACTTTTCCTCAAAATGTGAAGCAAACACAAATATTCAATATTTTTTTTACTTTATGAAATGTTCTGGAAATCTACTGCTAAAGTTAGGTTGTTTAGAGAGGGAATTGAAAAAAATTGTCACTATTTAAAAATTAGAGCATAAAAGAGGCATCTGTGAACTCAGTATCCTCATGAAATCCCACTGTAGGGAAATGTGTGGTTCATACCATTTTGCCTTTACATCTTTGATATCCAATTTCTCAAAGGAAGATGGTCGGTTATCCCAATATTAATTCATAGGTTATCCTCATAAAAAACCTTTAAAAACTTTTGTGGATTGTTTTTACTGTGCTCAACTCAAAATAAGAAACACTTTTTGTCCTACAACCCAGTCTTCACATTTATACATAAGTACACACACACACACACACACACACACACACACACACACACACCTCACATGCAAGCATGTAGACAGGTATCTTGAACATGTATTTCATGAAACTGCCCTCACAGTTTCAATTACAGGTAAACTCTGGTATTTTTTTTCCTTAGGTATATTCCTTTTTCTTTTTTTTTTCTTTTTTGTTGAGTTCTCATGACCTGCCAAACTGATTTTGTATAGGTTTTCATTTACAGATAAATAACTATAGTTTTAACTCATTCATCAGCCTGTATGTTTTTCCATACATTAAACAATTGCAGAAACAACAAAAGTATTCTCCAGATCAAATTTTTTTCTTCAGAAAATAATAATTATTCTATGCTTTAACAAAGCTAATTGAGGAAATAAAAAAAGAACAGAATTTATTCTCAGTCACAACTTGTTTGGCAGGTAATGCAGTGTTTGTTGGAAACATGAAGCTTAGACTTGATGGTAATAGAGTTATCTCTTGCAAAAAATTATATAGTTTATCCTCCATGGTCATTTTTGTTCCTAAGGACTGCTTTTAATCTTCCCACAAAAGGAAGATAGGAAAAAGTTTTAGTGTTTAGCTGTAAAGAATGTTAAGAATTATAACAAAAGGTATAAAATGATGATAGATTATAAGTGTATCCCAGGGAATTCTGTATTTAGCTGAAGAATTTGTTACCCAGAATACTTGGAATATGCAAGTTTATCCCTGGTTATTTTTTCAACCAAAGTGGGAATTTAATATAACCTATTTTTTTTTCTGTAAAGATATTGTAAGCAAACTTTGGCAGTTCACTGCATCAATGGCAGGCTTCATTTCTTCACTGGACAGACAGACAGACAGGTTTGCTCATCCATTTATTAGTGGTGACATTTTTAGTTCAGAGATGGGAGTATGAAATATGAATCTCAAAGTCTTTTTGAAACTTACTGTACAACTTAAAAAAACTGTGTAACCTCCTACTTTTGGAAAACACATTTTTAATTCTACAACAGTCTTACAAAGTAAATTTTGAAAAATAGCAATTTTTACTTTATATTGCTAACACATTTTAGAGAAACAGAAACAGGAGCAGGAAGTACAGTGGTATTATGCCCTAAATATTTAGTGAGATTCTTGCTCTCTTTCTAGCTAACAATTCATCAAGTAGCTTTCAAAGGAGGGCTTCTGTTTCAGCACAGGACAATTCTCCAATGAGGAATGCTGCAGTCTGCCATTTCCATTAATTTCCTGCATCCTAAATCAGAATTTTTTTTTTCTCTTGAACAATCAACAATGGCCTTGTTTTTCCCTCACAGATTACAATTCAGCATGTGTAAGCATCTCGTTACATGAGTAAGAAAGGGGAAAGCCCTTGATCTGAGGAAGCAGCTAAGTAAATATCAGTTGGTATCCAAAAACTAGTCATCTGACATCTTAAAATAAACCAAATGGCTGCACTCTGGCTCATCTTAATTCAACTGTTCCACAAGCCAGCGGTGCTGAAAGGAGCAGATGCAAACAGTCAGAATCCAGAAGCTTCAGAGTCTGACTCGCAAACGTAACAGCGCAAAGCCCACTGATGGGAGACAAACTTTTGAATAAAATTAAAATCTCACACCACTATATGGTCTTTTCTCTGTACAGCTTCTATTTGTAGCCAGTGAGATTAGCTTTTAGTGTTTAGGACAAACATGTCAAATTCATTTCTGACAAAATCTTAGATCCTTCTGGGAGCATCAGTGACCTAGAAACAGTTGTTTGTGCATAGGACATGTCTGGTTCTCCAGAGGTGCAATTAAATCAGTGGACAGTAAAGGGCAGGGACAATAAAGCTTGATTCATCATGTACAAGGGAACTGCCCGAGGTCACTCCTGAACTTCAAGTACTTTTAGGAGTAGGTTGTCACTCTGCACTGTCACGTGTGAGTGAGTGAGTGTGTGTGTGTGTGTGTGTGTGTGTGTGTGTGTGTGTGTGTGTGTGTGTATGTGCATATGTGTATGTATGAGTGTATATGTATCACAGACGTGTGTCTATTTCCCATAGAAATCAGAAGAAGATGCTAGATTTCCTGCAATGAGTAACAGATAGCTGTGAACCACCACATAGGTACTTGGAACTTAGCCCCAGTCCTCCACAAAAGCAGGCAGTGCTCTTAACTACTGAGCCATTGCTCAGCCCCACAATTTGCACTCTTAACACTATTTCCCTCCCAATTTGGATCTTTTAATGTGAAAAATAAACCTCTCCTCTTTTCCAAGCCCTTCAAAGAACAAGAAATACAGAAATACTAAATAAGCTCGAGCTTCTATTTGTCATAATTACTAATAATATTCATCATTCATGAGCCTGGTCATTCTACTTCCTCACTTCAGGATACCACAAATGTGTTAAAAATGGCTTCCATTGCTTTCATGCAAATTATTTGTACATCATGAGCAGAAGGAAGAAGGATAAAGATGTCTGACAGTTAGGCAGCTTCCTGTTTTTAATGATTGACAATATAGGCAATGGCATGGTGGATGCCATTCTAGAATTACAGTACTGAGCCTTTGCAGCCTCATATGGAAGTTCTTTCCTCAGAGCAGGCTGGCAGAAAGCTAATATTTTATCAGAAGAATAAACCATAATAATCCCTAGCCACACTGTCTTAGGGTATTAGGGTAGTACTGTGGGAAGTTTCACACTTTAATAAGCAGGCCTAAACCATCTAGAGCTCTGATGCAATGCATTGATGGCCAGTCTCAAGTGGACACAGCTCATGTTGTGAATGTGTTTCAAAAAAAAAAAGTACGATAGCCACCTAGTCACCTAGATTTAAATTCTATATTAAAGCTTCCCTGGATAGAACCTAGCCACTTTTCTTTTAACTACTATAAAAAGAATTTTCTTCTGCTGAGTAGTACTCCACTGTGTATATGTACCACATTTTCTTAAACTATTCTTCAGTTGAGGACCATCTAGGTTGTTTCTAGGTTCTGACTATTATGAATAATGCTGCTATGAACATAGTTGAGAAAATGTAGTACATATACACAATGGAGTACTACTCAGCAAAGAAAAACAATGACATCATGAAATTTGAAGACAAATGGATGGAACTAGAAAATATCATCCTGAGTGAGGTAACCCAGACTCAGAAAGACAAACATGGTATGTACCCACTCATAAGTGGATACTAAATATAAAGCAAAGGGTAACCAGACTACAACTCCCAGCTCCAGAGAAGGTAGCTAAAAAGGAAAAATCAAAGAGGGATGCATGGATCACCCAGGGAATGGGAAATAGATGAGATTTCCATGAGTAAACTGGGAGTGAGGAGAGGGCAATGGAGGGCAGGGGATGGGGGATGAGAACAAAAGGGAACAGGATGGTCGAGCTGGAACAGGGATGGAGTGGGAAAGCAATGAAAGAGATACCATGATAGAGGGAAACATCATAGGGATAGAGAGAAACTGGGTGCTAGGGAAGTTCCCAGGAATCCCCAAGGATGACCCCAGTTTAGACTACTAGAAATAGTGGAGAGGGTGCCTGAACTGGTTTACCCCAGTGACCAGATCGGTGAATACCCTAACTGTCATCATAGAGCCTTTCTCCAGTAACTGATGGGAGCAGATGCAGAGATCCATAGCCAAACACCAGGCAGAGCTCCAGGAGTCCAGTCAAAGAGAGAGAAGAGGGATTCTATGAGCAAGTGCACCAAGATCATGATGGAGAAATCTGCAGAGACAACCAAACCAAAGTAGTGATAACTCATGAAAGTTGGATCAACAGCTGTGGAACCTACATGAGATTGGGCTAGGCCCTCTCCATGGCGAGACAGTTGTGTAGCCTGATCTTCTTTGGGGGCCCCCTGGCAGTAGGATCAGAATCTATCCCTGGTGCATGAGCAGACTTTTTGGAGTTCATTACTTATAATGGGACACCTTGTGCAGCCTTGAGGCAGAGGGAGGGGCTTGGACTTTCCTCTACTGGATGTGCCTCCCCATGGGAAGTCTTCCCTTCTTGTGGGGAGGAGTGGGGGTAAGTTGGGAGGGGGAGGCTGGGGGAGTGGGAGGAAGGAAGAGAGGGGTCTTTGGTGTATAAAATGAATGGAAATTGTTCCTTAATTTAAAAAAAAAAAAAGAATTTTCCTTTATTCCCAGGATAAGAGCCTTTCTCTGGGAGCCCACCGGATGCCACAGGACCATCTGAAGTGCCTCCTCCTCTGCTACCTGTAACTGTGGCTGGCCAACTCCTTCACCTCATTTTTTCAATAACATCACATGTAGCAGTCATTCTTCCAAATAACCAGCTGAGGTAAGTGTTTCCATCATCACAGCAGTTCCTGTAAACAGTCACATCAACAACAGGATTTTCTAATCTAATGACTTGATATAAACAGAAAATGAATTTGCAAAAAACCAGAGTCCATTCTGACTTCCTGTTACCATTGATTCCTATTCGAGTTCCACAGAATAATCTTCATTTTTTTTCTAAAACCATTTGATGAGTAACACTGAAATTTGAAATTATCTATGAATGTTTTCTTTTTTCCAACTGGCCTTTCAAAACAGAGACATCATTAAAAAATAATTCCCAGGGGCTGAATTATGGCTCAGTGGTTAAGAGCATTGTCTACTCTTCCAGAGGACCGAGTTTCATCTCCATCACCCACATGGTGAGTCACAAACATCTTTAATTCCAATTTCAGGGAATCTAACACTCTCTTTTGGCTTCTGAGGTGCCAGACACAGATATGATTAATAGACATACATGCAGATAAATCACTCACCCACACTAAATAAATATATGAATAAAATAATTCCCTAATTTCCCAGCTTCAACGCCACCACACCCTTTGTGTACACAAGAAGAAGTCTAAAGAAACCACTCACTCACTTGTTGACCCATCATCTTTCTACTGTCCTGGTATCAGAGCTGTTGAAATAGGGCTAAGGGAGGAGAAAGATGAACCATGAGCCTGGAGGAGAGGCAGAGACAAAGCCACAGCAGCCCCAGTGTTCTATAAGTGTATAGGATGGTTAATCAACCTCAGAAGATGATGAAACACTGGATTTTATTTGATTATATGTTAAAATAAGGTTTATCAGATTCATGAACTGGCTCCTTCTATTTGAAGGACATGTTACAGGAAATTTTCTGGCTGGTAGAGGTTGTGGAAGATATGTGGAATTCAGAGGAATTGATATATAGACTTTACCTATTGTCATTCACAAAGCTCTGTCTATATAAGATTTATAATTCATGTCCTGTTCTGTCCCATCTTTATTTCAAATGTGCTTTGTTATTTATATGATATTTAATGGGTGCATTGCTTTCCTGGGAAGGAAAACAAGCAGGAAACAAATTCAGACTACAGAAGCTGTACCCAAGCACAGCCTCCTAATGCAGCTGTGCAGCTCATCTGACCCCAAGAGGGAATTCTAATAATGTTATCATTTGATTCCCATTTCAGGCACTTTGCATTTTTATGTATGCTAAAGAATTCAGCCAGTCATCCAACTGGCATAAGCAATAGCACACTTCCCTTAGAACACAGGTGTACAAGCAAACAAATCCATCCCGAACTTGAAATTGATCCTTCAGTACTGCAAATTTCTCAGCAGTGTGCTGAACTGGCAAGAAGAGACAGAAGAGCCCATCTGTTAGGTAGAAGAAACAGATGCTGATCACCTGTTCTCACCTTAAAGCAGATGGGAGTATGGCAAACATGTTACACTGAATGGTCTTTTTTCAGTTATACCCCAAAGCAAGGAAGCTAGCAGCAAAATATTAAAGTCTGTTAGCATTAAAAAAATTGCAAAGTGCTGGATAGCTCCCATTGTTGATGGAGACAACCCCATGTCAGGAATCTATGTAGGAGAACAGTGAATTGTAGATAGATCTCTCCCCATCCCGTGTGTGTGTGTGTGTGTGTGTGTGTGTGTGTGTGTGTGTGTGTGTGTGTTTATGTGTGTTTATGTGTGTGTATCTATGTCTCTGTGTGTGTATGTGTGTGTGTGTGTGTGTGTGTGTGTGTGTGTGTGTATCTATATCTGTGCCTGTGTTCTTAAATACTTGGGAGACAGAGGTCAGAAGTCAACATATGAATGTCTTCTCCAGTAACTCCCCTGCATTATATTTTGAGACAGAGTCTTTCACTGACCATGGAGCTTGCAGATTTTGTCAAGTGTGAATTCTTAGGATTCATCCCTCTCTGGACCTCAGTGCTAGAGTTGCACATTGTTGTACTGACTTTTGCAAAGATTCAGTTTTCTCCTCATGTGTGGTGGCGAGCACTTTACTCAAGAGCCATTCCTTCAGCTTCTACAGATACTTTTTAAAAGCAAAACATTGCTGAGACTAGACTATAGCAAATTACTGTTAAGTGTTAAGCATGCAAATGGTTGAAGCCAGGTCCTGAGTTTCTTCCTGGATCTTTAAGTCCTATGGTATTGAAAAAAAAAAAAAAAAAAAAACCAACAACAAAAACTCTGTGACCAATTCTGTGTGTTTTGTTGTTGTTTACTAGTTTTTCAGGCTGTTTTGTGGCACAAACTAAATCCTCATATTCAAATATTAAATCATTAGTGTCCCAAATCCACATTTCCTCAGTATCAAAATCTGAAGCTGTTTGGGGGTATGGCCAAACAGATTAACACAGTTTCATTTATCCTGAGTAGATTTTTTTTTTATATCAAGGATACTTAACCTAAGGTGCTTTTACAGCAGTTCTGTCTCTTTAACTGCGAATCTTAAAAGATGAGGCCTATAAGATAGCTCAGTAGTAAACAGGTTTGTTGCCAAGCCTGACACCTTGAATTTGATCCCTGAAACCCACATGGTGGATTTGAGTCCTGAAAGTTGTTGGCTGACTCTGCACATGCACCCTGGTGCATGCCTTGCACACGTGAATGAACGCACAGGTACCTACACATACACAGATAGATAGATAGATAGATAGATAGATAGATAGATAGATAGACAGATAGATGATAAACCAGATGTAAAAAAAAATACTTGTTGAAAGGTAGACAGTCACTTTGGTGAATATAAGATACAACACCCATTTTCCACCAAAGCTCAAAAACACTGAGCTGTCCCAGCAATCAATGTGGCCGCCTTGCTTGTGTTTTGGGTATTGATGGCTCACGGTGGAAGTCCACAAGCACAGCACTTCAGCTTGTACATTTTGCAGACTTCCCTTTTATTCCTGACTGTTCTGGCTTTCTCAAGAAATTCTTTTTTCTTTGTATCTATTTATTTTTTACTTTTTTGAGATTACAGTATACTATATTATAATATAATATAATTACAATACTTCTCTCTTTCCTTTATCCTTTCAAATATTCCCTTTTACCATTCTGTGCTCTCCTTCAAACTCATGACCTCTTGTGTTACTGTATGCATATACATACATATTCCTAAATATAATCTGTTCAGTCCACATGGACTGTTATGAGACCCCAGACCCACCTGATGATTCTCAAAAACTAAGGCCTCTAATGGGCTTTAGTGGTGATAAATTTAAAAGATCCAAGTCTTTAGTCGACGTTCTTCTATAATCCCTTAACTAAAAGCTGCACATGTATAACACTGCATGAAATCTGGCATGTGTTAGCCCTCAAAGGGGTCTTGAAAGTTGAATTACAATATTTGTTCTTACAATGCAGCCAAATTAAATCTTACGTTGACAATTACCAAACTTTTATCATTTTAAAGTCTCTTTACTGCCTACATTTCTAACTTTTGTTGCCAGCGGAATGGAAATGCCTGCCAAGTCCAGTTTAACCTAGCCCCACAACAGTCAGTCAATATACCATAACCATTTCTTATCTGTGTATTGACAGGAATCTTCTGTTTTCTCTTTTCCTTCCTACTTGATGTGGAGATAACAAATATTTTAAAGTAAATTTTGGGTTAAGCAGTATTTTCAGGGTAAGCAGAAATTGTTTCTTTTACTGGCAACGTACATGAAAGTAGATTCTGCTGCATTTGAAAGCCTGTCAGCTTTATTTTGTACCAGTGTTCAGAATCCTCTGCTTTTTGACCAATATTATATAAAGTTCCTCTGGGAAGATAATGTGCATGATTGCCGACTTGCCTTGTTAAAATCCATGGCTCTTTATGCAGTCATGTTTTTACCTATGAATTATGCATGAAAGGGGATCTCATTACGTTTCATTTTCTTTACAGCAGCATGGTCTCCTCTAGACATACTCGGGTTCCCATCAACTGGCTGCCCTCACCCTGCAGTGTGGCTCTATCCAGATGCCTTCATAGCATTTTAGACAAAATGGGCGTGTTTAACTTGTCACTTCATGCCTGCTATAAATTATTCACTGGAGCTTTGCACAGATTTGTGAGATAAACCACCTCGTCTCAGAGAAACTTCACAGCTGTGCGTGGGAATCTGACAGAGACCTCGAAGGCCTTTTTCCAGCAGCGGGGAAATTGGTCATCACTCTGAGGTTCAGCCTCATTTTCATGCTTAAAAACTCTTCGCTCTTTTTTAACTGAAATTAACTATCAGTAGTTGCCACTGGGTTTGCCTGGGTGTGTTGGTATTTTTCTTAGAACTAAAGGTCAAGGAACAAAGCCTAGGGGTTTTTTTATTATTATTTTTGTTTGGTTTTGTGGGTTTCTCTCTTTCAAATGAAGCCATTGGTCTTCCATACCTGACAAGATGAATTAGATGTGGAGAAAAGATCACAGAATTTAATCAGCACAGTCATTCAGTGCATGTGGTCAGAAACAATCATTCAAAGAAGCATATGGAAAAGTGGGTTAGCAAGTCTGCATGGGTGTGAGAGCCGTATGCCTCATGGGGATTCTTAAGCCTGCCTCAAATCTCCAATTCCAAATGTTGCCTTTCAAGAAAATGTAATTAGAAATGTGGTTAATTTTATATGTGGTAATCCATATCATTCATTAAAATGAAGTTATTTATTGGAGGAGTAAAACAAAATGGCAAGAGCAATAACCCCCATAAGAATGAAAAAATATATTTAAAAAATGTAATTAACAAATTGGGTTCACAATTCTCACCTTAATTGTGTTATTTAAATCAATGAAGATAATTTGGATAAATGAGAATAACTTTCCATGAATATAACATACACTGGAGTTTGCTTCTAGACAATAAGAAGATTTGTTCATGTTTCCGATACTCTTATAAGGGTGTGGCCCTGATGACAAATGAAATAGAAACTTCAAATCTCAGTTGGTATATGTCCTTTCTAAGAACTGAACACGAAACCCGAGAAAGCTGGTTGCCCTGACTGAGGACTGACAGTAAGGCTTATGCTTCTCACAATAGGATCTTGACACCTCCTCTGAGTGGATTTTGTGATACGTGAGTTTGTTATATGAATTTCCATTTTTGAAATGAGATCTCTTGTTCTCATATTCCAATCTCTTGCTAATATATGTGCTGTGCAAACACTAAAGATATTATGTGCACTTATGAACATAAAACACATTTAGAAAGTTACATAGTATGTACGCATGGCAAGAGCCCCCACACTCTCTGATTAGGTGTATTGCCAAGTGACTGTGATATGACTTATGACGAATATAGGAAAAATATCAAAATATTTAAGTCCACTTACCATTAATAAGTGTAAAGTTATGTGAAATTAGAGATTTTTCCAAGTATTTTTTCTGACTCCAATGAATCTTCATAGAGATCATTGAATTTTAATATAGAGCACTGGTTTTCCATGTTGAAGGGAAACATTTATTATCTAAACTTCACCTCTGCTTCACATGGTCACAGTCAAGACATAAACAGAGATCTAATGACTCTAATGAATGAATCCTCTGTTTTTAATGCAAGTATGAAGAAAGGAGTTGATATTTCAAGTTCATTGAAGTGTAATTTGAAAGCTCACCATTTGGCAAGGTGAAGTGGTTGCTTTTTGAAAAATGTGATTTTATTATTGGCTAGTGGATGACGTGTTGTCATGAGCATCTCCATAGTAAGTTATATAGTCACAGGAAATGTGACTATAACTAAATATCAATATAGGTGGGGAGGGTGGTTTGGTGTTTGTTTTTCTTTTGTTTTGTTTTGTCTTGTTTTGTTTTACAGTTTCTTAACAACAATCAATAATTGATTAAAAGTGAATTTTTTTAAAACCTGGATTAAGTTCTAGGAAATGTATTCAATTGAATGATCTAAAAAGATGGGGATATAGCTCTGTATTACTTTGATTAGGAGATGGCATCAACATATTTAGTAGTAAATATTCTCTGTAGTCTACGTTGAAATTTCTGTAAATTATCTTTATGTTTTACTCACTTTGAGTGTCATTAAAGTAATCAGGATAACCTAGTTGAAATAAAATGTTATATTTCCTTGATTTTATTTAAACTGTGTATACACAAGAGAGGTACTGCTTTTTTCAGATTGCAAGTGCATCAAAACCTGTTAGTATGAAGCATGGGAAATTCACAGCTATATGGCTTAATTACCCTTCTCCGCTGTTGTATCCCAAACCCCTTCCACATTTGAAGTGTAATTTGAAACCTCATCATTTGGCAAAATGGTCAGCATTTGAAAGATGCTTTTTTATTATTGACTGGATAAATGGATGACCTGTTGTTTATGAGCAGCTCTGTAATATGTTATAGATTCACAGAAAATGTGGCTGTAGCTAAATATCAGTATGGGGGTTGGGAGGAAGTTAGTTTTCATGTCCTGAGAGGAAAATACGAAAAATACACTTAGCCATGAAAGACAGATGGAAGTTGAGTTGAGTAACTGTGAAGTAGTCACTTAATATCAAAAGTTCTACACAAAGGAGTCAAAGAGGCACAGGCTTTTCACATCTACCAGTCATACAATAGTGCACACCACTGAGTCCAAGGAGATTCACCACTGTAAAAGAGGAGCTCCTCACATCACTCTAGTAATGGTTATTTCAAATATATGTTGATTAGAAGAGTTTATCAGCAAGATAGTCTTCTTTACCTGTTCATTAACACTGTTTTCCTGTCACGATTTTATTTATGTGTACCTAGTCTGGCTTCATTAAGACATATTCAAAATTCATGGTTTGAAGAGAAAAAGGATAAAAACCAACATCCTACCTACAAATTTAGCTTGAAGTAGAACTGATTAATTAAATAAGTGATCTACCAACTAATTATGAGGTACAGTAGAAGAGCGATAAGGTCAAGGAAAAGTCCATAAGGCTTCTACTTTGTGCTTTCTTTGGGTAAAATATGAGGTGCCAGTACTCTTATCTTGATTAATTTCAAAATGCCTCTTTCACTTATCCCTGTGTCTCACCCTCATTTCTAATCACATTGACATGTGAACTTTTTTGTCCCTGCCAAGTGAGTTATTTGCAATGACAATATTAATATATCTGAGCAGAATCGAACCATGCTGCTTTCAGGAAAAAAAGGATAGAGTTACAGAGCCAGATCCTATTATATCAAGAAAGAACCACATGCATGTGAGGTGAGAAAAGCCTGCCTAGATTCAAGAAGGCTAAACCTGATTCAGAGTCATAACAGAAGAGACATCATGGATTTAACTATATTATTTAAACATAGCAAAAAGATTTCCCTTATATTAATTTGTATATATTATAAAATTTTACTTAAAACTTAATTATGAAGAAATTATTTAACAAACAGCTGAAACCTAAAGAAAATTTTAAAGAAGTTTCCAAAGTTATGGGTAATATCTAACACAGGAAATATCAAATAAAATAGGATACCTGCAGCTTGGCTATTCTAAAAATCCACAAAAGACTAAGACAAATAAAATTGCCTTTAGTTATAGGAGAGAGTTTCTATTGAATGTCAGAGCATATTTTTCCTTTCTCTGAACACTAACAGCCCATATTTGTTGAAATGAGGTTTTGAGAATAGTTTAACTATGATTGTATGATTCCTGAATTGTGTTATTAAAATCCTGTTTTCCACATTGTTTTTATATTTTTGAATTTTCTTTTTATTATATTCTTGATACACTAATTAATAGACTTGTTACAAGATATGTTTATGTACACACAGACCTCCAAAACAATATACTTTAAACTTTTTTGATGGTCTGGATCTTCATACCTCATACCCTAAGACATTAGAGAAGTACAAGTAGCTTGAATGATCTCAGCTTGTCATGTTTAGACACAGAAAGGGACTCCATGATCTTCCTGATGCCCTGAGTGTTGTTTATAATATATAAGGCACCATTACTGGGCCCTATAATAGCCTCTAAAAGAATAAAAATTGAGGGTTAAAAGTGTAATGAAATGCAAATGAAACTGTCCTGCAAACAGACTGCATATTTTATTTCTTCCATGTGGAATTGAGGACAAAGAGAGTGTTCATATTAAACAGCATCAAAACTATTCATAGTTTAAAAATAATTGTGAAAATCATTCTTGCTAAAATTTTGCCCACTGCACTTAAAATGAATGATACTCAATATTTTGAAAAACTAATGTGATCACATCAATTTTTACATTATGAAGTATTCTTAATAATTCCTGTACTTTGTTTATTTGCTCTATTTCCTTAGCTTAGTAAAAAACATGGAGGAAGCTTAAGTCTGTGTCACATGCTTCGATACATCCAACTTCAAATCAAATGTAATTAAGGTTCAAAATTCATAATGAACATTCTTCCTTAAGAGAGATATCCCCGGTTTCTATACCACAACCATTTCTCACTTTGATGAGGAAGAAGTAAAATACATTTTAAAAAAGATAAGGATTTAGGGAGTTCTTCTGAGTCTTATTACATTTCAGACAGATGCTGTCTCAAATAGCTGTTTTACACTTCATTAAATAAAAGAAAACAATCTATTCTAAATACGATTGGACTTACATAGCTGCAATTCTGCTGTCGCCATACATTCTGTGTGAATTCTTGGACAAGTCACTCACTCAACCTGTTTGTGCTGTGGTTTTACTCAGTTGTAAACGAAACTGTTCAATTAGAAACTTAAAGTCTTTGTCAATTACTTAACGTGCATGAGCTCTATAATTGGAACCCCTGTTTCTTCATTCAAGTCAGGTGCTTTATTATATCATATTCCCTTTCTTTCAGTTTGTACTAAAGGTAAATGTAAGTTAAATAATTAACTTTTTTCTGAACACCATAAATCACCAGTGAATGTTACTGTTATCAGCCTCAGCAGGTAGGAGGCTACAAAGGCATATTATGAGCAGAGAGGGAATGAGGAGGGCGATTCTATGTTGTTTAATCTGTTCTTTCCTTTTCTAAATCTCACTACATAAATTTCCCCTTCTGTCAAGAAATTTTTTGAATAAATATCAAGAAAACAATAATCAGTTGTAATCATTTAGATCGTATATCAGAAGTCTACAGTACTATTGGAATTGTGCTTTATGAGAACTATCTCATAATATACATTTGAATGTATATTTAATATAAATACTTCAATTAAACTCTTAAATAATCTTTGGAAAGATGCTGACCTAGCATGAGGGAAATAGAAATAGATACAAGGTAAAGATATAAAATATGTTCACAAGGCTCCAACCACAGCTTCCTGGGCTTCTGTATTATTATGCTTATGTACTAAATGATTACTCATAAGTATATTTAAAAATAAAATTTCTACAAAATTATGTGAAATATTACTTCAAAGTAAAAATACATACTGAAAATATATTTAAAAATTTAATTTTTTTACTTTTATTTTTTAATTAAAAATTTTCATTCATTTTTACATACCAAAGATTCCCTCTTCCCTCCTCCCACCCCTCCACCATCCCCCTCCCAACCCACTCCCCATTCCCTCCTATAAGAAGGTAAGGCCTCCCATAGGGAGCTACATTTAGAAGAGGCAGGTCCAAGCCCCTCCTGCTGCCTCAAGGCTGTGTGAGGTGTTCCATCATAGGTAGTGGGCTCCAAAAAGGCTGCTCATGCACCAAAGATGGATTCTGATCCTACTGTCAGGGGACCCATTAAGCAGATCAAACTACACAACCGTCCTGCCATGCAGAGGGCCTAGTCCAGTCCCATGCAGGCTCTACAATTGTTAATCTAAATTTCATGATTTACCACTAGTTTGGTTTGGTTGTCTCTGTAGGTTTCCCCATCATGATCTTGATGCCTTTACTCATACAATCCCTCTTCTCTCTCTTCATCTGGTCTCCTGGAGCTCAGCCTGGTGTTTGGCTATGGATCTCTGCATCTGCTTCCATCAGTTACTGGAGAAAGGCTCTATGATGACAGCTAAGGTATTCACCAATCTGATTATTGGGGTAAGCCAGTTCAGGCATGCTCTCCACTATTTCTAGTAGTCTAAGCTGGGGTCATCCTTGGGGATTCCCGGGAACTTTCCTAGCACCCGATTTCTCCCTGTCCCCATGATATCTACCTCTATCGTGGTATCTCCCATTGGTATCTCCCACGGTATCTCCCCATCCCAGGGCAATCCATGAATCCCTCTTTGTGTCCTTTATTTCTCTGTAAATATGGGGAAAGCAGGATAATATCCTTGCCATAAGTCTGTGTACTTTGCTTTCTTGAAATTTCCACTGCCAACCAAGCTAGTTCAGCACTTCTATGATTGTTCTCTAAACAAGTGAGTGTAAGGACATAGACAGAATATAGGCAGGTGCCTTGTCATGGTGTGTCAAAGTGGCCTCTAGTCTATTTCCATCTGAAACCTCATTGATGTCATTTTAAGTGAGCTCCTACAAGAATCATCCCTTAGATGCTTATTACAGCATCTAGGTCCTCACTCATCTACTCCACTAAACAGTTCCAATGTTGTCCTATAAACAAACTATAAAATTTTTGTTAAAAGAACTATGGTAGGGATACTCACAACTTGAACCCCAGCACTCATAAGAAAACTGGAAGGAAGGAGTCAGTGTTACAAAATGACAGTGTCTTGCAAAATTGAGTGAACATCAATGTGAACATTGCAACTTGGAGGAATCTGCGCATAAGACACATTTTTTACTGTCATCATAGAACCCTCATCCAGGGACTGATGGAAGCAGATACAGAGATCCATGGCCGGGTCCCAGGTGGAGCTCCAGGAGTCCAATCAATGAGAAAGAGGAGGGATTCCATGAGCAAGGAATAGTGAGACCATGATTGGAAAAAGTACAGAGACAACTAGTCAAATTAGTGGAAACACCTGAACTGTGGACCAATAGCTGAGGAGCCCCCATGGTACTAGACTAGGCCCTCTGGGTAAGCAAGACAGTTGTTTAGCTTGAACTGTATAGGGGGCCCCCAGGCAGTGGGATCAGGACCTGTCTCTAGTGCATGAGCTGGCTTTTTGGAACCTAGGGCCTATGGTGAAACACTTTGTGTAGCCTTGGTGCAGGGAGGAGGGGCTTGGACCTGACTCAACTGAATGTACCAGGCTCTGCTGACTCCATATGGGAGACCTTGCCTTGGAGGAGATGGGAATAGGGGGTGGTTTGGAGGGAAAGGCTGGGGGGCAGGAGGAGGGAGGACAGGGGATTCTGTGGTTGGTGTGTAAAATGAATAGAAAATTTCTTAATAAAAATTAAAAAAAATAAAAAAGGTTTGTGTTTGTTTGTTTACTTCTAAAAAAGAAAATTAATATATGACAATGGATAGTGTGCTGGTTAGTTTTTTGTTGACTTGATATAGGCTATAGTTATCTGGGAAGAAGGAACCACAATTGAGAACATGCTTCCTTCAGATTGGCCTGTAGGCAAGCAAGTAGGGAATTTTCTCCATTAACAATTCATGTAGGAAGTCCAGCCCATTTTGGGCATTGCTACTCTTGGTTCTGCACAGTACAAAACAAAAGCAAACTAGGAGTTAAGCATGGTGGCACATGCCTTTCAATCCACTATTCAGGCAGCAGAGGCTCAGTGTATTCAAGGCTAGCATGGTCTGCATAATGGGTTCCAGGTCATTCAGGGGTACATAGTGAGACCTTGTCTCAAAACAACCAATTAAACACAGAATAAAAATAACAGAAATCAAGCAGGGCAAGTCATGGGTATTAAGTAGTTTTCATCCAGGGTTCTACTACAGTTCCTAACTCAAGGTTTCTGACTTGCTTGATTTTGGCCTTGGGGTTCCTCAGTATTAGGCTATGATCAGGACACATATACCGAATAAACTTTCTCTACCTAAAGTTGTTTTTGGTTGTCTTTATTACAGCAATAGAAAGAAACCAGGACAGGCAGAAGGCTACACACCAAGCAAGCTCCTCATCATCAGGCTGCATGTCTCCTTTATGTTCTTCAGATAAACACATTGAAATAGATCTCAAGCACCTACTGCCAGTTCCTATATTTCTTTTCTTTGTATTTTTATTTATGTTTATGTATGTGTCTTCCTGTGCACGTCACAACTCTGTGGGTACCTTTGGAGGCCAGAAGAAGATATCTCCTGGAAGTAGAATTACAGGCAGTTATAGGCTGTCATACGGGCTCTGAGGACTGAAATTAGGTCCTCTGGGAGAGCAGGAAGAGATCTTAACCACTGAGCCATCAATCCAGCCCCAATTCCTCTCTTTCTTAAAACATTATTTTTATGAAATTTGCATTGTATCTTAATTTATATGCATTGATTTAGTGCTAATGATGTAAAGAAGGGCATTATAAAGTCTCAGGTGTTCTACAGACTGTAAATCTAACATACAATTATTTAGATTTTTTTTTTACAGTTTGAGCTTCTCTTCATAATTTAGATAATGATGTATGTACATCTTACAAAAGGAATGTGGAAGAGACTCTGCCAGGACAACTTCCCAAAGGCAAATAAACTCTCCACATAGTGAGTCATAACAATTGCTCATTTCTGTCATGAGTTTCTATGTTATTTATTATTTGATTACTACAAAAAATACCTATAATCAACAATATGTAAGAAACTCTGCCTCAGAGCTTGATAAGTTCTAGTCTATGATCAATTGACGATACTGATACATATATGGGGAAGTGGAGATTGGAGGAAAATATCTCAACTCATGAGCTGCAAAAAAAAGAGAAAGTGTGCAGTTACCATCCCATTATCTTCTTTGAGGCAACTCCCCATCAAAAGAACCTTATGACTATATCCTATTTTTAAACAGTAGCACTATCTCTTTTTTTTCTTGTACAGTTTATAACAAATTTTATTCTCTGAACACTGAGGACACACCATAGTATGCAATAATTTTAAAGTTTATTTTACTCTTTTTTTAATTTAATTTAATTTTATTTTACAATACAATTCAGTTCTACATATCAGCCATGGATTCCCTTGTTCTCCCCACTCCCGCCCCCCTCCCCTTCCCCCCAGCCTACCCCCCATTCCCACCTCCTCCAGGGCAAAGCCTCCCCCTCGGACTGAGATCAACCTGGTAGACTCAGTCTAGGCAGGTCCAGTCCCCTCCTCCCAGGCTGAGCCAAGCAACCCTGTATAAGCTCCAGGTTTCAAACAGCCAACTCATGCAATGAGCACAGGACCCAGTCCCACTGCCTGGATGCCTCCCAAACAGATCAAGCCAATCGACTATCTCACCCATTCAGAGGGCCTGATCCAGTTGGTGACCCCTCAGCCATTGGTTCATAGTTCATGTGTTTCCATTCGTTTGGCTATTTGTCCCTGTGCTTTATCCAACCTTGGTCTCAACAATTCTTGCTCATATAAACCCTCCTCTTTCTCGCCAATTGGACTCCCGGAACTCCACCTGGGGCCTAGCCGTGGATCTCTGCATCCAGTTACCTCAGTCATTGAATGAGGGTTTCTAGCATGACAATTAGGGTGTTTGGCCATCCCATCACCAGAGTAGGTCAGTTCGGGCTGTCTCTCAACCATTGCCAGCAGTCTATTGTGGGAGTATCTTTGTGGATTTCTGTGGGCCTCTCTAGCACTTTGCTTCTTCCTATTCTTATGTGGTCTTCATTTACCATGGTCTCCTATTCCTTGTTCTCCCTCTCTGTTCTTGATCTAGCTTGGTTCTCCCACTCCCCCAAGCTCTCTTTCCCTTGACCCTCGCCCTTCATTACCACCACTCATGTCCAGGCTGTTCATGTAGATCTCATCCATTTCTCCATCATTGGGTGATCCCCGTGTCTTTCTTGGGGTCCTGTTTTCCAGGTAGCCTCCCTGGTGATGTGAGTAGCAGTCCAGTCATCCTCGTTCCACATCTAGTATCCTCCTATGAGTGAGTACATACCATGTTTATCTTTCTGAGTCTGGGTTACCTCACTCAGGATGATTTTTTCTAGATCTACCCATTTGCCAGCAAACCTCATGATGTCATTGTTTTTCTGTGCTGAGTAGTATTCCATTGTGTATATGTACCACATTTTATTTATCCATTCTTCAGTTGAAGGGCATCTAGGTTGTTTCCAGGTTCTGACTATTACAAACAATGCTGATATGAACATAGCTGAGCAAGTGCTCTTGTGGTATGATTGAGCATTCCTTGGGTATATGCCCAAGAGTGGTATAGCTGGATCTTGGGGGAGATTGATTCCCAATTTTCTAAGAAAGCACCATATTGATTCCCAAAGTAACCACAAGCTTGCATTCCCACCAGCAGTGGAGGAGAGTTCCCCTAGCTCCACATCCTCTCCAGCATAAGGAGTCTTCAGTGTTTTTGATCTTAGCCATTCTGACAGGCGTAAGGTGGTATCTCAGAGTTGTTTTGATTTGCATTTCCCTGATAATTAGGGATGTTGAGCAATTCCTTAAATGTCTTTCAGCCATTTGTGTTTCCTCTGTTGAGAATTCTCTGTTTAGTTTATAGCCCATTTCTTAATTGGACTGTTGGGCATTTTGATGTCTAACTTCTTGAGTTCCTTATATATTCTGGATATCAGTCCTCTGTCAGATGTGGGGTTGGTGAAGACCTTTTCCCATTCTGTAAGCTATTGCTTTGCCTTGTTGACCGTATCCTTTGCTCTACAAAAGCTTCTCAGTTTCAAGAGGTCCCATTGATTGATTGTTTCTCTCAGTGTCTGTGGTGAGCACTCTGGACTCTGAATCTAGCACTATCTCATAATAAAGCTTTCTAGAGGATCAAGTTCACTGGCTAGTTTTATGTCAACTTAACAAAAGGTAGAGTCTGTTGGGAAGAAAGACTCTCAACTGAGAAAATGCCCCATAAGATCGACCTGTAGGCAAGCCTGTACTGGATTTTTTAAATTAGTGAAAATGTTTGACTGCCTAACTCATTAAGAACAATGCCATTTCTGGGATGGTAATACTGTTGCTACAAGCCAGTAAGCATCACTCCCTCCTGGCCTCTGCATTAGTTTCTGCTTCCAGGTTCCTACCTGAGTTCCTTACCTGACGTCCCTAGATAATTGAATACAAACTAAGATGAAAATAATATTTAAAATGGAAAAAAATCATATTTTCCAGGTTTCTATTGGTCATCGTGTTTTATCACAGTAGTAGAAAACCTAACTAAGACACCAAGCCATGAACACATGGTTCTTCGGAGAATACTCAACAGACAACTTTAGCAGATAAGATCATAAATATTCCACACATGATAAAGAATGAGTATAGGAAGGATTTCAAAACTTCTCATCACTGGGATTCATTGATCTCAGGTATTTGGAGTTTACATAATCTGTAGATATTCTTATTACCATTCATTCACATCTTCTACTCCTTTCATTAAACTGTTAGAACTTCACATTGCTGCTTAGAAGAAGAGCCAATCCGAGAAGCAGGTGGGCCACCTAATCTTCTGTACAAAACAGTGGGATTATATGACACCTATACAGAAGAATGCCTGGAAGCACATGGGCCACCTAACCTTCTGTACCCAGCAGTGGGATAATAAGACACTCTTCTTTAAGCAGAAGGGAAGACAAAGCCTGACACTTGAGGTTGTTCTCTGGCTTCAACATGTGACCTGTGGCTCACATATACCCATTCACAGACACACAGGAACATACTACACACACACACACACACACACACACACACACACACATTCACAGAGCAATTTTTTATTCATGTTTTGATGGAGGTGATGGTGGGAGTAAATGTGCTTCCTTACCACCCATAAGGAAGCAGAGAATGTACCTGAATGTTTGATGTACATCAACAGGTGCTAATAATAAATATCTGATTCTGATTCATGAACAAGTACAAACTTTTAAAAATAATTTTTTCGAAATCTTTTCCAGCTATAATGCTTAACAGAAGAGAATGGGCAATGTTGGCAGCCTCCTCTACAGGTATACTGAATTCCTTGATTACAACAAAAGACCATACAAATGGCTGTCACATTCCATCCAGGTTGTACAAGCATAGTCTATGGTGATAAAATCAGTCAATGGAACAGTTTTCAGAATGTATTGTGTTGTTTAAACTTTGGCACAATGGCTGTGCCTTAATTTATTGCTTTTTCAGCGTCCTCTACTCAGGTCTTAGCCTGGTGGGAATTCTGCTCCTGCAGGCACTGGCTCTGCCACTGCCACTAAAGATAGATTTAATTAAATCTCTCTTATTCTATTTAGCTCAGAGAGGTTGAGCAGCACCTAGATAACCTTCTCTCCTTGCTGGTGTCTCCCAAACAGAGCATCCTTCTGCTCCGCCAAACAAGAAAAGGCCTACCTTCTCCAAATCCCTCCCTACTACTTCCGGTTCATCCCTTTATCTCTTCCAGATGCCCTCTATGATTACTTTCTGTTAACTAGTTGCTAACTCAGCTCCTGACCCAAGGTTAATTTTATTTAATTAATGCAAATGCAAACTCAGGTTTCATTCAACATATTTGACATAGTATATACTGATGTATGATAAGTTAAATTTACAAAATTTTCAAGGTAATGTCATGATGTTTAGAATATATAAGTCTAAGACTTAGGAAAAAGAAATAGTGCTATGCTCATTTAAATGATATTGAGAGGAAGATTAGAAATGAGTTTGCTGAGAGGCCAGAAGGTATAATTTTATAATACATTGTAAAAGGATAAGTAAATAACAAAGAAAACCTATTATAAAAATTGCATAAAACAAATGAGGTGAGTTACAACATCCACTAACTAATTGGGTTAGCAGAGAATATTAAGTGTGTTCACAAACTGTTAGAGTTTGGACCTCCTATTTAGCCGAGGCATGTGGTCTGAACCTTTATATAGCTTTTAAATAAGCTGCAAAAGACTGATATCTAAGGAAAATCAAAGTGTTTAAAATATTCAACCAGGCTGCTTGAAGATTTCATATTTAAAATTAACTACTATTTATTTTATCAGTTGAAAACTAATCAAATGATAGAATGTTATATAGGCTTAATAATATCTCATTTTCAAAAAGTACCCTGTTGTTTATAATTAAAATCTAACTAATATATTCATTGAATTGAACACCTGAAGAGAAAGTTTCATTAAGCTGATATATGGTTTAGACCTTTTTTCCCAGACAAGAGTCAGAAAATCTAACAATAGTGTAGAGCTTCAAAGAAAAAAAACTGTAAAAAAAAATTTACAAGACAATGTAAATTTAGTAGAATATTAGGTCTCACACACACACACACACACACACACACACACACACACACACACACACACACACATACACACACACCAAGTATCTAGGAAAAGAAATTTGAAACAACTTCAAAATTTTGTTAAGAATCTTGATGTTTACACTATATGATAAAATACATGATTTCAAATAAGCATGAACAGTAATTGTATCTAAACTTTTATTTTCTCCAAATACAGTGTGTCACTCTCCCATTTTTCAGTATATTGCAAAACCATAGCACCTAACACTCAATTGATAACTAACTTTTCTTTCTCAGAACATTTTTCTTATTTGCGTCTGGTGGTCCCATTCTCTTTGATATCCTATTGCATTAATGACCTAAGGATATACTAAAATCCCCCAGGCTGAGTTGCAGAAATGCCCTTTTTATAGTCTATAGACTGGCACCCTTAGATCAAGGCAGCAGATACTTACAGAGTGCTCTCCTGCCCTACAGGTCACCTGTGAACTTACTGTGTCTTCTGCTTATAGACAGGAAGCTCTGATGCCTCCTCTTCCTCTGAGAGTTCAAACTCTAGTGGATGAAGGTCCTCTCTTTGTGGTATCACTTAACTTTTATCCTTTACCTCATATTATGTCTCCAGATTCCATCACATTGGAATTGCGACTTCACCATATGAACTTGGGGATAAACTTGTATCTGTTATTTTCCACCTTTCAGTTTGTCTCTTTGGTCAGTAACAGCTAATCTTCAAGCCTTCTCCCCATTACAACTTTGTGTAATTATCTCCCATCCTGCACCAGGGTACAGAGTGAAAAACAAAACACAATAGAATGATGGAAATCTACCTCCAGTACTAAGTTGGAAATAACAATGTGATTTCTTCCTTTGGTATTCCTCCTGGATCAAAGATCCCTTACCTGAGCAATGTTTCCAACATGAGAAGCATCCTAGATATAAACCACGTGATGCAGAACAGAGCTAGTGACCAGAAGTCAAGAAATTCAAATGTGGGAGTAAATCTCCTGCCTGTGGAACACCCAGGCATTGGAAATACTGATTATGAAGTATGACTTCAAATTTATTCAAGATATTGAGCCAGAAATATTGGACTAGGCTACATTTAGATTCCTGACCTGTAGAAATTATGGTAGAGAATATAAACTCATGGATCAAACTTGTAGGGAGGTAACCTTGTGTCAGGCTCTAAGATTTTTATGTAATATACCATATCTTCTGAGAGAAGCATTGTTCACACAGGAAGTATTTTCTGAATGTGACTCTAGTAGTACAAGAAATAAAACGAACAACCGGCAAACGGGATCTCATGAAACTGAACAACTTCTGTACAGCAAAGGAAATTGATGACCAAGTGTAGAGGAAGCCCAACATATAGGAAAACATCTTTGCTGTCTATTCATCCAAGAATAGATTAATTAATTCATGTAGAAGATTAATGTCTATAATAAACAAAGAACTCCAGATACCAAGAAAACAAACAACCAAATTTAAAAATTAACATATAGCTGAACAGAGAATTCTCAAAATGAAAAAAATTAAAATCCTTAAGAAGACACATAAAAATTTCAGTATCCTTAGACATCAAGAAAATTCAATTTTAAATTATTTTAACATTCCATCCCACTCCAGTCAGAATGCCCATGATCAGGAATGTCAATGATAATATTATTATTATTAAAATGTTTTTAATTCTGAAAACTGATTGCTCAACACATAAAAAATATAGATTTAAAGGAAAAAATCTAAGACGCAGTGGGGCATGCCTTTAAACCCAGCATTCAGGAGGGAGACACAGGGGGCTTTCACTGACATCAGGGTCAGCCTTGTTCTATAACAAGTCCCTTTCTAGCCAGGGCTACATAGTAAAATTCTGTCTCAAATTAAATAAATAATAAATAAATGAAAAAGTCTTACGTGTATTATTGAATTTTAATTAGTTTAAAATTCTATATTGCAATTAAAATTAAAAACAGTATCATAAGTAAAAATAAAAGTTAAAAGAAGACCTTTCCGTTTGTTATGTGGAAAGTGATCAGTTCGAGCTTTCCCAGCATAGTCTGTTCTTATTTACACCTACTGATAGACTATTCATTGATATGTAATTTACCAATTTAAATTTTAAAAACTATATAAAAATGGAGGGCAAAAAGCAAAAAAGAGTGAACACTGCAGTGTAATATGTTATATAGAACACTCTAACCTTGAACTCAAAGATGTTATTTTATAATAGATAATAAAAAATATACTTTTACAGGCTTTGGGGCTCCTACTTCTCATACCGCATCACTGTGCCCAGCCTTAATACATGGGGAAATGCTTAGTCTTACTGAAACTTGCTACGCCATTTTTGTTGATAGTCTTGGGAGACTGTGGTTGATATATTATGTACCCCAATAAACTTATCTGGGGTCAGAGAACAGAACAGGCACTATATTAAACATAGGTTTAGGCAGTGGTAGCACAGGCCTTTAATCCTAGCATTCAGGAGACAGAGATCCATCTAGATCTCAGTGAGTTAAAAGCCACACTGGAAACAGCCAGGCATGGTGACACACGCCTTTAATCCCAGGAAGTGATGGCAGGAAGCAGAAAGGTATACAAGGCATGAAGACCAGGAACTTGAGGTCTTGTTAAGCTTTTAGGCTTTTAGGAGCAGTTTAGCTGAGATGTTTTCTGGGGAGGTCTCAGAGGCTTCCAGTTTGAGGAAACAAGATCAGCTGAGAAGTTGGCCAGGTGACATTAGCTGTGGCTTGTTCTTTCTCTCTGATCTTTCAGCATTCACCTCAATACCTGACTCCCTGTTATTTCATTTATTAGACCATTTTATCTATTCATCTATTGTAATGTGAATTGTTAGAAGGTCTTATTAATAAAATCAAATCCGGAGCCAGGTATTGGGGTGAACGTTGGAAGATCAAAGAAACAGAACAGGTCACAGCTACCTCACCTGGCCAATTCCTCAGCTGATCCTGTTTCTTCAGATTATAAACCTCTGAGTCCTCATCCAGAATGAATCTCAAGTGAACTGCTGCTAAAGGCCTAAAAGCTTAACCAGGCCAAAAGCTTCTAGTTTCTGGTCCTCAAATGCCTTATATACCTTCCTGCTTCCTGCCATCACTTCCCGGGATTTAAGACGTGAGTCACCATGCCTGGCTGTTTCCAGTGTGGCTTTGAACTCACAGAGAGATCCAGATGGATCTCTGCCTTCGAAATGCTAGGATTAAAGGTGTGTGTGCCATCATTTTCTGGCCTCTATATCTAGTGGCTGTTCTGTTCTCTGACCCCAGATAAGTTTATTAGGGTGCACAATATTTTGGGGAACAAAATATCACTATAATCTATAGGAGACCTGCCTTTTCCTAAACAGAAATGGAGGGGGAGTGATTTGGGAGGTGGGGACAGAGGAGGAATGGGGGGGAAGGACTGGGAGGAGAGAAGGGAGGGGAAACTGCAGCCCAGATGTAAGATAAATAAATAAATAAATGTATTAAATATATATATGATTCTCATGAACTAAATATTAGAAAAATGGAAATTCAGATTGCCTTCACTTTACAAAACTCTACTCCTATTATCTTTAGTAGTTCACGTTACGCAATATCAATTTTAAACTAATAGACATATGATGCCAAATATATGGTAATACATTAACATTATACAATAATGATACCTCTGATTCTACATTAATGACATGATTGGACTCTATACATAAATTCTATAGATTTTCTCATGTTAAAAGCATTGAGTCATGGGAAAAATAAAATCATACAAAAGATGTAACTAACAAATAACTATGAAATATTGTATATATGTTTTCTGTGGGTTTGTATATAGAGACAAAAAAATCCTGTCTTTTATTTTTAGGAAGCTTTTGCTTTACAAAGTCATTAATTAATCAGTAAATAAATTACATCATAATACTTAGCAGGTGTTATGCAATAATTGATACCATCACTTAATACTTATTAACTGGTAAACAAAAAGCTATTCAGTGGAAGGGAAATTATGAATGAAAGATAAAGTTTGCAGGAAAATTTTTATATGGAGGTAAGCATCTTATAAATAAATAAGCATATTCAACAAAGAGACTTCTAGAATCAGGAAATCTGTAATGATCCAGTATAAGAGTGTGGCATTTTCAGAACTTGGACATTGGATGAAGCAAGGGAAGGGCCTTAAGAGGGAAAGAAATGATCATAGCTCACAACTAACCCCCATTTTTCAGGGAATTTGCTTTGACTTGATTAAAATTTACGAAGACAGGGTTTATTGTTTTTGTTGAGACAAGTTTTTGCTTTTTTTCTCAGGATTCCCCAAATAAAGCAATCCTCTAGACTTAGATTCCATTTATAATCTGTATTACCATCTTATCAGGTTTTGACCATGAATGGAATGATATGAATTGCTGTTTTAATTTTCAATGTTTTAAATTATTTTTATTGCTGTTATGATAGTGGACCATGGGACCATAGAAACAGAGAAGTAAAGAGTAAATTTACAAGCTTACTATAAATCTACATGTCATACTAGCTCAATTTAGTGTACAGAAGAGAAGGACAAAAGAAACAGGCTGGGTTATGGATGTATTCTAGACTTATGCCCGATATGATTGGATGGAGAATGTGATCAAAACAGGGGAGTCAAGGTAAACAATGATAGAGTATCTGGAAGCAACTAAATACATAAAATTGTGGGGAAGCAGATTGAAAAATGAAAATTATTACTTATTTTAATTTAAAATATCTTTAGACCTTCAGGTTAGACATCAAAGAAGCAGTTGCATACATGAATTTATATTGCAAAAGGTTAAGTCTAAACTAGATACAAAAAGTAGTAAATCACTAGCACACATGGCACTAAAATCATATGCAAATTTAAACTGTATTGAAATTCCTTTTCACTCAAGTCAGAATGGCTATCATCAGGAAAACAAAAAAACAACAAATGCTATTAAGGGTATAGAAAATAAAGATGACTTTTACACTTCTATTGAGAGTATAAATCAGCCCGTCTACCATGGAAATCAGAAAGAATTTTGTTAAGAAGCTGAAAATAGAACTACCACATAATTGAACAATATCACTCCTTTGTATAAACCCAAAGGAATCTCGGTCAGCATGCCACAATGATGTATTCACAGCCAAGGTCATTGTTCCTCAACATACAATAGTCAAACTGTAATCAGCTAAGATGCCATCAACAATGAATAGATATGGAAATGTGAAAATGTGAGGTTTTTTTCCTTTTTTTTCATACAAGCACATGTGGGGTATTTTTTAGGCAAGAATATTAAATTTTTGAAATTTGTAGGGAACTGGAAGGAAGTAGAGATTTTTGCATTAAGCAAAATGAGCTATACTTGATAAATACTGTTCTGTTCTCACATCAATGGATTCTAGAATTTTAAGCAATTAAGGCCTACTATGGTAAATCTTAATTAACTGTCAACTTTATGAAATTTAGAATAACTATGGAGACAAATTTCTGGTCATGGCTTGAGGGGAATATCTAGATTATGCTAGTGGTAGTGAGAAAAACCATTCTAAATGTAGGCAATACCATTCAAAGGGTAGAGGTTTAGGACTGAATGAAAAGAAGAGAGGAAGCTGAAATCATTCCTTCTGTCCTATTTCCTCACTGTGGATGCTTCATATTCTTGCTGCCATGAATTCTGTCATGATGCACTCCACTCAAATGTGAGTCAAAATAAGCCCTTCTCTCCTTGGGTTTCTCTTCCAAGTATTTAATAGTGTATATAAATACATATATATAGTTAAATAAAGTAATACTTTCTGGGCTGATAGTTTTCCCTCCAAGGGCCAAAGACCATATAGCAAAAACCCCAGGATCAGGCATGCGAATTTCTCTTTTGAGTTTTTCAAGGTTATTTAAGGAACTGCCTAAACATTGGAGGCTATGTCTGTTGTGCTTGGTTATTCCTCAGAGGTGGAAAGGAAGTCTCTATTGCTGAAGACACTATGAATTTTAGACAGATGACCCAGAGGCCCTAGAGCTAAAACTGTGCTAAAGCTTCCTCTCTGAGAACTAGCTTTGTGATACCAGAAGGCTCCATTCAAGCTTCCAAAGCAGGAAAGCATCCAACAGTCCTACGCAGCTATGACATGATACCTATGAATTAAAACAACATAAATTACCAGTATGGCATGATAACCCTAAGAGTGTAGTAGTGCCAACAATAGCTTGGCAGTAATCAGCAGCTCTCTTATTGAACATAGTATCTGCTTAACAATAGAGAAATCATGCTAGGTACCAGAAAACTAGCTAACTACCCCCAGCTAGTGAAATAATGGATCTTGGAGGAGAACCTATAACAGCCATTTTACTAAACCAGCATGTCAAGGAAATTTTGCTACTATTCAATATTCTATGTACATTAGAGGGAGATGAGATTTATCAGAAATAAATGTAGCTCTCAGCTCTCACATAGAAGCTTCTTTTTGCATAAGATGAAGACAATCACAGAAAACCTAAACTGATCAATATGTAGAGAACAACTGATCACATGGTACCCAGCTCTAATGCTAACATCTACTACACGACTCCTGTACCTAATACTCAGGGAATACCATGGAAGAGGTAGCAAAAGATGGTTAGAAATACATAACCAACAAATCCACTGTGGGATTGTTTATTCTAAAAATAGCAGGGAAATTACACTCAGTATACCCAATAACGTGCAGCCTCACAAGACCCAAGTAATGACAATATTAATTGACATGCTAACATCTCAGAAGACTCTATCCTTAGCCAAAGAATCATAAGCAACAGACTGACTGCTGAGAGGAGAAAATAGTTTCTCACAGAAGTGAGCCCCCTAGTTGATTATCCTATACTAAATGGTCAGTCCTGAAATCATATACATACAAATAACATTAAACAGACTATTCAAGTTGTATCATGTGATATGTGTGTGTGTATGTGTCTGAGTGTGTATGTGCTTTATATATAATTTTTATATACTTGAAAGAGAATAAAGAGGGGTATGGGGTGGGTTGGAGGGAGGAATGCAAAGGGGAAATGATGTAACTATATTTAAATTGAAATAAAAATATTAAGACATAAAAATGGTATATGATATTTGAGGGATTCGTATATATGTATATAGACATATATGTGTGTATGTGTGGGTGTGTGTTCTTCTAAGATTGTTAGTTGACCTAATCATTTCTGTCATCTGAACAATGACTTTCTTAAAACTTTTCAATATAATTGCAGTACTAATATATTTCTGCTTTCTGAAATGGTGTGTAATGTCACAATTTGCCTACTGGATATTCTTGAAGTATATCTAGGTGTTTATAGTTCTTCCACATGGTTGATAATGGTTATTCTAAGTGCTTAATTTAAATGGTCTATAATTTTGGCACTTCATATAAAATATATTATCTGCTACAGAGACATAATGATCAGATGGTTTGGCTCTTACATGCTACAGCAATAAAACTTCTAATGAACTTTTGGTGCAGTGACAGTCTTAGTATCATAATTACTCTGAGGCCAATTACATTTTTAAAGATTCAGTATAGCTACTAAGCATAAATAATTCTTTGGAATATACTCATAAAATAATTTGACATACTTATCTTTGAGTTCTAAAGTATAATAATAAAATGCATAATTTTGAAAGAGGCATATGAAGATAGTCTACAAAAGTTCTGATGCAAAGGTTGACAATGCTAAAATAAAATTGAAGAAAAATGGCACAGAGCTGTCCATTGAGTGGCCTCATATTCTAGTTGACAGAAATAGGGGTGAGACATGTATTTTATTCTAATTACTTCTGTTTTTCAGTGTTCTAGGGTGGATATTGAGAATGTCACACAATACTTGGTCATTGGAAGTTCATGCATTGCTACTTTATGGAAAGGAATCACTAATGAGGGTAGACATTTAAAGTCATTACCCCATTGCAGCCACATATACAAGTGTCTTTTGTACATTAGTCATTCGATAACCATTCCAGTGTGTCTCTAATCTAGTCTTCATAAACAAGGCCAAGCTTCACAGGCAAAGTGGTAACTGAAATCTTCATATCATGGCAAACAACATGTGAAGCCAAAGAAACTGACCAAAAGTGATTATTTTATGAATTTCACCATCAAATGTTTACTCTGACCTCTCATGATATAACTATAAAATTACCATGAAGTAATTTTCATTATTTCAAAGAAAAAATTTAGTAGGATTCTTCTAACAGCTGTCTAAACCAGTGTTCACTTTGGTCTATGTTTTCTGACAATGATCTTTGCAGTTCCCGTTCAAAGTTCACCAAAGCTCCACTTTATCCACAAAAAAAAAAAAAAAAAAAAAAGCGACAAAACTGTTGGTCCATTGCATTCAATGTGAAGTTTCATTTGGTTGACTTTTTTCTCTAACAGATTCATTCAAATCTCTAATAAAACAGTAGAGATTTAGGAGACTAACTAAGATACTATGTTAAATACAGCTATAAATTGTATATGACTTATTGGTTCATTTTAAAATGTTGTTTGTAAGTATGCATTCCTATATGTAAATATACACTGAATTCCAAAAATCTTAATATATATGAAAAATGAATCAAACTAGTGGTTTCAGTGGTTTTCTTCTGTTACAACAGTATGTTAAAATGCTGTTTTTAACTTAAGCTCTTGTAGTGTGATTTTCATTATAGGAGTTTTATAAACACGTCAACAACTGCTCTGTAATATATCTGTAGAGATAAAGTATTCTTCTGGAAGATATTACAGAAAATTCCATAGAGAGAACTTAATTTGTTCATTGAATATTATTGCTCATGACAGTAAACAAACAAAAAAACTCACAAGAATTGTAGCATGAATAATTTCACTTTTTGATATGCTTTAGAACTGGCTTAGTTAATAATTTTCACAAATTTTCTTTGTTACTTTACTATGGGGTAAATGTTACTTTTTACCAATGTTCATTTAAGATTTATTAAGTTTTAAATGCTGTGGGATGGTCTGTATGTCAAATGTGTTGTTGATTGGTCAATAAATAAATCACTGATTGGTCAGTGGCCAGGCAGGAAGTATAGGCGGGACTAACAGAGAGGAGAATTGAGAGAACAGGAAGCTGGGTGAGAGAGAGACTGCCAGCCGCCATGATGACAAACAGCATGAGAAGATGTCGGTAAGCCACTAGCCATGTGGCAAGGTATAGATTTATAGAAATGGATTAATTTAAGCTGTAAGAACAGTTAGCAAGAAGTCTGCCACGGCCATACAGTTTGTAACCAATATAAGTCTCTGTGTTTACTTGGTCGGGTTTGAGCGGCTGTGGGACTGGCGGGTGAGAGAGATTTGCCCTGACTGTGGGCCAGGCAGGAAAACTCTAGCTACATTTAAACCAAAAAAAACCATACATAAACTAAATCATTGGCCTCACTTTACCTGCAGGATTGTAAACAGCAGCTGTTTAAGTTGGGAATCTTTAGACTCCTGTCTAAAGATTTTCTGTCATTTTCTATAAATTAAATAAATGAGTAGACTGTGCAGTTTATGCATAAATGTATTATAAAGATGGTATTCAGTTTATCATGTTCATGGTTTTGATGACTTTGATGACACAATAGGAGTTTAGTGACTGTAGAGGTAAGACTATATAAAATTATACACAGGTCTAGAGATGAGACACAGTTGGTAAAATGCTTTCCTACCAGGCACAAAACCCTGCATTGGATCATCAGAAGTACATAAAACTGGGTATGATGGTATACATTTATGCATGTAGGAGATGAGCACTAGAGAATTAGATAATCATCATTACCCTAGGTTATACAATAAATTCAAGGTCAGGCTGGGCTGCAAAAGACCCTGTCTCAATTTTTTTTTTGCATCAGGAAGTTACTATTATGGTCAAATGGAGGTATGAGACTTATCACATACTATGCTAATAACTTTGGAAACTGGAAAGTTAAACACATGTAGATCTCCCACCATCGAGAAAAACAGGATTCTCATGCTACAAATACTGCCTGTGTATGTTAAAATTTACAAAGATAAAATACCCACAGAGACATTTGTGAAAAGGCGCAGATGGATGACATTCTAATAAACACCAAGAAATTAGGTAAAGATTCTTTGTTTTGTGACTGCAAACAGCCCATCAGCATCCACCTCATCCAGCAGGCTCTGTGCAACATACTTAAATCATACAAATTTTTCAAGTATTGAATTGCTAGCTTCTAATGTACTAGCAATTCTTGAAATAACCTTTCCTTCAAAAGATGTACTAAAATGTATTGACATTCATTGATAGGACACTAGAATGTGATTGCCATTAGTATTATTTGTTTGAAAATTAACTTCTCGAAAGACTAGAATCACAGCATTTTTACAAAGGTAAATGTCTTAAAGGATAAAAAGTAAAGCATTTGTTCAAGGACATTCAATTTTTTGCTTAAAAATGAAAGCATGTTGACAACAGGGATGGTTCCTGAGTCAGCTGCTTGGTGTGCAAGCTTGAGGATCAGAATTCAGATCCCCAGTCAAGCACTGGGTGGGGTGAGGGTCGAGGACAGTTAGATAGGAGTGGCTTACAGGGCAGGCATTTACCCAGTGCTGTAAGCTCTCAACACACATGTGAATGAACACAAGAAATAAAAAGAGATATATTATTTTATCTATGATGTTTAGAGGGAGTTATGTGTATAATTAATAATTGGGTAATACTAAAATTAAGTCAGTTTCTGGCACCTATTCTTAATGTAAAATGATTAAATCTTTTTAAGGTAATACAGAAATACAAGTACAAATAATCTCAATGCATGTGTTGTCAAAAATTGTGGATCTTTATTCTGAACAATTGATATGAGAGTCTCTTTCATTATGAAATATAGTTGAACATTTGTCTACAATATTATTTTAGTATTAAAGAAAACATTATTTAAGGCATTAAATATGAAGTGAATTTCGACCAAATCATTGTACATGTATACATGTATATTCCCACATGTATACACAAACACACACATCTCTAGGGAGAGAACAATGCTTTCTAGTTCTCAGCAGAATATTTGCTTGTTTTGTAATTATAAACTATTTGTTTAAATATTTTGTTTTTTGACTATAAAATATGCATAGTAGTATTTTCCACTTATATTTTTGGGTCTGAATGACAAATAACAAAAGTATTATCCACAGTTGTCTATAACATACAATAAGTACTTTACATGTAATATTTGTTGTTGATATTTTTCCAAAAGGTAATTATCAATAGATTTCCATTTGATTGATTATTTAGAAAGTATTTACACCAAAACTAAACATATGCTTAATGATACTGATAAAACATGAAAAATTCGAAGTTACACCAAAAATCTCTTTGGCTTTTTAAAGTGTAACCTATCATTAGAAACATTTACCATGTAGTATCATTTTCTAAACAGGGTATGTTACTGGTTACTGTAGGGCAGGTGAGACATAAAAAAGAAGGAAGCTGGTCAAACTTTCTTAGAATCCCTTCAATGTCTGTGGAAAAAGCAGCAATGAATACAGATTATAATCATTTAGAATTTTCTATGAAGTCCATGAAGTAAAATAAAAAATAAGTAATTTGCATGGAGGTAGGGTGAGTACAGAATATTGACAATTATTAAGTGTTGTGGAATATTAATTTAACTATATAAAGATGTGTTACATTTGTTTATGCTGTTTGTTTAATTATGTAAAGATGCCTTGCTGTTTCACCTTGCCTGCCTAAGGCACCTGATTGGTCCAATAAAAAGCTGAATACCCAACACTTGGGAGGCAGAGGCAGGCGGATCTCTGTGAGTTCGAGGCCAGCCTGGTCTACAGAGCGAGATCCAGGAAAGGTGCAAAGCTACACAGAGAAACCCTGTCTCGAAAAAAACAAACAAACAAACAAACAAAAAAAAACTGAATAGCCAATAACTAGGCAGTAGAGGGATGAGCAGGGCTGGTAGGCAGAGAGAATAAGAGGAAGAATCTAGACTGAAGGAGGGAGAAGAAGGAGAAGGAGGGAGAAAGAGGGAGATTCTCTGGGCCAGTCAGCCAGTTGCTAGCCAGACAGACACAGAGTAGGGCATATAGAATAAAGCAAAGGTAAAAAGACCTGAGGCAAAATATAGATGAAGGGAACAGGTTAATTTAAGTTATAAAAGCTAGTGGGACAAGCATAAGATAAAGCCAGCATTCATAACTAATAATAAGTCTCCATGTCATGATTTGGGAGCTGGTAGGTGGCCACAGAGAAAGCCTGCTACATTTGGCTTTCCAACATGGAGCCTTAATTTCCACATAGGGCCCAAGATAGCTGGAAAAAAGAAAGGAAGGAAGGAAGGAAGAACGAAAGAAAGAGAGAGAGAAAAAAAAACGAAAATAGATATGGCTCCTTTAAGAGGCTCTGACATACAATTAGCATTTGAGTAGCCAGCAAGTTAAGTAGAAACAAAAAGCTAAGTAAAACTACCTGTCACAGTGCTGACCCTGACTTCTTAGTACTGGGGCAGTTGGACACAGCTCCCTCTTGAATGCTGCTCTCAGTCAGGCTAGTGGGGTGTAAAGCTTAGCTCTCCATGATCTGAGCAGGATAGAGACAGCCACCAGCATAAAATCATTTAGCAGTTTAAGATTTGGCTCACATGGTAAGAAAATGTTAGAGGAACACAGTAAAGACAGTTCCAGATTGGAGGGGGGAAAAAACTCTAAACAGGTTACAGTGTGTTTTTAAAAATGCATGTAGGCTTAAGAAAGAAAAGAAAATTGGCATAAACAGAAATAAGAAAAATAAATAGTTTAAAAATAATAAAGGAAAGTCTTTAAGGAGAGAGTAAAATAGTATAAAGGGGGAAAAACGCCACGTAAAGATGCAAGATACACAGGGAGTCTGGATCCTGTATGGTGTTTCCTTAACTTTCAATTTTTTGAATGCTGAAGAATGAAAAGCAGCTGTTGAAAGACATGGGAATGTAAAAGGGAATGCTGAATTAAAACAACCTAGATACTTTAGGAGTCTCAACTTTAAAATGGAAGTCAAAAAACGTATTGTGTTGGAGAAGAGATTATGATTTGATTTCCACAGGAAACGAAAGGCTGTGGAGTCTTTCAAGGTTAATAGAGATAAGATTTGTTTGGGGTGAAACTCTTGAAAATCTTGGCTATGGACATAAAGAAATCAAGAAAAACTATGGCAGGTGATGGTAAGGCCCTGTTGTGGTTTGAGTATGAAATGTATCTCATATGGTGCTGTGTCTGATGTTTTGGTCCTGGGAAAGACCAAACTTACCAAATTTACATGGGCTCAGAGAGGCAGGGTTAGCAGCTAGTCGACAGGAAGTAGCAAGGAGGAGCATAGCGTGGGTTTTTAGTTGGGTTGGTGTGGAAGGAGAGAGGCCTCCAGGAACACCAGCAAGAAAGAAAGGCAGCCAGTTACTACTCTGTCTCTCTGAGATTGCAGTTATTCACACTAGTCTTTGAATTTTGAGTTTTATTAGAACAACGGAGGAGGACCCTCCACACAGAGTTTGCTTTCAATGTGGCAAAACTAGCCATTTGGCAAGAAACTTCCCTTGCCTTGACTGCTAACAGGACAGTATACCATCCAAACTGGACACGTAGAACAAGAAGGAAAGAGACTGCTGAACTTTGCCAAAACAAGGTGGGATAGTGCTTCAAAATTCCTGCTTCATAGAAAAGGCTGCCAGATATTCTAGGCCTGTAGGTCAAAGACGGATGCCCCAACATTGCAGAGGAACCTTGGTGACTGTCCAGGCAGCCAGCTCTTTCTGTTATTTCTCATAGTTTTGAAAGTTGCTTACTCTGTACTTTCTGTTTACTCAGATTTTATATCCTTCTGGGGTCTTTGATGGAGTTGAAGGCTAGATATAGTTATGGTTTTCCTTAGTTATGATAGAAGGTAAATTAGGTATAGAGCTTTGGACTCATCAAGATAGGATAGATAATAGAGTGATTCCTCTGAATTTGCCAAATGCAAAGAGACTGAATAGCGTAAATTTAATTCTTACTTGCTATATAAATATATAGTATATGCAATAGTATATATAATAATAATAATAGTATTATTATATACTATTATTATTGTATATACTTTTACCATGTTAAAGCTAAAACCTTTCTTTTTATTTAGACAAAAAAGGGGGAAAATGTTGCAGAATATTTGTTTAATTAGGCAAAGATGTATTACATTTGTTTATGCTGCATTTGTTTAACTATGTAAAGATGTGTTGCATTTGTGTTAATTAAATAAAATTTACATGGGCTCAGAGAGGCAGGGTTAGCAGCTAGTCAACAGGAAGTAGCAAGGAGGAGCATAGCGTGGGTTTTTAGTTGGGGTGGTGTGGAAGGAGAGAGGCCTCCAGGAACACCAGCAAGAAAGAAAGGCAGCCAGTTACTACTCTGTCTCTCTGAGATTGCAGTTATTCACACTAGTCTTTGAATTTTGAGTTTTATTAGAACAATGGAGGAGATTTAGTTAAAGCTACCTTTAGTGGCAGCAACAGAGCCATTGTCTAGGGAAAAAGAATTCCCCCCAGGCTACGGCCTGAGTAGCTGGGCTACTAGTAGTTTAAAGCACAGCCACTGTGGGGAAGGTAAAACAGCAATTAATCACAAAATTTAAGTCCAGAAAAAAATTAATTAGTTCATCAGACTCTGATAACAATGTCACACATACAGCCTCTCAGGATTAGTGTGGCATTTACTCTATAATTCTGGATGAAGATGGTAAGGCCCTGTTGTGGTTTGAGTATGAAATGTATCTCATATGGTGCTGTGTCTGATGTTTTGGTCCTGAGATAGTGGCACTATTGAGTTGCTGTGGGGGCTTTAGGACACAGAGCATCCTGAAGGAAGCACTGCCATAGCAGCAAGTCTTGAGATTTTATAACATGTATTCTCCATTCCTGTTGCCTCTTGTTCCTTAGGGCATCCATGTGTAAGCACCCGCCTTCTATGCTTGCTGCCGTGCCTTTCAGGCAATGACACTGCAACCTCTTGGACTATGCAACAGAAATTCTTTCCCAGCCTTAAGTTACTTCTTGTCAGGTATGTAGTTACAATGAGAAAAGTCTGTCGTCCGAGCATTTTTCCATCTCTGGTCTTTAGCTTGCCAGGTAGGGCACCCTAGAGTACTTTGAAGTACAAAGAGAGGCTGAGAGCAACCAAAAGAAGCTTCGTTAGCCGGGCGGTAGTGGCACACGCCTTTAATCCCAGCACTCGGGAGGCAGAGCCAGGCGGATCTCTGTGAGTTCGAGGCCAGCCTGGTCTACCAAGTGAGTTCCAGGAAAGGCGCAAAGCTACACAAGGAAACCCTGTCTCGGAAAAAAAAAAAAAAAAGAAGAAGAAGAAGAAGAAGAAGAAGAAGAAGAAGAAGAAGAAGAAGCTGCGTTAAATGTAAGAGAAGATAAATTATAGGTGCTGGAGAGATGGTTCCAAGGTTACAACCTCTTTTTGCTCTATCATAGGACATGGGTTTAGGTCCCATCACCCATATGATGCTTACAGTTGTCTGTAACTCCACTTTTAGGGAATCTGATGCCCATTTCTGATCCCCCACCAATATGGTGCACACACATACATGCAGGCAAAACAAACATACAAATAACATTTTAAAACTGAATCTTAATAAAAAGGGAGAATCAGGTAAGAGGACATGAGAAGGAAGGGAATGTGAGTGTGTGAGCTAGGAAACAGGACTAGCAGAAGGAAGACCTAGTGTTCCTAGAAATTTAAAGCCTGGGCTGAAGGGGGCAAGACAAATGGGAGTTTCCGAAAGCCCATGGGCCCTAAATTAGACACTGTCACAGAAATGAACACTTTTAAAACAGGAATCCGTTTCTTTTGTCATTGAGTGTGCTACAGCTGTAAATGCATCGGATGATACCTGGCACTGAGTTAGTGACTAGGACGTATTAGTGGGATGAATGGATGTTTATAAAGTCTTTAATGTGTCATCTCATTTCCACCCTTCAGTTCCAAGGCAAGCAGAGTCAGAAAGTACAGTCCACCCATAAGATTAAAGAAAGCAGAGTGGTAAATCTTTAGCCCCAGGGTCAGTATCTGATCTAGTCATTCTCAACCAGGACCCAGCTTATGGCTTTTGCTCTATAATGTTTATGCCAGACAGAAGTGATGGGCCTCACAGTTGGCAAGTCTCATGGACACAAGTAACGTGGAATGGGAAGGAGAAAGACAGACTCTGGAGGCAACGATGACAGCACCCATGCTGGTTTAGGAGCAGGAAGTTTTTCTTTAAAGTACCCGTGAATTGCAAGAGCACGCTGGTCCTAAGTGAAAAGACTGCTAATGCATGGGGTAGCACATGACTGGGAACCTCAGGAGATTATATACATAAGAAATATATGTATGGATTGCATATATTTACCTTATATAACAAATGCATACATATTCAATCTTTTCAAATGAAACCATGGAGAAGACAAGAGTAACTTTAAGCAGTGGTTGTAAAAGTGACCTTGTAATCTTACCTCACATAGCATTCAGAGAACAGTAAATATACATTAGCTCTTCTGATTTTTGACTTATCATCTGTACCCTGTTTATACTTAAAATTTTGCCTGGAGGAAGAGAAATGGGGATGGGAAAAAATCTGGCTGTAGCAATCTGAGTGCATAAAATGTGGAGAGGCAGACAGCATTGTGAAACTGAAGTAGCTGTTAGATTTAATTCAGCTTCCTGAGAGAGAGCGAAAGCACAAGGCCTGAAGAGCAAAAGGCCATGGACTTTCCTTTTCAGGCCTCAGTGGATTTGCCAGTGTAGCTCAGAGGTCCAGACCCCTGGCCCAGTTTCCCTCCTGACGCGGCCTTCCTTACTGATTGGCAGCCTGAACTGTCTCCTATCCAACTTAACCAAAGAAGTGTGATGCCAATTTTTTTCTATGATAAAAGAGACTAGCATTTTCGGGCACAATGAAAGCAGCTTACTGTCTCATTTCAGCATAAAGCAGCTTCATTTCCTTTCATTCTGTAACAAAGTTCAACACCTTTTCTATAAACTGCCTTTAGAAGTGACCCTTCCTTAGGTAATCCACCCTGGCATTATTAACAAATTGCTAATACATTGATCAATGTGGTAATCTCTGTGAATTCCCATCTCTTTTGGAGGATCCCAGAGTCAATGTCAACCTCCTCGTGAATTATGACAATATGATGATGCCATATGCTGTTGTCATTCAAGGTGCTCTTGAACACATGCAATGAGAGGTGGCATCACATGGGAAGTATACATGTGTACCCCTACCTTCCCAGGCGGATTCAGAGAAAGAAGGCAAATCAATACCTTACAAGGCCAGTAAAAGCCAAGTGCACAGACAATGTCAGCGAGCTGTTATAAGATTAAGAGTTGAGGGAGAACTGCCTTGTCTCATAGTAGAACAACTGGACACTTTAGAAAAGCAGTGATCAGATTAAATCTGTATTTGTTTAGACACTTCTGAAAGGTGCAAGGTAGATGGAGAAGAGGAGCTGTTCCCTGGGGTTGGAAAGGATAGTTTCTGTCCTGAATGTATGCATCTGTGAAAACCCATATGTACACCTCCAAGTACACCCTGTTAACTTTCATGGAGGGAAAAGGAGACTCACAAGTTCAGGAGGCTGGGGTAGGAGCCTCCAATGGTGTAACCTTTTGAGAAAATAAATGCATGATGCTTAGGGAACTCTTCAGTGATACAGTACCTTGCCACTCATCTAAACCTTTGAGTCACCATGCTTCTGTAAGTAACCCAAATACACACTTTCTTCCACAACTGTTTCCATGCCCTTCTGTCTGCCATGAGTGGAAACTTCTTCACATCTCCTCAGAAGGTGTCACCAAGCAGGAAAATAGGATGAAAAATGCTGGAGTTCATGTAGATCTCTTCCATTTCTCCGTCATTGGACGATCCCCGTGTCTTTCTTTGGGTCCTGAAATGGAAGAGATCTACATGAACAGCCTGGACATGAGTGGGGGTAATGAAGGGCGAGGGTCGAGGGAAGGAGAGCTTGGGGGAGCGGGAGATCCCAGCTGGATCAAGAAAAGAGAGGGAGAACAAGAAATAGGAGACCATAGTAAATGAAGACCACAAGAGAATAGGAAGAAGCAAAGTGCTAGAGAGGCCCACAGAAATCCACAAAGATACTCCCACAACAGACTGCTGCCAATGGTTGAGAGACAGCCCAAACTGACCTACTCTGGTGATGGGATGGCCAAACACCCTAATTGTCGTGCTAGAAACCCCATCCAACGACTGAGGGATCTGGATGCAGAGATCCATGGCTAAGCCCCGGGTGAGCTCTGAGAGTCCAATTGGCGAGAAAGAGGAGGGTTTATATGAGCGAGAATTGTTGAGACCAAGGTTGGATAAAGCACAGGGACAAATAGCCAAACGAATGGAAACACATGAACTATGAACCAATGGCTGAGGGCCTCCCAACTGGATCAGGCCCTCTGAATGGGTGAGACAGTTGATTGGCTTGATCTGTTTGGGAGGCATCCAGGCAGTGGGACTGGGTCCTGTGCTCATTGCATGAGTTGGCTGTTTCGCTTGGCTCGGCCTGGGAGGAGGGGACTGGACCTACCTGGATTGAGTCTACCAAGTTGATCTCAATCCTCCGGGGAGGCTTTGCCCTGGAGGAGGTGGGAATAGGGGGTGGGCTGGGGGAAGGTGAGGGGAGCGGGAGGGAGGAGAACAAGGGAATCCGTGGCTGATATGTAAAACTGAACTGTATTGCAAAATTAAAAAAAAAATTGCTGGAGTTCACATTCCAGTCTCCTAAGAAATAGAAAATCAAAACTATTCCACTGAGCAGAAGAATACAAAACTTTATTCAAATATTAGGTCATCATTAATGATTTCAACTACTTGAAACAAAAATTTTGGTGCACACAGCTGAACCTAAGAAACATTATTCACATAAAGATTCTTCTTCAAAAGTTCATGATGGAGCCAGGGCTATTGCTCAGTTGATAGGATGCTTGTCTGCTACGCAGGAGGGCACTGATTCCCAGGTTTACCCAAAACTAGTTGTGGTGTTACAGGCTGTAATCCTGGGACTTGAAGGTGGAAGAAAGAGGGTCATAAAGTGAAAATCACCATCTGCCACACAGCAAGTTTGAGACCAGCCTGGGTTTCATGAGACCCCATCTCCAGCACCACACACACACACACACACAAACCTACAAAAGCACCACTAGTACTACTAGTATGACCATACATAATAGAAACAGAGGAAACTCAAACGACTGAACAAACAAAACACTTGCAGAAATGTGCAACATTCTTACCCATCAGTGAAATGCAAATCAAAAACTATTTTGAGATTCCATCTTACACATGTCAAATTTACACAATGGAATATTACTCAGCTCTTAACAAAACAACATGGAACTTGCAGGCAAATGGATGAAACAAGAAAAAAAATCATCCTGAAGTAAGCCAGAGCCAGAAAGACAAATATGGTATGTATTCACTTGTATATTAGCCATTAAATAATTGAAAAGCAGGCTACAATCCATAGATCCAGAGAAGTTAGGAATAGAGGAAAGGACTAGGTAGGGACATGTAGTGGGTAGCTGTTCCAGCTTTGACCTGGAAGTACTACCTTTAGTGAGGCTTCTGGTAACTGCCACGCCTACCTATGACTGGCCCCTGGGGTGGGGCTAAGACAGGAGCCCTTAAGACCTGAGATCTTGCTTGGCTCCTAGTGATCCTGGATGCTGGAAGACAGACTGAGAGTTCTCCAGAGAACCCTGCTGGACTGCACCTCACCTCTCCCAGATCCTGTAACCAGCCCCTTTACTGGCTAGAAGTTACCCCAAAATAAACCTCCTTTTTAACTACATGGAGTTGCCTTGATAAATCCCCACAGTAGGGACACATGGATCTCACTGGAAGGGGAAAATAGAATAGAATTTATGGCTGGACTGGAAAAAGTCAGGGTATGATGGTGAGAACAGAAGGATTGGGTGGGAAGGGGCAGGGAAAGTGGAGTTGAGATTCGAAAAGCATTTGAGGTGCAGTATGGAAAAATAAAGCTTTTGGAAATGAAAGAAAGAACTAAAAAAAGGAGGAAAGAAGGAAGGGAGGGAGGGAGGAAGGGAGGGAGGAAGGGAGGGAGGGAGGGACAATTAAACATTATGTTCTGGAAGCAAATGAATAAAAGGAGCCTCACCAAGTTGATTAAACTTTAAACTTGCCAATATCAATTACCTTTAAACAGCAAAAAGTAGAAAATATGGTGCATTCGGTTGAATTTTATGAGTATATCATGTAATTATTTTGTTCCTTCACTTTTAATGCAACTGGTAACGGGAGACACAATTTTAAACATCTGAACATGAACATAAGTAAATGTGTTTAATCTAGAGTTTAATGAGTTTTATCCACACTCCCCTTGTCAGAGTTGGTGGGCAGCATGGTAATGTGACCTCATTAAATTAATACTTGTGACGAAGATGGAAATGACCACTGAATATCAGAATAAATAATGTATCATCTTGTATTCCTTTGCTTCTGCTGCTTGAGGCATCTGGGGAAATTAATAAGGGTTACTTGTGTCAATCAGGCAAATCAGAAGTAAAAAGAAATCTTCAATTAATCATGGTATTTTACAACAATCCCTTTGGAAAAAAAGAACCCTATTAATAAAAAAAAAAGTGTTAGGCCTTCCTTCTGTTGCAGTTGACAAACAGTGATAAGTTTCTCAGGGGACATCATGGACGAGAAATTTATAATGAACTTTTCCTTGTAAATTTCTCTAAAATCATTCCAACCACAAAATCTTCCCTGTTCTGAGGCACGAAGCCCTCTGGGCTTCATGGAAAGGCTTGTCCTTTCAGGCTTTCACAGAGGAGCTGGTGATTACTGCACAGGTCCTTTGTAGCATGCTGCCAGCCGCTTTCACAGCTATGAAGCTGAAACCTGACCCTTGCACCAGCAAATTTGGCTAGTCAGGACACTTCCTGTGATGTTCATAGGGATTAACCAGTGACTCTCCTGAATTACCAACCCAAAGATACTCACAACACACACTAGACAGTGCCGAATCCATGCTGCCTGTTCTAGTCAACATCTTGCTCCCACCTTTGAGACTGCTTCTTATAATTCTCACATAACCTAGGAAAAAGACTGAATTGAAATGAGCACCAAGTGGTGCATTTCCTCTTAGTGTGAGCCTGCCCTCCAGAGCGTAGTCAATGCCTTTCTTTTGGAGTGTTAATCTTAAATGTTTTCATTATAAAAAAAAAAAAAAAAAAAAAAAACACATTGTACTTACAACTAAAAGTAATTTCCCACCTTTTAGCCAACTCAGAAATCCTCTATCCCACCCCCACTGTATTAGGATTACTTAGTGGGCAAAGTAAATGGTTTATCCCAAAATTTAAAAAAAAAAAAATAGTAGCAATTAGCTCTGAAATACGTCAACTTTGGAACAGAAGTAACTAGGCATGATTGATTCTTAAACACCTCAAAACACCATTTTGAATATTCTTGGTAATAGTTAGCATTGGCATATAGATTTAAGGAATGATTAAGAAAAAAAAAGACCCAGGTATGCTTCCATGTTTCATTTGCCGCCTTCTTCTTTTTTTTTTTTTTTGCTCTAAATTATAATTGCATCATTTCCTCACTTCCCTTCCCCTGCTCTAATTTCCTCCATGTCTCATCCCTGCTCTCCTCATGGCCTCTTTATCTTTAATTGTTGTTTACACACACACACACACACACACACACACACACACACACACACACACATTTGTGTATAAAATCATAAATAAATAAACTTCATGTGTTGAATTCTTTTAGTATTGCTTGAATGCATATGATTTCAAGCCCTACCACTTAGCATTGGAAAAACAATTAAGAGGCTCATCCCTAGAGAAGACTAATTATTTGCTGCTGGAAATAATAATTTTAAAGGTCTCTGTTGGGATGGAATGGGATAAAAGTAAGTTTTAAAATGTCAAGAAATGATGCTGGGCATGCAGAACAGTCAGCAGAGTGCTTGCTTCTTACAAAGCCTATGCTATATCCCTAGTCTGTGGTGTTAACACTCGAGAGCTTTAGGCAAGAAGAACAGAGGTTAAGATCATCTTTCATACCTAAGTGTTCTAAGCCAGCTTAGAATGCAAGAGGTACTATTTCAAAAAGAGAAAAAAGAATCAAGGAATGTCAGTACAACAATTTGTTATACAATTCTCCACAGTGTCACTTAAAGAATTCATATCTACCATATGAGGGCTATATATTTATATATAACTTAACAGTGAACACATCATGTTTTGATTTGTTATTAGAGTAAATTTTGTCAATCTGGATTGATTTTTCACAGTGATAACTCTTATGCATTTTTGAAACTACTCTAGATAATTCATGTGTGTTATATCTGTTCTATTTAGAAAGGCAGCCGTATTTTACTAATATTTTTATAAAGTTTCATCTGACTTGTAGTGTTTTCAAACTTCTTGAAACAGAAAAATACGTATGTTCAAAAGTTTAATCATTTATCAAGATGTTTGAACATAACATCCAGTTGTGAAATACATTATTGATTCAAGCATGCTTCTCAACATACATATACAATAGTCACAGCAGAGTTTTAAAAAGATAAGATATATAAGTTTATATTTTACTGTCACAAAAAGAAATATTTTATTACAAAAATAAAGTTAGAACACTCTGAATTATGTATAGAATTTTTAGTCCCTATGATAGTAAGCTTGGAAACTCATTAAAGCTCCCTTCTTATATGTTGCAAAATATAATTTTTGGTGGAGTATCAAATCATATCACACAATGCTCTCTATTATTTCTCTTTACGGTGCAACCTACCTCTTTACCCATCTATAACAACTGGGAAGTTTGGGTGAGGTATAAAAACGGACTAAGTCATTATTAATGCAATCCTTTTGTACAAAATAGCTTCTAAAGATACACAGAGAAAATACAACTGAGATCTCAGTATAAGGACAGAAATTAAATGTAGATCCTGACCAAATTGCAAGCTTCCTACAGTGCAAAGCAATAATGTTTATAAATCTGTCTACCATGGCTTCCGAGTTGTCAGTGTAGAACGATATTCATAGTAATAGCATTAGTCTTTGTCTTTTGTTAAACGTAATTATTTCTCTTGAAGAAGTAGGTCTTTTAGCAGAATGGCTCCCTAGAGAGAAAAAGAAAAGGAGATTAAGGTAGAGAGTTAAGGTAGAGCATCTATAGAAATTCATGAAGAGATCATCACACAGGCAATGTTACTTTTCTCATTACAAATCAGGAATATTTGTTATCTGAGAAAATATGAAGCATTCTACATTAACAGGGCTGAATGCTGAAAACTGCTTTTAACAGCATGTGACTTGAAGTATCATAATTTCAAGTCACAACTGAAAGGGAATAGAAGAACCATCTGTTTGTTTCTGCCAATGAGACATGAATGTATTTGGTCAGTCATTCTTGTCATGTACTCACTCTAAAATTGGTCCAACAACATCTATTGAAAGTTTTGTGCCAGACACTACATTATATTTTGATTTCTATATTAAGTGATGTTTAGATACTTATGGGTTCCAGAAGAATTCAAATATTTCTTGTTTTAGGCTGTCAGTCAAAAGACCCCCATTACTTTTATTGATCACTCGGTATGTACCCCCCATAACAGCCTAAATAAAGCTAAATCATGGTATTCTTTTTTCATAAATTAATCAATTAATAACTTTTTTCGCAGCCCAATCACAGTTTCCCCTCCCTCCCTCCTCTCTTCCCAATCTCTCCCCCTATTCTCACCCCCAATACACTGTCTCATCCTTCCCTTCCACATCAGCCAACCATAGCACATCAAGTTTTAGTGAGATAAAGCATCCCCTCTCCTATTAAGGGGCTAACAAGACAACCCAGCAGGAGGAAAGTATCCCAAGAGCAGGCAACATAGTCAGAAACAGGCCCTGCTCTCTCTGTCAGGAGTCCCACAAGAAAGCCAAGCCATGCAAAAGCAATACATGTGCAGAGGGCCTAGGTCAGTCCCATGCAAGTCCTCTGACTGACAGTTCAGTCTCTATGAGCCCCTATAAACCCAGTTCAGTTGACTGTGTTTCCCCTGGTGTCCTTAGTGTTCCTGGCTCACATAATCCTCCCTCCACCCCTTCCACAGGATTTCCTGAGCACCACCTAATATTTGGCTGTGGGTCTCTGCATCTGTTTCCATCAGTTGCTGGGTGAAGCCTCTCTAATTACAATTGGACTAGGCAATGATCTATGAGTACAGCAAAATATCATTAGGAAACATTTCATTAACCTTTTTTTTTCTTTTTCCAGTCATGTTTGGTTCTATCCTAGGCCTCTGGACTGTCCAGCTAATCATATTCTAAATATTGACTGCAGTTCTCTGTTTGGCATTGTCTAGTTAGTTTCTTCATCTTTTGGGGAAACAATATTTGATACAATATTATGTCCGTAAATTTAAAAAATATGGGGGAAAAGAGTAAAAAGAAGGTACCCCCCATAAATGTTTAAATTCTATTTGAAACAAACATACTAACAATTGTGAGTTGGTAAGGTCACACAGGTATTTCTGACATGGCATGGTGGTAAGGGAATGAAACATTTAATCAATTTGGTGACATCAGGTGTGATGTATATTAGGACAATCCTAAAATGACGAGGGTTAAAGTGAAATATTTCAGGCAGAAGGATGCAAGGAAAGCTGGACTGTAAGTGGAAGAAAATCTAGGAATTATAAATAGTTCTAACTTCATTTTTAAGATGAATTTTACTATTTTAATTGTGTGTGGCAAGGTATGTACACATGAGTATAAGTGCATGAGGAAGACAGAAGAGGGTGTGGAGCTCCCATTATCTGGAGTTAGATGTAGCTCTGAACTTGGGAACAAAAGTGGAGTCATCTGAGAAACAGTGCCTGCTCTTAATGGCTCAGTCTTCTCTCCAGTTTCATCAAATGTCTCAAGTACAAACAAGAGAGGAAGCTGGTCTTGAATGGCATTCTTCAAATACAACAGCCATGGAAAATTATCTGCTAACCTAAGGAATATTCTAATATTCATAGGAGGTGCTTCAGAAATGCTTTGAGGAAAAAAAACTGGTTCAGATTATGCTTCATCAACATCTTCAGACTTTAATGAATCCTTGGGGAGCTATTCCCAGGAGACTGGTACCCTCTCTGTCCCAGGGTTTGTAGCACAGATATCCTCTAGACATGTTTTCTGTATTTGTTTGGTTGGAAATATGAAATTAATAAACCTGCTTTCCTTCATTTTCTACCTCAAAAGAATAGCACAGGAGATAAACCACACTATGAACCAACATCACAAATTAGGTAATATTGGGGAGGAATTACATTTGATTCTTCTTAAACCCTCTCCAAGTAGAACACATTTAAGTAAAATGTGCTTCAATGTACACTTAGTGTTTATTCAGCAGCCATCCTTCTGTGACTAAAGAATATCTTTGGTTTTAAAAATAAACAAAAGAAACCTCCAACTGGAAACCTCCAACTAGAAGGTATGAGGTGAGAGGTCATTAGCCTGAACAATTGTCATATGTGGCTGGAGATAAATTCATGGACAAAGGCATCATAAGAAAATTTTAAATGCAAAAATAAATTACATTTATGTCATATTATAGTCCCTGTTTAGAAAAAGGTAAGTTTTGAAGCTTTTCTAATTAGTTGTTATAGGTCACCTATTAATCCCAAAGATGTGAGAAGGAAGACCATTGACCCAAATTATGATGGCCAAAGTACTTAAAGCAAGCAATTAATTAAAATGAGCTTTATTTATTACTATACACGGGCTGCATCCCCTTTAGGCAGGGTTTCAAGATGGCAGCATTGGATGTAAGGAATGCAACATTTATACAGCTCAGGAGAAGGGTGTTTCCCAATGGGAGATTTGGGTTATAGGAGCAGAACATAAACATAACAATTTAGTTATAACAACCTCCAGAGACAAAGACATGGCTGCAAGGTGGTCGTAACAAGGTGATGATAACAGTGGGTAGTCATAACCTATTGAAACAAAGATGTGGTCGTCATTTCCTAGAACAAACAGTACAGAAGCATTTCGTAGTTAAGGTTACAAGTGGGTAATAGCCCAATACTTGAGAAACAGAGATTTAATCATAAACAAGAATGAACCCAGTTTGTCTTTATTGTAACATGGCTTCAAGCCTAAGATGGAGGCAGGCTGCTTCATGATTACCACCTTCATTCTTCTCCTCCTCCTCCTCCTCCTCCTCCTCCTCCTCCTCCTCTTCTTCCTCCTCCTCCTCCTCTCCCTGCCTTCTTTCATTAAAACTTTAAATTAAAAAGAACTTGCAAATCAAAACAAAGCAGGCATAAATTAACCAAACCCAAAGCTATATATCTCAATTAACTTCTGTAGAACTAAACTAGCCATTGAAACTGTATAGCTTTACATTAGACTTTAAACTTGCACTATCAAGTACTTTATGTACTTAGCCACCACTAAAAAATGAAAATTCCATGATAGAGTTGATACTAGAAAAATGATTACCTTTCTATTTTCTTTCATGACTCTTTTTAACTGTATTCAGTCTTTCCTCATCACCTAATAATAACTCTTTCCTTCCTACATATTATACATACCCATATGTATATTTTTACACACACACACACACACACACACACACACACACACACATATGACTGGGATTACTATATGATTTTTTTTGTTGATGTTTTCCTTTTTCTGTTTGTTTATTTTTTCTCTCTTGATGAGACTGTGTGACCATGATGGTTCACTTTCTTAAATACAAGGATAAGAAGCCCATGTTTTTTGTGAAATATTAGGTTAAGATGTGTTACATTCCTTTATGCTATGGAATATTTGTTTTATGATGAAAGGATGTGTTGCATTCTTTTATGCTGCATTTGTTTAACTCTTAAAGCTGTGTGATTTTGCCTGCCTAAAACACCTGATGGGTCTAATAAAGTGCTGAATGGCTGATAACTAGGCAAGAGAGAAATAGGCAGGGCTGCCAGACAGAAAGAATAAATAGGAGGAGAAAGAATAAATAGGAGTCCATTCCCTTGCTAAGACTTTCATATAAAGGAACAAGCAGCAACGAATGAAAACAGCATCTTCAAACTGGGTGCTCACAGCTCACAGAGACACCACTAGAGAATTGGAAGCATTCAACTGGAGTTCTTTCCGTGCATGTGGCTTAACTTTTTCTTTTCTTCTCACTATGTGCATTTTTTATATCATGGGATAAGCAATAGCAAGGTCTGTAGAAACAACTTTTGTCTTTTTTGTTGTTTTTAAGGGCAGGCTGTTTTTCCTTTTGGATGTTTTGGTGTCTTCTTCCCTCCCTGTCACAAAGTTGGAAGGCAGCTCATTCCCAGACAAGGGCTTTGAGACAAACGTGCTTAGGTCAGAAAGAAGACAGGTGAAGGCAACCCTACTTCCAGAGCCCAGCAGCACATGCCAACTCACCGATACACTGTGCAAGTGAGTCAGTTCCTTCAACTTGGGTAATGCGGCCTGCTTGTGAGGCTTCTGCCCACTGACCCATCCTGTTTCCCAGGTTCGTTCTTCGTGAACAACAAATAGAAGTATATCTTCTTGTTGTTACTCTTCTTACATCTTATTCCATGGGTTCTCTTAGAAATGGAATCAAAGTAGTTTTTTTGTTGTTGTTTTTATTTTTTGTTTTTTTTTACTAGAAAAGAAAAAGAAAGTTCATTAACTATTTCCTATAATTCTAATAATGTCTTATAAGTTACACAGGCAGGTGATTATGATGACCCAGCCATAAAACACATAAAGGTTACAATTTAATTTTGAATTTAAAAAAATCCAACTTTTATCTCCCCTACTACATATACACACACATATTCAACCTTTCGGTACTATCACCATAATACAAGGCAGGGAAAGTGTCTATTCACTGTGGGACATGAAACTTCATTTTGTGCTGAGAAATATGTAGAACAAACCTTCCCTGACAATGAAAACTGTGAAGCCTCTCCCCACCTTCAGCTGAAGGAAGTAGAAGCCCTTGTTGCTGATGTAAGTGAACTTCCCTGAAAGAAGCTGAGCTGGGGAAAACAAGTATTCTCCCTAATCCTAGTTAGGAGACTCCTCTGCACTTAGCCAAACTTCCATACAAATGCTTGTATTCCTTCTCCCCTTTCATTCTTTGCTTGTTTGCAAACGCTGTACACATACCTACAGATATTGCTTGGATTTAGCTGATGATAAGATCTGAATATGGAAGGAATGAAGAAGGGGAAGGAGTATCAGAATTTCATTACATCTTCTGTGATGATTCAGAAAAAGCAAGCTTTAAATTACCATTCAAAAGCCTATTCTTAATGTGTGTCAATCTGGGGGAAAAAAAAAAACCTGGAAAAATCAGTGTTTAAGAACTATCTATTCCAAAGGAAGCAACCATATGTTTTATATGTCTTAGAATTTGAGAATGTGGCTAACACTGGGAAGTTAATCTTGGGGGATTCTGGAAAATCCCAAAGGTCCCCTGGAATGAATTAGACCAAACCGAAGAAAGGGCTATAGAGTGGACATCAATATAAAGAAGTATAAAGAAGGCCAAAACCACAACGATATTATCTTGAGATAATAAAGGTAGAGATTAATGTATTGTAGAACACAAAATTCATGATTACATTTGATGAGGTTTTTCAAAACACATAAGACAAAGAGATAAATTCAGTGTGAACTCCTAGATATTTCAGTGGACGGCAATGGACCCAAGTTGGAACTATCTTGACACTAAAACAATGTGGGTCTTGATTATTAGGAGACCCATGCTCAGTAGTGATTGATTATATGCATTTACAATAACGAGTAGACACAAATCAGGTTTTCTTTGCAATATCAGAATCACCATGCTTGGTCTATGGCAAAGCAATTTTTTTTCCATTTGGTTTAGTCCTTGTAATGGTCAGTTCTACTACAAATTTCTTTTCTCTGAAGAAAAAAAAGCACCTAAGTACCCTCCCATTCCTGTCATTTTGAGTCTCCTCTTTGTTTTTCATGCACCTAACAGATTACTAAACACAACTGTAATTAAGCAACGTGGTTCCTAATTGTCTCTTTATATTAAGGGTTTGTGAACTTCTTCTGGGGCAAGACTCTGACAATGAATCACCCTGAGTTCAGCACTTTGTACACATCATTCATATTACTACTGAGTAGAGGTGGTGGGTAGATAGCTAGTCATGGCCACTACCTTTTAAGAGAAATAAATAAAAATTTTTAAAAAATGAAAAGAAAGGGTTTCATGAACATATCTTATGATAGAAACAGTTCAGCGTGATGAAAAAGTAATTTGTGCCATTAGGTGACCTGTCACAATTTTAGAGAGCGTCTTTTAAGAAAATGTTTTCTCACACAACAGAGAATAAATTGAGAATGACTGAACAACTCTGCAGGCACAAGAAGATCATTGTCAAAATAGAGTCTTTATTTTGATCCTATATTTTAAATTTGATTCTATATTTTAAATTTGATTCTGTATTTTAAATTTGATTCTGTATTTTAAATTTGATTCTATATTTTAAAGATCTTGTAATGTTTTGAGTTACCAATCTGTGCATGTTCACAAACAGGAGATGGATAAGTATTCAAAATTCTAAGTCCAGCAATTACCGTGGATGAGTGATGGATTGAAGACTCTCAAGATAACTTCTCCCAATCTATGAAATCTATATTCATCTGTCAACTATTCTCTCTATCAAAGCATTTGCTCTCTCATTCTTTCTCTAAAATATGTAGTTCAAATAATACGTGTTTGTTTACTTCAAGTTCTCTATTATTAAAAATTATAAGTTCACAGAAATTTTTCATTTCTTATTTGACTCCAAAATTTTAAATATAAAGCTGATTTAGTAAAATATCATTTGACTAATTTGGAAAACATTAAAAAAAAAAACCTAGTGCCTTTGTGAGTTCATATATATCATCCAGCAACTGATGGGAGCAGATTCAGAGACCCACAGCCAAACACTAGACAGAGCTCAGAGAATCCTGCAGAAGAGGGAGAGGACTCTCCTGGGGAGTCAGACCAGCCTGGTAGACTCAGACGAGGCAGGTCCAGTCCCTTACTCCCTACACCAAGGCTGAGCAAAGTGTCCCAGCATAGGCCCCAGGTTCCAAAAAGCCAGCCCATGCACGAAGGACAGGTCCCGGCTCCACTGCCTGGGGACCTCTCAAACAGTTCAAGCTCATTAACTGTCCCACTTATCCAGAGGGCCTGGTCCAGTTCCATGGGGGCTCCTCAGCCACTGGTTCACAGTTCATGCTCATAGAGGCTCAAAGAGACTGAACTGGCAATCAGGGAGCTTGCATGAGTCTATCCTAGGCCCATTGTATATATGTTATAGTTATGTAGCTTGGTCTTCTTGTGGGACTCTTAAGAGGGATAAGGGCTGTCTCTCACTCTTTTGCCTGCTTTTGGAACCCTTTTCCTCCTACTGATTGTCTTGCTCAGCCTTAATATGAGGGGATGTGCCTAGTCTTGTTGTAATTTACTATGCATGTTTGTTTGATAGCCCTGAGGGGCTTGCCCTTTTTTGAAGGGAAATGGAGAAGGAATGGATTTGGGGGAGAGAAGAGGTAGGGGCAGAGAAGGCCTGGGTGGAGAGGACAGAAGGAAACTGTGGTTGGGATGTAACATTTGAGAGAAACATAAATCAAAAGAATAAAAATAGAAGATAGAAGTTAACAGGGTTCTCGAAAGATGAAATACAAATGAATGAAAAAAAGCAAAAAAAATACTTCCATCAATCAGTAATAACTTGTTTACAATTGATCATCACCTTCTACATTCAGAACATTACTAATTTAAAACATTTCAGAAAGTGAACCTTATCAAATTTTAGACAAAGTAAATTATTTGAGAAAATACATTATTTTTATTTCTTCAGTAAAAGATACATACAAATGCAACAATAAAGAGAGCTGAGGACTTAATTCTTAGGAGGCCAGTTAGAGGTAAATGCTTAAGTTAATGTCATTTATTTCTAAGAACCAAGCACTATATTTGCTCTCTTTTGAATGACCTAGGAATTGCAGTGGCTCATGATCAGCCTAGCCCTCTACAGTCCCCCAACTGCTCAGTTTAGTCCTAAGAAAAGGCTCTAACCACTGCTGGGAAATCTTCAGTCTAGCCTGAACCTGCATTCTCCCCTAAGAATCACATTGTGAGTCTCAACATGGCTGCAGTGATGGAGTCTGGCGTATGAGAATCATTTGTTCAGTCCAGGGAAGAAAACATTTTCCACATTTTTATTATGATCTACTCACCTCTTTAAAGTGAGTGTATGCATGCATACTAACTGACTTGAAATTTCGCTATTAATCCACTCCTGGTACTGCACCATGGAAGCAGAATATAATGAATCAGGCATACTGAAAAAGGTCAGATGATAAAGCAACGTGAAGAAATTAGTGGGTCAGACATAGCTTTGTCGGGGTCACATTTAACAGGGTAACATTAACGGTATTGTGTTTCTAAGCCAGGAGTAATGCGAAATTTTATTTTTGAAAATTGCCTAGGACATATTGTTCCTGGACTATTAACTTTTTTTCCAGTATTTAGATCACAACTCCTAAAGGCTTAGCTATATTTTGACAGGTACTGACAAAGAGTGCCATGGAATTGTGACTCGATTGTCACCTTCAGAGTGTTCAAGCTGAATAACTCAGGATGAGTGCTAGGTACTAATTAGAACCGTTATATTAGGAAAGCAAATATAATGGTGTCTAACATTAAACAAAGCACAATTCTCATCAAAAATGGTTCCTTTTGTGTGGGGGTTGGCATGTAAAACAATTTTGTATGTTAATGAAGCACAAACAATTACAGCCAGAGTAACTAGTTTCATGCAATTATAAAAATCACATGAAAGCTCTATTGTTTGTTGTCTTATGATTTTTTAATGCTAATTTTGCACTTGATAATTCCAGATTCCATTCATAGCACAGTGTGGGGGGGGGTAGGGGTGTGTGTGTGTGTGTGTGTGTGTGGAGTTAAAAGCTGGTAATTGGAAAAATAACTACTCTTCACTTAAAAGGTAGCAGAAATAGTCATTTCTAAGAAGAAACAACCAGGCAGACTAAGATGGAGAGAAGCAGTGAAGGGAATGTTTACCAACTGAAAAGACACCATTAACATGGCAGAAACTGTAGGAGAGTTTAGACTTTTTTTCATATAGAAATTGGAGAGGGAGAAAGGGAGAGAGAGGGAGGCTGTTAGGAACATGGGAAGGGAGAGAAAACCAGATTTCTGTAACAGTGGAGTGAATTGAAGGCCTCTAAAATTAAAACAGAGCATTGGATAGCATCATACTGCCACCTGCCCTCCACACACGTATACACACTCACAGTGCACACTGTACACACACACACACACACACACACACACACACACACACACACACTGTTGTAGGATGTTTGCACACTGTGTGAAGATGTATTGCTGTGACTGGTGTAATAAAAAGCTGAATATCCAATAGCTAGGCAGGAGGTATAGGTGGGACTTCTGGGCAGAGAGAGGAAGTAGAAGGAGATAATTAAGGTGCAGAGGAGATGCCAAAAAGACATGGAGGGAGCCCAACATGTAGAATGAAAGAAAGGTAAAAAGCCACATAGTAAAATGTAGATTAATAAAAGCATGCTAATTTAAGGTATAAGAGCTAGTAGGACAAGCCTGAAGACTGAGATTTCATAGTTAATAAGAAGTCATTATTTGGGAGCGGGCTGGTGGAACACAAAAGACTCCTTACAACACACACATACACACACACACACACACACACACACACACACACACACACACACACCCCTCCTTCTGCACCTCCTGCACCTCCTGCAATGGTGATAAGGGGTGTGAATTTTCTGGGATGCATTATTTCTTCATGTGCCATATCAGGTACAAACTTAGATTTATTGCTTAATGCTCAAACACTTTTGAATCATATGCAGTGTTCAAAAGTCAGTTTATTTTTCTAACAAATTTTATTTACTATAATTTAAGTTTATGAAATTTTGCAGTTCTCTTTCAGAGTACTATTTAGCATATCAGGAATATTCTTCTGAACGTATTTCTACTATTAGAATAAAAGCTGTAAAGCCTAACAATTTTCAACAAAACTAGATTAGCTCAGCCTTTTTTTGCCATATTTCCATGTTTTCACTGTCTTTCTAGTTAAAAATTTTCATCAGAATATCCATTTCCCAGTGATAAATACTTTAGCAATATTTTTAATTTTATTTATTTATTGTGCTCTATGTATGGATGTTTTGTTTATATGTATGTCTGTGTGCCAAATGTACACATAATGACAGAGGGTTTCAGAGGAAAGTCGAAGATCTCCTGGGAATGGAGTTACAGACAGTTGTGAGCCACCGTGTGGGTGGTAAAAGAGCAGCCAATGAATGCCCTTGACTGCTGAGCCATCTCTCCAGCCTCTTAGCAATCATTTTGAATATTTATCTTGATTCCTCAGTCACTGCAGTTAAGCCTACATAGATACATCCCACAATAATGAAATATAACATCACATGGCAATAGCAAAGTATTGCAATGGACTTGAAAATATTTAGGAAATGGTTTCATGACTTTACAGTTACTACCGCATGAAGAGGCATGCATCCTTCTGTCTCTCCATCACTCCTACTCCACTATTCTCTGCTTACAAATTTTATTCTTTTTTTTATAGATGTTGTTATGAAAACGAGGTAAAACAAAAACTATGAAAGAAGAAGGAAAGGAAGCACTGAAGACAAAATGGAAGGGAGAGCAGGCAGGGAGAAGTAAAGGAAATAAGAATGTTAAAGAGGGAAGGGATGCGGAAGAAGAGAGAAGGGGAGTTCTGGGTGGTCTCAAAGTCCTGTGTCTCCCACTGAAAGCAGGGAATGGCTAGGCTTTTTTCTTTTAACTGTTTCTAGCACTATTGTTTTAAATTTGGGGACATCTTTAAAAAGCTGGCTAACTATAACAAATGCTGACTTCATCTTTGACATTTCCATGCAAAGCCGTTCTTCTCCTTATTAGTTAGTTGACTCCGTTGATGAGGTGATGGAGGTATAAGTGCCCATCTTGTTAGAGAGGACGTTCTACCCTCGACAACGTGCAAGGCATGCCAGCTGGAAAAGTACAAAACTCTGAATAGGTACCCTTTCTGACTTTCCTCGCAGGCCCTCTAAACCCTTTCTAAATTCTCCTGACAAACAATTAAATATGTTTTATGAGTTTGAGGTAGAAGTAAGAGTCAATGTGAAAATATATTTAAATGATTGCAAAAGTATATCTATTCAATGTGAAAAATTATTTTCTATCATAAAAAAATGTTACCTAATTATGCTTTCATGACTTCTTTCGGCATAGCACTAAAAGCACATATTTTACCAATTTAACTGATATCTCTGTGTTCTGTTTCTAAGTGTGACTCAAGACTTCCTTGATAGATGTTAAGAAAACCAACACAGCCTCTCTACCCATCAATACCTGAGGCAGGTGGGAGAGCTGGCCCTGAGTCATAAGCGCAGGACAGCTGCCCCTGCCCACTGCCAGCTGCAACACTTGGGAGAGAAGGCCATGCACCTCATGTGGGCAGCACAATAGAGTCGACCCCAGGAGCGAGGTGTTGGTGAGCCAGCCCTGAAGTTGTGAGCATGGAAGAGTTGAGCCCATTATTCAGCTTTCATGGGTGGGTGAGAAATGCACCCCCCCCACACACACCCATCAACACTTGAGGCAGGTAGGAGAGCTGGCTGTGAGTTCTTAAGAGAGCGAGCTGTCCTGGTCCCTCATCCCTAACTGCAGCACTCAGGAGAGTGGCCCCTAGGCCAAACCTGGGCAACACAGTAGAGCAGGCCCCGAAGGTGTAGGTGTGGGAGAGCTGACCCTGAGGACATCAAAGCAGGAGAACTGGTAGCCACAAGGGCTAAACTAGCAAGCATCATGCAGGAGAACTCACTGTGATAGTGAGGACAAAGGAGAGCTAATGGGGTAAAGAAGCCTGCAACTATCCAGGCATAGAACCAGGGTTACATGTTGGCCCACCCCAACATCTACCCCATCTGTGATCTGCTGGAGCACTTGAAGGGACCGGTCCTGCAGACCCAAAGCTGCAGGATCTCCACAACACAGGGCAACAGCAGGATATCCAAGAGGAGTTCCAGTGAGGGCCCAGCATCCATACTGTAGCAGAAACCAGAGGCCTCAAACCAGACCAATGACTCTTTGCAATGAACACTTGTAAGTAAAAATATGTGGACAAAAGGGTATACTGCATCACACTACAGCTTCCATGATAGATTGATTAGTTCTTCTCTATCTTTTTTTTTTCTTCATTTTTTTTTCCTCTTAAATTTTATTTTATTTTTGGGAGGAGGTTGCAAGGGCAGATACGAAGGGATGGGGAAATGAATGGGATGGAGATGCATGATGTGAAAGACACAAAGAATAATTTTTCTAAAAAGTTAATAAAAAAAAAGAAAACAGTCAGAAGAAAATAGTTACTCATCGATCAGCAGTGTTTCTATCAAATACAAAATAGAGCTGAGTTTGGGGTATTAGAACTCCAAAGGTCAGGATCCATTTTAGAGGACTTAGATTTTACTAGTCATTGCATTAAATATTTTTATAAACAATTAACCATAAGCATTTCACAATAGTTTGTGATACAAAGCAGGAAATATAATTTTTTCTGTGACAGTTACTACGATTTTAGAAAACACAGAGATGGTTTAAAAAGTGCAGGACAAAAGCTTCTGTTTGTTTCTCATGGATCATAAAATGACTTCTCTTCCCCAAATTGAAGGAATGATAAATTGATAGCTAGTATATAAAATACATGAGAACATAGAAATCTTTTTAATAAAAGAGCACTCTGCTTGTTTTGCAAATTTCTTCTCCTACCCTGAACCCAGCTGTTTAAGACATCATAAGAAAGACTCCATCAGCTCAGGGAACAAAAAGGGGAAGAGAGTGGACAAGTGCCATTCAGGACTCTCGCCCACTGCTTGGTTAGCGTTTCCCCTCCATTGCTGCAATGCCTTCCTGACTCCGGTAGAAAAACCATGTGTCAACTACTGTATTTCCATACAAAGGCACATGATGCAAAAACGATTGCCTCTCAGTCTCTGCCCTCCCCACTTCTGGTTTCCCTGTTGTACAAGCAGATCTCCCTGCATTCCATCTATAGACCAGGATCCTGGGTAAGACACTTCTGATCCCTTTGCCAATGCCTTTTGGCTGCTTTGTGGATGCATCCAGTCCACAGCAGGATGGCTGGCCCTACTGTTTTATTTATGATGCAATCAGCTGCTGTAAGGAGGTGAACAGTAACTGCTATTCCATTGCATAAAAAAGCCTTTTTAGCCCTATCTTATAAACATTTAAAAGTCTGTCTTTTACCCTTTTAGAAAAAGCCCAGCAGGAGGTAGATAGAGGTCGCTGGGAGCCTCTAATTCATCTACATTTATAGTAGGTGTTGCAAGCTCTATTAGCAGAAAATGTATGACAGTGGGACCTAAGTTTAATGTTTTACTTAAAATCTCTGCCACTCTAGCTAATGCCAGAAGCATGCCCATGATTGGTAGTACATAAGCTCACTAGCACAGCCTTCCCCTTGGCACAAGCCATCAGTCGGAAAATGGCTATTACAATAATATATTTGCGTATCATACTGGAAAATCATGCTTAACAGAGATTTTCTTTTTCTCCCAGAAACCAGCAGTATTTATACAGGTTTCCTGACAAATACAGTTGCTGACATATTGTAAAATGTTACATGGTAACCACACATGTGAAAATTACCATTCAGTTTACCAGTGGAGTCATTTAGAAAAAAAAAAAAAAAAAAAAAAAAAAAAAAAGACAATGCTGACACTGTAGCAGCAACATCCTAAAAGTGGGTTCAGCACCAGTACACTCACATATCAGCCCCCCCAAAGCTTTCAATGTTCTGTGCATTGGCAGGCTTCATCATGTCATTATAAGGGCTTCCTCACTGGATTTTCTTCCTCCTTGGACACTGCCATCTTGTGAGTACTAAATACATCATCAGCAAGTCTCATTCTCATGTATTACACTAATAAATCACCAGAATGACAACTGATTCTGATGATCTATTAACGCAATACATCAGACGGAGGTGTTTGAATGGGATATTACTCAGAAAACAGCACTGTCTCCATAAAGCCACATCCAAAATCCAATTCCATATAATGACACAGAATTCACAGTACACTAGCAGCCTGCTAATACTACCAAACCCCCAGCATTATCAAAGAAATTATTTGCATTCTCATTAAATTATCAACAATAACTTCTCCTTTCCTGGAAATGGATGTCTCTTTAAGTCAGTGACTCAGATTCCATGAGCTCATCACTCTCTGTGGCACAAGGAGAATTATTTGGAAATTGCCCATGAATAAAGCAAATACCCTTGTCCCTATTCTAACTATTTCACATTCTACGCTCGTTAAAAAGGACACCTGATTTTCTCATCTGAAATACATTTTCTCTGGTAAACATACATTTGGCACTGAATGTTCTTTGTTTATAGTCACTAGACACTGTCTAAACATTTGTACTTCTCTACATATTACATACAGGAAGGAGGGGCAAGGGGAGAAAGCATCTGCATTTGCTCCGGAGTCTGTTATTCTGCACTGTATGCACGTATCATTTGTCAAAAAGCCATCCTAATCCTTCGACAACCTCTGCGTTCTCTTTCTTTCTTTATGAGACATGTGTACTTGTGTTTGTGTAGCTGAAAATGAAATTCAAATTCAGTACCTGATTGTCCTTTGGACGACTTCATGAAAAGGGTTTTAGAACTCCTTAAATGATCAAATTTCAGAAAAAAAAAGGAATTTGACCTTCATTAACATCAATTATTTTTAAAATTCAATTTTTCACCTTCTGCTTCTTCCTCTGGCTCAAGTTGGAATCCCCAGAGTGTTTTCCATGGTTTTTCATAACAATAATCCAATATAATCTAAATAAAACAGGCATCAAAAATTTACAGAATAGACTTTTAAATTTTGGGTTATTTTGCTATCTTAAAGCTAAGACCAAACAAAACATCATTTCAGGGTTTCTGACCAGTTGAAGTTGGATGATATAAACACCTTCCTACCTTTGCAAGTTTTCTAATGTTACTAACTGCTTTGTATATGTAAAAACTGTTGTTAATATCTTGAGAGAAATTCTGTATTGAAGATATGCAGGAACATGATAGTTTATGAGAAATGCTTCAGTAAGTGATATGTGGCCTGATATGCATTGCCGCAGCCTGCTTCACATGTGGGCAATCCACTGCCTGCCTTGCATTCGTTAAATTTCTTAGCATGTGTATTGTTCTCTTCCTGTTACTGAGACCCTTCGATATTATATGCTCCTAAATACCTTAATTTGGACTCTAAATCTGATAATAATGATTTATCCTTTTATTTATATTGACGAGTCACCTCTATACCAACGGCCCACCTCTGATAGGCATTTTATTTAAACTCAGAGTAAAATAAGAGTCACTTGAAGGTACTTGATAGAATAGGAATAATTCTTTTTAATTTAGAATAATATTACCACTCTGGGGGAGGAAAGTATGTGGAGGGGGATATCAAAATGGACTAGAACCGTGGTAAATGATGCATGCACTTTAGAAATATGGGTGAATAAACCTCTTTAGCATCTCTGTTAAAGCTCCTTTACATTGGAAGCATTCAAACAGATTTGTTTAAAGATGCCACTTTTCTATTTGAGTTTATGCATCCCAAATACATTATTGGTGTTCACTTTTTGTTTTTTGTTTTCTTTCTCAGGATTCAAGATTTTCGTTATGCATATTCTCATAAACATACTCACAGTTAATTTAAATTTTAGCTCTTGATAGCTAAAGAGTGATCTTGACATTGAAATGGGTATAGTATATAGAGGGTGACTATTAAAAAAAGCATGTTTGTGACATGTTCCTTCTGTGGGTTTTTATTGATGTTATTGTTTGCTACTGCTGGTGGTGGTGGTGGTGGTGGTGTGTGTGTGTGTGTGTGTGTGTGTGTGTGTTCCTTTAAATTACTATCAATTGTATATGCTTTTGTCTCCTTCCACACATGCAGTTTTGCTGTAGAGCCGAGGCTGTCAGTGAGCTCACTTTTCTAAAGCCAAGGATGATCTTGGACATTCAACCCTCCTGCCTTAGCTACCTAGTACTAGAATTACAGACATGTGCAAGCACATTAACTTCCCTTGTAGAACTTAATTATTTGCTCTCATTGGCATCTCATAACTCCTGCTGTATAACTAATTAGGTATTTGTGAAAAGCAATACCCTAATGATTTGACTACCTTACACTAGTACAGGGACAGTGCTTTTCATATTCTGAAGCCATGTCTCACACAATTTAATGGAGACAGAGTACCTCTATGCAATTTGGGTTTGTCAAAGACAGAGGATAATATGGTAGGTCCAACACTCTGTGTTGGCATAATGGAAATCAGACTAAGTCAGAATGGAATCCTGGTTAGAAAGCCAACAACAGTTACTTTAATGTACACAGTGCTTAAACCATATATCACCCAGTCCATGCAGTCTTCCTGTGCTGGGAGACTCTTAAAAATAGATTTAAAATTTTGTGAGGCTTTCTTCAAAAAGGCTAGAAGAATTATCTGAGATGCTGGCTGCTAGTGAGGAGGCTCTGGAGCCCATGTCTCTCTCCTGTCATCTTGTTTTAGGAACACTGACTCATTATCAGCTTCCATCACCTAGGGAAGAAAGCTGAGGTAAGTCATCTCATTTATAGATGGGTGGAACAAACTTATTTAAAAATTCTCAGTATGTTATCATGAATCATGTAGGCCTATTAAACTAATTGCTAAGGAAATTTAAGTAGTATTCCAGCAGAATTCAGTAGAATTTATCATCCAGCTGAGGAGTTCTTTGGTGGTCTCATGCTGCCCCCCACAGATTTGTCTCAGAACATTCATTATGCCATAATTACAAAGTCTCTTTGAAGAGGCTAAAAATCCCTAGACTCTTCTCATCAATTATTTTCACCTGTTAATTCATTTTGTGTGAGGTAATAACCCCGGCATAATAACAAATGTGCAAGTACTCCGATTTTGCAATTAAAAGCAGCGGGACTTCTATTTTGATCATACAGACTGTGACATCCATCATAGAAAACAATTTGGGCCTAGCAGGATGACAGATGCCACACTGATGGCTCTACTAACTAACTGCCTGTCCTCGGGAGAAAAAAAGAAAGAAAGAAATGGCCTGCTTCAGCCTGCAGCTGCAAACTATCTGATAGCGCTGACCAGTCGGCAGGAGAAAGCCCGCAGTGCCTGAATTACTGAAAGGTAATTTTACTTCGAAAAATGAGGATTTCTGAGGCATAAACGTATGCATTCCAGTGACTGCTGTAATTTGGAAACAAATAGCCCTTTTCATTTGAAAATGACTGGAATCACTGCCAGTGTGCAGGACGTTTGTTTCTCAGGCTTTTACATGAAAAATACAATGTAATTCTCATTATTTCTGCCCCCATTCACATCTTATTAGACAGAGAATGCAAGGTGGTTATCTCTGCTCTCTACAGCTAAATCTACCCAAGGAAGAATTTCCTTTCTTTCTCTATTTCCCCCCCCCCTCTAACCTCTGGACAGGTGCCTAAATAATAAAAGAGTATTCATTTTTGCTTTTCAGTTTACATAAAGCTCCAATGAGCTCTCGTATTTGGATCTGCTACCCAGCTCACCTCAAAGACAGCATGGAGAAAGGGTCACATCACAGACTTGGTGCTGATTGACCTCACATCCTGTGCACAGAGAGGATCAGATGACAATAGACACAGATGAATACTTTTTTGCCTATGTTCTTTTAAATCTTAATATTTAAAATATTCATGAACTATGATGTTCCTTGTTTTTTCACTTTCCAATTCAAGGGCTTGGTACCTCACAGCAACTATCTTGGGGTAATCCTCGTCTTTTCTTTAACACTCCATGTTAGATTTAACATATGAGACAAAATTGTGGCTAATCGAAAATATAAATGTCATTGTTATTATTGTGAATGGAAAAAGATCTCAGTAGGAACTGAGATGCTGTGCTCCTCATGGCTCCTTCCCCTGTAAACTAAATCCAGGGATTAGATTATGGAATAGAGACCGATGCCTGCACTAAAGGCAGACATGGAATGCAAACAGAAACTATATTAAGATAGTTTCTAGGATTGTATTATTATTATTGCTGTGTAAAATATAACAACAAAGGATGAAGAAAAGACCAAAGATTAGGTGTGGAAGAACTTCACTAACCATGATGCACTCATGGTGACCCCCCTGTTGAGGCACTAACAGACCACATCATTTACATTTCACCCTTCTCTCACATCCCTGCAGACAAAGGACACTCTGGTTCTTGGGAAAAATCTATGGTTTCCTACTGGATTGTGCCAGACACATAAACTTTGACAGCATCAAGGATGAAGAGATGTATAGAAGCCGAGATGCTCTGACCGCTAGAAAAGCAGGAAGATAGAAGCGAATGCTACACTTTTTCATTACTCTACTCTGCATTCTTTTTCAATATTTTGAAGATCGTAGTCAAGGTCTAGACCTGGCTCTGTCCCCCTTTTTAGAGGGATCCCTTCACATTCACAATTAGAAAATTCTTAAAGCTTGGGCTAAGGGCTTCTGCATAAAAGCCAAAGATGGTGAGCAGCTAGGGAAGGGGTGACACACATTCTTTTGTCAACAGATAACACAATGAACAATCGAATAGGAGAAACACATTAGAACAACTGAACTTCAGTTACACATCCTAGATCGTCTTTAATGTGATGCCAGGAGGACTTGCCCTTTAAGCACAAGCTCTGACTGTAAGTAATGCTCAGTAGCCATCAACAAATTATGACTTGTGACACATTTGCTGCTGCTGTGTAAAGCTCAAAGTCCAATGGAGAAAATATATGGTTTTTATTACAAAATTGTTCTTGTTTACAATTCTAATATCCTCTTCATTATCTACTTTTCCAGACATTTTAGGCAGTCCTGAAGACCTGGGGCATCACTAGTCCTGTCAGAAAGAGAAATTAATGTTGTTAAAGTTGGCCTAGTTGCCCTCTGGGACAGCTGAGGATGAGGAAATATAAGCCTCTGTTTTAAAAATGAAAATGATTAAAGGCACAGACACCTTGGTCATACAGCAGCTGCTTAACTTTTAATAAAATTCACAGGCTCCTTCAAACAAAAGCTTCTTTTCCTCTGTATTCTCTCTCTCTCTCTCTCTCTCTCTCTCTCTCTCTCTCTCTCTCTCTCTCTCTCTCTCTCTGCCTTCTTCCCTCTCCCTGTCTCCCTTTCCCCCTTCCTCTCCCTCTCTCTCTCTCTGCCCCTTGTAACTTTTGCTCTGTAACAGAAAACTTGCTCTGAAGACAATTAAATGTAAGAATGACATCATTATAAAAAGCACATTCGTTCTGCAGTGGCTCACTCAAGAGGACCAGACACAGCGAGGCCAGGAGCACTCTCTCCAGTCAGTAAGCTAATTAGCAACACTCTAAGAAGTCTTCCTTACAAGAACTGACAGACTAAATTCAGCTTCTGGAAAACACTTAAGAAGAGCCTAAAGTCTCCACAGATGGAGGTGCAGATTCAACTAGCACCTTTTAGAATGGGCTTCATTCTGGGGAAGGAATACTAAGAATCTTTCAAAGGAAGCATACCACAGTATCTTGAGCAGAAGGGCTCATATATCAGGAGAAAATGGCAGGAAATAACTCAGAAGAATTGAGCATGACCTTTGCCTCGAAAGGCCAAAGAATACAGTCAGAGCTTCACCTCTGACTCCTCCATTCTTATTCATCTCATCTGGTGATGTGAACAAGATCAGAGGCAGGGCTTGAGCGTAAACTAATATATCCACTCTGTAAATGTTCTAATCGCACAGTTTTGTTTGAGAGAGTCTTCTATTTTTACTATTATGTGCCTTTCCATCTTTTTTTCATTTTTCTCCTTTTGAATTTCTTTTTAATTCATTATATTTATCAGTACTTAGAGCTCAGACAGAAAACTACAATTTTTGTATACATGAAAGAGAAATGTTCTACAATCTACCTAAGTTGCTTTCACTGTTTGTTTGATTATTACCAGCAGTGGTGTATTTGATTATCAATGGAAAAGCCCCAGATTTTAAAAGGCAAATCAAGATCACTGAAGTTCATCACAGACATACATCTGTCTGATGAGACAGGATAAGTCTGTCTGTGTCTCCTCTGCAGACCAAGCAGCAGAACTAAGAAAACTGGGGCCCCAAACTTTCAGCAGAATCATTTGAAAGTAAGGTGGAGACATAACTAAGTGCATTTGGATGCCTACCCTCTGAACCGGAGCCTCCCTTCACTCTATTGAGCAGTGTGAGACAAAAGAGCACACTCACGAGGCACACACCCTCTTCTCTCCCTTCAAACTCTGCCCTTTTTCTTCTAAATGTTGAAGTTCTGTTTTCTCTTGCATGACTTCGTGCTGGGACTCTAGACAGACAGACGAGGATGATACTATTCTGTCACAGGCTTCTGAGTTCTGTCACCTATGGAGAACTATTGCAATCATAACCAGTTACCGACCTTTACTAGGGTCTGACAACAAAGTATTCTAAAGTTAAATGTCCTCTTCTTTGTGCTTTGATGGTTTTGTAACCTTCAGGAGTCACCTAATTAAATTTTCATACCACTAAGTATAAATACCTTACTAGAAACAGCTAATACCTTGTTGGAGATTAGTTGGCAAGTGGTTTTAAAGAAATTTAGCTTTGGGATAATCATTGCAATGGCATTAACATTATCGAAAACCTGCCCTGTACCAGCTGCTGTTCTAACTGCTTTAGGTGCTTAAAATTCTTAAGCTCCACTGCACCCTTTTGTAAACAAGGAATTGAAGGGACAGAGAGGTTAAGTTACCCAAAGGCTGAGGACTGAATGAAAGTCACAGGCATCCTCAAGGAGACAATTTACTGTTCATCTTAATTCAGGAGACAGGAGAGTCCTTTGAGAAAGAGGCAATGCCAAGTGAGTCTCTCAAATCATGCAGCATTCTTTAACCTCTGCTAAAAACTCAGGATGGGACCATAGCCTTAAACACTGATCTCATGAAGCCAAATGATCTCTATCCGTTCCTCCCCAAGCCTTTTCCTCAGGCATTCGTATAAACTCATTAATGTGTTCTTACTGTTATCTTTCCAGAGATGTTATGTATCCAATATCATTAAGAGACCAGGACAGGCAGGCAGTGGTGGCGCATGCCTTTAATGCCAGCATTCAGGAGGCAGAGCCAGGCGGATCTCTATGAGTTCAAGGCCAGCCTGGGCTACAGAGTGAGTTCCAGGAAAGGCGCAAAGCTATACAGAGAAATCCTGTCTCGAAAAAACAAAAAACAAAACAAAACAAAAAAAGATGCCAGGACATATTATGAATGGTGCCTGCCAAGGAAGGAAACAACATGTTTCTCAGGAAGTCACTGTTTTCTTATACACAGCATCAAGCCATGATTTGAGTCTTAATTGGCATTATATGTGCTTGAACTGGATAAATTGTTGCAAACCAAGCAGAAAAACAGCACCCACACTCTTAGTACAGGTACAGTATTCTTAGCAATGAGCAGCAGAGTCATAATCTCAGATTTGCTTGACTGTCTTCATCCTATCTTACAAAAAAAGAAATTGTTTCCTACTGATTTTAAATGATATAAGTTCATGACAAAATATAGTCAAAATATAGTCAGACGTCAGTGCCAACCATCAGCTTGCTGAACAATTCACTTCACATATACAGTATTTTTTGTATCAACAATCAGATGACTAAATCCTATTGATGTGAACACTTAACAAATGTCAGGTGAGAGTCACATTTGGAGAAGGAAGTGTAATGGAAGAAGACATGTGTGGATGAAAATTTTGGCACTGGTTCAGATTGGCTTTCTAACTATCACAAAGGTTCTTCAATTTCTTAGCAAACACTCATATACACATAGACATACCACTCATAGGAATGTAAAATAAAATCAGGCTATACATTACTAAACAGAGTTGAGCAATTTATAAAATGGGTCTTTTCCATCAATGTTGGACAGATCACTGTAACCACTATATTAATAAAAAAAAGGACATAAACATAATCAATTACATAGATACAGAAAAAATGTAATACCTAATAGCTGTTCATAAAACCATAAAAATCATTAACTGCAATTTAATAAGAAGTATTTATGAAAAAAACTACACTTAATACCATGAGTAGTAGAGAAAATTTAATACATTTCTTGTAAGGGTAGGAACAGAGACAAAGATAGCTGCCCTTATCAGTTCTATTTGGCCATGGGCAATAAGCTAAGAAAAAAATAAGAAAAGACACTCAGATGAAATGAAGTAAGAAATAAAAGTATCCTATCCAGGGGAGGTGGAGAATGATTTGATTATATAGGAGGACTTGGGAAATTCACAAGCATGCTTATAGAGTTATTAACAAGCCCCATAAAAATTCAGATATCTTGTCAATAAAGAAGTCTTGGTGGTTATAGATTAGAAATGAACAATGTAAAAACAGAATTAAGTAAATAATTTTAATAAACTATTATCAAAAACAAAATAAGATTTTATAGTCTGCACATGTATGTACCTCATGTATTTACTCTTAATTTTTCAGTGATGTTTTGTCGTCTGTATACAAGCTAAGCTTTCTATGATATAACTAAAATACTCTAAAATGTTAGGAAAAATTTAGAGTTAACATTTCAATGTTAGGGAAATGAAGTTATGAGCCTAATTAGATTACATTTGAATTCCACTAGATGGCTATCTAGTAGATATTAATAACAAGATTGATGAGATTTGAATGATATGAAAGCTTCATACATTGCTTGTAAATATATAAGACTGTGCCACCACCTTGAAAAGCAATAATCAAAACAGTTATTATTAAAACAGAGACAGCCTAAAACCCAGCAGTTCCACTCAATTGTATGCCTAAGAGAAATGAAAACTCGTATCTATGCAAAAAGTTTGAAACAGATATTTGCAGAAATATTTTCATGATAGTAGAGAGAATTGCTCAATTATGCAAATACACTAACATTTCCCATTAATGACTTAACAGTGGAGTTTATATTTATGAATCCTGATAAACAATATTTTTTAATTCATTGAATTTCATAAAGTACATTGTTGTATTTCCCTGACTATAAGTTTGATTTAAAGAGAAACAAACACAAATTTATAAGATGAAACTTCTGTTTCCTCTGGATTTGAATGAATTGGTTTTGACTTTGTTTTATTAAAACTTAGTCTCAAAACTTAAGAATCTGTTGTCCTGTTGCATTCGTATAGTTTCCCTCTCTTGCTTTTGTAATTTCTAAGTCTTTAGATATTTAATTAGACAGAATGATGACCTTTTACTTAGACCCCTCTCTCTTTTTTTAATAAAACTTTTTATTTTATAACTAATTTAATTTTACATATCGGCCACGGATTCCCCTGTCCTCCCTCCTCCCACCCCCCAGCCTTTCCCCCCAATCTACCTTAATCTACTTGCCACCTCCTCCAAGGCAAGTTCTCCCCTGGGGATTCAGCCTAGCCTGGTAGATTCAGTTGAGGCAGGTCCAGTCCCCTCCTCCCTGCACCAAGGCTAAGCAAAGTGTCTCAGCATAGGCCCAAGGTTCCAAAAACAGGTTCCTTTCTTAAGTTGTTTCCTGAATGCTCATCTTCCTCTGCAGGTCCACTGACAGGTCATCACACATTTCCAGTGAGACCAGGACTTAAGGGAATGTTTCCAGGTTAGGTTATTGCTAGTGATTTGATTTATTTTCATTTTTTTATATTTTAGTTTAATTTTATTTGTATTTACTTTTTTATTTATATTCATTATTGGGATTATAGTATAACTTCATCATTTTCTTTTCCCCTCTCCTTTCTCCAGCCCCCTACCCATATACTCGCCCCCAGGCTCTTCTTCACTTTCTCAGCTTTCTTTCCACTGATTGTTACTGCATGTATATCTTCTCAGTTTTGATTTACTATTTCTTTCTGCAATGATCTTAAATTGAAGTAAATTTTGAGTAATGTTGACTTTTGATTCAAAGGAGAAATTCTAAAAAAAAAATTCTGAACTGTGCATGTGCATGTGACTTCAAGAGGACTTATAAATATTGCCTGGTTATGCCTCACCCTGCTAAAATAATGGCCAACACAAAATGAATTTCATGTTTTTTGTTCATTTTTGTTTTGTTTTTTGGGTGTGTGTGTGTGTGTGTGTAGTGTGCATTTGTTTTGTTTTGTTTTTAAGAAAGAAAGAACAATAAGTTAGGTGGATATGTACAGGGAGGTTGGAATATGGGAGAAATTGGGGGAGAAGAAAAAAATATGATCTGAATATGTTGTATAATTTTAAATGAAAAATGAATTTGTACTACCAAATAAAATAGAAGAGTATGGTCTTTGATGTTGTAACTTCAAAAGTGACACTAGAAATTTGGTGATTAGCCATATGTTTCTAACTGTATACACTTAATTTTAAGATATATCACATTGGAAAATAATGTTGTATCCAGAATATATCTTGACTTCCTTTTTAAATTTTTTTTAGTTGTTTTTCTACATTTGTTTTATTTTGTTTTGTTTTTTGTTGTTGTTGTTTTGGTTTGGTTTTTTTGTTTGTTTGTTTGTTTGTTTGTTTGGTTGGTTGGGTTTTTTTGATACAGGGTTTCTCTGTGTAGTCCTAGATGTCATTTGTAACTCATTTTCTAGACCAGACTATATTGACCTTGAACTCACAACAATCTGTCTGCTTCTGCATTCAGAGTTCTGAGATTAAAGGGCTCGGCCATCATGCCTTCTTGAGACATACTGGAGAGCATTTTTTTTTCAACTTCATTTTAATACAGTAGAAAATACATATTGGAAGGAGGCATTTTCTTTACTAGGGCTGCTTCTTCCCAGATGACTATAGTTTGTTCAAACTACAACCAGAATAGTAGTACTAAGTACATAGTATTAAGTAAAGTAGTATTAAGTACATTCACATTGCTATAAGCACATCTCATTATAAGTTTCTCTTTTATTTAGTATGACTTATATAATCTTCCATTTACTACATTTTGAATATCCTCATTTAAGTTTTATTTTAGCTTATTATGATATAGCAATTTTGTCATAAATAAGAAATACGGGAAAGATTTAATACTGTGACAAGTAATGAAAATGGCAAATTAATGAAAAGGATATTGATAACAAGATGTGTTTAATCTGCACACAAGTTAGTTTAGTGCAACCAATACAAGGTGAAATCAGTAGAATGTCTCAAACATCCTTGTAAGAGGTAGTTAAAAGTACAAATAAAAATGACCAAAGATAACGAAAACACAAAGGTTAGGAATCAGCAGAGGTACCTAGAAACAGATGAATGAATAAAGAAAATATAATGCACACTATACAGCAGAGTCTTATTCAGCCATAATGGATGCAATTTTATCTCTTGAAGGACAATGAATGGAAACGAAGAGCATTGTGTTAAGCAAAAGAAGCCAGGCTCATAAAAACAAAGATAGACTGTTTCTCTAGTATAATGTATGTAAGGGTTACAGCTATGGAGGGAAAGGTATCCTGGCCTTTGGAAGCCAGGCAGTACCTAAGGCTCTGTTCTGGTGGGGTGGTTTCCTCTGCAGGAATGTAGCGGTCTTGCTCTTCTGTGAGAGCCATTTACAGCTCAGTTCTGCTCCACTCTGCTAAGGGGGTTTCCCCACAGAAATGTAGCAGTTTTGCTCCTGCTCTGGCAAAAAATGTTACTTCTCTGTCCCAGTCCACTCCGGCAAAAGCAGGTCTTCACCCAAGCTCCATTCAAAATATTTATTGGGAGGGAGGAATCCAGGAGAGCGGCTGCCTCTGCCAGGGTGGAAAAAGGCAGCTCCCAACTGAACAGGCACAGGGCTTATACAGGGCTTCTTAGGGGCGGAGTTTTTCTAGGGTGAAGATTTTTCAGGATGGGAATTGGTCAAATTTCAATCCTAAACTTGGACAAGCTCAAATATTGGTTGGGTTTCCTGTTCAGGGAATGGTTGTTTTTCATGCTGAGTTGGTCATGGGTGGAGTGTGTTTCTTTGGTTCTGATTTCAAGGCCAAAGTGTGTTTCTTTCAGAGGCCCTTTTTAACCTTTTGGCTCTGGGTTCAGAGCCAGGGTGTGATTCTTTCACTGGCCTTTTTTAACCTTTTGGCTCTGGCTTCAGGGCCAGGGTGTGTTTCTTTCACTGGCCTTTTTCTTCTTCTTCTTTTTTTTTTTTTTTTTAACCTTTTGGCTCTGGCTTCAAGGCCAGTCAGTGGATTGGTTCTGGTCTCAGGGTTAGGGTGTGTTTCTTTGGCTCTGGTTTCAGGGGCAGGGTGTTTCCTTGACTGGCCCTTTTACCATATATTGTAACTTAGATTTATTTATATACATATGTATAAATATTGAAATATATGACATTAATTTATACACACACAACTTGTAGGGGTCAGAAGAGGGTAACATGTTTGGTTTAAAAAAATTAGAATATACAATACCAACATCATAAGACCCCCAAGCACTTGATTACATTACTGTTTTTCACAGAAGAAAACACTATGAAATAATCACTAAATATCTTCATTGAATCATCAATCTGACTTAAGTTATTAATGTATAGCTTTCTAAGGGGCTTAACTATATAAAGGGCTTTGTCTACATTCATGTTATAATGATTATCTTTGTAACTGTTCTATTCCTATGCAAAGACACTATGACCCTGGAAACTCTTATGAAAGAAAGCTTTTAATTGAGGCCTTGCTTAGAGTTTCAGAGATTTAGTCCTTTTTCATCATTGCAGGGAGCATGGCAGCATGCATATCACTGGAGCAGTAGCTGAGAGCTACATCATGATCCATAGGGAGAGGCGAGGGTGGGGGTGGGGGGAGAGGCAGAGATAGAGACAGAGACAGAGACAGAGACAGAGACACAGAGAACAATGCTGGGCCTGGCATAGGCTTTTGAAACTTCCAAGCCTACCGCCAGTGGTACTTCTTTCAACAAGGCAACACCTCCTAATCCTTCTAATGCTTTCAAATAATGCCACCCCCTGGTGACTAAGCATTCAATATATGAGCCTATGGGGCCCATTGTTATTCAAACCATCACACTGACTTAACACATCGTGGTTATGTAACTATTCAGTTAGCAAGTATTCACCAAGATTCTAACCATGCTTTGGATCTCTTGTCTTGGACACAGATATAACAATCAATTAAAATTTACTTGTCTCTATCTCCATGTGTTTACACCATAAAGATAAATGATTAAATAAACTGGAAATGCATGAAAAATTACCAAGCCACAACAGAGTAAAAACACAATGTTAAAGTTTCATTTTCAGATTTTTGCTGTGGGGACTCTTTTATCTATAATGATTAGAAAGTGTATCTGAGTCCTAAGTGGTGAGAAACATGGGGGACACATGATATTCTGAAAGCAGAACTGGGGGTCGGGGAGTAGATATAATATACACTAATACAAACTTCAAAGAAGATTCGGAAAAATAATCATGGTGGAAAGTGCAGGAATTGTGGTCCTACCACGGAAGGTAATTGCCTGGGAAGCTATTTGTGTCACTTTAGAGGTGTATCTTAATTTTCTGTATCTGAAATGTTTATTAATGAAAATACAGTAGGGATCCATCCCAAGTCTTCCCTTGTAGTTCCCTCTCTTTCTTAATCTCGGTGTAATCTGGTTATCTTATTTAATGCAAAAACTGTATTCAGCAGTATCATGCACAACCCTAGATGTGAGTCATGTATTTCAGAAGAATGTCTGGAGCTCGTCAAAATTCTTAATAATTACTAAGTTCAAACTATCCTGCTGTGCAATCTTCAAGCATGCTGCCACTGACAGTCTTTCACAAGTCATAAAGCATTTTTTAAAACCAACAACGTATCTTAATGCACCAAGTTCATCAAATCCTGAATTCTCCAAAGTTGTGATTAATTTTTAATCTGTGAAAAACTCTGTGCAGGATTCATTTGGCTTGAACACATTTTCCATTTACTAGGGTGTCCTTATCACTGTAACGTGGAAATACCTGCTTTAGGTTCTTTACTTAAAGGAATCACAAATCTTAGTTTTCAAAATTAGTTGCAACCCCAGATATTACAATTTAAATCACAGTACCACTTCAGAATAACTCAGTGGGCTATTGTTCTCAGATGTATTAAAGTGTATTGGAAAAAGGTTTTCTTCTGTGCCATTTTTTGTTTATTTCCTTTAATGCACACTAGTAGTTTATGTCTTACATTCTAGAATTTCCTGAGTAAGTCAGAGTAGCCTCTGGACAGAAGCTTGAAGTTTGAGATTCAGTGCAGGCCTCCCTAGTTACTATGCAGATCATTATAAATGATCCCTGATGCCATCACTTGTCAGGAAAACTTAATATAAATACCCCTCTACCTGCAGATGTGAATTCAAGCTCATTTTAATTGTAATATCCATTTAGTTGTAACACATCCTAGAAGGATACTTACCTGGATGTTTAAACTTTGATTCTAACATTCTAAAGGGTTCATGCCTGTTTGATGAGGATGCAAAATCTATTGTCTAAAGGAAACTTACTTCCATTAAGGCTTTGTGAAGTTAAGGGCACAGGAGAGAAAATGGTTGATCTTTCTGTGGGTCCCACTGCGATGCCCGAATGAACCAAACGGACCCAGGGACTCAGGAGGGCCAACATTTTGTCTTTAAACTGCTTGTGAATTTTAATCAGTAATAGAATTTTGTATATGGTTTTAAGATCACATTATATTATTCGGTAAACATAAAAATAGAATAACCCATGATGCCAAAACTCCAGGGCACTATGAATACAAACTAGAAATGTTCATTTACCCTAGTGTTGACTGGATTTGGAGTTGATTTCCATTAGCCGGGCTGTGATAGAATCCATGTGGATGTGGATGCCTAATGGATTTCATTTGGTGATGGGTGGGGAGAGGTTTCTCTGCAGCTGTTTCTGCTCTGAAGCCAAAAGGGTATAAAATCCTTTTAACCAGCCCCCAGCCCCCATTCACGATAAACCTAGTGGGCTGCCTCACAGCTCCAGCAACACAGAAGCTCAGTTTCCTTCCGCGGGGAGATAAGAGGATCTTAACTGGTGGCTCTGAGCTCTGCATTTCCTATTTCACGCTCAGTGCATACAACTTAGGTTAACTCTCTTCATATGTCATGGATTCTTTAACAAGCCCACACTGCCCTTCCTCAGACACACACACAACATCCCACTTCCTCCAAATGTGCAATGTTAATTAGGCTGAACTACATAGGATAAATTCAGTGAGCAAAACTGTGTGTTCTTCATTGACTTAATGCAAGTGGCTAAGTTCTGGTATCCCTTTAGTAAATGACAATGTAAAATATCTATATACATCTTTAAATTATAAAAATCAAGATATGTTTGTCAGCTGCATCATGGACTCTCATACTATGTACCAAATGCTCAGATATAAAAGAGTGCCCAGGAATATAAAAGGAAGCCCCAGGCTCCTAGTGAAAATGACACAAGATGCTACTCCTATGAGGGATGCATTCCACAGACTAAGAAGGGTTTCTACCATTACTAAGACTCTAACAAGTGGAGGTGATAACTTTACTGGCCAAATTACATAGGATATAATTCACTTTATTCCAGTAAACAAAAATCATTACAGAATGATTTGTTTGACTTATCAATTTATTATGCCAACATTTAAATTCAAATACAGGAAAATTAATTTGTGTGAACAATAGCCTTTAATAAGCATTGCTAGTATAGATTTGCCTGTTATTAAGATAAGCAGTAAATCATGATATCTAATAAAAACAGAATTCTTACCCATTTCTGGGACTAAGGGAGTTACTTTTAGGAAGTCATAACACTAGCATTCCTTGTATGTTCCTATGTTTCCCATAAGTCTTTATTCATATCAACACACACACACACACACACACACACACACACACACACACACACAGGCCTACAAACATATTTCTTCCTCTTTAATTGATGCTTCAGCAAATGTAATCTATTCTCTTTGTTCTTTCTTAATACTCTATTATATAACTTTATTTTTAAAATCAGTGTTTCTTTATTAATTTTTACTCTTTTTAATTAAAAATTTTACATGTGCATATACTGTGCTTTGATCAAATTCACCACCCACCCCTTCCCTTCCAGGTCCTCCCCATCTCTCTAACACTTTTCCATTACAAATTTGTGTGTTCTCTCTTTGTTGTTTATAAACTCACTGAGTTCATTTAGTGCTATGTTGGGATCATGAAGGTCCTTTTGTCCATAGATATCCAGGGAAACCAGAATCTTAAGCTTCTTTGATTTCCCTTTCAAAGGGAAGGCTGTATAACTTTTTTTTACAGAAGGCTGGGAATTGGAGGTGATTAGTAGCCTGATGATCTGTGATATCTGTTGAGCCAGGCCACATCAAGTTTCCACAACCAGGAATGGGATACCGAATAGCCTAAATGACTCTTCCATTACCTGTTAGCCAGGGCTTTCCTCATGCTCCCACAGCCAGGACTCAAAGTGACTAATAGCCCAAATGAGCTCTATACTGTCTGTATGACCAAGACCAGGCCAGATCCTTCCTTGGGCTCTTAAGATAATCTAGGTAGCCTGTCTCCAGAACTCATCTCCTTTGAGCAAATGACATGTAACCTGAATTGAACTCCCTTGTGCACCTGGAATTGTATTGCACCCGTAAGCTTTTTTCCAAAGCATATTGTGTTTAAATATACTGGCAATAAACTACTGGTAACAGAATCTCTGGAAGTCTTGATCTGGGTTGAGGAAGTACATCTGAACAGAGTTTTCATTCTCACCTCTTCACAGGTTTCTATCTGCCTTGACACCTACAGAGCCCCCTCCCCCCACTGCTACCTGTGTATGTAGAAGTTTACAGTTCTCTACTACAGCATGGATAGTCTTTCAGGATGAGGGTTCCTGGAGAAAAGTGATTCTTCCTCCCACAGTAGCTATCACCTACCAAGAAACTTTCTCTCAAGAATTGGAACTCATGAGCCCTTCTGCTGTCCATACAGGATTTTGGTTAGCTTGATCCTATGAGGTCTTAAGAATTTAGTCATAGCTGGTGTGTTTTTATGCATGCAATGGGCCTGTCTGACAGCCAACAATATTCTGTTGTGTATGTCCACTACTTCTGGCTCTTACAATCTTTCTGTCTTCTCCTTAACAATAATCTCCGAGTATTGGGGGAGATAGTGCAATATAGATAACTTACTTAGAACTTAGCACCCCACAGTTTCTGAGTCTCTATATATTGGCTAGTTGTAGGTCTCTAAATTAATCACTATTTACTTCAAAAGAAGCTTCTCTGTTGAGGAATAAAAGATGCAGTAATCTATGGATATAAAGATGATAACTTAGGGGCAATTTTATACTAATTTAATTCTAATTATGAGAATAATAGAGTAAGGTTCTCCCCTAAGGGCTGTGGCTCAGCCAGTCTTAGGTTTAGGACTCAGCTAATAGCACCTAGCAAGTGTGGGTCTTATGGAGTAGAATTTAAATCCAGTCCAAAAATAGTGGTAGTAACTACTATGACATTTATGCCACTATTGTGCTGTAGGCATATCTGCCAGGGAAGTCATTATAGTCACACATAGAGTTGATAGCTAGGTAAATTTGTAAAATATTTCATTCTAGTAGCTTAAATAAAATATCTGCACTATGGAAACTAGCCAGTAGGGATGAAGCTTCAAGTCTGGTATTAGTTGGATTTCTTCATGTTCTATGACTCAAATACATGATTGCTTCGGGAAACATTCATTGATATTTTTAATATTTATAGAATGAAGAATTTTACAATGAAACTCTTCAATATGTGTCTTTGTGCTCATGAATAAATATATCTATAGGACGAAACTTTTTTCTAAAAGTTGAAATATTATTCAAGGTTACATGGAAGCTGTTATGTTTCCTATGTATCCTCAATTCCTAGTATATGGTTAGAAAGAAAAATAACACTAGCTTGAGGAAAAGGATGCTACATGCTATAGAATGTCTTAATTTTAAAACTCTCCTGTTATTAGAAATTAAACTCTTGAAAAACTACACCATGAAAGCAAAGCATCATTCACACAATGCCCCAGTGTATCAAGGCCTTACTTATTATTTCCTGACATAAAGGCCGAAAACTTTGTTGTCTTCTGTCTCAGACTCTGTACTTGCTTGTGTATCAAAAAACCAGAAACAAAAACTGAAACACTTGTATTTCCCAAGAACATTCCAGTTTCAAGGCCAAAGTACAAGCTTTTGTAGCTTCTCGGGAAGTGAGAATGGCAGTGGATGAATTGTTGTTAGCATACAGCAATGGAGTAGAATCAGGTAGAAAAGACCAATTATTATACAATGGTTGTTGATTTATTTAGTGATTTACTTAAAGCACTGCTTTTACTACCTTTTTGTCATTCACAACTTCATCTGAGAGAAAACACACCTGACTTGGTTCATTTCCCATTGTGCCAAGTGCAACATGATTATCCTGTGAGTGACAGGATTTTCTTCTTTGTTATGGCTGAACATAACTCCATTGTGTTCATACAGGACAGTACCCTATCTAGGTACTGTATTGATTGTGCTGAGTTTGGGCTTGTGAGGATTTTATGGAAGATGTCCATATCTATGTTCATCAAGGAAGTTAGCCATTCTTCTTCTTTTTATTTTTTGTGACCTTACCAGGCTTATTGCCAAGTAGTGCACGCTTTTAGAGTTAGTTTGGAAGCATGCTTTTCCTTTCTACTTTGAGAAGATGCTTGGGCCTTTTTTAACATTCTGGTAGAATTCAGCAGTGAGTTCAACTTGATCTGATTTTTTCTTTTTTTTATTGTTAGGAATGTTTTTAGCTTTACTTCATTCTTACTTTCTGACATATTTGTTTAGGTTTTTCAGAGCATCTTGATTCAATAGTGGTAAGTTACATTGTTTAGAAATTTACTTACTTCCTCTAGATTTGTATCTTTTTAAATTTTTTTTTAAATAACCCTCTGGATTTCAGTGATATCAGTGACAATGTATTGATTTATTTCTTCAGTTTTGTTAATCTGACTCTTTTCTTTCAGTTACTTTGGCTAAGGATTTGACAATTTTTTTTTCAAAGTACCCATGTCTGTAACATTGATTGTTTATATTGCTCTTTTGGTTTCTACTTTACTAATTTCAGCTCTGATAATTATTTTCTTTCTAAAAATTTTAGTTGGTTTCTTTTCTCATTGGAGTATTTGATATCTTTTTTAAAATAATCTCATCCTTTTACTTTTATTGTTTGATAATTTCATACATACATACAGTGTGTTCAGGTAAAGTCCTCCCACGTTTGTTCTAATACCTCTCCTGTCTTCTCCACCATTAGGTTTTTCCAATTTCATGTGTTCTTTTGGGGAAAGAAAAACTCACTGACTCTGCTTACTGCTGCCAATATGTGTATGGGTACAGTACCATTTACTACAGCATAGGTAGTCTCTCAGGAGCCTCATCACCAAACTGAACTCTCTCTCTCTCACGGAAACGCCATCAATTGCAAAAAGTTTGTCAGAGATCATCATCAAAGGGAGGACTGAAGGTTGTTAGAGTCAAAGGCAATGGATGACGACAAAATCAACAAAACAGTGTTTTCCAGACACAGCAGGGAAGAGGCACATATGAACTCAAAGTAGATATGATAGTGTATATATGATCTGCGCAAGATCAAGATAGTTAAGGCCTCTCTGCTTTATAAAGTTAGGCATGCAAAGTTATAAGCTTCCATCTCGGGATTACCTTTGCTATACCCCACATATCATAGTAAATGATATTTTTATTTTAATTCAATCCTATCAGTTTAAAATGGAATCCACAAGGATGACCTCAGCTTAGACTACTAATAGTGGAGAGGGTGCCTGAGCTGGCCTACCCCAGTAATCAGATCAGTGAACACCCTAACTGTCATCATAACTGATGGTAGCAGATGCAGAGATCCACAGCCAAATGACAGGCCAAGCTCCAGGAGTCCAGTCGAAGAGAGAGAAGAGGGATTCTATGAGCAAGGGGCATCAAGATCACGATGGGGAAACCTACAGAGACAATCAAACCAAACTAGTGGGAACTCATGAAATTTAGACCAATACCGATGGAACCTCCACGGGACTGGACTAGGTCCTCTGCATAAGCAAGACAGTTATGTAGCTTGATCTGCTTAAGGGGCCCCTTGGCAGTAGGATCAGAACCCATCCCTGGTGCATGAGCTGGCTTTTTGGAGCCCACTACCTATGATGGAACACCTTGCAGCCTTAGGGGGGGCGGGGCTTGGACCTGCCGCTACTGAATGTATCAGGCTCTGCTGACTCCCCATGGGAGGCCTTACCTTCTTGTAGGAGAGAATAGGGGATGGGTTGGAGGGGAGGCTGAAGGGGTGGGAGGAGGGAAGAGGGGGATCTGTGATTGGTATGTAAAATGAAAAGATTTCTTAATAAAAAATTTTCTTTCCATATTTTTTCAACGATCCATTGATTTTTCAGAAGCATACTGTTTAATTTGTGTATTTGAATACTTTTTACTTTGCAAAGAAAATATATAATAGATGATAAAAAGAACTAGGAATGGACATATTATATAGTCATATTTTCATATTCTTCAATCAGAAAAAAAAAACACACACATTACTGGAAGAAAACTGCAGACCAAACAGATATGTGTGGAGTCTAACTTGTCAGTGAGACACAGGCAGAGAATATGTTGTTCTTTCATACACATTGCTTATTGAAAAGATATATGTTAGAAATCCTGAAAGGGCCATAAAGTTTTATCTAGAAACCATTGCTTCCAAATAGGACATCCCCAAAATAGACACAGTCCTATTGCAGTTTAAGTTGTTTGAATTTCTACCCTGAAGCAATTCTTTCTGTTCCATGACCACAGCACTACCAGGTGCAACAATGCTGTCCAGGGCATTCCACCACCATCACTTGTAAATACAAAGAAATAAAGACACATTTTATGCCCCTGATGAGATGAAAATTGATCAGACTTCTCTAAGGAGGAAAGATGAGAAACCTTCCCTTACAGCAGAATGCTTTATTCCTTCTGAGTTCTGTGTGAAATCCTCCTCCAACAAAAATAACCATCCATAATTTCGTTATCTGTGCTACTGTTTATGAGAAAAAGTGGAGACTTAAATAAACAAAGTTCAATAAAAAGCAGATGTTTGGCTAAATTCTCATGTAATTCTACAGAGCACACATAGATTCAGCAGCAAAGATAGTGGCAATTCAAAATTGAAAGATTTGTTCTTTAAGAAGAAGGGAGGAAGAAAGGAGGAGATAAGGAAGGAGAGAGGGAGGGAAGATGGGAGAAAGGGAGTGAGAGAAGGAAGTAAGAGATGATGGAAGGATGGAAGGAAGGAATGAGAGATGGAAGGAGGGATGGAGGAAGGGACAAATAGAAGGAAAGAAGGGAGTGAAGGATGTTGGAAGGTAGGAAAGACAGATGGAGGAGGGGAGGAATGATGGAAAGAAGTGTGGACAGGAAGGGGGAAGAAGGTTCCTATGCACTGTCATATCAAAAGTCAACACAAGCTGGGCAGTGGTGGCACACTCGGGAGGCAGAGCCAGGCGGATCTCCAAAGCGAGTTCCAGGAAAGGCACAAAGCTACACAGAGAAACCCTGTCTCGAAAACCAAAAAAAAAAAAAAAAAAAAAAAAAAAAAAAAAAGTCAACACAACTTCAAGCAGGAATATCCCCAAGATATTTTTCTTCACCTGAGTTTACATCCTTACTGTATTATTTCTTCTCTTCTTCAAAACTGGGTTGTGTAGCTGAAATATTTTTCTGTGTCTCACCCAGTCCACAGCCGCTCAGACCCAAAAAAGCACACAGAAGCTTATATTATTTTTAAACTATATGGCCTAATGGCTCAGGCTTCTCACTAGCTAGCTCTTACATCTTAAATTAACTCATTTCTATAAATCTATACTTTGCTACATAGCTGTGGCTTACCGGTACTTTACATCCTGCTTCTTCTGGCAGTGGCTAGCAGCATCTCCTCTGCTCTGCCTTTCTCCTTCCTCTCTCTCTAGTTGGAATATCCCATCTAACCTTTTCTGCCTCAACATTGGCCAAACAGCTTTATTTATCAACCAATCAGAGCAACACATACTCACAGCATACAGAATGGTATCACCCATCATTTCCCCTTTTCTTTCTATTCAAAAGGAAGGTTTTAATTTCAACATAGTAAAATTATATATAACAAGACAGTTATCAAGTAAAAAATACAGTTACAATATCTAGTCTATTTCTATTTGGCAAAATTAAAGAAAATATTCTATCTCTGCTATATTTGTGAGTCTAAAGTTTCATATCTACCTTATCTCTTATCATAACCAAGGAAAACTATAACTATCTAGTCTTCAACTACATCAAAGACCTCAGAAGGATACAATATTATCTAAGTAAACAGGAAGTGCATTTTAAGCAACTTCCAAAGATCTAGAATGACAGAGACAGCTGCCTGCCTGGACAATCATCCAAAGTTCCTCTGTAATGTTGAGGCATCCATTTTCAGCCTATAGGACTAGAGTCACTAAGTCACTTTTTTATGTGTCCTGTAGAATGTCTGGCAGTTTCTTCTGCAAAGCAGGAACCTGAAGGACCATCTTGCCTTCTAAATTTCAGGGGTTACCTTACTATGGGTCTTGCATGTCCAGTTGATATAAAATTTTGTCAAGCAGTCCAGGCAAGAACAGTTTCTTGCCCAAATGGCTATTCTTGCCAAGAAGATAAACTCCATATGGAGTGCCTTTGATGCCCATCTTTCTCTTTGATGTAAATAGGTGCTGCCAGAAGCAGACATGTCTCATTGTACAGAAAAGTCTAAGTTTTTAAAACATTTTAAATGCCATATTCTGTAGGTCTTTGAAGTGTTTGAAGATTACCTACCTAATTGAATTATATCTATGTATACCTAGAAAACTTAACATGACTATAAATTTGACTGTCATAGAAGACTAATTATTAATCTGTATTTCTTAATTATCCACTATAATTTAAACAAATTATATAAACATAATACCTTAAATGAGAGTAGAAATATATACATGGTATAAAAAAATGAAGTCTAAATTTGTATCAATAAACTAAAATCCATAGCAATGTAAAACATTTTTAAACAAGTTGTTGCTCTTCGAAAGTAGATTAAATAATCTACCCTTTTATCCTATCATACCTATATCCTATATTTCTATATCATATTCTCCTTTCTTCTTTTAGAAAGAGATTGACTATGACAAATAACAATTTGTAACCAACAACCTAAATAAAGTCAAACATCCAAAATCCATTTTTGGGGAATGTGGTGTAGTGTTCTAGGCTACTTTCTGCTGATAGAGGGCGCTGTATTCTTATGGGGATACAAAGAAAATTTTAGGAAGATGGTCAAGTCCTGACTAGAGTAGTCTGTGAGGCTGTATTCTCTGAGCCAGGTGCCTTGAAGTTGATTTAATATTTCTTAACATGTGTTTTTGTGAGGTCTTTCAAACATTACAGTAGGACTAGGTGAAATTCATAGGTGTTCTTTCATTTACTGCCTCCTTTTATGAGGGATCCCTACAGATATCATATGGAGAAGTGAACAGCATGAAGAGATCGTGCACAGTAACGCTTAAAGTGCGACTACACAGAAATTCCTTTACAGAGTACATGTGACCATGAGGGTAGGTTCTATAGCTAACTGGCCTAGAACCTAGTGTAGTCTCTGATTGATAGCATAGAGGTCAGCTAATGAGATTAAATGGTTGTGGGCCAAAGCTGGTAAGGGGATTTTAAAAGAGAGAGGGAAATGTGGAAAGTGTGCCACAGCAACCACAGAGGCTGATTTGTATCTCTTCCATTGAGGAGACATTTCTGCACGAGTAACATTCTGGGTTCTCTTAGTACTTCTCTGTGAGTACAAGGACCTCTGTGTCCCCAATTCTTTTACTCCCATGTTTTTCTACAATGTTTCTTATTGTTGACTCTATTGGACCCACAAATGCTATCTTCAGATTAGCATTATTTCAAATATGATCATTACTTGAGTAGTTGCCAGCTAATAGTAGACCTGTAAATTATTTCACAGCAGACAATTTCAAGCCCCATCTCTTGGAGGTTTGGACAAGCATTTCTAAGTGCCTACTGGACATCTGTACCTTAATATGTTATTAAAACCCACAACTGAGTAAGCAGTGTGAATAGGAGCAAATGTTTATTCTCTCATTGTTCCTTTTTAATGAGAATAAATACAGCTTGACATGGATTTAATAACTGTCAATTTCATGTAAATTTTGTGCCTTCTGCTTCTTCTGCTTTGGGGGAACTTACCACCATTCGGGAACAGTATTCTGCTCAACTGATGCTTACCATCAAATTCTGAAAAAACAGAAAGCTTGCAACTGCAGTTTGGAAAAGCATTCTGGGAACACATCTATAAAATAAATGATGATACCTGCTGGAAAGAAATCTAGATCATGGAACATTTAATAGAACAGAAGACAGTCAGTAATGTGATTATTTTTTACTCTTCAGTGTTGTAAAATGTCATGTCTGTGGTAGAAACCCTACCTTGATCCATGCTGCTGACCACTAAGTTCAGTACCAGATACTCTGGTGAGACTGAGCAGCTTCAGGAAGCTCAAGCTCCCAGCTGGCTGTGTCTTGAAAATGACTGTGTGTACTGTATACAGAATTGTCAGCATTATGTTGACACTGATATTAAATAAATTAAATGTATGTAGCATTTTGCATTAGAATAACTTTTATATTAGATTTCTTTTCTTTTTGCTCAATAGCAGGCTAAGTGCTTTAAGCACATTTAAAAAAGGGTGCACTCTCAGATACTTTAAATATGAACAATGTCAAGATATGTCAAGAATGCCCAGCCAAGTGGAACATCTGTAGATATTAGCAATGTAGCTGAAGCTGGAGACCAAGGCTAGGGCTAGGGAAGAGCAACTGGAAGTTTGAAGATACATTGTAGGTAGTCAAGTTAAAAAAAAAAAAGTACAGGCATAGCCTGAACTCTTTAAAATACTTAGATAGAATTTTCATGTACTAATTTGTATATGAAGATTGTAGTGCCATATAATTTGTTGTGTAAGAATACTCAGGTTCTAATTTTCAGACAAAACATATTATATCAACATGAAAAATCAACTACAAGTTTTGCTGTTGCTGCTGCTGCTGCTGCTGCTGCTGCTGCTCTGATATTGAGGCAGTATCTGTTGTTAGGTAAATCTTGATAAATATGGATATGGTATTAATAAGTTGAATAAATGAGGTACAAGAGGTTTCACACTGTAATTTTTATGGGATAGACACATTCCTTATCCAGGCTGTGGTGATAAGGAAATGAGGAATGTGAGAGGTTACCAGAAAGAGGTTTTAGTAATGTGTGTGGTACACTGGCATGACTTAGTGTTTGTTACATTCCAGAAGTCTTGGTTTGCTCTCTCCATTCATTTTTCCCTCTCAATAATGCTAGGAGGAAACTCAGGTTGTGGAAGATGTGCCTAGATTCTCTAAAGTGACAGAAGAAAAAAAAAGCCTGACTGATACTTTCATTTTAATCATAAAATATTGTTTGTTATGAGTTTAACAGTATCAGGGAAACAGTGTCTCATAAAAGAAATACTCATGATCACTGAGGCTTGCTAAACATTCTTAAAAGGTCTTAATGGTTTAGTCAGTGTTTCTACAGCTGTTAGTGGGTGACTCCTCACAGGAGAGTGCATGGAGATCCCATGGGACTGAACTAGGCCTTCCGCATAAGTGAGACAGTTGTGTAGCTTGATCTGCTTAAGGGGCCCCCTGGCAGTAGGATCAGGATCCATCCCTGGTGCATGAGCTTGCTTTTTAGAGGCCATTACCTATGGTGGGACACCTTGCATATCCTTGATGCAGAGGGAGGGTCTTGGACCTGCCTCTACTGAATGTACCAGGCTCTGTGGACTACCCATGGGAGACCTTGCCTTATTGGAGGAGTGAATGGGAGGTAAGTTGGTGGGGGAAGGTGGGAAGGGCGGGAGGAGGTAGGAGAGAGGGAATCTGTGATTGGTATGTAAAATGAGTAAAAAAATTTTCTTAACAAAAAAAGAGTGCACATATAGCTAATATGCCATTAGCTTACTCCATAATAAATATTACATCCTTATTTCATCAGTTCTCACATTACTGTCCGAATATCCAAAGTATGGTTATGTTTCTCCAGCTTCTCTGAGCACCTGTATTACTAAGTTATCCATAAAATTATGTTAAGATCCCACACAAATTTTCTTGTTTGTTAGTTTTTTTCTGAAAACAAAACCTTTATTTAAACGAGATTTGAAAATGTATATTTAATTTTTATGTTGAAATCTTCTCCTTGAAGAAAAACTTCCAGTTTCATATCCAAAGTTATATGCAAATATGTGATATAAAAATCTATCCACTGTAATAATTTATTCCATCTATCACAGTCTTCATTGCACATTATATTTTGAGATGACTGAGTATAAATCTCACAATTATAGCATTTTAAAATATAATTCAAGTTTTTCTCAGCATTAATTTCTTACAATAAAAGAAATTTTACCACCATAAAACATTTTTGTGCAACTATCTCTACTGTTTATGATAAAAAATTGTCAACATTATTTGATGCTTATCAATGTCACATGTAAGATGTAGAGTAAGAGGAGGAAGAGAGGAGGCCAATTTACAAAGTTTGTTAAGATAGTACTTATGGTCAAAACATTTTGATACCAATGCTGATTGATTAAAAGCTATAATTTTTGCCATTATGATTTAACAATATGGGCAGATGTAATTATTTCTGCTTCTTTAAGAGTTAATATGCAATATTTTAGGCAAATGAAGGATTGGTTCACTAAAAGGAAGAATTTAAATGAAACACTAAAGGTAGATAATTATTTTAAAATATAATTTAACTGTATCAAACCCTGATATTTTAGTATGATTATATGCACACAATTTTTATGATATCAAACAGATACTCTGCCTGGAATTTTTGCCTGTGTAGTAGCACAGTCACAAATTTCCATTGACAGAATCACTTAAGACTATTTTATGAGTCAGATAGTATTATTCATGATTAGTGTTATTAATAAAATTTCCCAGAGTTGTTATGCAGAGTACATACTTTCATTTACTTTTTCCCAAATATATCCATAATAAAAGCACAGGGATACTTTTGCTATGTATGAATATAGAAATGCTAACATCCTGCTTCATTGAAGCTTATATTAACCCTATTCTAGCTATCACTCTTTGGAGGATCAATAGCATTGTCTATTTTTTAGATGTCCATTAATCACAGTCAGTTTTTCCACACCGATTCCAAACTAATTTTCTCCTGTTTGGAATATCTTTGATGCAAACCACAATGAGAAACAAGATGCACATTTTCTTTTTCCTCTGTGCTAAATCATGCAATGCAGCTGTGACAGGCAAGACAATCCATGATAACTTGTAATGAGAAAAAAATGTACAAAGTAGGAAAGGATGGTTTCTGTGACATAATAATATTATGAAAAGGGAAAGAAATTCATTTTATTGGATTTAGTAGGAGGCACTTGATGCTGAGCACTTTATGGTGCTCATCACCAACCAAACGCATTTCTGGGTGAAGGAAAGCACTGAGCTCATCACAGCAGACAGGGCTGGGTTTTGGAAATATAATCAAATGGCTCACTGGAGACTTCTGTGCATATTCCTTCCCACATTGCGCACTTGCCATTTCCTTCCATGTGTACTCATGCAAAAGTACTGGCAAATAGAAGCATTTGTTTATTTTTGATGGCCAGGAAATCAAATCTGGTCTAAAGCAATGGTATTAATCATGTAAAAAGAAGTTGTTCCTACAGACACAGATGTCGGAGACCAGCTCCAACCCGTCAAAGGGTTCTTGCAGGGAAGAGAGGGGAATGAGGAAGTATTAAATAGAAACATAGACGTAGATGGAAAGAAAGACAGTGATACAGGATAGCTTCAGGAGGGCACTGGGTCAATACTCAGTTGCCTGGAGTTTAATTATGATGGGCACTTTATACATCAGCAAGGGGAGGCACAAACGATCTCCCCCTCTGAAGGTTGAGGTATAAAGTACCAACAAGTGTAGACCCTTCAAAACACCTGGTAACCAAGCCCTTGGCCAAATCATTCCACTATGCAGCCCTGCTGGGCAAAGGTAGCTCAGACTTTCTGACCTTGAGTAAGACCTTACCAAGGAGCCTCTGTGCTCCCCCCCCCACAGACATAAGTAGAAAATTGACTGATTCATCCTGTTTATTTGTTAAACATCCTATGATCTTGATTTGAATTCTACCTATAGTACTAATGTTTATACTGACAAAATTATTAAACAAAAGACAAATATGACCAAATGATTCAATATTGACAGAAACTTTTATCTCTTATGATGTATAGTATCAGTTTAGTGATGAAGAGAAACTTGTTAATGTATTCACATATTCAAGGAAATAGTTAATAGAACACAATGAAGGTTTTTTTCCCCTAGCGTGTGTTTTAAAGCCAAGTAAAATCTCTTTCTCAAATACAATTATGAGTGTTCTATAAAGTTAACACATTAATGAATTTGGAATAATGTAAACATGGATATATAACATAAATCATTAAATCTTTTAATTAATATAAGCATATGTATGCTATAATATGTATATATATGCATAATATAAGCACATGTATGTATAATATAAGCATATATTATAATGATGTTGTGAGTAATTATAATATATGCAAATACTATATAGTAAACAAAGTCAAGAACATCCTGATAATGTAAATTCCATATGCCATACTATTTTATTAAACATAAGCTGGCAGCTTCATGACTAAGATTTTTATTTATTCATTCATTTATTTTTTTTACTTCATTTATTTTTCTTTTTTAGCATATGTGCTGCTGAAGTGAGGACTATTTTCTTTTTTATTTTGTAAAATATATTGTCTTATTTTTGAGATTATGTTATAATTATATCATCTCCCCCCACTTTCTCCATCAAAAACCTCCCATATACTCCCCTGCTCTCTTTCAATTCAATGGCTTCATTTATCATTACTTGTTGTTATATGCATATATATACATATATATGTATATATATGCATATATGTATATATATGCATATATTTACATATGTATAAAGTAGTGATACAAATGCCAAACTAATTATTATACTCAGACTAGTGTTTATGGACATTGAATCCATGATAATAATGTGAGAATATATACAATCTTCAACAATTAGTGCTGGGAAAACTAGATGTTTACATGAAGGAAAACGTGATCCTTATCCTTCACTCTGCTCTGCACAAAAATTGATTCCAAATGTTCTTAAAAGGTTAATGTCTGTGAATTTTTACATTTTTGTACTACTAAAACCAAGAAATTCACAATAAATAACAAAATATATAAAACGTGAATGAAATACACAGATGATAATTTTTTCAGATAATGAAATATTTATCTTCATTAATTGAGTTATCACAACAACAAACCTACTTGTGGATATAAGATTGATTCCTGTAATTTAAATAATGTTTTAATGGTTCTTGGACATTACTTGTTCTTTAATATCAATATATGTAATGTCACTGGATTTGAAAATCAATATTTTCATTTGTCCTTTTGATGCCACGGCAATTGATATTTCATTGCAGTACTGGTGTAAAAATATATTCTTCATCTTCTTGCCATATTCTTCAATGGACAATTGGTGATCATGAACAACATAAGAGCAATATGCTAGATAAAAAATTTGCATATGCTAGTCTCCTCCTCATAATACCTTCTTAAGGCTGACATCTCTGTCTTCACTTGACAGAGGAAGAAACTTAGACTCATAGAAACTCTCTTATCTATAAATAGCAAAGTTACTAAGGAGGAGTGAGTCAAAATATAAGGTATTTTTTATAATGAATTCTTCGAGTGTTGTTATTACATTGTTTATGTAGTATACATCAAATATAACTGTTACATATTCAATTATTTTTAATCCAAAAGATTTATTTAAAAGGCTGAGCTCCAGGAGTCCAGTCAAAGAGCAAGAAGAGGGATTCTATGAGCAAGGGCATCAAGATGGGGAAACCTACAGAGACAACCAAACCAAACTAGTGGGAACTCATGAACTTTACACCCACAGCTGTGGAGCCTCCATGGGGGCTGGACTAGGCCCTGTGCATAAGCAAGACAGTTGTGTAGCTTGATCTGTTTAAACACCCCCGACCCCTCCCACCCTGGCAGTAGGATCAGGATCCATCCCTGGTGCATGAGTTGGCTTTTTGGAACCCACTACCTATGGTGGGACACCTTGCACAGCCTTAAGGCAGGGGGAGGTACTTGAACCTGCCTCTACTGAGTGTACCAGCCTTGCTGACTCCCCATGGGAGACCTTGCTTTGTTGGAGGAGGTAATGGGGGGTTGGGGGCAGAAGGTGGGAGGGATGGGAGGAGAGGTGTAATCTGTGATTGGAATGTAAAATGAATAAAAATTTCCTTAATTAAAAAAAAAAGAAGTCAAAAAAGGAAAAAAAGTTTCTTAAAGTTAAAAAGTTTGGTAAATTTCAAGTTTTTTTGATGAAAAGAATAGGATGAAACTTGCTAGAGAACATATTTCTGAACCAACATGCTGCTTTTAAAGGCAAAGTAATAAAAAATGAAATATACAGGAGTATTCATTCATGCATTTATTTACATTCATTGTTGGTATGAAGACATACCAATAGACTTTTTGTATTTGTTTACTGCCCCTAGTAATATGTAATTAAGAAATCAGAAAAATATTGAGTGTCAAATGAACTTCAAGTTTAAGTTGATTCCACCATAACTAGATTTCAAAGACTATAAAATGGACTTTTATGTGTGAACATTTCTTTTACACAAAGGAAACATGCACGTTAATGTCAAAGAAAAGAATTTCTGGAATTCATTGTATTTAATAAAGGAAACTCTCTTCATAGCCAGGTCTCAAACGCTCAGTAGGCGCCTGACATTCTCTCCCCACTGACAGGTGACGTTGTTAAGGCAATGTGGTTGGGATGATTGGAATGCTATGCAGAGGGCTTCAGACATTTGGGGTGCATTTTGCACTTTGTCTTTCTAACCTAGTCACAAATTTTAATTCTGCCTTGAAATACATGAATATTTCTCACTTGTGAAATGTCAATCTTTAAGGAAGATTTAAAAGAATCTTTTTTTAAAGGAGAATTCTTCAGTGCCTGAGTTTCTGTCTTCTACCTTTTGTATTCTATTGGTGAAACTTGCCTATGTAGTTTCTGTTCGAATTCCTAAATTTTTCATTTCCAGAATTCTGTCTCACCTATTATTTGATGATTTTGTTTAGACCACCTTCATATATGTTTACATTTTAGGAAGCTTCTATGGTATTTGGTTTCCATATGACCCCTCACATGGTCATTGGGTTTAGATGTCTTTCCCCAAATTTCCACCCTTGTCCCACTCTCCTCTCCCCCTCCTCACTGATCCTCCCATTCCAACCCCCACCCCCATTCATCTATAACTATCTGTTCTACTTCCCTTTCCTAGGGAGATGTATCTGTCCCTCTGCTCCCCTACTCTATATGTACCCTCTGTGGTTCTACAGATTGTAGGTTGTCACTGACTTACAGCTAATATCCACGTATAAGTGAATATATATTGTATTTGTTTCTCTGGATCTGTGTTGTCCCACTCGGGATTATTTTCTAGATCCATCCATTTGCCTGCAAATTTAATGATTTCATTTTTAATGGCTAATTAATATTCCATTGTATAAATGTACCATATTTTCTCTACCCATTTTTCTGTTGAGGAACATTTAGTTGTTTCTGAATTCTAGCTATTATGAATACAGGAGCAATGAATATGGTAGAGCAGTTTTCTATGTGGTAGGATGAAATGACCTCGGGGTATATGTTCATGAGTGGTATAGCAGGATCTTGATTGAGGTAGAGTCCCATCTTCTTGAGGAACTACTGCACTGATTTCCATAGTGGCTGTATAAGTTTGCTCTCTCATAAGCAATGGATGAGTGTTCGCCTTACTCCACATCTTCACCAATATGAGTAGTCATTTATTTTATTAATATTAGCCACTCTGACAGGTGAAATCTCTGAGTATTTTTTATTTGCATTTCCCTGATGACTAAAAAACATCATGTGTTTCTCAGCCATTTGAGTTTCCTCTTTTGAGAGTTCTCTGTCTATATCTGTGCTCCATTTTTTAATTGATTTATTTGATTTTGTGACATCTAATTTTTTGAGTTCTTTATTTATTGTTGATATTAGCCCTCTATTAGATAACTAACTTTTTGTATTCTGTAGGCTGCCACTTTTTCTAAATGATTATGTCCTTGGCTGTGAAGAAGCTTCTCAGTTCCATGAGTTTCTACTTATTAATTGCTTCACTCTTTCACTAGGGATTATAAATCTGTTGACATTGTCTATCTGATCTTGATTAACTGTTGTAGATGATATTCATTGGAAAAATTATCCATTTCTTTTAAATTTTCTAGTTTGGTGGAGTACACATTTTTAAAATATGTCCCTATGATTGTCTACATTTCTTTGATGTTTGTTATGTCCTACTTTTCATTTCTTCTTTTGTTAATTTGGATATTCTCTCTGTCTTAGCTAATTTGGTTAAGAGTTTGTCAGGCTTATTGATTGTCTAAAAGAATCAGCTCTGGGTTTCATTGATTCTTTGTATTTTTTGTTTATTTGTATTTTATTGATTGCTGACCTGAGTTTGATTATTTCTTTCTGGAAATTCCATTTTGGTTTTATTTCTTCTTTTTTTCTGGATATTTCAGGTGTGCTGTTAAGTAGCCAGTATGGGATATCTCTAGTTTTTTGTGTGTTTATTTGTTTGTTTCATTTATGTAGGCTCTTAGTGTTATGAATTTACAGCTTAGAATGATCTTCACTGTTTTCCAGATCCCCTGGAACTGGACTTACAGACAGTTGTGAACTGCCATGTGGGTGCTGGGGATTGAACCCAGATCCTCTGGAAGAACAGCCCGTGCTCTTAACCACCTAGCCATCTCTCCAGCCCTTCACTGTTTTCCATAAGCTTGGTATTATATATTCATTTTTGTTCAATTCTAAAAAGTCTTTCATTTCTTACTTAATTTGTAACTGAAAATTTTTTTATTCAATAGTGAGTTTTTCAGTTTTTCTTAATTTATAACCTTGCTGTTGTTTATGTTGTTATTGATATTTAGTTTTAGTCCATGGTGGTCAGGTAAAATGCATGGTGTTACTACAAATATCTTAGATCTGTTGTGACTTGCTTTGTATATGAGTATGTTGTTAATTTTGGAGAAAGTTCCATTAGGTACTGAGAAGAAGGTATATTCTTTTATGTTTAGGTAAAATGTTCTGTAAATTTCTGTTAGCTCATTTTGGTTTATAATGTCAGCTTCAGCATTTGCCTTTTTAGTTTTTGTCTGGATGACTTGTCTATTGACAAGTGTGATGTACTGAAGTATCCTGTTATCAGTGGGTGAGGGTCAATATATGATTTAAACTGTAGTAATATTTCTTTTAGAAATTTACATATCCTTTTGTTTGATGCATAGATGTTAACAATGGCAATGTTCTCTTGGAGGATTTTTCCTTTGATGCATATCAAACTCCCTGTCTCTTCTGATTAGTTTTGGTTTGAAGTGTACTTTGCTGGATATTCAAATTACTATAGCAACTATAGCAGCTTGCATCTTAGGTCCACTTATGTAGAATATCTTTTTCCATCCTTTACTATGAGGTAATGTCTATCTCTATCCTTGATGTTAAGGTGTGTTTCTTGAATGTAGTAGTAAGATAGATCCTGCTTTTGATCCAATCTGTTAGTCTGGTTATTTTTATTAGTGAAAGAGATCATTGATACTGAAAATATCAAGAGCAGTGTGTTTATTAATTCCTGTTATTTTATTGCTGGTGTGTGTGTGTGTGTGTGTGTGTGTGTGTGTGTGTGTGTGTGTGTATTCCCCTCTTTTGGTTTGCTGGTCTGAGATTATTTACTTCTTATGTTCTTTGGGGAATGCTGTTAACCTTTTTAGATTGGAGTTTTCCTTCTAGAACTCTCTGTAGTCTTGGATTAGAAAATAGATAGAGCTGGGCGGTGGTGGCGCATGCCTTTAATCCCAGCACTCGGGAGGCAGAGCCAGGCGGATCTCTGTGAGTTCGAGGCCAGCCTGGACTACCAAGTGAGTTCCAGGAAAGGCGCAAGGCTACACAGAGAAACCCTGTCTCGAAAAACCAAAAAAAAAAAAAAAAAAATAGATAGAGCTTAGATTTGGTTTTGTCATGGAATTTCTTAAACTCAACACTGATTGTGATTGAAAGTTTTGCTGGGTATAGTAGTCTGCGCTGGCATCTGTGGTCTCTTAGGGTCTGCAGCATGTCTTTTTTTCTCATTTAATACTTTTATTTGTTTTTTATAAATATTTTTATTTTATGATTAATTTAATTTTACATATCAGCCACAAATTCCCCTGTCCTCCCTCCTCCCAACCCCCAACCTTCCCCCCAATCGACCCCCATTCCCACCTCCTCCAAGGCAAGGTCTTCCATGGGGATTCAGCTCAGCCTGGTATATTCAGTTGAGGCAGGTCCAGTCCCCTCCTCCCTGCACCAAGGCTGAGCAAAGTGTCTCAGATTAGGCCCTAGGTTCCAAAAAGCCAGCTCATGCACCAAGAATAGGTCTTGGTCCCACTGCCTGAGGGCCTCCTAAACAGTTCAAACTAATCAACTCTCTCACTTATCCAGAGGGCCTAGTCCAGTTCCATGGAGGCTCCTCAGCTATTGGTTCACAGTTCATGTGTTTCCGCTAGTTTGGCTATTTGTCCCTGTGCTTTTTCCAATTCTTGATATCTCTTGCTCATATGATCCCTCCTCTCTCTCGCCTGTTGGACTCCTGGAGCTCCACCTGGGGTTTGGCCATGGATCTCTGCATCTGCTTCCACCGGTCACTGGATGAGAGTTCTATAGTGACATTTAGGGTGTTCGGCCATCTGCCCACCAGAGTAGGTCATCTCAGGCATTCTCTTGACCCTTCTGGCTTTTAGTATCTCCATTGAGATGTCAGGTATTATTGTAATAGGTCTGCCTTTATATGCTAATTGGTCTTTTTCCCTTGCAGCTCTTACTATTCTTCCTTTTTTGTATGTTTATTGTTTTCATTATGTGCTTAGGAAACTTCTTTCTCCAGCCCAGTCTATTTGGTGTTCTGCATATGCTTCTTGTACACTGATAGGCATCTCCTTCTTTAGGATAGGGAAATTTTCTTCTATAATTTTGTTGAAAATACCTTCTATGCTTTTGGCCTGGGTTTTGTCTCCTTCTTCTACTTCTATTATTCTTAGATTTGGTCTTTTCAAGGTGTCCCAAACTTCCTGAACACTTTGTGCCAGGATTTTTTAGATTTAACATTTTCTTTGACCAGTGTGACCATTTCTTATGTTGTGTCTTCAGTTTTTTATCTCTGTATTCTCTTGTTTGAGGCTTGCTTCTAAGGTTCCTGTCAGATTTACTAAATTTTTCAGGTCCAGATTTCTTTCAGTTTGCATTTTCTTTATTGATTCTTTTTCTACATTTAGGTCTTGAATTGTTTTATACATTACCTTCCACTCTTTGTGTTTTCACAGATTTCTTTAAGGGATTTATACATTTTCTATTTAAGGACCTCTATCACATTCATAGAGTATTTTTCTAGCAGAGTTTCTCTGTGTCTTGGCAGCTGCTCCCCAATAAACAAACAGAGAATTATTAATCATTGTAAATGCTCAGCTGAGAGCTCAGACTCATTCCTAGCTAACTCCAATATTTTAAATTAACCCATATTTCTTATCTAAGTTCGATCATATGGCTCATGGCTTGTTACCTCATTTTCTGCATGTCCTGTTTCTTCTGCTTCTGGCTTACCACTCCCCTCACTCTGTGCTTTCTTCCCAGGGTCCTTAATCTGGTTCTTATGCCTAACCTTATCCTGTCCAGCTATTGGCCAGGCAGCTTCTTTATTAAGCCAGTCACAGAAACATATATTCACACAGTGTAAAGGAATATTCCACATATTTTAATGCCTTTTCCTTGTGCTTCAGCTACATTGCCATATTCACTTCTTGCTGTGGTAGAGTTGTTCAACTCTAGTGGAGACATATTGTCCTGGGTGTTATTGATTGTGTTTTAATGCAGGTTTGCTGTGGATGATTGATTGATAGATAAATAAAGTGCTGATTGGCCATTAGCCAGGCAGGAAGTATAGGTGGGACAAGAAGAGAGGAGAATTCTGGGAAGTGGAAGGCTGAGGCAGAGAGATGCTGCCAGCCACCACAATGAGAAGCAGATGTTAAGATACTGGTAAGCCACGAGCCATGTGGCAACTTATAGATGAATAGAAATGTGTTAATTTAAGATATAAGAACAGTTAGCAAGAAGCCTGACAGGGCCGTACTGTTTATAAGTAATATAAGTCTCTGTGTGTTTACTTGGTTGAGTCTGAGTGGCTGTGGGACTGGCAGGTGAGAGAGATTTGTCCTGACCGTGGGCCAGGCAGGAAAACTCTAGCTAAAAATGGCACCCAATGGGTTAGCAAGAGTTTCTACCTAAAACCTGAGAAAAAAGATTCTAAAACGGAGCTAAAAACAGTTTCCTAGTTGTCTCTCTCAAGTTACCATCAGCCTGCGGGTTTGAGCTACTATATGGCGGGTTCCTGCCTTGTGAGCTTGACCAGCAGTATGGCAGGAAGGAGGCATCTCCAAGCCACACATTATGCTGCTGCTGTGTGGTGGATTTAGCCTTTGCTCGTAAAAAGCAAACAAACAAACAAACAAAAAACAGGTTTCTGGGCCACACGCTGCTTTCATAGAAGCATAGACCCACTGCTTCTGAGAGTTGTTGGCTCCCAGAGCTGGCCTTAAATGTACCACTGCCATGTTGGAGAGCTAAGGAAGGTGGAGCCAGCAGCCACAGCAGCCGGCCGTTTCAGTCTTACAAATGCTGCAGTTTAAAACAATAGGTTCACAATAAGACAGATTCAGATGAAATAGTTTACAATGTGTGTAAAAATGTACATAGGCTTAAGAGAGAGAAAAAGTAATATAGAGAGTTATATTAAAGAAATAGAAAGTTTTAAAAAATAAAGTCTTTAAAGAGAAAGTAAAGGTAAAATGAAAATAAGCCACATAAAGATGGATATTACACAGAGAATCCAGATTGTGTTGTCTTTGATATTTTTAACTGCAGAGAGACATTTGATTGTAAAGACAGTTGAGTTAAACCAATATGTATACTTTAAAGATACCATGACTTCAAATTTTGGATCTGAGAATATGTTGCTTTAGAAAGGAGACTCTACCTTTGTTCCCACAGAAAGCCAGAGGCTATGGATTTGTTCCAGATTAAGATACATTAGGTTTGACCAACCAAGACCCCGTGAAAGGTCTCCGATGACACCATGGCCCAGATGATCCAACATCCAGCAACTAGCTCAGACAATATACCCTCATGTACTACTCTATAATCCTAAAATTTTCGTTATGTCCCCATAATAATACAGTGCCCCCATATAGCAAGAAGTAGTATAAGAAACAATGCCCAAAATTCCCAAATATACAAAGCTGGCTTTGGAGATGGAATTGGCTCACTCCTTTTCTAAACCCAAGCATATTCCTAAAAGAAAATGTTGAGAGATTCTTGTGTCCCCTATCAGAAGAGCCCTCTGGTGTGGGACAGAAAAAGACCAATATTTTTATTTAAAGCACGTTAATTATAAATACAATATCTTTCTAAAAGAAGAAAGGGGGATATGATATAGAAATATAGGATATAGATATGATAGGATAAAAGGGTAGATTGTTGAACCTACTTTTAAAGAGCAACAACTTGTTTAAAAATGTTTTACATTGCTATGGATTTTAGTTTATTAATACAAGTTTAAACTTAATTTTGTTATACTGTATATATATTTCTACTCTCATTTGAGGTATTATGTTTATGTAACTCATTTAGATTGTATTGGATAATTAAGAAATACAGATTAATAATTAGTCTTCTATGATAGTCAAACTTGTAGCATGTTAGTTAAGTTTTCTAGGTAGACATAGATATATTTCAGATAGACATATAATCTTCAAACACTTCAAAGACCTACAGAATATGGCATTTAAAATGTTTTAAAAATTTAGACTTTCTTAACAGTGAGACATGTGTGCTCCTCGCAGCACTGATTTACTTCAGAGAGGAGGATGAGCATCAAAGACACTTCATATGTAGTTTATCTTCACCTTGGCAAAAATAGCCATTTGGGCAAGAAACTGTTCTTGCCTGGACTCCTTGAAAAAATGTATCAACTGGACATGCAGGACCCATAGGAAGGTGACCACTGAACTTTGCTTGGCAAAATGGTCCTTCAGGTTCCTGCTTTGCAGAGGAAACTGCCAGACCTTATACAGGACACAGAGAGAAGTGACTGAGAGACTCTAGGCCTGTGGGCTGAAGACAGATGCCCCAACTTTACAAAGGAACATTAGGTGACTGTCCAGGATGCCAGCTGTCTCTGTCTACTCTTGCAAGACTCCAAAAGTTGCTTACATCCTTCTCCCATTTTTCTGGTAATATTATATCTTTCTGAGGTCTATGATGTAGTTGAAGACCAGATAGTTATAATTTTCCTTATGATAAAAGATAAGTTAGATATGAAACCTTAGACACACAATTATAGGATAGATAGAATATTTTCTTTAATTTTGCCAAATACAAATAGACTAGATATTATAACTAATTCTTGCTTGATAACTTTTGTTATATGTAATTTTACTATGTGAAACTTAAAACCTTCCTTTTTGAAAAAAAGAAAAGGGGAAGTGCTGTGGATAATTGATTGATAAATAAAGTGCTGATTGGCCATTAGCCAGGCAGGAAGTATAGGTGGGACAAGAAGAGAGGAGAATTCTGGGAAGTGGAAGGCTGAGGCAGAGAGATGCTGCCAGCTGCCACAATGAGAAGCAGATGTTAAGACACCAGTAAGCCACGAGCCATGTGGCAACTTATAGATGAATAGAAATGGGTTAATTTAAGATATAAGAACAGTTAGCAAGAAGCTTCCCATGGCCATACAGTTTGTAAGTAATATAAGTCTCTGTGTGTTTGCTTGGTTGGGTATGAGCAGCTGCAGGACTGGCAGATGAGAGAGATTTGTCCTGACCATGGACCAGGCAGGAAAATTATAGCTACACAGGTTGTAGGCATATGAGTTTGGGAAGTTTGTAATTCTAGGTGCTGATATCTGGTCTTGTCTTTGTTGGGTGGGTATTTTGTTTCTTGGATTCTGTTGCCCTCTTTCACTCTTAGGAGAGTGTAAAGGCTGGTTGTTTACTCGAAGGAAAATCTTTGGAGAATCTGATGTGTGGCCACTAGAGATTCCAGGTAAAATATATTTGACTATTGGGAGCCAACTTAGGATTCAAGATGGGGGTCCACAGGAGGGAGCAAAGAAGAGTGTTCCACCAGGGTCTGTTTATTTTCTTGGTAATGGAGACAGAGAGTGAGGAGAGGCTGCAGTACTTGGTCTGCTACAGAGCTGCAGATTGGACTGAGAGATTGTATTCTAAGGAATGGAGAGAGAGGTGAAGATACGCTGTTAGCCTGTAGTTTCCTAGGGAATGTCTGCTGAAGTTAGGGGGTGGAATTAAGGAGTAAGAGGGGGAGATCTGTGTGGTCCATTATAGATGCTGGCTGGCATGGGGAATGGGAGACTGGAGCAGGTGATATGCTACAAAGCTGGGGATGTTACTGGGGGATTGAATTTGGAGTAGCTGAGAGAAAGGTGAATATTAGCCATTAGACTGCCTGTTTTCCTGGCTGGAGTGGCCAGGGTTCCCAGGGAGTAAAAATAAAAATCTATTTTCAATAGAAGTAAATAAAATCCTGACTTGAAATGGCAAGGATGAAAATACATTAAAAACATTATCTGGAAATTATGGAATTCTTCTATAACACTATAGCAGCATACAACAAATGACATTTTTATATTTATCTATTTATTCATCAAAGTGTGGCAAAAATGACTCCATATGTTGTTTACCTTCTATCTTTTGAGTCCACAACTCATTAAATGAATGACAGGCATATTGTCATACAGGAATTTCTAGAACTGAAACTTTTGCTAAACATTATTTCTACTTTCATCCTTCTATCAGTCTTTGAAAACCATGGTTTTATTCTGATTCTATGAGTTTTACTATTGAGACTTACCATACAAGTGGAGTCTTGCAGTATCATCTCATCTGTGATTAACTTATGTCACTTAGCAAACATCATCTTGATTTACCAGTACAGGTGAATGGGGAAGGATTTCTCTTTATTCTGCTGATGAATAATATTCAAACCTGTTTAGAGATACATGTATCTGAAATATATGTACGTATATGGCTTATCATGTTTTCACTATTCGTTGATTTATCAATAACCATGTGAATTTGTTTCTACATCTTGATGATATTGAATGATGTGTCAGTAGGAATGGGAGTACATATATGTTCAAAATCCTTATTTCTGTTCTTTCATATAAATAGTCAAAAGTTTACCTACTTTAGTGTCATTTTACATATCTGCCAAGAGTATATCCCTTCCAACATCAACATTTTCAAAAAAATATTATCATTAATAACATATGAAAGAAGGTATTTCATTTCAGATTTTATTTAAATACAAGGAAATATACTTATCAATTCACCAAGACAGACTTCAAGAGGAGATCCTAACCAAATCTTGAGCTGTATGGGCATATATATATATATATATATATATATATATATATATATATATATTATATATAAAACCAGGAATAAAATTCACTAATTGGCTAAGAGAATTAACATTTTTAAGATTTTTTTTTCATGTATATGGAGTACACCGATTGTAGTACCAATATACTGAATGGATATTATGCTATTATGAGTAGCCATAGATAGATAGATAGATAGATAGATAGATAGATAGATAGATAGATAGATAAAGTATTTGAAATTAAATCCAGAAGTTTACACATACCTGGTAAACACATACATACACTGAGCAGTGATTCAAAACCCATCAAAATGATACATTAACTAAACTCATCATACATAATTTCCATCCATCAGGAACTTTGATCTTAGTGATTTTAAGAATGTCTTACTACTTTTGAAAAAAAACATGACATATCTAACATATTGAGATTATCAATAATAAAAGTAGTATAAATTAGTCATCATTTTGATTATGAAGATTGGGTCAGTGAGGTCCATAGCATAGGTAAGAATATAGACGAGAAAGTTTAGAACCACATACATGCTTCCTGGCAGTAATGGAACTATAGTGCTTGTGCACTCCATGTATTGGCACTTTCATTAATGTTTTTTATTAATACAGAGATGGCAGTTAGACATCAAAAGTGGAATAGTGAGGAACACATGGTCCAGAATACATGGAAATGATACCAAATCTATATGCTACAGAATGGAATTAGATAGAGACTAAAAAATCCAATATAGAAAATCAAATCAAGGAAACCTAGCTGTGGACTTAGAGATAGTAATCAACTTTAGATTAAGACTCAGCAACAGACTAGAAAATAATACACGATTTTCCAGAAATGACAGTACATCTATGAGCTGTTATACTTTAAAATTTTAAAAGTATATACTTCAATTTATTTTGCTAAAATATGATAAACTAGTTAATTTTGAAAGTCATCATTGAAAACAACTAAGCAATAGCAAATAATGAATGACAAAGTCATTCTCAAATGAGAGCAGTGTTAAAGAACATAGATTTACTAATATTAAATAAGGTATTTCATGTGATCATCTCATAAATTTGGTATTGTTTCCTAGCTAGGAGGACATAAACTCCATTGCAACATACATTCTATAGAACAGAAGTGTCTTCCAGCTTTTAACTCAACTTGAAAGTGTTAATTTAGCCATACAATTTCTGAAGTTTTTTTCTGGACACTTTCTTTTCTCTACAACTGACACTTCTTTCTTTTGTTCACTCAATGTCTTCTTAGAACAATATTTCTGTTTTAAATTTATGTGTCTCTGAAATCCTACAATACACAAGACCAAATGTCAGGAAAAAGATTATAGATAAAAAATAAAATGCCAATACTTACAAAACTTTAAAAAATGGAGGAAAACATTGCTGGGAGTCAAAGGTGAAATGACAAGGTAAACGTGGATGAAAACAAAGAGGCTGAATGGTGACCTGTGTCCACCAATTCATTCAATTTCCTTCCAAATAGCAAAGAAAGATACCCGTACCCCATTCCGTGAGGCTAATGCAAAAAGATTGCTAAGATTAATGTCTTCACTCAGTGAAGAGAAATCATTGAACAATCCACTGCAATCTGTAGCCTGCTGCTAACTCTGCATAGGTATACACAGGTAACACACTCTTGGATGGTGTTCTAATATAAGAACACATAGGTAATGTACGCCTGAGTAGGGATCCACTGTGAAGCACACAGGTAACACACTCCTGAATGACGTTCTAACATAAGAATACATAGGTAACATGCTCTAGGCTGATGCTCCACTGTGAAACATATGGGTAACACACTCCTGGATGGTGTTCTGATATAAGAACACATAGGTGACATGCTCCTGGGTGAGGATCCACTGTGAAACACACAGATAACACATACTTCTATATGTTGTTCCAGTATAAAAACACACAGGTAACATGTTCCTGGGTAGTGCTTCTGCTTTCTAACTGAAACTGATTTAGCTACAAGAACTTCAAAGATCACTAATAGCCTATATCTTGTCTGAAGTCCTTCAAAGCTCAGTCTCGCCAGACGGTGGTGGCACACACCTTTAATTCTAGCACTTGGGAGGCAGAGACAGGAAGATCTCTGTGAGATCAAGGCTATCCTGGTCTACAAAGTAAGTTCCAGGACAGCCAGGACTGTTATACAGAGAAACCCTGTCTTGAAAAATCCAACAGAATAAAAACAGACAAAGAAAAAAAGAAACAAATAACAACAACAAAAAAACAAACCTCAGTCTCTTAGATATATCTAATACAAATGTTTTGGATAGGAAAAGTATTTCTCTCTCCAAGGACACAGTACAAATCTTTGAGCAGACAATCAGTCTCATGATTGATTCTTCATCTGTGAACTGGGAATGGCAATATTTTTCAGGTAGGATTAATCACCATAATATTCATATGATACCTTGAGCTTCTCATATGGAGGACTGCATAAATATAAACTAATATTATTAAGATATTATATAAAGGTACATTATTAAAAAACTGAAGAACTGGCAATCTTTTCAGGGAATTATGGTTAATTGTTATTTTTAATTATTTTAAAGCACATGGAGTTTTTTACTGAAATTAGAACAAACAGATTTTATTTTATTTTGTTTTATTGGTTTAGCTGATAATACAATAATGATTTTATTTTAAGGTAATTACAGAGAATTACAAACAGCACTGAAGGTAGACTAAATTATAGAGGTTACACATGATACATGAATACTAAGAGATAATAGTGTAATAAAGCCAAATATTGGCTTTTTAAAAACTTTCTCTTAATGTAAAAAAAATATAGGCCAGTGGTTCTCTGTTTTTACTGTCAAGAATCTCCTTGTGCCAGGAGGTGGTGGTGCACACCTTTAATCCCAGCACTCAGGAGGCAGAGGCAGGTGGATCTCTGTGAGTTCGAGGCCAGCCTGGGCTACAGAGTGAGTTCCAGGAAAGGCACAAAGCTACACAGAGAAATCCTGTCTCAAAAAACCAAAAAATAAAAAGAATCTCCTTGTTATTTTTTTCCAAATTATGTGCATTATATTGGCATATCAGAATAGCATTTATAACATAATTATATCATTGCATTTTCTATGAATATTAGCAGTGGTTATTAAGATTTTAAGAGTCATTCAACATCCTTTGATGAAATTGTTGCATCTTAAAATCAATAGTTGTAGGAATATTGACTAAGGAAATGCATAGCCTTGTCAATACATCCTACTGTGCATTTTCATTCAGCAAAAAAAAATACAAAAAATGAGGTATTTTAATGCCTAAAATACTCCTGAATAACTCTAATATTTCCATCAATGTGGTGGGAGATAAATTGCATCAGTAAAAACACCTTCTCTAGAAACAAACTTCTTGATATACTCTGAGGTACCATATTGTTTAAAAGGCTTCCAGTATTTTTTCAAGTATAGAAAATTTGTCAACACAAACTTCACAACACTCCTGTAAAATTCACCACCACAATTCCTGTTTTAACAGGTGAGGAAAATGGGAGATCTGAGTGTGGAGTCATACTAGTCCCCAAATTAATGAGTCAAAATTATTCCTATCCAGGGATATTTCAAGCACATTACTACATAATACACTGTTGTCCATCATGCATGCATACATTGCCTCCAGAAATACATGCAAGATGGATCTCAATGTCCATGATTGTTAGTTTAATTATTAGCTAATAAGTGTAACTTCAGTATTAGCTAATAAGTGTAACTTCAGTTGAGCACAAAATTCACTCTGGTAAAAGGGTGTTTTCTGGGGGTGGGGGAGAGAGAGAGAGAGAGAGAGAGAGAGAGAGAGAGAGAGAGAGAGAGAGAGAAAGAGAGAGAGAGAATTTTGTTTCTTTTTCTAATTTCTAATTTCATCAATATGGTGACATAGGTTTAAATAAAGATGTAGATATTTGTGGGAAAAATAAGTCCAGTTTCAGCTGTGACAAGTAAAGAGAACAGAAGTCTTTACCTTTATCCTTAAAAATATGAAAAGTTTGAAGATTATAAAAAAGTAAGATAACAGGGAAAATGATGGTGTATAATTCAGAAAAGAAAGTTAAAGTCAGATGATCTCAACCACCTGAAGAAGAATCCACATAAATGGACAAGGACACTTAAATGTTGATTTGGATAAACATCTGGGCTCTATGTGGAATAAAATAACAATAGGAAATTCCCAGCATTCATTAATAGGCTCCAAGAAGATCCCAATTATTTGGTTTGATTTATAGCCCCCAAATACTGACAGACTTTCATGGTAGAGAACTAAGAAAGATATCCTAAGGTCTTAGCAGGAGAAATTAAAGAGTAGACACAGGAAATATTCCCATACAGTAGCCTAAACCATTCTGATGTTGTATGGAAAAAGGTTCTCCCAGAGTGTTAGTTGGAGATCTTAGTTGGAGAAGGCTGTGGCAGCACACAAGAACTGCACAGGTTCTAGCCAGACTGAGAAGAGGAAGTAACATAGGTTCCCACCACTAACCTAGAAGTTATTAATGATTTATATACATTGGCAAAAAGAAAATCACTTTTCTCCAATGGTGCATTACTGGGTGTATCAAACACACTCCAGGACAAGCCTCATGTCCAGGAGTAGTTGACCAATACAAAATGAACTCAATGCTTTTCCCGTGGACCCTTTGCTTCACTTTGTTTTATTTTGGCATTTTTTATTGGTCTTTTGCTTGTTTGGTTTGTGTTTGCTTTTTTGTGGTTTTGTTCTGTTTTGTTTGTTTTAAAATAATGTTACTTCTATCTGATTCTGAATTCTCTGCCATATCTAGAAGCAGGCAAGAGAAACTGTCTGACTAAAATTCACTTGAGAATGTCACAGGCCAATGGCACAGGTCCACTGATGCCCTAAGATGTCACCATAGCATTGTAGAACTTTTTCTATCCAACACAGTTACATTGCATCAACAGCAATGACCACAGTGGACACCAGGTCAGTGGCTACAGCGCACAGAGGACACTTAGTCTGTAAGGAAACTATAAATCACAAAGACAACATGGAAAAGTAAGAAAAAAATAAGAACAATAAAAGATATAAAGTCTCTGGCATTACAGCTCAGCAAACATTCAAACTGACCAAACACCTAGTTAGAGTATCATAAATCCTCCAGCAATATGTAGTTGGTCCATTTTTATAACCTGTGTATCACATATACTTTAGGGAAGTGGTTTTCCTTTTTAAGTTTATTATTTGAGAATTTAATACATCTGCATAATGTAACTTGATCAAATCCACCCACACCCCTTCCATTCTGGATCTACTATTCAACAAATTAGATTAAATGTATGTGAAAAAGCAATGTCTCAAGAAGAAAGTAAGCCCCAGGACAAGACTTAAATATGACAAAGATGTGAAATCATTTTATAGAAAATTAAAAAGATTATTTACAACTTCAATGTCATGCTAACAAAAAGAAAATTAGCACAGAAACTGAGTATGGTAGAGAGATTGATGTTTTAAGATCAAATCCAATTTGAAATAGCAGAAATAAAAGTACAGCTATACCACTCTTGGGCATATACCCAAGGAATGCTCAATCATACCACAAGAGCACTTGTTCAGCTATTTTCCTATCAGCATTGTTTGTAATAGCCAGAACATGAAAACAACCTAAGTGCCCTTCAACTGAAGAATGGATAAACAAAATGTGGTACATATACACAATGGAATACTACTCAGCACAGAAAAACAATGACATCATGAGGTTTGCCGGCAAATGGATGGATCTAGAAAAAATCATCCTGAGTGAGGTAACCCAGACTCAGAAAGACAAACATGGTATGTACTCACTCATAACAGGATACTAGATGTGGAACAAGGATGACTGGACTGCTACTCACATCACCAGGGAGGCTACCTGGAAAACAGGACCCCAAGAATGTCAGGAGCCAAGTAGCCTAACTGATTCTCATGGGAAAAAGCTGTGTACCCAATCTTCCGTTAACAGTTTCAATAGCAACCATTTTTCAACAAAACCACAGTATGTACCTTTTGATCTACTCCCTGAAACATAATGGTTTGCTGTATGGTCCGTTGATCAGGCCCTGGAACAAAGAGACCTTTTCCTGAACCCTACCTTACCCTAACTTCCTCCTAGTAACTTTCCATACCCCTATCTACTTCTCCTAGCTCCTAGCATATATAAACCTGATTCCCCTTGCAATAAACGAGACCTTGACGCAACTCAGACTGACTTTGTCTTCCTTTACGCGCCTGGTCTCCTTTCTCTCTCACCCCCATTGATCTTTCAGGAGGTGCCTCCTCGGGTCTCATCAAATAACGTGGCCCGCGGGACGGGTCACAAGAAAGACACGGGGATTGCCCAATGACGGAGAAATGGAAGAGATCTACATGAACAGCCTGGACATGAGTGGGGGCAATGAAGGTCGAGGGTCGAGGGAAAGAGAGCTTGGGGGAGATCCCAGCTGGATCAAGAACAGAGAAGGAGAACAAGAAATAGGAGACCATGGTAAATGAAGACAACATGAGAATAGGAAGAAGCAAAGTGCCAGAGAGGCCCACAGAAATCCACAAAGATACCCCCACAACAGACTGCTGGCAATGGTCGAGAGACAGCCCGAACTGACCTACTCTGGTGATGGGATGGCCAAACACCCTAACTGTCGTGCTAGAAACCCCATCTAACTACTGAGGAATCTAGATGCAGAGATCCATGGCTAGGCCCCGGGTGGAGCTCTGAGAGTCCAATTAGCGAGAATGAGGAGGGTTTATATGAGTGAGAATTGTTGAGACCAAGGTTGGATAAAGCACAGGGACAAATAGCCAGAGGAATGGAAACACATGAACTATGAACCAATGGCTGAGGGGTTACCAACTGGATCAGGCCCTCTGAATGGGTGAGACAGTTGATTGGCTTGATCTGTTTGGGAGGCATCCAGGCAGTGGAACTAGGTCCTGTGCTCATTGCATGAGTCGGCTATTTGAAACCTGGGGCCTATGCAGGATCGCTTGGCTCAGTCTGGGAGGAGGGGATTGGACCTGCCTGGACTGAGTCTACCAGGTTGATCTCAGTCCGTGGGGGAGGCTTTGCCCTGGAGGAAGTGGGAATGGGGGTGGGCTGGGGGGAAGGTGAGGGGGGTAGGAGGGTGGAGAACAAGGGATCCGTGGCTGATATGTAGAACTGAATTGTATTGCAAAATAAAAATAAATAAATAAATAAATAAATAAATAAATAAATAAATAAATAAATAAATAAAAAGTACTGTCATAGAAATGATGAATGGAAAAATGATTTGAGGAAACAATGAACAAAAGAAAAATAGATGTACAACATATACAATTTACAAAATTATAACTTCAAGATAATTGGAATATAAGAAGGGTAACAGAAATCAAAATTAAATAAAATGGACTGGAAGCAAGACAGGAAGAAGGGAAAGGGGAGGGGGAGAGGAAGAGGGAGGGAGGAAAGGAAGAAGAAAGATGTTTGTCTTAGGAATTTCCACAAGATCTGATAGAAACTAAAGAGTAAGTACAAAAACACTTAGACATTAAAAAAAAATCCTCACATTGCCATGTTATGCTAAAACTAGGGAAAGCAAAAGTCAAAAAGAAATTTCTGAATCAAGCCAGGTCAAGGTGGATGGACACAAGAACCAAAGACAAACTAGGGTGAGACTCCCTGCCCAATTCTCATTTTAAAACTCACCCAGGCCGGGCAGTGGTAGCACACACCTTTAATCCCAGCACTCGGGAGTTAGAGGCAGGCGGATCTCTGTGAGTTTGAGGCCAGCCTGGTCTCCAAAGTGAGTTCCAGGAAAGGCGCAAAGCTACATAGAGAAACCCTGTCTCGAAAAAACCAAAAAAAAAAAAAAAAAAAAAAAAAAAAAAAAACAAAACAAAAAAAAAAAACACTCACCCAGAAAGAAGAAAGTGAAGTAGCTTAAATGTTGAAATAATCCAATGTTCTATACCAAAGGAAAATATCAAGGATCAAAAAGAAAGAAAGATTTTTTAAAATAAATATTTATTCTCAGAAGTAATTCTTTCTCACAAAGAATCCATTTCTAGCTGGAGGGCCACAGAATATTGCAAAAGTTCTTAAAAGAGAAGGCAAATGGTATAGGTCATGAGCTTAGATCCATCAAAGAAAATCAAGGCAACACATATGAATAAACAAACTCTTGTCTAGTTGATAACTGGAAAATTAACTCACTTGACAAATAATGAGCAAAGACTCTCAATATGAGATTAGAGAAATGTAGATATCCACTTGATAATAGGTCACACCTCTGTTCATAAGCTTTCACCAAGAGAATGTACAAGTTCTCGATGAATTCCAATGTCTCTCACCCCAAACCCTTTAACCCATGCCTAGGAATTCAAGGCACTAAGTCAATCCCTTTTGTCTACCTACAACTGCTCTTTCAGTGTTGACATCTTACCTTAGTTGATCCAAGAGAAGTCAAATTACTGTCAACTCCTGACAGAGAATTGAAGTAAAACATTATGGCAACATTGATCCATTCATAAAGTCATTCTCTCCTGAAGGACTACTTTATGGAAGCCACCATGGTAGGAAACACAACAATGGCAGTGAGTGGTTAGGAAGAGATGAATAGAAATCAAGTCTGACCTTTGGAACTAAGGAAGCTGAATTGAATGTTAAAGTTTTTGTCTCTGTCTCTCTCATTTCTGTGTGTTTCATTTGTCCCATTCACTCCTCTCCTATTCCCCTTTCTCTTTCCTCTTTACTTCTTGGTAAAGGATAGTTTTAACTATAGAAATTAAAATTGAGATCGATGAATGTGAACATCTGAATAGCCATCCCCCAAAATATAAAAGGGACAGGACTGGAAATACAGTGCAATGGGGATGAGTGAGTACTGGGCAAGTATGGAGAATGTAGGTAAGATGCCCAGAAGCTGTGTGTATCATTTACTTTTCTCTTGATGTAATTAGATATCATGATGAAGACAATTTAAGGAAGAAAAGGTTTATTTTGCTTAAACTTCCAGAGAGAGAAAGAGAAAGACAAACACACACACACACACACACACACACACACACACACACAGAGAGAGAGAGAGAGAGAGAGAGAGAGAGAGAGAGAGAGAGAGAGTCTGTAATAGAGGGGGTAGCATGGTAACAGGTTGTCAAAACAGGAAACTGAGAGATCTCATCTTTAACTGCAAACACCAAGCAGAAACTGTAACTGGAAATTGGCTGAGGCCATAAATTCAAAGAATAGCCCTGGTAAAATACTTCCTCCAGCAAGAATGTAATACATCTCAAGACAGTGCCAGGAACTGGAGATCAAGTCTTCCAACACTTGACCCTGGGGGTGGGGCACACATTTCTCATTCAAACCATCACATAAGATAAAAAGCTGTTAATGTTTAGCATGGTTGGGCTTGGAAACTGGAAGGAATTTGGGCTTCCTGGTCAACAGCCTTGCTCCTGGATCTTCAGGTTCAGTAAGAGATCCTGTCTCAGGAGACTTGAAGCAGAGAACATCATGCCTATGTTCTCTTCTGGTTTCCATGCACACATGGCCTACCCACACCATCCATCTCCCCTACACCCACACAGTATATATACATACAACACACACATAGCACATACACACACACACAGCACACACACAGCATGTGCACACACAGTATATATACACACAACAACACACACAGCACGTGCACGCGCACGCACACAACCACACACACACACACATACACAGCATATACATACACACACAAAGAGCAAAAGACTAAAAATCTAAACCAAACAAAGAAGAATCAACTGTCATTATATTGTCATATTCCTAGTGTTCAAATCACAGAATTAATTTTTCTCATGTTTGTAGTAAACTGTAAGCAGAAGTGAAAAAGTGTTTCTTCATTTTTAATGTAATTCGATGTAAATTAACTATGGAAATGACTAAATATTGTTTTAAATTTTTGAATACATCATCAAAATCACATAAAGCAATTAGTTGGATTATTTTATCAGTACATGCATTTATTATCTTAAAATATATTTGAAGTCAAGTGTGATACACGATTACATAGTTTGAGTACAGGAAATCAAGCCAGGGAGATTGCTACCATTTTCAGACCAATCTAGCTTACAGAATGAGCCCTTGTCTCAAAACATACAAGCAAACAATAAATATGATTCACTTATAGACTATCTATATCTGTATCTATCTCTATCTCTCTACATGAATTTTGAGTTCTTGCATGTACCACATAGCATTTTATGTAGAAATCATTTTAGAAATAAAATATCACAGGTATTTTATTAAGGTGATCATGCATAGATTGCAGTGTTCCTGAGTATGCAACAGAAGAATAAACAATAATAATTATGCACAGTCATCATACTATCCATACATTTATTATACAGTGGGCTCGCTGAGCTCCACAAGCATTAGACAAGTATCTTTCAGAAATGTGATGAGGCAGTTTGTTATTCTCTCCTACATTTCTGGGTTTTTACAGGCCAGTTCATTTTGTCTCCACTGTGAAATACCTTAAAGGGTAATGTGGTATTCTGACTCTGGTAATAATTTATTACACCAGTTAATCTTGTAAAATTGCCCTCTGGATGTAATAATTTGTTATTCTTTTATTAGACCTTCTTTTGCATAGTGTGTTTATCATAAAGATGTCACCGCCGTGATGCCTAGCAACGATTTCAATGTTCTGGAGGTGTTTGCATATATTTTCCTAGGGGAGAGCTCAGTGCAGTCCCTGTATGGGAGAGCTGTCAGTGGATTCTGATGTATGAGGATAAAAGGAGCCCCTGCTGCAGACTCCAATAAGCACCAGTCACGGCCTGAAAGCAGTGACTTGGGCATCACTATACCGTGTTAGAAAATGTGTCAATTATCACATGCACCGCCTAAGGGTATTGCCAGGGTCTAGGTCATAAAACCATCAAGACTGAAAGGGAAGAAAATTGATGAAGAAGTAAGCTGAATTAATTGATAACAAGGAAGCCTATATGTGGAATACTCACTGAAACCATAGGCCCACAAGTTTTTGTATGAGAAGTTTTGCTGTGGATGAGTGCGAGAGAGTCACACATTCACTGCCTGATATGTTCTCCCGCATAAAATTGTCATTCTAGGCGTTTTTTAAAAGTCAGTAGATAGTTGTCAAACTACTCAAGATGTCACTAACATAAAAATAAAACCATGCTAATTATTTTGTATCTATTTTGCTACTATTGTGGTGCCACTGTGTGGCCATGAAGGAGCAGTGATTACTTATGTAGCCCACGGCTTCATCATGAAAGGCTTCTGCTCCACTTCTCTAGGCTTCTGGGTAGCTCACTGATGGAAAAGAAGAATTAATCATTTTAAAAATGTATTCAGAAGGGATTCGGAGATGCTTCAGTGACCTTTCCCATTCCTTCTGTTCACACTGAGTTAGTGGACCAGATTCAAAACATCACATCAGACTGGTTGGTTTTCCTCTAAGAAGAATTATGAAGAAAATTGGCTTTTCACACACAGTATTAAGATTACCAAGAAAAGGACAACTCCAGGGGGATTTATTTTAGTTAAACAACAGCAATGAATACTTTGTGTCGTGATAAACAGGCACTTTGAGTGCAGTGCTCAAGGAGCCCGCCTCTCATAGGGTCATTCCCTCAGACTTTTCAAAAGGAAATGCACGATTGGGGCTTGGGGACAGAGAGCAAGAACTTACCCATCTCTTAACTGATACTAAAACCTGAGCTTTACCATTTCTTAAAATTGTGAGTTTCAAATCAATGGGGTTATACATTTGTTTTGATTTTAATTTTTATGTACTATGTATTTGTGAGGCAATTAGGAATTTTTTTTCAGTTTTAAAAATATACAGGATTCTGGCTCTCTTCCTGAAAGTAAAATAGATGATATATTTTCATAATTACAGCCTTGGCTGCCATGGTAGTAATGATACATTGTCTTTCCAAGGACAGACTGTTGCCCCTTGATTCTGTTCTTGTGAGCAAAACAAAATTGTGCATTAGTAGTAGTATCAGAGAAAGCTAATTTTATTAATCCTCACTTAATACCTTTCATTTCTTCATTTTGAAGTACGTTCTGACCACCGGACAATGTTGCAGTGAAGCACTCAGGATGCTTATGACACATGGCTGATATTTATCCCATTTTTCTTATGTAAATTGCTACAATTTTCTTTATGTGCAAAATTGAGCATTGATACAAACTTTCCAACAGAAATTTCGTTTTTAATGGGTGTGCTCTGTGCCTAATGCAAGAATAACATGTGTCAGAATCTGGACATCTATTTTTCCACTTATCACTTTCTCAGTTGCTTAAATTAAGAAGCATTCAGCAGCACATCTTAACCAATGTGCGTGATGACACAGTCAAACCTGCCTCATCCAAACATGAAAACATTACTTTTAAAACCCTTTAACATCTACTCTATAATGCACCACAAAACATTAGTTGTAATCATCCACATTGGGATTGATTATTTTCACCCATAACTATTGCCCATCACTACTATTTTCAAAGTGTAGGAAGTTATTAATTGCCTAGAGCTTGGAAATAACCTAAAATTTAAAGATAAACAAAATAAGAAAAAGGCTGTTCCAGAAAGATATAAGGATACCATTTAATAGTGATTTCTCTTATGCTCAGCTTTATAATGATGACAAGAACCTCTTCTGAAAGGGGTTGAACTGTAAAGCTGTTTTACAAATGTATGGAAGAAATAAATTTGTCTTGACAGTGTAGAAGGTTCAATAGCATCAGAGAATCCCACCTAAAGGAAGGAAAGAAATCATGTAGTAGGAGGTCATGGTGATTTGGGGACCAGAAACAAAAACAAAATTTCAGGCATAATTTTCTATCAGATTATCTTAATAAAAGAGTCAAAATAATTTATAAACACTGAAACTTAGTTGGACCTACTCTGACAATGGGGGAGGGGAATGCATTTAAAATATACTTTGAAACTCACCCAAATCATTAGTTTTGTTTCCCGGTAAGAGTTTATCTTCTTTAACCCTATTGAAACACATTTATCTCCCAAGAATATTACAGGAGAGAACCGGTCAACTCGTACATCAAGGTAAATGAAAACATGATAATGAAAAGCCTACAACCAAACACTTAGAACAAGGTTTGCTCATTTGTATAGGTGTAATCATTTGCAAGAAAAGACTGGCTGGAGAAGTGCATTCTCTTGATAATCAACGTGATGCAGGTGATGACCACACGTGGGAGAACCCTCTTGGCCAAGGCAGAAATACACCTGACCTGGACTTTCAATTGTTTCAAATGATTGAGCAACTGGAGAATACATCATGGTCTATTAGGTAGAATTAGATCCAGCATAAGTGAAAGAAACTCAAAGGCGGTTAAATTAGAGCCATTCTTTTTCATTTTCATGTAGGTCTGAGGATATAGATAGATATACACTTAGATATTAGAACCTTTTTCATAAGCAACAGAAATTTCAGGTTTTTGTCATCAATATGTGGGAGTAAACCACAATTTGAGATAGAATTTTATTTCCAACACTAAAGTTACAATCTAGCCAGAGGGAAGGTTGAAGGCTGTGGAGAATTTTTGTGGTGATATATTGTGTCCCCCAATATATTGTGCATCCCAATAAACTTATCTGGGGTCAGAGGACAGAACAGCCATTAGACAGACATAGAGGCCAGAAAATAGTGGCGCACACACCTTTAATCCTAGCATTCTGGAGGCAGAGATCTATCTAGATCTCTGTGAGTTCAAAGCCACACTGGAAACAACCAGGCATGGTGACATACACCTTTAATCCCAGGAAATGATGGCAGGAAGCAGAAAGGTATATAAGGCATGAGGACCAGGAACTAGAGCCTGGTTAAGCTTTTAGGCTTTTGAGCAGCAGTTCAGCTGAGATCCATTCGGATGAGGACTCAGAGGCTTCCAGTTTGAGGAAATGAAATCAGCTGAGGAATTAGCAAGGTGAAGTTACCTACAGCTGGTTCTGTTTCTCTGATCTTTCAGCATTCACCCCAATACCTGGCTCCAGGTTTGTTTTTATTAATAAGACCTTTTAACAATTCATGCTAAAGAATTTCCCCATTGAAAAACAAACAAACAAACAAACAACAAAACAAACAACAAAAACCACCTAAGTTGCTGTGATGGCTATTGGTTGTCAATTTGTCTATATCTAGAATTAACTATAATCCAGAAATGGAGGGCACACTTGTGATCTGGACCTTGAGGGAAGAAGACAACATGCCTTTGATCCAGATCTTGAGGCTGAATGATACACCTTTAATATGGGCCACACTTTCTGCTGGAAGATAATGGAAGAAGGAAAGAGATTCATTCATCAAGCATCTGTCCTCAGCTTGTCAGCACATCCATTCTTACACTGGCATTGGAGTCCACTTCTTCAGGATTCCAGCATATACAGAAGACCGTCTGGGACACCCAGCCTCGTGGGACTGAGAAACGCTAGATTCTTGGACTTTCCATTCACAGCTAGTCATTGTTGGACTTCATCCTGTAAGCCATTCCAATAAATTCACACACACACACACACACACACACACACACAGAGAGAGAGAGAGAGAGAGAGAGAGAGAGAGAGAGAGAGAGAGAGAGAGAGAGAGAGAGAAAGAGAGAGAGGGAGGGAGAGAGAGAGAGAGAGAGAGAGAGAGAGAGAGAGAGAGAGAGAGAGAGACCCATTCTGCAAGTTCTGTGACTCTAGAGAACCTGCCTAATACAGTGCTGACACAGTAAATCTGAATGCATAATTCAAGAACAAATAATTTTCTTGTCTTTCTATGTATTCTTTGAGATGTGAGATGGGCAGACTAGTTTCTGTGCAAATATGTGGCCAATGTGAAACAGATTTCTTATATTTGCTTGCCTCTGAGAAATGAATACATTGATCTTTAAGTTTATGGGAAGAGTAGAGTTAAGAAGAACACAAGTGCAATGTTTTCATCCTGGCTTTGAAAATGACACACCATAGTTACATTCAAGAGGGATTGTTATTCAGTGTCATAGCATGAAATTAATATTATAGAAAAAATAGTTAATATTTAGAACAATTGATTCCGCTTCACGACATGTGACAGAAAGGTATTCAACTTTATTATACATTTTACAATTGAGTCTTATAACTTATAAGAGAGACTGAGAAATGCAGATTTTATATATCAGACAGCTCTTTGTGAAGCTAAAGAAAAAATCTATAGTATAGAGTAAGATCCTCATTAACATTACATAGTCATGTCATGGAAAATATGTTAACCCAAGAATATTATACTTTTTATATAAAACATAATGAATATAAAGAAAATGTCCTTAGTGGTGTCAAAGTGGAAATTTAGGGACAATACAAGATTATGCTTGGGAACACTTGGAAATGTACAGATCAATCATTTCACAATCATTTCACGTGTTGTTAACTTAAATTGCCTTTGTAACTAAAAGCATTACCCTTTGCAACAATTTTAATTATTTATTAACGAATTTACTATATTTAAATTCCTTTTTCCATCCTCATTAGCAGGTTACTGTGAAAATTCACCAACTTTCCTAATCTCTGATCAGTTTCTACAGAAATAATGACTAGTAGAGTTTGGTCAATTCTCAAAATAATTCAGTTAACTAATATTTATGGAGTACTTATAAGCATAAAACACAATGTAGGTATTCAAAATACAATAGAGAGAAATAAGAGAGTGTATTCCTGTGGAGCTTTGAGTATAGTACTGAAGAGGTTTATAAAATGATATAATATAGAACATATCATAAAGAAAATTAGGAATGTTTAAGAAAAATGAGAACATATAATGATGGAAGTGAGTTAAATATTTAATAGGTAAAGTAAGGAAAGACATTAAAGGAAAGATTTAAGTAGAGGACAGAGCAGCCACAGACTGTGTTGATGTCTGTGGCTCCTGTTACCACTCAAGGCTGTGAGGATGCCCAGGGTCTGGATCACTACTTGTGGCCACATTGACGCCCAAGGGCCATACTACCACAGGAGCCATCCCGATTTGACTGGCCTGAGATGCCACCTGGAGCCATGGAGACTTTTGTTCTTGAGCTGTCACCAAGAGCCATGTCTGGGTCCATGGCCCTACTGCAGCCAAGGTCTGTATTGATATCCATGGTGCCTCTTGTCATTGAGGGTCGTGAGGATTTCTGGGGTCTGGCATCTGAGGTCATGGTTGTGTCTGAGGGCTACCCTGCAGCTGGGATGATACTGATCTGAGAGTCCTATGCTGCCACCCACGGCCATGGTGACATCTGGACCCAGGCTGCCTGTGAGGACTATATCCGTGTCCATGATTCTACTGAAGCTAGAGTCCATGTTGATTTTCATAGCCTACGTCATCACCAAAGGGACAAGGATGCCCAAGCTCTGGGCTACCACCTGTGCCAAGGTGTCTACTGGGCCCATGATTCTGGAGGCAACGTCTGGGTCCATGGTCCCACCACAGCCAGGGTCTGTGTCTGTGTCAGGATTTTCACAACTCAGAGCAACAGCAAATTCAAGAGGATATTCAAGAGGAATTTTGGTGAGGGTCCAGTATTAATGGTGTACCAGAAGTCAAAGGCCTTGAGCCTGATGAATAAGAGACTACACAATGAACATTTGCAGTTAAAGCTCTTTGGACAAAAGAGTTATACTCCATGATACACAGTAGCTCCCAATGCCACTAAGATAAATGAAGAAGTGATAGAGACATAGGAAAGATGGAGGAACAAAGTGGTTTTTGGTTGGTGGTGTTTTTCTTTTAAATGTTATTTTTATTATTTCTTTTTTTGTTTACCTTTCAGGGGCACTACAAGGGTAAGGGGCAGATATAGATGAGTGGGATTGGGGTGTATGATGTAAAATTCCCAGAAAATAAAAAATGTTAATTAAGAAAAAGAATTGAGTACAAAAGTGTATGGTAAAAAGATGTGGAAGGAGAAGTTTTAGGCACAAGTGGGAAGCAGATTATGAGACTCCTCTACATCTCCTGAAGGAGACTGAGAATGGACTCTAGTGATGCAGGGTGCTGTAAGAAGGCATCAGGTATAGAAGTGACATATTTTCCTTTATGGAAACAGCTTTTCTGGATAACTTTAATAAAAGTTCCTGTTAGGAGGATGATATAGGAGTCTAGATGGTCCTGTTGGCCATCAGCTACACTCATTTTATGATGGATTTGATACAGTATATAAAGTAATGAAACTGAGATGATCAAGGACTTGAAGAAACTGGAAGGTTGGATGTGGAATGTTCTGGCATGGGAAACTACCATGAGATCAGGAAATGAAAGACTTCAGTTTGAGACACAACAAGTCTGAGACACATGATACTGTCTATTTAAACTCAAACAAGTAGCTGTCTTACATTCTCATCTGTAATTTGGGACAGCCATGCACTCACCCTGATAGAGTCATTATAAGACTTAATAAGTCAAAACATACGAAGACTTTAAAAGTGTGCCTGAAGCACAATAGTGGCTCGAGAGACCGAGAAAGACAGACAATGCAGATGAGTAAAGGAACACCCACAGGAGGCAGGTGTTATCACAGACCTAGGTTTGTGGGAAGGAGGGTTCAGAATGGAGGTAGAAATTTGGGAGCTTTGCTTTAGAGATGGTATGTAAATTTGAGGAAGCCCACATGCATCTTAGTTCCATTTGGATATCTATAATGTATTTACATAACTCTTATGACTTTGAAAACTTACTCCTCACTAGGAGACTAGCACATATTTTGAGATACTAAAAACCCAAAGCCAAGATATCAGATCCAATGTCTAGGAAGAAGTCCTCTTCTTCATTTCAAATAGCTGTCATAGTCTTTCTGCTATGGAAAAGAGGGGAGGGGTGAGCCCCTGAGTCTCCATTTTTCACAAGGACCATTAACCCCATCATGAAGGTTTTAGCCACACAACCTAACCTACCTCTAAAGACAACTTTCTAGTTTTATTCCAGTGAGGGTGAGAGCTTCAGCATGCAAATTTTGTGGATTCACAAATATACTCCATAAAACCTAGTCAGTAGATATAAATAAAGAGTGGTACACATGGAACTGCAGTGTTTATAAGTAAGGAATATAAAGATTCTTTAGAAATGGGCAACAGGAAAGAGCAACTGTTGAGCAAACATTTCAGAAAACACCTGTAAGACTTGCTGATCTGTCTCCAGCTCAAATTAGAGGTATCCAGACTGAATAGATTTAAGTAGTTCTAAGGACACTTCTTGTGGCAAAATGTGATTTCCCACTGTTTTAATCATTTCTTCTGAAGAATTTTTGAAACTATGCTTTATAGTTATGGGACTTATCTTTGTCAGGGCTCAGCATCATGGCATGTGTTATGCTTAGTGTTCCAACACCTCTGAATTCTGTAGCATACAGATACGTAAAAGAACACCAGGGATATCACTCTCCACATCTGTGCCTAGTCCCTCACTGTGTGAAATGACAGGCATTATACTGCCTTTTGTCTAATTATTGGAACTTACTCTCATCAGCAGAGAAGTAAGAGGGAAGAAATAACTTTTAAAGCAGATGACAGAAAATGAATATAAATTTTCTTAATAAAAAATAGATGACAGAAAGATACATAGATGATAGATAAATGATAAATAGATAGAAAGACAGATAGATAGATAGATAGATAGATAGATAGATAGATAGATAGATCGATGATAGATAATAGATAATAGATAAGTAAGTATAAATGTGTGAGAAATGATCAATAGAGGGTAGAGAGATGAAAAATGATTGATAGGCAATATATGATTTATAAAAAATATATAAACTAACAAGTAGATTATAGATATTTAGTTCTTGTTCACTACCATGTCTTGTAATATTTATGCAACTTGAAAGTCCTTGAAAATATAGTTGATGAGAAAAAGGAAAAACATTACTTTTCAAAATAAAAACTAGTTTTGACTTCTGTTTGAAGTGAAGTGCATGGGTTAAGTCACAGTCTATCAAATCCACTTTTCTCAATATCTGTCATTGTGTTTAAAATGTGACAGCCACAAGGTCCACACAAAATTCCATTTTCCTGTCAAAACACGTAGGTCTGATTGTGTACCTTGGAGGGCTCTAATTCCAAAGTAGGACAACCTGGAATCAAAGAGTAACTGAGGCATTATTGAAAAATGTCACTTTCCTCCAGGAGGGCAAGAATTCAATTTAAATTATGAGACAAGGTAACATAAGAAGCAAAACTGCAGTCTGCAGTAGCTGAGCTCATGTGTAAGCCACCACACCTGCATGCACATGTGTGTGCACCCACCCAGACATGTAGGAAAGCACACTCATATAGTATGCTTTTCAAAGGTAAGCTGGGACAGCACAGAACATGGTCAGGTCCAGTACAATGAGAACAATAACATTAGACACCCAATGCAATATTGCTATATATGTATTATAAGAGCTGATATGTAAGTTATAAGTGATGTTATAGACCAAGATGTCTTTTTTCCTTCAGTGAACAAAAAGCACAGGCTTAACAGAGTGGTCCAACATCATGAACTAAGATGAGAGAAAATTCAGAAAACTGAAACCAGCTGGCTTTCAGTGCACAGGGAGCACCTCTGAGTCCTCCAGTGTTTGTACACACACACACACACACACACACACACACACACTCATGAGTGCACCATATTTCTGCTTCCTCTCAAAAGCTCTCATTAGTGGATAAAGGCTCAGGCACACGTTTCATGTAATTGCTTGTAAATATGGTAACTATTTTCTTCCACTAAAGTTACAAAAATTCTTTGAATTTTATACCAGGGACTAAATTTGTAATGGAAAATGATGTTTGATGGTGTTTAAATGCGTAGTATGTCACTTTATAAAGCATAGGTCTCTTTTAAGTTATTTTTTTAACTTCTTGACATGTGTCACAATTTGGAATTCTGCTCTCATGGGATAAATGCCAGATTACACGGTGTAGTATTTTTATCCTCTGTACTTTTGCTGTAGAAGCATACAACATCAAAGGAGAGGCAGATCACTCACATCAGCAGAAAATGGAATAGGACTATAATATGCTGGCTTTGATCTTGCCTTCTAGTAATTATCTTGGCTACATGCATACATTGAGAGTAAGATTTGAATTAATAAGGCCAAGAAATCCTAGAAAATGTAAGAGGTATCCCTGAATGTAAACCAGCTAGCTTCAATGTGATAGATTGCAATTGAGGTCTAGAAAGTTTGAGCTGTTAATTTGAAGCAGTTATCCTGAAATGCTATTCTCTCTTTAAATTGTCAATGTTGTATTTAGGACTGTGATCTTCCCAATTAAGACATTATCACTTTAATGTCCAGCTCACCTCTAGGACAGAGCATTTAGCTGACACTCATCTGATTTTTTTTTCATTTTTAAAATAATAGGTCTTACACTAAATATCAATATAATTATGAAAAACTGTCAGCATCTCAACTCTGTCCACTCTTATTAAACACTAGTGAAATGCTCCTTAGGAAAGACAGAGATTTTCATGTGGAAAATGATTCCAATCACCCACATTTCACAGCCCTTTACAATGAGGATGAGGGTATTATACTGAGCCACTTTTTTCCTGTCACTTTTTTCACTAGTGTTTATTGCTACTTTGAGTTGAGATGATTCCAGTTTTTCCCTGTGTAAGTGAGTTTCCCATGGCTACTGGATATAACAACATAGTAGTTTATCAGAAATGTCAGAAACTTATATGCTCTGGAAATTAGATTTTCCATAACTGAATGCTCCTTCAAAATAGAAACACTTAATTCATTTTATAACTTTAGCCACCACACATGAATGAAACCCTGATTTGACATTAACTATTAAGCACTTTGATTTTTAAAATGTCTCACAAGATGTTGCATGTTGTCTCCTTTGACCATTACTTCAACTACAGTAATATAAGGATTGTTATTATCAACTTCTTTGGTGTGTACATTCATGTGCATGCAGTTTTGTGTAATTCTTTGTGTGTGTGCAGGTGCATGTTATTGTGGAGAACAAGGTCAGCCTTGGGGTAGGAGCTATTCCTCTGTTGCTTGAGACATTTTCTCATTGGGATTTGGGGCTTGATACACAAGTGAGACTGGTTAGCTGGTGAAGGCCAAGAGTCTAAAGATCAAACTTCCTTCGGTCCTCATGTTTGCCAGGAAGCATTTTATGGGCAGCTCTAATTCTGTATCCCTGCAATCATCAATTGCCAAATTTTTTAATTGACATATACCTAAAATGTGTTAGAACAAATGTGTTGTACAGCATTTTCTTTCAAATGAATATAAATTAAATGAGCAAATTTAAAAAAGGGGGAGGTCAATCTGGGAAGATAACTTAGTTCCTGAAGTGCTCCTGCGCAAGCATGAGGACCTGACCCCAATCCCCAGAACCCATGTGATTAAACCAGACATGACCACATGCATGTGCTAGCCAATAATAGAGAGGCAAAGCCAGACAGATCCCTGTGGCATGATGACAAGCCAGCTCATTCTACTTTGTAAGCCCCAAGACAGTGAAAAACACAGTCTAAAAAAATAAAACAGATGTTTCCTAATGATTGGTGTCTGAATTTGTCTTCTGGCCTCCACATTCATGCCCCAACACATGCACATGCTTGCAAGCAGGCACAAGCACATATACATATAGACACACTAAGTTAAACAAAGAAATGAACGAACAAACAAAAAAACAGAGAACCAAGTGAATATTCCCTTCCACGTTATAGCAAAAGAGATTTTTAAATCTTACCCCCCCACACACACACATCAACTATAAACCATTTGTAAATCAAACTTAGAAAATAAGAAATTTTTGAAAAGAAACATTTTTCTTCCCAGGTTATAAAGAGCTCCTTGTTCTCATCTTATGATACAAACTCATTTTGTGATATATGAAGGACAAGGAACACAATCCCTTTCAAGAGCAGAGAACCCTAGGGTTGGTTGGTTTGTATTTTAAGTTTTGTGGTCTATCTTGCGTGGAACAAGCAGTAAGCATCTACTCCATGAACATGGTGTTCCCTTTCATCTACTGGATTGTGGAGAGAGTGAATACAGAGTGATTTTTACTGATGTTTATATACCTTTTGCAGGATCACTGCAAAGATAGAACTTTCCAGAGCTGTGATACAGCACAATAGAAGAGTTTTTCTCTAGGATCAAGTTTCCCACATCCTTGCTTGTTCCAGAAAATAGCACCACCTTGCCTCCTTGTCTCTGGTGAGTAGGAAAGAAGCAAAGCAAGAACCAGAGCCCACCAGAAAGTGAAGCTTTGTTTATTTCTCACCTCCTGAAGTGAGGGCAAGCAGGAAAGCACCCATTCTTGTAAGTATGTACTGGATTCTCAGAAGTCTTGTGTTTCACTGTGGTTAAAATGAGAAAGGCTAGAATTCTGCAGCCAGGCATTGTGCTTCCTGAAACTATTTATTCATCCTGTGTTCAGTGACAGAGAAGGATCTGAAAGGGGAAGTGAATTGTGTGTCTGTAGAGATGAAACACATAATAAGTTATTAATTCAGAGGATAAAATATTTGAGCAGGTGTATATACCATGATCAGAAATCTTATTTCCAGTGGCAAGTGTATCATAAGTAGTATCTATGTGGGACAAGGGAATCAGTCTCATTGTTCACAGAGAGCCTCTTGCCACAGGAGTAATGTGGTCTCAGTAGCTTACAGTCCTGCCAACCAAAATTCTAAAGCTATTTTTTTCTCTACCTCATTGCCAAATTCTTTGCTGTCTTAAGTGTTTGGGGAAAAGGTCACTGGAGTTAAAGCAGTGGCTAGGAGAACATCCCATGTAAGCAAAGCCTGTTGCCAGTGGCTGTTACACATTCCTTTTTGCAGCTGAACAAAATCCGACAGAGACAGCCTTGGATTTCAAATCCTATAAACCAGGTCCCTTCAGTGGGCCTCTGGATATTAAAGTAGGGGTGATTTAGGGGGCATTATATGTTGGTCTCTATCAACCAGGAAAGTGCAACCAACCACTGGTATCTGGGAAGTCGTTCAGTGCAGCATGTATGCTCGCCATTGCCAAACAATATTTAAGCACGCAATTTCTACCCCAGTGCATTGAATGACTGTGGTCCACTCTTTGAACAGAGAGAAATCTAAGACATCCAGAGTGGTTTAAGAACACCAAAAGCTTCCTTCTCCAGCTTGTACTTGAAACATCAAATATATTTTAAAATGTCTAACATTATTTTATTCCAGCAATGTACAGATTTCTGTGTCAGCACCAGAAATAAAAGTAAATTATTCTAGTAATACAACATTACAGCACAGAAACCCCTAAGCAAACAATCGTTCCTTCATGATCTCTAAGCCCATCAATTGTGTTTTATTATTTCTCTGAACTGTGGCATTGAAAACATTTTACTGTTAGGCTGTTTGTAGCTCTTGCATATTTCCTCTGTATGTCTGAGACAAAGAGGCGGTCCTGCAAAAGACAGGCTGTAATTTCCATATTTCTACAAATCTCTTTAATTTCCTAAATAAACAACAGAAATTTCTTTCTGAGGTCTCTGTAACCTGATGACTCAGCCAGTTATTGAAATGTGTAAGCTATATTGTGGAGAAGTGGGATCAGAGGGTCATGAGGAAGAGAAGAGTCAGTTCTATAGAATAGAGGGGTCTTTGCATGCTATATGGGCTTCCCACTCTCTGTTCTATGTTAAAAATGGAGAGAGACACATCAACTTTACTGGAAGCTGATATTTGCTCCTTTATCTGTACCTGGTCATTTAAAACACAGACACTAGGGACTCTCTATTTTGGGATAACTAAGGAGGCTGATGTGACAGTGTTTTCTTCAGTGGCCAGCCACATGGCACAATTTCCTAGATATAATTATTACCTTGATCTAAAGCTTCCTTTTGAATTAAATGTCCCATGTTCTCTTTTCCCACACCAGCTGAAATGATCTATATTTTATTTTTTTGTAGATGCATCAACAATGGAGTAACTAAAGGGATCAAGGAAGAAATTTTAAAAGGTTATAAATTTTAATATCTTGAATCTTAATCTAAAATCTTATTAGAAAATACTAAGATAAAAGCTACTTCTCCAACCACAATTGGTCCTAAAAGTATACGATGGTGAAGATAAAAAGAAGTAAGGTAAAAGATACAATTGCAGTATTAGAACTCATGTGTGTGACCTCATAAAAGCCCAGAACTGCATTTGTGATGAGAAGCGTATGTGTATGAGGGATACACATATTGCCATAGTGTGTGAGAGACCCAAGCAAAAGCAATAAATAATGACAATGATGATGATGATGATGATGATGATGATAATAATAGTAATAAAAGAAAATAGCTATGAGAAGTTACACCATTTTGGAACACTTAGAACAAATTAATGAATACTATACACTGAAACTATTTTAGAAATTTTCCTCTACCTAATTTAAGTAGAAGTCTTTATGAATACACTTACTTTATTTTGAGGTATCAAAATTATGTATTTAACTGATAGCTTGGAGCTGGTACACCTTTGATGTTACTGTGTTTAGGAAATGTGAAGTAAGTGGATACTTGACAGGACAAAGGCTTCAGCTGTGCATTTTCTGTAGCTGAAATGCTATTTCTCAAACACCTTTAAGAGAAAGCTGTCTTTACCTGTGATGATGTTGAACCAACACTGTACCCATCTACTCCAACTGTATCGTTTCGTTTCAACTCCATCCTTATGTTTTTCCCACACACTGAAGTTGCTTAATGACTGCTCCTCCAAGAGAATCTCTTTATCTAAAGAAGGAACAGCATTCTCTTCAACTGCTCTGAGAGTCAGAGCAAGTTGTGGTGGTGTGCTTTCTTCTAACTCAAAGCAAACATAGTGTCTTTCCCCAGGACACTAATTCTTTAGCTAACTTCTGAACTAGAAAACATGAAAGCAGTGTATACCTTAATGCATCCAATATTTTTTAAGATAGAATTTTCTTGTGCAGGAGAAATATGTGATGATTTCTGAATGATCTTGATTTCCTTAAAGGAGACATAGCAGAATTTTTATAAAACAAGTTTGGGGATCGATCTCTCTCTCTCTCTCTCTCTCTCTCTCTCTCTCTCTCTCTCTCTCTCTCTCTTTCTCCCTCCCTTACCCCTCCCTCCCTCCGATGCTCCCGTGTGTGTGTGTGTGTGTGTGTGTGTGTGTGTGTGTATGTGTGTGTGTGTGTGCATGTGTTTAATGGGAAAGCACTCAAGGAAGGGAGAAGCATGGTAAGCCATATCCAAAGAAGATCTAAGTTTGAGAAGGTGAGAAGACTTGGCTTTCTGTAGGCAGAGGACCAACTTATCTTGTATCTTTGTCAGAGGGATGAGTGATAAGGAGAGTAAGGAGAGACAAGCAATTTCAAGTCAATGACCCAAGGCCTCTATTTTCTCATTGTGATCATATTGAGCAATGAGGTAAAGAATTAAGGACAGTGAAAACTTCATATAGAAAATTAGAAAACACGGGTTTGTATAAAAGTGGTAGAGTTCAAGATTATTGTATATTTTTTCTATCAGGTCACTCTGTACCACAGATATTCAAAATAAAAAGATGAATTGCTTCTAATCTAATATTGGGATTCACAGGGAAGGAGAAACAGTTATTGAGATGTAATAGAGTAAGAATTTATGTGTGTACAGGTCCAATGAACAGTTTGGTTAAGAGATATTTTCAAAAATATGAACGTTTATCGAGATTTTGTAAACAATTATGACATCTACTGTGATACATTTTAACACCCTTTGCAAAGAACAAAATATAGACAACTTTCAAATACTGAGATGCTAAGTGCTATCACCTAAGCTTGGTGGAGATTTAAGAGCAAGAGATTCCTGTTGTAGAATACTATTTTAAGGTGTGTTGCTTTTGTTTGTGTTGCATTTGTTTAACTCTGTGAAGCTGTGTCTAAGACACTCAATGTTCTAAAAAAGAACTGAGCGGCCAGTAGCAAGGCAGGAGATAAAATAGGTGGGTCTGGTAGGCAGAGAGAAGATATAGAAGGTGAAATCTGGGAGGAGAGGAGAGCAACCAAAAAAAGGAGCCAGAGAAGGAGGAGAATTCCAAGGTCTAGCCACCCAGCTACACAGCAAGCCACAGAGTAGGAAAGAAAAGGTATACAGAAATAGAGAAAGGTAAAAGCCCAGAGGCAAAGGTAGACAGGATAATTAAAGTTAAGAAAAGCTGACAAGAAACAAACCAAGCTGAGACTGAGCACTTATAATTAAGAATATGCCTCTGTGAGTGATTTATTTGGGAGCTGGGAGGTGGGCCCCCAAAAGAGTATAAAACAACCAACACAGATTTCTAAGTGGTATATATGAGTGAAGAAAGCTCTAGCTCTGGGTAGAAGCAATTGATAATGAGTATATAATGTGTATAATGAGAGTATAAAGTAATTAAAGTGAAGTGGTTTTAGATGAGCTAGGGAACTAGAGTTCAAATATTTTGATGATACCTTTAGGGACAACCCAGAACAAAACCACATAAAGAAAAGGGTGAAATGAGTGTTTACCCATACATCTTTTCATGCATGAATAGGACGTGTTGCTGAGCTTAGACTTTTTCAGGGGAGATGATGAATAATGAGTCATGAATATGGATGAATGGATGGACAAACCAAGCATAGGTTATTAGAAAGAGGAACAAGACTCTTAACTATGGAGCAGTTACCAGGAAAATAGAGGATTGCATCAGCAGGGAAGCATTGAGATACTGATGTCAGGCAAGCCTCTCACATGGTATGTGATGTCACACTGGCAGTTAAGAGGTGAGCCAAGACCAGGAAGACGGCTCAACAGGTAAAGATTCTTTTGACCAAGCCTGCTGATCTGAATTTGATCCTTAGAACCCACATGGTAGAAGAGAACCAACTCTTGGAAGTTGTCTTCTGACCTGCACGCAGACAATATGGTATGCACAGATAGACACACACACACACACACACACACACACACACACACACACACGCGCGAACACACACAAAGTGTGTAAAATTTAAGTCGGGGGGTGAGTTAATATTTTCTATTTGACTTTAAAGTCTATGGTAAATAGCTAGCTATGGAGAAATACAGATTTGTACAAAACTATGCAATGTTGTAGAATAATCCTTGAGAATGTCCAGAACAGTGAAATGGACAAACGATAAGAATAAGTAAATATGGGAAGAAGGAACATGATGAGAAGTAACTGGAGCATCCATGTGGTGATTTGAATAGGAATGGCCTCCATAGACTCATGTGTGTAAATGCTTGGCCCACAGGGAGTGACACTATTAGGAGGTGTGGCATTGTTGGAGTAGATGTGGCCTTGTTGGAGGAAGTGTGTCACTGTGGAGATAGGCTTTGAGATCTTATATGCTCAAGCTAGCCTTAGAGGGGCAGCCTCCTTATGCTGTCTGTAGATCCAGATGTAGAATTCTCAACTCCTCCAATACCATGTCTACCTGTACTCTTACCTGAAATGGTAAGCCAGACACAATTAAATGTTTTGCTTTATGGAAGTTCTGTTGGTCATGGTGTCTCTTCACAGCAGTAGAAACCCTAACGAAGACAATCAACAAGCTTTGATAAGGAATCAAGCACAGGGACATAGGCCTGATGCAATTGACTGTAATTAGAATATAATAATTGGTGTTATTCAAGCAATAAGAAAAGGGAACTTAGTCAGTCAATGTTCATTTTGCAAAGAATGATTCTAATAACATACGGACATACCCAAGACCCTGGAGAGACTTTCTCAAAACAGACAGCAAACTCTGGCATCAATTTCACAAGGTTGAGAAAACAAATTAAACTCAACTGTGTCTATTGTGAAACCACACTGAATTCCATTATCAATTAGGAAAGACATCTAACTAGCACAGTTAGATAACAGTTCTAATGTACTCATGTTTCCCTGCTTTTCTGGCTACAGAGAAATCAGAGGAATATTTAAGTGTGCTGGGGAAACCAAAGAAGTTGAACAGATCTTTTCTGAGATCCTGATTGACTTTGGCTTCCCCCCATTCATTCTCTGTTATCACTCAGAAAGAGGAGATAGAAGGGCGTTTAGCATTGAGGGAAGTAAAGTCTTTCCTTTCTTTTCATCCTTTATATCAGAAATTTTAAAATAAAATTGGAAAAAATCATGACACAAACCTGCTCCTAAAGCCATTAGATAATGAAAGATATGTATTTGAACCATGAAAACCTACAATATTTAGAGACTGCATTAAAAAAAAGATATTGTGGTCAATATTATTATTTATTACTCACCAGTTGACCTGGGCCCTCTGCATCCTTGAGGATATCAAGAGAGTCAGGCACAGTGCAAACAGTTTGTACTCTGACAAAGCATCATGGCAACAGTATAGATTCAAGCACAGCAGCTCCAAGGGCTGAGAAGGTTCAGGAAAATTACAAATGCATCACATCTTGCTTGATTGTTTTAAATGGCATAGCTTTCATGGACTTGGATTTTATAATTGGCTGTTGTGGCAATTGCCTATTTGCATGAGCCTGGTTGTAAGTGTAGGAGAGTTGGAAGTACTCTTGTCATATAGCTTGCAAATCACATTTCTACAGCATTACAAAGCACATATGCATCTGCCCCCCTCTAACACTGGCCAGCCTTTGTATTAGACTGTAATACATTATATTTAGTGGTATTGTAGAGTTATTTGTTTTGAGTTGTGACAGTTCCTTATGAAGGGAAGAAGGAAATTTACTGGACTCATTAAGTTCTTGAAACATCCAAAAATTGGGCTGCTTAGAGAGGTACAACTTTCAGGAGGCTGTACCCAGATTGTATAAGGAGTAAGCAATTGGAGACTATGGTGGAGCTGCCTTCCAGCATGTTCCTATAAGTAACCCACAACCTTTGCTCTTATTAGCAACCACAATATAGGTGTCCACTCACCCAGGCAGATTTGGGTGAAGTAAACTATTTGGTGTGACATAGGTGCCTCATCTGGGATGCTAAGATGTTTGTTAATGTTTCATGAGAAAAAATAAAAACCATAATTATGTTAAAAAAAAAGCCTGCTAGTAGCTGATTTTTTAAACCTTATCTAAATTAGTTTTATATAGTAACTATACCAATGGCACATAATTTTGCCTTTTGAGGTCAGAATGATAACTATTTCAATACTATTTTATAATGATAAAGTTTTAAGTGTTAAATTTTCTTCCAAATAAACCTAGTACTTAGGTGAGCTTTAGCATGCTGTTTGCTGCTAAATCAGACATTTAATCTAATTATTTCTTAATCGGTATAGTTAAATAGACACTTATTAAAAGTTTCAACTGTTACATTAGTGGGATCCACTTAATTGTCTAATTTCTTTTGCTGATACACATTTTATTCTCCACAAGGACTAAAATTTTCAGCTTAGATAGTCCAACATTTCAGGGAAGTATGCTTCCATATTTAACAGCATCTACATTAAAAGAACTTCCTGCTTTAGTAAGAATATCTCTCTCTCTCTCTCTCTCTCTCTCTCTCTCTCTCTCTCTCTCTCTCTCTCTCTCTCTCTGTGTGTGTGTGTGGGGGGGGGCGTGCAAGGGTCTGACAGTGTGCATGTGAGTATGTTTATACTTGGTCACTTTTTTCACAGGAAGCTCTAAGTTGACATTGGTTGTCCTTCTCTATTCCACCATATGTTACAAGACAGGGTCTCTCATTGACCCTGGAGCTCAGCAATTACTGGCTGGCAAGCAAGCATCTAGGTTGCCCTGGTCTCCATTCTATAGCACCAGGGCTAATGATGCATGTAGCCAGATTTACTCTTCTGCAGATTCTGGGAGCCATACCCATTTCCTTCTGCTTGTGCCTCAAGCATTTTGCCCACTGAGCCACAAACACAGACCTTTACTCAGTATCCCTGCAAACTGACCAAATCTGTGTCTTGACACTTGTTTCATTATGGACATTAAGCTCAATAAGACTATAGGCAAATGAAATCTATCTTTTCCTTTCCTTCAAGCTCTGAAAGTAATTTTACTGGCTTTCTCTCATTAAATTCTTAATAGAGTGGAATTTTGTAGATTTGAGATGTTTCATATTGAAGAGGCTTAAATTATATTTATATGACCAGTGACTGATTATTTTACCTAAATGTGTGAAATTATTTAAAACGTTGCAATGAGATGGATCATATAAAGAAGAAAAGCCAGTAGAGGTACAACTTGTGTGTCTTAAACCAACTAGATATACTACATATTTCTAAAAATACAGATCTATAAACCATTGGACTTGGCATAATATTCTTTCCTGCAAATATAGACCTAATAAAGATGAACTTTAAAGTGTCTCCTATCCCCTTTGTTTATGTAAACTATACTCAATAATCTTACTTCCTCATGTATAATAAAAAGCTCATTGAAATTCAGATTGAAACAATTAATATAAATGAATACATTAATCCATAGTTCTACATCTTTTTAAGGAACATCTCTAAATACCACATGATAGATTTCTAAAATGATTCAATATTCTCAGCACTTATTAATTAGCATGAAAGGTTTTTAGAAATACAATGTTAGAAACCATTAGTAAACTCTATTTATTAAAGCAATAAAATGTGTTAGGCAGACTTGCTATAATAAACTTAAAACTATTCAAATTTACTGGCAGGATGGTCAGGCGGTAACTGTAGGCAGCCATGAAATTGGATGGTGGCATAAAGGAGAAGGCCCTGTGTACCCAGGTGGGTTGTGGGGATAGGAGAAAAGCAGAACGAGCAAGGTTTGGGGGATGGTAACTATTCATTCCTCCCTTCTCTTCCTCTGTTCTATTTGCTGACCCCCATAGTCACCAGTCAGAAACTGTAGTCAAGAATAGATTGTTTATCTGGCTTGTTTCCTCAAAATTATTTTACATTCATGTAAGTATGTTTCAACTGTGACTTTCTTTCTAATTTCCAAAGTAAAGCTGAGGAGCCCCCCAACTGGATCAGACCCTCTGGATAAGTGAGACAGTTGATTAGCTTGAACTATTTGGGAGGCATCCAGGCAGTGGGACCAGGACCTGTCCTCAGGGCATGAGCTGGCTCTTTGGAACCTGGGGCTTATGCAGGGACACTTGGCTCAGCCTGGGAGGAGGGGACTGGACCTGCCTGGACTGAATCTACCAGGTTGAAGTGAATCTCCAGGGGAGTCCTTGCCCTGGAGGAGGTGGGAATGGGGGGTGGATTGGGGGAGAAGGCTGGGGGGCGGGAGGAGGGAGGACAGGGGAATCCGTGGCTGATATGTAAAATTAAATCAAATTATAAAATAAAAAAATAAAAATAAAACAGGTATTGGGGAATTATCAGTAACAAAAAAATTAATATTTTTCAATAGGGGCAAGTATGTGACAAGTCACCATAGAATTTCAAACATTCAGTTTAATGCATTGTATCCATCCTGTCTAAGTGGTGAACAAAAACTAACTGCTGGTGATTGATTACCTTTTATCATACACAAGTTACATAAATTTTCTGAATGAAAATTTTCTAATCTATAAAATGAGTTTAATAATATATAGCATTATTTTTAAAGATATTATGATTATGTTTAAAACACTAAATGCATTTGTTAAATCTGTACTTGCTCTGTGCAAAGAACTCAGAAGACCATTTACTATTACTACTATAAACCCTTTCTCTGAATACTCAAGCTTGATGATAAGGATATTTATTCATAATATGTATTCAAATTTATATAATTTTTATGGTGCAGTGATTTCAATTTGCCTCTCTCCCTCTATATTTTTACCTGTATAATTTCTAGCTGGGGTTCATGGTATTGGGTTCCTGGCTAGTGTTAATTTTATGCTACTTTGACTCTATATTTAAGTGCAGTCCAATCTAAGATTTTCAGTCATTGATGGAAATCACACTACTTTTATTTATAGTTTTGAACCCAGTCTCCAGATACACCAATTTAAAGTTATCAAGACCTCATTTAATGAACTGGCTTCATACTAAATAAATACAAATTCTCAGAAGGTATGATTTTCTTAGAGACACAAGTAAAATGTGTGCTTTGTCTGCAATCAATCCCTTATCCTAACTCTTTAGTCTTCTAGTTTTGTCTCCTTCAAGTACCTTTGTCACCCCCCTACCCTAACACATATCCACTCTGTGGTGTGATTGGCAATTTCTATCCAAATACCAATCAAGGCATGTTTAAATGAATTGTCTTCTATGGAAGTAGAATGCTGGCATCTGTCTACCTATATGTTCTTTCATAAATTCCAGTAGCCTCTACCATTAAACACAAAAAAGAAATAAAGTATTTCTAATCCCCTACAGATAAAATGATGGCAGTTCTTTCTTAAGACTCTTGAGTGCAGCTGAGCCAGGTCTACCCTTACTGCCTTTACAGTCACTAAACAATCTCTAATTTCAACTGGTGTCTTGTCTTGGATGTAGGGTCTTCTGCCCTGTGTCTTTTTCTATATTTATGAGTCAATTAATTGGCTATGTTTTATTTTGGTAATACCCTTTGAAAATGTGTAAGGACTCAGATGTCTTTGGCCTGCTCTGGTTAAAGTTAAACATCATCTTTCTAATTTCCACTTCCAAAGAAGATATGTGACAAATGACATGGTAATTTTCCTATTTCTTCATGTTCATAAAACATTGATAATATGATTTTTACCTTCCCTTTGTTCTCAATTAAATGAAATGCTCCAATACAATTAACGTGCTCTTGCGATTTAGGTTGCCTTTAGAGGTTTCTCTTGTCTCTGATTAACAGCATTTCCCATCCATTCTCAGACCCCTCGACTGCTATTCAGAATGTTCCATTATGCCTGCCAGCTATAAATACAATTGTGAACCAATATCATTTTAATTGTTTCACTAATAACTTGTTTTAAATGATTCAACAGTCATCAGGAAAGATAAGTGCTCTTGTGCCCTGCAGGCTTATGGGCATGATGGTATGAGGCCATGTGGAGAGCTGTATCAGAATAATGAAACCTTATGCAGACGATAATGACAAAGCACTCACATTGCCGTAAAGATAAATGAAAACAGTAGATCTTCTTTGCTCAGTAATATAACATCCATTTCTCGCTCCCATTTCAATCATTAGACCTTCCAAACAGATTAATGCCCAAATACATATAAGCAACGTGTCCCATCGTAACAGCCATATGCTCCCATTTTTCCAGACAGACTGTGAATGATGGAGTTAACGAGCTTTACAAATGCTCTTGTTAATTAACAAAAATTGTTACTTTCTCATTTGAGGGGGGTTTATAAATTAGACTTAATTACACCAGATAATTGCAACTGCCAGGCACTGAGCAACTCCTTCTCATTCTGGTCTTTCAGTGGCAAATCAACAATTGCAACCCTTGCCTATTTGTGTGGATGAATTCAGTAAGCAAACAGCCCTTTTATGTTAATGGTTTACTGGCATTCATGGGTCTGGCAGGAGAAATGTGCTGGGGGAGGGTTTGCTAATGGCAGCACATAATCACATTAATTAAAATATAACTGCCATTTAAAGATTTGTAGTGTGGAATTAGAGCATGTTGGGAACTGAGAAAATCAAGCTAGAGAGCATATTAGCACCATCAGTCCCTGTTCCCCACACAGCAGTCAGCAACCCTTTGTGTCATAAATGTAATTCATGAATGTTATTTGCTTGGAAATATATGTTTTTAGTTCACTTATTAGAATGTAAAAATTCTCAGTGTTGGCTTCATGATGCTCAGAATAAATTCTCTGAAAGTTGAGACCCATGATCTACTTTTAACAAAGCCTCAACCATGATTTTTTTTAATTACGACTTTAATAATTTTTTATAGTAAAACAAACTGTCTCTTTTTCTGAAGGCAAATTTAAGGCAGACTTAGTTATGCTAAGATAATTCCATGCAATTTTATTGGGTTCTTAATAAATGTGATCCTCAATTTTCTTTCTTTGTTCTGAAGTTTAGTGGAAGCTGCTAAATGCTTTAAAGTTGAGCACATGCAGAGAAGACAGTTGAGGAAATATCTTGTAAAGCTTTTCATTAGTCTGTCTTTGGGATCCACTCATTAGTTTTAAAGCTGTCCTTGTTCTAAATCAGTCCCATTTGTACTTCCCCTACAAAGAGGCTAGGAATGTTCCCAGGATAAATTGCTGAGGGGCCATAACAATACCCAGGGGGGATAAAGCCTAATTGATTCTTAATAATGTCAAAGGATTCTAGTTTCAGGAACTAGCCGACTGTGACCAAATTCTACCTGACTAAGCCTTATACCTTCAGCAGTGTGGAAACTGAACAATGAATTATTTTCCTTCACTTAATCCACCCCCAAAGTACCTGGCAGGATCCTAAAACTATAGAACTAGCTTTATACGTGGTATTGACTGAAATACAGTATATAGGACTCTTGGAGACTGTTACTTTTGTTAATTACTAGGACACCTTAACAATACCAGTGACTTGAGTATGGTACAGCTAAAAAATGAGTTTATGACAGCCCCCAATCAACAGCCCTGCCACAAACGAAAGATGAATCTTTTCATACGGAGTCCAGAACCACAGCCCATAATGCTTCCCACATTTAAAGTCTGTGTCACAGAGGACTCGATGTTTCCAGGAGCCAAGGATGACTGCTCCTGTACCGTTAGCTTACAAGGTATCAGAATCCTGAACATGGGGCTGTTGTGAAAACCTGTCATGGAAAGTGAAAGTAGACTGCAAAGGGACATGAAGGACATGATCCAATGACAAGGTTTAAGGTAGTTGGCCTGCCGTGGTCTCGCCATTTCCTTACTAATATCATTTCAACTGACCTGTCATTTTAGGAAAAATACTTAGGACAGGGTAATATTTTTGCCTCTAAAGCAAAATTCATTATCTTTTCTTTGACTTCATATGTAGATCGTGTTTTTATTCACATATGTAACCTAGAAGAAAGAGAACTCATAAAATGTCATTTTCACTGTTTTCAGTCTGTTTTCACAGGCTTGGATGAGCAACCATAGATCTTGACTGACATGCAAAGATGTTGTGGGTAAACCTGAAAGAAGCACCTCTGTTGTGTAATTTTTCACCGTTTTCCCTTAAATTCTTCTATATTCTATAAGAATAACTAAGCACATCTTACAGCGGGGTTTTGTTTGGTTGTGGTTTTACTATTTTTGGGGGGTTGCTTTATTATCACATTTGTTTAATGTAGTTCAATAAGCATATGTTTTTATGTTGTCAGCTGGGCACTGAAGGATCCCATTTGAAAAGTCTGAATCGATGCCCTAGTTCTGCCATGGTACACACCAATCGTGTCACTGAACTGCTGCGTTGCTGTGGGTGAGGTGTGAACCTCTTTCACGATGGGCTCTAAATCTATCCTGCTATGTTTTTAAAGAGGGTCTTTCAGTCCATGAGCTGGTTCGGTAAAGACTTTAGAGTCGTGACTAGAACGTGAGTAGTCAACATTGGGGTCTCTTTTCATTGTGGTTCTCTGAGAAGTGGGGTTTAGGGAAGCTACAAATAAAATTGAAGGTCCAGCAAAAACATGTTCAGAGTCTCGGGATTGTGAGCAATACTCCTTTCATCTCCCTCAGCAAATGACATTCTGTTGATACACAGCAGGCACTTAAAAATATTTATTCAAAGTATGCACAAATGAATGAATTCCCCTATCTGTCTTCCAGGAGATAAAGAAGATTCTAACTTGCTCTTATAGTTTAGCATTTAAGCTAAAGGAAATTTTTACCTGCAACACTTCATGCTCCACTAAATGTTAAATGACAAGGCTGAGTTTCCAGTAATGAGACTGGGGAATGCCATCACTCCACAGGCAATGAAGTCAGGTTCATTGCAATTCAGCACTGTAGTCGGGGACTTGAGGTTTTTAATTTAGTGCTATCATTATTGTTTTTCTATGAAACGGGGGCTGGAATTAGAAATAGCCACTTGCTAGCTTTCCCAGAGTAACCTTGTTCCAGGAATGAGTAAGTGGTTTCTTTGGGATCTTACTCATATCTAGGTCCTGTGTCCCAACTTTCCACCTCACAGAAAACTTGCAAGTGATTATGACTGTCATACTCCTAAAAGAACAGATTATTTCCCAATTCTGAGTATGAAGCTGAATCCCTATAAATTTTTCCCTTCTACTTAGAAAAGAACATGAAATTGAAAATGAAATTCACTTCCAGTTCTTTTTTGATGTTAGCTCTGTATTCACACTGTTCTAAAAGATTTTGAAATAGACAAGTTTCAAATAGATTACCATGCCTAAAATTATCATGAGATCAGAGGCATTAGTTCCAATGATATCATACAATGGATAAAAAAAGCACAAGAAAGCATAACCAAGTGTTAAATGAAAGAGAGCAATGATTAAGAAATTATTCAGAATGCCAAGGAAGATTAAAATGTAACATGAATTATGAACATAGGTAATCTGATTTTGTTTGTCTATTTATTTGGGGTTTTTCCTTATTTGTTCTAGTTTTGATTTGAATTTGGGCAATTATTATTATTTAGATTTATATTTCTTAATAACTAAAAAAGAAGTTACTTATTGTTGAAATGGGATCCTTTAGAATTCTCCTCAAATTTTATCTAAGGGTAAGTTTACATTAATCCATTAAGAACCACTGGCTAGCTAAGTCAGGTAGTTTCAACTTCTAGATCATTCTATAAATGGGTTATATGCTCACAAAAAAAATTATATGACAAAGAAAGGGCCTCACTCTGAGACAAGAAGAATTATACCAAGTAAGGTGGCAACAGAGAAACTCTCTCTCTCTCTCTCTCTCTCTCTCTCTCTCTCTCTCTCTCTCTCTCTCTCTCTCTCTCTCTGTGTGTGTGTGTGTGTGTGTGTGTGTGTGTGTGTGTGTGTGTGTGTGTATGTGTGTGTGTGTATGCGTTCATGCATATACATGGACAAACAGATCTGGTGCCCAGAATTTCTGGTAATTGAGTGGACTTTGTACATTCTGTGGAAGAACGGCAGCATGAGAAACTGCTGAGGTTTAAAGAGAGCACAGACTCAGAGAACTGTTACCTGGGCATCATGCTTCTAAAATAGAATAGAGGAGATAGCAAGCTTTCTTGTTTCATCATTTTTATGGCAAGCGAGGCATGAGCTAAGTCAAAGAAGATATTGTATCTCAGTCTCCATCAGTCTTCCACAGGTAGTTTCAGGTGACAGTCAAACATAAACATATTGGTGACAGTAAAAGTAACTGAGGAAAGGCAACACTATATAGAGTTACATTACAAGACATAGAGTGTAATTACTGTCAGAGAAAACAAAGTCAATAGAATGATTTCAACAGATCATATAGTAAACATACTTATTATTCTGAGAGAGTCGCTTATAGCATAGATGAATATAGTAAAAATGGAACTTGATATTGAATCCAAAGAAAAAAAAAGAAAAAACAAAGAGCAGAATGATAACTTCTAAGTTGAAAACTATTGAACAAGAAGTTGGATAGAGACTTCTAGAACAGTGAATTTACAGGGAAGCAATGTGAGTGAATGAAGATGATAGAGAGAAAGGAGAGCATTGACTCAGACTCAGAGCTCACACTAGGATAGGTACAGTGATTTCCCCAAACTCAATGGCTTATTACATGGATGTTTTATTCTGCCGACTCACAGGCTACAAGTCTCAAATGGCAGTATAGCCCTTCTTAGCACAGCAGTACAACATCATCATGACACCAGGAACTACTTGGTCAGTGCACATATCTACGAAATAAACAAGAAGATTAGCTTTCAGAGAGTGCTATAGTTCATTCTCACAGAGTCACTACACCCAAGAGAGAAAATATGACCAAGAAGTTTTAGTCAAACACTAATAATTTCTCAGAGAGTCATACAGATATCTTTCTTTGTATGGAAGTGATTTGCTCAAGTAGGAGCTTCATACTCTTCCAAATGCTGGATTTTAAAAGCATTTCAACAAACCATGTTGTTGATCTTTGATACCATTACATTTCAGTTATAAAAATAATAAATTGATGAGCATTTAACACGTTTGACCAAGATAAAAGTTGAATTTGTAAACAGTAAAAAAAAATATTAGCTAAGAAACAAAAATTATTACAGAACGAGTAGAGAATAACTTGAAGATTATTTCTCAATAATTGAAATTATCATGTATAGTTTCTAGAAAACAAAAGTTTTCAACATTAATTAAAGGGAAAATAAAAATCCTTGTACACTTGACCAAAGGAGGAAAGTGATACAAATCCACAGGTCAGAAATCCACGTGACCTTTTCCTTTGATGTGTCAAACTGGAGAACAATCCTTAGGTTATTGCTATTTTTGTACATTAAAAAAATCTGTTTATTGATATTTTAAGAATTAACATTATAATCCCATGAAAATTGAATAATTTCATTTCCCACAAGGAATGTTTTGATTTGTTAGTATTAATAAAATAATATATTCCTTATGACTTTAGATAATTTGTTATTTAATTATTTAAAGTTGTGAATATTGTAAAGTATGTGAAAACATCTATACCTCTTGTAACCTGCCTTCCATAGTAATATATTTATGTTGATTCTGGTCTGTTGATAAACTTTGCTTAGGGCAGAATTGGCTCTACTTCATGATGATCCAGCCTCCACTATTCTCTTGCTCATTTGGTTTCACTAGCTGACCTGCTGCTGATACATTTTTCCTTTCAGAACCATTACTACCCTGTAGTGGTTTGAATGAGAAATGCTTCACATATTTGAACACTGTTTTTTGGGGGGGAGTTTCTAATCTTGCCCCGATTCTGGTGTAGGCTCCAGGCTTCCTGTGTGACAGCTCAGCTCCCTGCTCTCGTGCCCGGTTGCTGTATATCTCCTCCACCACAGACTCTCCCACTGGAACCCTAATCCAAAATAGACTTCTGCAGGTCACTTTGTGTCATGCAACAAAAAGCAACTAGTACAATTACCTTCTACTTGAGGATTTGATATCACTTTGTATATATTTAATTTGCCAAATGAAGCATATTTTATGTTCATTTTGATTTAAAAAACAAATTCAATTATTTAAAGTTTTATGCTTTTAAATAAAAAATAATTCTGTTTTACACACTGTAACATGCAGCATATGTTTTGCTTATTGCATTGTTTTTTTCCCCAACAATTTCAATGATAGGAATTTTTATTTTAACCTTTCCAGGAGAGATTTAGTTATCAGCTTAAAACTCACTTGCTATCTCAATTTCTTCCATTTTGGAAAGATAATATCAGTTATGAAACTTCTTAGACTTAAAATGCAGCTTTTCTTGTGAGCAATTTTGTAAATTGCAGACAAGGTAAAATAGCCGCTGGGCTCTGTCACATATATAGCTTAATGTTTTACTAACAATATTTCACCCTTAGTCATTCTTTGTTGCTTTTATTGTTTATTATTCTATAATTATAAAGAAAAAGGTCGTTTCTGGTAGCGGCAACGCTTATTTAAAGGCTGTATTCCTTAATAGGTACCTATGTAAAACAGTCGTTATTGTTATAATCAGTGCTGTCATTTTTTTAACATGAAGTCTTCCCCTAATTTTATTCTATTCTGTTTGTTCAAATAATGTCATTTCAGACCACACTCAGCACTCCTCCAGTTACAGCTGTTCTGTTTCTCAGAAAACAAAAATCCCTGTCTTAGACAAAAGAGAGAGATGGACATGCATTGATTCCCAAGATAGAAACTCTTCAGATTAACAATGCTTGTAAATCTTTTGTGCTGAAGCAAAAAGCAAAAAAAAAAAAAAAAAAAAAAACAAGCAAAAAAAAATGGAAGCAATGTTTGCTGTTGATCAGGATTTGAAACCTTGCATCAAGAATTAAAATGTAGGATAACACGTCTGTACTTACATAAGAGAGGGAAACAATCTCTTAATTCAAATGGCCAATAGTGAAAGAATTCACTTGATCTCATTCATTTTGCCTTGTATCCATGTGGTACACAAGTCACAGAGTTTCCTAAGAATTTATTTTTCTAAACTTTAGAGTTTATCTTCCATCTAACCAGCCAAGTTGAAATGATTGTGGGTGTCAACAGTCCAAATTACAGCCATTTCCCATCCTCAAAACAGGCTGTGTGATGGACATGACTCCCTAGAAAAAAACACAAAATGAGATTGGAATTGCAAAGCTCCATTTGCATTTTAAGGATTCCCAAGTAATTTTTGTTTCATCTTTTAATGTACTGTCATACTAGTTTGTTTTTAGTTTTATCTGAAAAAATTGAACACTACTTGATCATAATGAAGACTCAGTCTGCTAATATTTTATGACCTTCAACTATGTATCTGAGATACACACACAAACACATATATATGTATATTACATGTAAATTTTGGTATACCTACATTAATTTTTTTTTACCCACATTCGTTATTTGACATTTAACTCAAACCAACCCAACATAAGAATGTATAAAAACTTCATATTTTATACTTAGAAGCAGAAGCTATAAGATGGTTCCTGGTCTCTTGGCAGTTAGTTCAGTATATGTGCTTGAAAATTTTTCAAGTACTAAAACCTTTGGGGATATTTTTTAGTATATTTTAATATCTTATCACACTTTACTAGGCTATTCTGGTTTTCTTGTTGACTAAATTTGGTTTTCATAATTTACATGTGGTGGAAAATTATTGATATGCTTCTAAAATTTTTATATAGCCTTATAATTAGACATATGAGTATCATATCCATATATCAAATTTAATATTCTTTCTGTTAGATTTTTTATATAAAGTTTATATCACTTTTAAATATCAAATTAACTTTTTCTATTTTTGTCTTTGATTTTATCATTTGTTTTGAGCACTATTTTATTCTCTTTTAACTATCTGAATGAAGTATGTAATGTATCATTTTATTTTCAAAACAGTTTATGGAATTTATAGTAGGTGATTTTGATGGCCAAGAGTAAAACAGAATTAACAGAAGAGTAGCAGATTTTTAACTGTTTGGATGCAGGGCATCTCTACAAAACCAAGCTAATACAAATGATTTAAGAAATGACTCGTATCATTTGATCACATTGTCTGATATATATATATATATATATATATATATATATATATATATATATATGTAATATTTCATTGTTCTTCACTTTGTTAAAAGAGCTCTTTACTTAAAAAAGTCATGACAGTCCTTTGAGAAAGTTAGGTTAGCCTAGCTATTTTGTAATTTAATGAACTGTGATCACCATGAATAACATCTTGACTTTGACACTAGAATTCAAGATACTTCATGGTGACTAAAGAGCTCCTTGCATTGGCCTGGCCAGCCTATCCCCAGCCTTCTTCCCATTCCTGACCACTGTAGGGTGTACAAACTGCTGGTCAATGTCAGTGAAGCTTTAGCATCCATGCAGATGCAGTGCCGGCCATTATGCTCTTGTCTGACCTTAATGTGAAACCTCATCTTTACGTTTTTTTCTCAAGACACTTTTAACTCTCCCCAGTTCCTCTGCACTTGGTAAGGATACTTCGTCACATTTTCCGTTTTTGATTTATCACAGCTTTGTGTGACAGAGAACAAAAGAAGGAATCTAGGAACAGGTATTAGAGCCCTCTAGAGCAATGCAGCCAGATTTTAGAATGAGCACTTCTGACTTCTCTGGTGTATGTTGCTTAAAAATCCCAGTTGCTCTGATCCTTTTCACTTGAGGCTAGTCAATTCCTTAAAGAATGGCACAGTTGCACTTCCTGTACCTAGAACTCAGTGATTACTCAAGAAAACTTTGTGATGAATAAAGCCACAAATTCTTTGTACTAATTTCCATCAACAAAGCAGTGTTTTGTGATGATACAACACTAATATCTCTGTTGCTATTAACATGTGCATATGCTTATATTTACATATGTCTGTATGTTTACTGCATAGCTTTTGTTTCATTGTTTATGCGATATAATTAGATTTTTTGGATTTTTAAAATCTGTGGGTTTTTTCTCACAATTTGAACCTTGTTTTGTAAAAAAAAAAAAGAGAATAGATCTAGATTCTACTAAAATTTTTTATTTGAATATCTTCAAAATTAATACAAGTATTACTTACAGATAGATATTAAAATTTATGAAAAATGCATTAATTAGGCATGCTGAGTTTGAAAGAACTTTAAATTACACGTTATCAATTCAATAAAATGTATTTATTAAAAAAAAACTTATATTTCCAGAGCTTTTTAAAACCTGCTGCACTCTATAGGAAATGATAGCAAGAATAAGGTAAAGTTCTGTGTTCTTAGGAGAAGATTTTCAATAAATGTGTTTATACATTGTGAAGCTGAAAGTCACTATTTCTGTTTGTATGACTTAAGTATTGTTCCATAGCTATTTCATTTTGGTTTAGTTGCAAAGTTTTAGTACTCTTTTCCTTGATATTATCTGGGAAAATTCCAGACTTTTTTCCGACACTTAATTTTGGGCATATTCACCAGTTCATAATAATATTTATAGTCTCAATCCTCTGCTCCAGTTAATGACTTAAGCTTAAACTTATTTTGCTCACATCGTTGAAATGGAGACTTGGCACTAAATATTTATGCATAAAGCATAATTTAAAAAAATAAAGAAAAGCAGATGGAATCCTAAGTATAATGAATAAAATATGAACATAGCCACACAATAAATAATATAAGACACAATTAGTTCACGTGTATGGCTCACTAATTTATTTTTAAGAAAATTTAATGAACACTCTCATTCTTGTTTATAGTATTATCTGTGTACTTGTGATTATTTTGTCTCCTTGCATTGATCTTTAAGAGAGGCTGGGTGTTTTGTTTTACTTTGTTTTTTGTTTGTTTGTTTTTATTTTTATTTTTCCAGAATCAAAATTCAGTGGCCAATTCTACACTCTTTTCCAATCCCTCTTGGTAGAAGACCAAATTTGCCATCATCAACTACTTCTTGGTGATCACTTCCCTATGAAGCACACAGAGTTAACTCACATGAGTGATCTCATTGACCTCACACCCCAAGTGGACTAAGGATATAAAGCACAGTGACCACGTATCAATTTCCATGTGACCTCCTAGAACCTATCTATTTGTTCCAAACTTCCAGTTGAAACACCTAGAAGAGAACCCCTTTGGATAATGCCCATGACCCAAAAAAAGACACTGATCCAATTCTCTATAAGTTCCTTGTCAATGCATCTTACCAAAACATCAGTATCTTCTAGTGATGTGGTGATCCTCTCTTTACAGGCTTTGTAATAACAACAAAGTCTGGAACACTGACATTGTGATTCTGCCATTGACATCCCATTTGAAATCCAATCTGTGACAGGGAAAACATGGCTTCCCAGACAGAGAAAGTGTGTCTTCTAGAGGTCTACTTCCACCCTGACATCCTGGGAACATTATTTGCTATCTAAATTGGTAGAGAGACTAGAAGAGTATTATTCAAATACAATTTTACCACATTTAGTCACAGTATGATTAAACATACACTTGACCATGAAGCCAAGTGACAATTTCAGAAATCCTAAAATACACATAAATCCCCAATCACCATGGTGGACTGACACATAAGTCAAGTCATCTCAAGAAAATGGAAATTTATTATTCTTCAAGTGTAATAAATTATTTTCATCAGTGGTTAAGAAAATTCAGGGAATTTAGCTTATGAGAATAAACTGAAAGTCAAATTGAATCATCATAGTTATAGTAGAGAAATGAGTTAAGTGAATCAGATTTAGTTTTTTTTTAACTGATTAAAAGACAAATGTAAAGTTAAATTTAGCATTCACATGGATCTTCAATAAACATCATCTTTCTAAACTATGGCAAACAATGCTGTTATCAAGGTAACAGTGAAAGTGTAAAAGTCACCAAACCATGGCTCCCTAATCCATGGCAGGAATATAAAGTATCAGAATCAGTTTGTCTTGGTAGCTGCCCCAGGATCCTTTCACTGGGCTGAGACCTTTAGTTTTCTTTTACATTAAGTCTTTATATTATTGAGTGTCCCTCAACCTTCCTTAATTTATAATTTTTCTATAATTTTCTTTAATAAACTTTTCCTCACCTCCCTCCCACATGTAAGTATCTGCATTTCACATCTGCATTTACATGAGAAAATAAACTTGAGACTCTGTCCAAAGTCAATTCTTAGTAATCATTAGTATGCAGTACCCTAGTTTCTTGGTTCAAGAGTGATTGAATCATGAGAGGTCCTTTCACTCTGTAATAATAGCAGCAACTGTGGAGCTCCCTCCCAAACTTGATATCAGCGCTACTGAAGAAAGCCCTCTACTCGAGCAGGAAGCCTTGTGACTGCTTTAACTTTCTTAGTTTTCTGAGCATGGTAAGTTTCATTAGCTTCCTGCATGTTAAAAAAAAAAACTCCTAAGAGGAAGGTTTTGAATTCATCAGAAATGGTTACATCATGTTTCTCATTAACACTACTTATTTACATGGCTTCGTGATTCTGCCTGAAAAAGCCCTCTCCTTCATTCATTGTCTTTCAGGGCATTGTTCTTGAATCTATGGTTCTCACAGGAGCTCACTGACAACTTAGAACAGTCATACACAGGGATGAGTCCAGAGCATCCTCTAAAATGATCTAGAAAAGACGTTATTGATCTCTTCACTCACAGAAAGAAAAGCCCACCACTAACTGCTGTCTGAGTTTACCTAGCATTGTAACCACTCTTGGTAAAGATACCATGTGACTAAGAAACATCAGTATGGATGGGCTTATCATTAGTTGTCTGAACAGTAAGCATCACATTCAGTGTGTGATTAAAAAAAAAAATCAATGACCATTGTTTAAGTCTGCGTCATAAAAAAGGAAGCACCGTTGATAACATTTTCAAAGTTTTAAAAACACTTTATGTATTTTATGGGTCATCCATATCAACCCTCCTAAAGACATCACTAAAATTGACCCTTAGACATTAAAAACTATAGTAGTTAAAAGAGCATACACTTGAGAAATGAGCACTCAGTCCTTGCCACCTCGCTATGGTCAGATTTGCTTATCCTATCATGACATGACTGGCATGTACCTCATATGAGAAGTTCAGGAAACAGATTGATAAAACACGGCCCCTTTACTCAAAAAATATTTCTGTCCACTTGGGATAAAAGATACCTAGACCTATTGTACTTTTAAATAGCATGCAATAAAATGCTTGCCCTGACATAAGAATGTTTAAGGAATTCTCAAAGACAGATGTTCTTCACTAGAAAGGGGCAAAGGCTTCCACAGGATGCCTCATTCAAATCTTAAAAGAATAATTAAGAATTAATAGGTGAGTGAGATGAAATTGACAGGCCATTGAGACGTTGGGCTTATCTTAAAAAATAAAATCAAAATCATTTGCAGGTGTGCAGGGTAAAATGCACATTTTTGTACTATGGGGCATAAGGAAAAGAAGAACAGAATGCAATTGGAGAGGAACACAGAGGAAGAATCAAGGCTTGCAGGCCTCAGTAAGAGTGGATTATTGTTATCAATGAATTCATTATAAGTTATAGAATAATAAGGCAAGATTATGAATGTGCAATCAACTCATAATACATGATGCTATAGGAAAAAGAAAAACCTCCGGTGTCAATAAATTTATATTTTACTATAAATTAATTATAATTAGTTAATGTAAGTAATTGCATACATTTGGTTACATAAATATACAACCCACTTACAATCAAGAATGGAAGAAACATTATTTGTTAATGGCTTGCTATTACACTAGGACTGAAGTAATACAAGTAGTTAAATAAAAGAACTCTGATATAGATTATTAGGCTCTTCACTGAAGAGACAAAAGAATATTTATTTCAGGGGAAAGATTGGGATATAAAATGTGTAGAATGACAACTGGGAAACTGACCATTGTGTTTGATTCAACGGAGAAGACAGCAAGCTGGAAAGACAGGTGCTAGACAGGCACTTATCTATGTGGTTCTTTCCATAAACAGTACTACATGTTATCACCAAGAAAAACCGAATGTTATCATGCCTGTCCAAAAGCTATTGGCTTCTCAAGGTCTTATGTAAACATCTTCCCTGATGACATCAGTAGCAGTGATCTTTGTGGGGACAATTAAAAATAACCCCAAGGGAGCCACATGAAACACTGACATTTGTGAACTCAATGGCAACTTGCTATGCACAAGGGATTATGGGATATAGGCATAGAGCAATGTTCAGTGATAAAAAAAAGTCTCTTTAAGTTCTCTTTGCTTCCAAACTGAGTTTCTATACTCCGGCCACACTGTCTACATGCAAAGCCAAAGTGACCACAAAAGTCCGTGGCATTGCCTGCGATAATACATGGTGATATACACATAGGATGGGAATTTGTATCAGGACCAAAGACAGAATATAAGAACATCCCTGTATCTCTGATTGAAAGGATCAAGGATTGATTTTTGTTCCAAAATTCTTTTCCTGCGTCGTTATTCTCCTAGCATTTTATTACAGCACAATGTTAATTTGAAAATTGATATCAGATCTATACACTGGTGTGAAATTATAGAGTTCTAACAGTAAAAGGATTTGGAGGGGAAGATTCAGAAAGGAGAATCCAGTAATTCTCTTATTGCACCAGTGAAAACTGCTTCCTGCTCAGATCAATGCATTGAAAAGTCAATTTTAATACATGACGTGCCTTAGCATTGACAGTAGTATGCTTAGAAATAAGTACTCTAAAGCTTCAAAATTTTACAAATGAAAAGAAAAAATGATTTAATCATACTTAGTGTGTACACTATGATTATTATGGCTAGTAATGATGGTCTAGGGACAAATAGATGTATATTTTTCCAATTTATATAATGATTGTCACTTAAGTGAATTAAAATATGCTATTCTGTTCAGGGCAGTACGTTATCCTCTATACATACAAATAGTAATGAAAGAATAAGTCAATATTCAGAATTTATTAACTATATTATCATACCTTGCATTTACCAGTCAACGAAGCATCAAAAGTCATCTCACAGAGAGAATATTTTAAATCATTGAGTTATAAATACCTTGTAAACTATTTCTTTAGATGAACTGATTTTCTGATGAGAACAGTGCTGTGTAATCTTTGATCATAGTGCACTTTTCCATCTGCACCTCTTTCAAGTCTGGATAGCTAGACTTTGTTGCTTTTCCCCCATTAAACTGCCCGAACCTTCTCTTCAAGCCTGAACTGCACTTACATTACATAACACCCAAGGGGGAATGTGTTTCCTGCAGGGACTCGGTTCAAAAGATGCCTCTTCCACATAAAGATCTTTAATATTTCTGAATATACATTCTTTTCTCAATGTTAGAAACCTGCTTTTCATTACACTCTAGTAGTACGTGATCCCTAGTCTACCTTGGCAGTCTCTTGACAGGCTGTTGAAGTAAACAAGATGCACAGGGCACCAAGCAAAGGCTGTCCTGCTCATGAGGGACCCTCCTCCATCAACTCCCACAAGAGCCCTCACTGGACTGTGCACCTCTTAGCTAAGTGTTTACTCTTAAGTCCACATTTCCACAGACAAAAAAAGAGAAACGTTTTTGTTTGCCGGAGTTTAAGGTAAAGGAAAAAAAGTCAAGTAATGATTAGCCCAATGATCATACTCAGCTCACTGGTACATTTTATTTCACCCATGTTTTTAAAATTTTGTGCTTGTATTTTTCTTAAATATCATTTCCTACTGAGGTCCATGAACTGTATTCTGGGTGTAACATATTAACCACCATGGTGGCAGTTAAGTTGCCAACACCTTGATTTCCTAAGGTGACAAATTCATGTTGAGGCAGCCCATGTTTTAGGGTCTATAGATAATGGTTGGACTTGGAAACCCTAAGTGGTGAATGCTGCTGCATGGCACCGTTAGGTAAACCTACTTTCTTTAGTAATCTCAAAAGTCCATAATATATACATGGCCACTGAGAAAGTTAGATGACACTTAACTCATTGGTATTCTGCAGGGGTTTGTTACAAGCAATTACAAGTAAAATGGCCAAATATGTGGCCTTGAGAAAACCATGTCTAATGATGCTTGCAAATGGGAATTTCTTTCCTCTATGATCACCAAATATCAAACCCAGACCCTCTTAAGGAGGTCAATCACCCTAGTCCAAATCAAATATGCAATAATATAGCCACATGTGTGAAAAGCTAGCACGTATATGAAGCAGAAAGGTGATTGTATTTTGAGTCTAGCAAGAGTGGTTTAAACTCCATCTGCAATTTTTTTCCTTTGAAAAAAAATACCCAAAGAATGCATTAACAAGTTTTAATTTCAGTATCTCTTCATAATTAGGAAGAAATATGATTAAATATTTAGCACTTACAGCTCCCTGCAGAGTGGTTATTACCACCTCCATTATAAAAATAGGAGAAGACACTAAGAAGGATTAAATAAATTGCCTGAGGACACACAGCTAGACAGTGGCACAAAACAGAATCCAAACTGAAGACTGACCTAAAGCATACTCTTTTATATTTTCCACTCTACAAACATACTAAGATTGGGTTATATGAAGGATATTGAGAAGAGCCTTCATGAGTTACAAGTAAACCTGAATATAAGACTCCACATTCTGTGGTTTGTAATACTGAATTTATTAATAGTGATATAGTACATGTATATAGTTGGCGCAGAGATGATTCAGACTAGAACTTTCCAGAGAAGTCAAGCAGTGAAGCCTAGAAAGGTGAAAAGAAAATCTAACTAGAAAGAGAACATGCTTGAAACTGAGGTCTTGGGGAGAGCTTGAAATACTTGAGTTCTCATAGCCACATAAAACTTTGTAATGTGGATGATAATAAATGTTAAATTTATGAGTAGAAAAAAGCTAATAAAACAGTTTGGCTGAAGCAAACTTTGATATAGCAAAATAGAATTGTGCATGGAGTGAACGACATCCAGTAGATCATATAATTATAAGGCTATAGATTTTAATCTTCAAGATTTAGAGAAAATGGGAAAGCCCCACAAGCTGAAGGGCTAAAGAGATGAGTGAGAAAAGCAAACCGTGAATGCTCAATCTGAGGTTACTGGGGACAATGAAAGGAAACTCTCTGGTTCATGAAATAGTGAGACATGACTTCAAGAATAAATCCACTTTATCAAAGCAAACATTACTATTAACAAGGTTTTCTTACAACCAACAATATAGAACCAAGTGTTGTTACAGTAATTTATTTAATTTTAAGAAATAAATTTCAAAAGATTTTAAGTTAGATTAATATTTACCTTATAATTACCTTCTGCATTATACTATAGTTGCTTATACTTACCATATGCCTTTCAGATACACTCACAAAGTCTTCATGGAAAACAGAAACCAGACCTGGGCATCCAAAGCTCTTGACTGTATCTCTACCACACTCCCCAGTTTAAGAATAAAACATGGCCGGGCGGTGGTGGCGCACGCGTTTAATCCCAGCACTCGGGAGGCAGAGCCAGGCGGATCTCTGTGAGTTCGAGGCCAGCCTGGGCTACCAAGTGAGTTCCAGGAAAGGCGCAAAGCTACACAGAGAAACCCTGTCTCGAAAAACCAAAAAAAAAAAAAAAGAATAAAACATGATTTCTAGCATGACAATTAGGGTGTTTGGCCATCCTATCACCAGAGGAGGTCAGTTCGGGCTGTCTCTCAATCATTGCCAGCAGTCTATTGTGGGGGCATCTTTGTGGATTTCTGTGGGCCTCTCTAGCACTTTGCTTCTTCCTATTCTCATGTGGTGTTCATTTACCATGATCTCCTATTCCTTGTTCTCCCTCTCTGTTCTTGATCCAGCTGGGATCTCCCACGGCCCCAAGCTCTCTTTCCCTCGACCCTCGACCTTCGACCTTCGACCTTCATTACCCCCACTCATGTCCAGGCTGTTCATGTAGATCTCATCCATTTATCTGTCATTGGGTGATCCCCGTGTCTTTCTTGGGGTCCTGTTTTCCAGGTAGCCTCCCTGGTGTTGTGAGTAGCAGTCCAGTCATCCTTGTTCCACATCTAGTATCCTCCTATGAGTGCGTACATACCATGTTTGTCTTTCTGAGTCTGGGTTACCTCACTCAGGATGATTTTTTCTAGATCCATCCATTTGTCTGCAAACCTCATGATGTCATTGTTTTTCTCTGCTGAGTAGTATTCCATTGTGTATATGTACCACATTTTATTTATCCATTCTTCAGTTGAAGGGCATCTAGGTTGTTTCCAGGTTCTGGCTATTACAAACAATGCTGATATGAACATAGCTGAGCAATCCACGGCCAGGCCCCGGGTGGAGCTCCAGGAGTCCAATTGGTGAGAAAGAGCAGGGTTTATATGAGCAAGAATTGTTGAGACCAAGGTTGCATAAAGCACAGGGACAAATAGCCAAACGAATGGAAACACATGAACTATGAACCAATGGCTGAGGGGTCCCCAACTGGATCAGGCCCTCTGAATGGGTGAGACAGTTGATTGGCTTGATCTGTTTGGGAGGCATCTAGGCAGTGGGACCGGGTCCTGTGCTCAGTGCTTGAGTTGGCTGTTTGAAACCTGGGGCTTATGCAGGGTTGCTTGGCTCGTCCTGGGAGGAGGGGACTGGACCTGCCTGGACTGAGTCTACCAGATTGATCTCTATCCTTGGGGGAGGCTTTGCCCTGGAGGAGATGGGAAACGGAGGTGGGAAGGGGAGGGGGGGTGGGAGGGGGGAGAACAAGGGAATCTGTGGTTGATATGTAGAATTAAATTATGTTGTAAAATAAAATAAAATAAAAAGAATAAAACATGATAACAAAACTTTTGCTAAATAGATAAGTCAGTATAAAATTTAAAGTAATAATTAAGCTATACAAGTTTTGCTTAACCTTTTATTATTGTGATAAAGAGGAACTCCAAAATTATAAAAATTATGTTATTCAGACTAGATAATTCAGAGTTTTAAGCATTTGCTTTCATTGGCCTCTTCCACAAGTCAAGTCTTATGCCATCATCCAAATGTTACATTCTGCTCAAGCCTCTCAGAGGCACTGGGGTCACTAACACCCCAAAGTCAAGCAGAGCTGCCCCTCCAAATCACTTGCAGCTATTTGTTATTTAATCTGCACGACAATGCATTTGTGACACAGACCAAGGTCCTTTGAAGTCAGCCAGGTGGTTGAGTCAAGTCACAGGCATGGTAGGTTTAGGGGTTCATTCAGCTACTCGATTTTCATCTCTCCGTTTATTAGCCAAAGGAAGTCATAAGACCTAACTGAACTATGCTTCAAAATGTGTGATAATAAAACATAGATGTCATGGTGCAATAAAATTTCTAAACCAAAATACAAATAAAAAGAAGTTTCATACAGCTGTGGAGTTGAAGTTTACAGAACAGTACTTTTTAATACAATAACAATCTTAGCATTAAGATCTTATATTTCTTAAAAGCCCTTTGGAGCTCAAAATATTCACTAATACACTGTACAGATGGCTTATAAACTGGCCCTCACAAAAGCTTTGTTCAGCTTTTGTTTTAAATTTATTGATCCACAAAGGATGTCAAAAGAAGTATTACAAAAGCACAGCTTATAGACTTTAAAAAAGTGTGTGTGTGTGTGTGTGTGTGTGTGTGTGTGTGTGTGTGTGTAGAGGGGGCTGGTGGAAAAGACAGCCCTGAAACAATGGACTATAGACTGCTGTCAAGAACCAAAGGAAAATTCTGAAGTTTTCCACTTTTGATATGCAATGGAAAATGCAACAATGCTACCCATCTTCATCTGATAAATCTTACACGCCAAGACCACAACCGTTCTTTGACTATTACTCTTCTGTTGATGCAGTCTGGGTAATGAGATCTGTTTACCTGTGTAAACATTCATATTTATACTTAAGTTCATAATCAATTGTCCTTTGATGTACTCATTTTCACATGTTCCAATAGCGAATTTTATGTGTATATGGAAAGTGAAAAGTTGAGAAAATAAAATGAGGGTCAGAAACAATGTAATACAGTAACAGTGATGCAAAGGACCTGGGAGTACCACAGAGAATGTTATATATATATACAGGAGAGGCCTGAAGCAGTTATTTCAGGTAAATACGTCTTTCTACCCTCTATGTGCACACTCCTAAAGAAGTAGAGTAGGAAGTAACACTATAACCATCGCATTTCAGGTTTCTGCTTTGCTGTTAAATAACTGGATACATTTTCTTCCAGGTAGGTTTACAGAGGCCAGAAGTTGACATCGAAATATCTTCTTCAATGTCTTCTCCACCTTCGTTTTTCAGACTGGGGCTCACCACTTTACTTAGACTGACCAGCAAGAAAACACCTAGGATCTGATTTGCCTATGCCTCCTTCACCAGCACTGATTTTGCAGATGCATACTCCCACATACAACTTATACATGGGTGCCCGAATTTGAAATTTGTGTGTGTCTGAAGTCAGGTTCTCATGCCTTTGACAGAACTCTAGTCACTGACTTGTCTTCCGAGGCCCCCCAAACCGGATACCTTATACACTGCAAGTGGACTTATTTACTTGCACAGTACATGTGTACATGGACACTAGTGAGACTATAACATAATGATACTTTCTATGCATCTTCATGAATATTCAGCATGCTAATTTTTTTGTGATAGCCTATTAGGCTTAAATCCCAGATGCCATTCACATAAAACCCATCTAGCTTGTTAAATCCCATAAGAAATAGTCAATCTGGTATTACGCTACCAACTGTGGATTCAGTACAGAAATTTAAGTTATGCAATAAGCTTATAGTAGTATTCTCTGAGAATAATATATATGAGTAAAGTGAATATTCATGAACTAGTTATGTGTTATGCTTAAATATACATGCATAGGCTATTCTATAATCTATTATTAGCTGAACAGGGTTAATCTCCAAGAAGAGCCAGTGCAAAAAGGTTGAAATAATGCCAGAACTAGGTACTCAAGTCTGAAATTTCAGCATTTCTACTTGGTCAGGATTGAGACAGATGCAAGTCCTGTCACCTGAACAAAGAGATAATACCTTACAGCATTCCAAAGAAGCATCCAGAAACAGGTTGCTTTTGCTTCAACTCTGTGATTGATATGTCCTAAAAGAAGAACTTGCCCAGGCATTTGATCTCTCTCAGCGGTGATATTCTCATCTTTGAGAAGAAAGTAATGGCAGGTCTTTATCTCGTGGGGTAAAATTGACCAGGCACTTACAGTAAAGTGTCCTCATTGAGTAAGCATGTGATAAACACCTGCTCTTTACATTTACATAGAGTGCCCCTCAGCAGACTCCATACAGCTCCGAGAGTCTCCCATTTTATTGTTCTTGTCATTCTGAACCACTCCCCTTAACCTATTGCTTTATCCCATGCCTCAAATTTTAATTAGATTTGCACAGTTATTTTAAACTTATAATGAAAGAATTAATTAACTTCGTAAATTTCTATTGGATGCCTTTTGTGTTTGTACTGTTCTAGACACCAAGGACATATGGATACTGTGTTGTCGATTTATGCAATGGAGAAAAATAATATATAGCTAAGAAATGTTAGCTAGTCAATAAGGTGGCATCTGAGCACAGTCCTAGAGGAAGAGGGCCAGTAATCCAGGATGATCTTAAGGCATGACTTTTTAAGGGTCAAGATGAAGAAAGTGTTAATGGCTTTTTGGCAGGATCATGCCTAGTGTTTGGAGCATGACAGAAGCCAGAATGTCTGAAGCAAATGAGGTAAGAAAAGTGATTATGAGGGTCCAGGAAATGAGATCAGAAACAACTTTGAAAGGAGTGTGGCTTTTACACTCTCTGAAATGTGAAACCCTAGAATAATTTGAACAGAGAAATGGTATCATAAGATAAGGCTTTTAGAAAGCAGAATAACAAACATTTTGTGGCTATATTGCACACAGATTATAAGGTGAGTGTTAATGCAATATGGAAGTGAATGAGATAATAAAGAGCTAAATGAGAAATAATCACAAACGTGGACAAGAACGTCAAAAGCAAGATGGAAAAAAGACTTGGGTTAGGTCTCTGCAGAACTGGGAACACATCCAGCAGAGTTTGTTCACAGATTAGATGTGGATGTGAGAAAGACATTAAGATTAACTCAACAGTTGGGTATGAGTTTCTGAAAAGACACAAGTGACTTTTAAGGCAGTGCCAAAACAGAGATGAGTAAGGTATGGGTGAATTTGAGAGAGTCTGGAGTCTGGTGTGAATTTTAGTTTTGGGATGGCTATTTAAAAATTAATTTGTTATTTAAAAAAAAACAATCAAACAAACCTTGGAAAAAAGCAAAAAAAAATCTCATTCAGGAATTAATCAGACCTAAAGCCTATACATCTCAATGTACTTCTATACAGTTATAAGCGGTATTCTTAAGCTGTGGAGCCTCACACTGTATTTTATACTTTCACTATCAAATATATTTTATACACTTTTACATTGCCGAAACATACAAAAAAATCCATGATAAATTTAAAACTAGAAAAACGATTAGATTTATATCTTCTTTCACAAATCATGTCCACCACCTGCACTCTGTCCTTCCTCATCCCCTAATATTAGCCTTTCGTTTTCTGTTCTCCACACGTTATACTGTGCCACTTGTACATATGTTTACACGTATGCATATATTATTCATTAGGTTCTGTAAATAAGGAAGACCATTTGTTTTTATTTCTGGTTTGTTCTTTTGCTTTCTGAGATTGCATGGCTTTTTCTAAAATTATACATTCTAAATCATCCATTTTCCTTCAAATTTTGTTATTGAATCTTTCTTTACAGCTGTATAATTGTATAATATACATATACATATGTATATATATATTATACACACACACACACATATATATATAATTTTCAGTGTCTGTTCATCTGCTGATGAGTATCTAGGTGGATTCCAGTTCTTTGCTATGATGAGTAAAGCAGCGATAAGCATGTGAGTGATGGCTATTATCTATTTATTGCAATACCAAAGAAGAAAGATAGACTGTGAAGCTAAGGTTACTCTGAGAAGGCTCACCATTTTCACAATATTTGTATTTGCCCATTATTGTCATACTTTGAGCTAGTATCCTTGGTCATTTCTCTCATGATACTCATGAAATTCAGTATAACAGTAAGTGACAAACTAAGGCCTTCCCTACTGCGTGCTCTAAGACATTGTTGTCAGAGCTGCTGGTATTCCTATAAGGAAAGTGAACCACGGTATGAGTCAAAGATGCCTTATCCACTCTTGCTTCCAATTTTTTTGCCTCTATTTCACATTTGGCCATTATCTGCATCACATGATATTTCTTGCATCCACATTGCATTGAACTCTAAGCTCACACTCAGCAAGATGTATAGGGTGATATAGACACTGAGCAAGAGAAAAAAAATGAAACAAAATAATTAACTAGTTTTGAGTGTCCAATTTAGTTAGACTAGTGATCTCTGCAGAAGCAGGCAAGTATTTTAAATCATGTCCGTTCTGACAGTCCGTCTTCCTCTCCTGTTATGATTTTCAAATTTTTCCCTCTGACCTACCCTCCTTTTAATGTTTTGCTTCTCTGTTCTAAGTATACTGAACCACATGGGAATGGAATGGTGCGTGTTCCAGAGAATTCTGGTGACTCATTAACCAGAGAAGTTTGTAGGCTACGTTAATGCACTTGTTATTACAGGTTATGAGAAAAAGATGCTTTTTGTCTGTTTACAAGTTTGTTTCTACATATACATAAGGCAACATGCAGGGTCTGCACAGATTCTCATAGATGTAATTTGCACTTCACTTATTTTGTTTGTTTACTGTACCTATTGTTTCTCTCATTATTTCCTTTGTCATTTCTCTTTAATTAAACAAAACCTTTTCTCACTAGAGCTCCTAGTTTTATTCTATCCTGTTGCCTCTAAATTCTTTAAATGTTCAAAATGCACTAGATATTTAGCAACACAGTGAGATCCACCCTTTGGAATGTCTCTCAAACAATGCATGTTCTATGCACCGAATGAAAATATGCTTACCGTTATGCCTGTACTTCCAAAGCTGTTTCTGATTACTGATTGAAAATTCCCCTGTTCTTCATTAGAGGCTGAGATTCGTTTAAAATGCTTATTTACGGCTGCATGGTCCTCAGGGGCAGACTGGATTTAATCGCCTACAGCACCAAATCTCTTTTAACATTTGGCCAACTGAGCATTAGGTAACTTGTTGGCTAAGGGGCGCCACATTCCTATTTTGGGTATGGATAAGGTGGCTACAATCCGATACACTTCATTTACTTCCAAGTATTATTAACATTAGTGAGCATTATATCCATGCATCAAGAAGAGAGAGAGAATGGAGTCATGGCTTCTCAGACTTTGTTAAATGTTGGATCCTTTTTATTCAGCAGGCTAGACTAATTTTAAAATGTTTTTCAAAGACAGATGAAAACAAATGCACTGTAATTAATAAAGACATTGCTTCTCTGTTTAATAGGTAGCATACATTAATACCCAACTATAGATTTGAAAATACCCTTCCTGAAGGTGAAAAGAAAGATAATTAGCATGCTTACTCCAACAGAAAATAATTCATTAATTTACAAAGAGTTTCACTTTCTCCTGATCTAAACAAAACAGGCAGATGTCCATGTTAATTCTTGTATTACATTTGTACTTGGACCTAAGATAAATGTAAGTGTCGCCTTTAAATTTAGTTTTTATGTGATTAACATCCTGTTATTCAGAGTGTATATTTATATGCTCTTAGCTCTGTTTCTACACTATAAAACTGAAAGAAACCTTGCCTCTTGGAAATGTCATCTTATTTATTTACTTTTTGCTTTAAATCCAGAATAAGTTTTCAAGGTCTCTTCTAAAATGATAACCTTTACGAGTCACAGGAGCTTAAGGACATCCGTGGATTAGTCTGTCTTCAGCGAGGTTAAACGGAGCAACAGTATGCCCACAAAGAAACGATAAGCAGTTATAATAGGTATCACTCAACACACACCAAATATAAATCAAAACTAACAAACACCCTCCCCCACAAAGCCCTCTCAAGTTCAGTTCCTTGAATTTAATTACTACAGCAAATGGTAATATAACAAGGGTGTCTACTGTCAGGGAGAAATGTTGAAAGCAGATGTGAACCATAGAAAGCATATGTAAAGCACATGTGATCCGCAGCAAGGTCACGGGACCCAAGGAAAGAGCACATGTGGAGTTCATGAGCCACATGTGGACACATGTTGCAAAAATCACGTGTTTCTGTTCATTGCCAATACTCAGATCATATTCTAAAGAAATCAGGGGCTCTTAAATAAACTTTGTACTTCTTAAGGTAAGCCGATACCTTTTTGTTTAAAATCCCTTCGTGTAAGCGGACAAGGGCCCCAAATCCAAGTCTGCGCTTGGAAATACTAAAGTCCTTGTTTCACTCCTGTTTGCCTATCCCAGGGGAATCCACTTGATTATTCCAGGGGAGTCAAGATTTCTTCCTTGCCCACAGCTAATTCTTTGAGAATGCCACAGCTTATAAGGAAACCTAAAGGAACTGTGCCTAAGTGTGAGAATCCAGCACAAGAGGAGCTTGAATGGTGCTTTTCTTTCTTAAAAGACGAATTCTCATGGCCTAGTTTATGCATTGGAGTAAAACTAAACTCTCCCATACTCATAATGAATCAGGAAAACATAAAAATCAATGGACAGTTTTTTACAATTTACTTCATAATTTTGGCATTATGACATTATAAAATTTTAAGTGGATATTAAGAAGACAAAGATATACATGAATTAAGGCAATATCTGATACATGAATGACACCAGAATTTTCTGGCAAAACTATAATAGCAACATCACTTTATGCATGCACAGTTCTTTATGCCTAAGCTGAATATATTACTTTGTTAGAGCCTCTCATCAGCATTTCCAGAAACATAATACAACTGGAAATGTAGAAGGAAGCAGAGGGTCATTGAAGAAAGAACAGCATAACTAAAGAAATATGATGAAGATATTGGTTCCCTTGGCCCTAGACTTATGAATTAAAGCAAATCATGCAGGTTTTGAGACTTAGTTTTCATTTACTATCACTATGCAATTGTTTATATGTTAAAATTTTAACGAACTACTGTATATAAAACCACAAAATATATAGAAAATATATGTATATTAACTGTTTTTAGACATTTTGGAGATTATAATATAATTACATTTCTCCCTTCCCTTCCCACCCTCCTAATCCTCTCATATACCCCTCTTTGCTCTATTTCAAATTCATAATCTCTTTTTTGTTAATTACTATTACATGCAAATAGATAAATAGATGGATAGATAGGTAGATAGATAGATAGATAGATAGATAGATAGATAGATAGATAGATAGATAGATAGATACTTCTAAATATAACCTACACAAGCCAGGTGGTGTTGGCACACGCCTTTAATTCCAGCACTCGGGAGGCAGAGGCAGGTGGATCTTTGTGAGTTCGAGGCCAGCCTGGTCTACAGAGCGAGATCCAGGAAAGGCACAAAGCTACACAGAAAAACCCTGTCTCCAAAAAACAAAAAAAAAAAAAATACTCAAAACAAACAAAAAAACAAATATAACCTGCACAAAAGAACTAAAGGCAACTAAGGAATGCTAAAAGTGGGAGATGTAGTCTTCTCTGGAGAATAGCACACCAGCTGTTTATCCAATACCAAATTGTCAGAACTGAAAACATACAGACAAGACATATAGCATACATTATCAGACTGAACAGATTATGTTTTGAAGTATTAACTGTTTTTATTCACAATGTTCACCTGAGAAATGCCAAGATTCAGAAAGTTGATCCCATTGTCACACGAACAGCCATTGGTTGGGTTGAGAGCAGAAAACAAATATTTCTTTGCTTGATGTTCCTTTATCTGCTTTGAATCGATGATGCTGATTACAGTAAGCTAACAAGGGTTAATTTTCACCCTCCTTCATGAGACATTACTGACAACACAGTCATTAAGATAACGATATCACATTCTAGTTCCAAAGAAAGACGTAGACAGCATTTACCTTTTTTCAGTTTGTGTTACAGATGAGCGGAGAATGTTATCCCCTCTCTACAAAACACTAAACTATGGTTCTGAAAACACACTTAATAGGCCACTGAAGTCCACACAGTAACTAAAAGACAAAACCAAGAGTCAAATTCTAGAGTTGTAGTTCAAAGTTCAGTAACTATTTTCCACTAGGTTAAAACGTTGAAATAGGAAGACTGACAGGTTTACACCATTTATTTGATGCATATGTAAAAGTCTCTTTTCTGATGCAGGGGTTGTTAATAATGATGTGCTGATGGAAGGCAAACAGGCACCAGAGAGGAAATGGGTTAAATCTCAACAGAGGGAAACTTGCCTTTGTGTGTTCCTGGCGAGATGAAGCAGGCCAGACATTCTGCACTTCCTGAAGACAGAATCATCAACTTGTTAATTGTTCTTCAGACATGTACATAGTGCCTGTAGTTTTTGAAACTTTTATTCCACTGACTGTCAGCTTTCAAAATCCAGTTTTTTCATCAATACATTTTTGAGCTATGACATCTTTGATTTAATGACATTTTCCTTCAAATCTGGTTCAATACTCCATATAGGCAAAGACAAAATTCTACTATCAGTTTTGTGAATCCCTCCTTAAATATTCTAGAAAGTCATTTCATCTTTTCATGGCATTTGTACTTTGAGACCATTTCTCTCTCTCTCTCTCTCTCTCTCTCTCTCTCTCTCTCTCTCTCTCTCTCTCTCTGTATTTGTGTGTGTGTGTGTGTGTGTGTGTATGTGTGTGTGTAACAATATGTGATGAATGAATGATTACCATGTTGTAGTTCCTTCCCAGTTCAGAACTTTGCATGCTCCATTCAGGTGTGCATCATTTTCTACAAAGACACATATCCTAGAGGAAAACTATGCATCGTAAAGCAAATTAATTAAAATAACTAGGCCACTGGATTTGGATCATTTTTAAAGATCTTTGTTTATGAAATATACTTTAGAGTTTGTGGTTGGAGAAAACTTTTCCCATTCATGTGATAATATATTATACACAATACATTATTGTTTTTGTGTGAAGACTCCTCTTATAGTCTTAGAATCTGGGAAGGCTATTTATACCTGCCTAACACATAGAATTGAAGACACAATTACTGGAATTATTTGTCTAGATTTTGACACCAGGTTGTGTATGCACTTTTACTATCTCCATTGATAATGCATAAAAAAACATTTGTGTGTGTGTGTGCGTGTGTGTGTGTGTGTGTGTGTGTGTGTGTGTTGCAGTTCATGACAGCCCATTGACATTTTCGTATTAGAGATGTTCAGAGTCAGAAAAAGCCCATATTTGGCTGTGTCCTTTTACCATATGCAAGGCAAATCCACTGCCAAACAGCATTGTGAAGGGACGGGACGGCTGATCTTGCCTGCTCCTTATCTGTTCAGTGGGTGCTTGACAATCTGCTGCTTCGTTTCTTCCAAGATTGTGTCTTATATATTAAACCAGGAATAAAATCTCCAAATCAACCAGTACTTATTGGTCTGTCACTTTTCCTTTCATCTAAATATTTCTTCATAAAAACACTTGTACTTCCATAAGAAAAAAGTTATGATCAGTGACTGAAGAATTGACTCAGCGATTAAGAGCATAAACTATTCTTGCAGAAAACTAAAATTTAGGGATTTTTTTTTATGTCAGACCGTACACAGACTTTTATAACTCCAGTTCCAAAGCACCTGACATCTTCTTCTGGACTCCATTGGTACCTGCAGACATGTGCACAAATCCAAACACAAACATATACATATACACATAATCAAAATAAAATAAACATTTTTAAAGTTTATGATTGGTTTACACTTGAGATGTTCTTTTTCTTTAAAATTCCCAACTACTTTTGTATACAGATTAGGCATCATTCTAATCTACCCACTCATGCTCACTTTTACTATTTTTTTCTGTCTCCCCTTATTCTATCTATACTCTATAGGTGAACATTTTCTTTGAAATATAATTTCTGTTTGGTGTCCTGGCTTTGTCTAGTATAATTTGTACTATAAAGTATACTATACAGTAAGTATAAGGGACTACCTGATCCCTCGATGATCAAGTGAAATATTATCAACTTTGTGAATTGCCTCTTTTCGATGTTTTCAGTGCGCATTGTACTACTTCTAGGGAAAAATAATCTCTGCACATTTTCCCATCATGATCTCGAGGTCCCCTTGCCCACAGAATGGGAGACTTTGATGTGGGAAATGTGAGGATGGGGGATGGGTTGGGGGGGAAGTTTGGGGGGAGTGGGAAGAGGGAAGGGAGCAGATCTGTGGTTGGTATGTAAAGTGAATAGAAAATTTCTTAATAATAAAAATATCATCACATCACATGGTGATAATAGTATTTAAATACATATCCTTCTTTGTTCTAGACTAGAGAATTTATCAACATAAGGAATTATATTCGTTTTGATTCTGTATAACATTCATGTACTCAGCATTTTAACCATAACATGCCTTGCATCTCAGAAAAAGCTTTATTATTGTATGTGATTTATTTATAAGATTTTGAGATTACAATATAATCACTTCACTTCCTTTTCTTCCCTCCAGACCCTCCCATTTGCCCCCCCACCTTGTTTGTCAAATTTAAATTCACAGACTCTATTTCTTTAATTATTGTTACACACACAAATTTCTAAATACATAAATAAAACTTGTTCAGTCTGTATAATGTTACTTGTATATGGTACAATTTTCTGGAAAACCACATATTTAAATAAATCAATGAACACGAATTTCTGCAATGTGAAAGGCGTTGTGATAAAAAAAAAATCACTATATGAGCAAGTAGTATCCTCTAGTCACTGGTAAACAGATACCTTGAAAAGCTTTATAGCTCGCTATTTGTTTTGCTATAATTTCAACTAGGAAGGAACTTCTGGCCTGAGAAGTTCCTAATAAGACTGCCCTCCTAAAGAACCAGAATAATGTGCCATCTCCATCCTATGTGCACTATCTCAAAGGACCCAGCAGCTCTGTCCAACACACAGACACACACACATGGATACACACACGGACACAAACACATGGACACACACACATGGGTACATGTAGTAGTATTTGCTCCACGCATGACATTGGGGTATATGGCCCAAAGAAGGTGGAGTATATGTGACCTGTTATAAGGAGTTGGAGAAGCATCCCATGCCCCTTCTCCCTGTTTCTGCCTCTGCCTGTGAGGTAGATTCGCTCCCAGTCAGATCAGAGGACAACTTCTGCTGTCTACTCCATTCTGTAATCATGAGTGTATTTCCTCAATTTATATCTTAATAAATTCTGTTACCCATTTAATAGACTCACATGGATTGGCCATAATAGACACACACGGACACACATGGACATACACACAGACACAGACACACACACACACACACACACACACACACACACACACACAAACAGTCACACAGGGACAAACACAGAGAGACATAGAGACAGAGAGAAAGACAAATACACTCATACATACACACAGACACACAGACACGTACATTGACACATACACACATAAACACACCCATGGTCACATACACAGACACACAAACAGACATACAGACACAGACAGACATAGACACACAGACACACACAGACACACACAGAGAGAGACACACATTCACATGTACATACACACAAACATGCACACAGACACACAGACACACACAAGGAAATAATCACACACACACACACACACACACACACACACACACACACGTGTGCATGCAGAGATCTTCCTTATATATGAGATTCACAGTAAGTTTTTGGTTTAAACAAAAATTTCTAATTCCCTAAGTTCGGTTGAGAAACAACCTTCAGTTCCCAGAAGTTTAGATGATTTACGTTCCAGAGCATGAGCGCTGCAGTGGTGACGGACTGCACGGCAGAGACAGGTGTGGGCCAAAGTTCACTCATTGTCTCTAGAATTATCAACTTAATCAGAGCACCGACAGCATCAGCGTGCAAAAGGCCCTTTTCTGGAAACCCTTCCAGCAGCAGTCTGGTTCAGCACTGTGGACACGGGCCCCAACGTTCTTCCGGATTACTGCTTCCGAAGAAGACATTCCTGCACTCTTTCATGGAAGCTGGGTCTCCCTTTTCTTAGAGTAGTCAAACCCTCTAAGTTGTTCTTTTACCAACATCTTTATATTTTAAAATGGGAAGCAAATGCTATGACAATATTTATCTTTGGGAACGTATCCCTTTTCTTACTTCTATAGACTCTCCATTTTAAGTCAAGAAAGTTTTGTTGATGTGAGACAAATTCTGTTTCTCGTGGTGATATGCAGATGAATCTAACATGAATCATAAGAATGCAAAGGACGAAGACCATGGAATAAGAATGAGCTATTGCAGAGCCGATATGGATAATATAGGTGATTTTCATTTTGGTTTATTGGGTTTTGAGAGGAGGATACATTATTAATGATCTAAAAATATATAAGTTAAGATTTTTCATTTACTCTTATCCCACACCTGACAGCTGTGTTTTTATCCATTTAACAATTTTTAAAGTTAAATGTTTTGAGGATATATGTTTTTAAAGCGATTAGTGACTGAAAGCTTTATATCTATACTGTTATATATGCTTATTCCATTTTGTCTCACTCACTCAAAAGGAAGTAGAGTCTGGACATAGTTAGAAATTGTATCCAGAAATTCCATTGTGCTGAAGGAATTTTTCAATTTTTTTAAAGTTACCTATAAATGTCACCATACATTTTAATTTCATTTGAGTTGATTTAAAAAAAAACATAGCAGAGACAGCTCATAGCAAATCTGAACTCCTTTTCAGTTTACATGCATGCACAAATGCACACTTGTACATTTACACTCTTTTTTTTAAAATTATTTATTTATTATGTATACAGTGTTCTGCCTGCATGTATGCCTGCAGACCGGAAGAGGGCACCAGATCTCATTACAGATGGTTGTGAGCCACCATGTGGTTGCTAGGAATTGAACTCAGGACCTTTGGAAGAGCAGCTGGTGCTCTTAACCGCTGAGCCATCTCTCCAGCCCTACATTTACACTCTTACACACTGCAGAATATACCCTTGCATACTTTCCCATTAGCACACATGCTTGCGTATCACATGCACAAATGACAGGCATATAAATATTTTTGATTTAGAAATTGGTTAAAAAGAAAGCAAAGTGTGGTGAATTGTGCACTAAGAGCTGCATGTGTACTTAATTGTGCTTGGAACGTGAGCCTTGCTTTCCCCAAAAGCTGCAGTATTATACCATAAAGTACATAAACAGAACATTCAAACCACTGAGACCATCTTGGCTTTATATCTGTATCACTTCAACACACATTCTTAATACCAGGAAGCGCCCTGTGGTGAAAGCACAGTTTATTGTCCTGCCATCATCATTCAGTGTCCTCTGCCACTTTGAAAAACACTTCCTTTGGGTCAAAAACTAAGCTATGCTCACTTGAAATACACTGAGGCACTCCTGAAACCAATGCACCTCTTAAAACCGTTATAACGTTAGAAGAATGTGCACCTCGACACCGGGAAGTAGTTGATCTAGACCTCATTTGATGCTGCCATGGCTTGCTTGAGAGGGTTCTCATAAGAGAAGTTTGTAACAGCTATTTTCAGGATGGCGCATGGGAATTAAGCACAAAATTCTGATTGTAATAGCAGGAGTGGTGTGTTTAATTCTGTTACACATTCTTATTAATGGAAAGCTTTATTTCCAAGCTGCAAGACTTCAAATTCCTAGTTCCAGCAGCAATACTCTCCTCCAGTATCCCATAAAGCTTTATTTCCCTAAGGTTTCCACAAAATGACACATTTGGATGATGTGCAGTTCCAATCTTCCCCTGTGAGTATTCATTTTGTGTGTTTTTATTGTTCTCTTAATTATCTGCACATAGATATTAATTCCAGAATGTACAAATGGGCTCCGTTGTGATTTCTCCATCAGCCTTTTTATGATAACATCACTTATGAATGCTAGTTACACATTTCCAAGCAGACATGTGGTTGATCTAAATTTGTGGGACACCAGCATCCAGATATCTGCTTTCAATTTATGTGCATGTTTTCCCTTGTTATTTTCCCTCTTTTTATGGCTGTATTAATTGTTACCAGAAGTCTCTATGAAATGACGGAGCAACCCGAGAGTGGAATGCAGATTAGAAACCATTGTGTTGTTCTATCCAAGAAATGCGTTGATGTTGATGCAGAGTAATGCTGATGTCTCAGGGACACATTCCCAGCATGAGGCCACTAGCTAACCACTGACCACCTGAACATGAATTTCCCTGCTGCTGACTTTGTCCGCCATTTTACCAGGATGATATTTGTAGGAATAATGAGGTGAAGCAGAACATGTGGGAATTGCTATGTGGCAGATCATTAAGTCTTAAGGAAATAAGGTTAAAAAACTAAAATCCATAGCTTATAGCTGCCATCTTAGCCATGTTCAAGCACCATGCCTCAGTGAGTGAGCCAACAGGAGGGACCTACAACCTGATACCTCCATATCAACTACTATTTGCCCAGATTTTCATTATTATTATTATTAAGAATTTTTTTTATTCATTTTACATACCAATCAATCATAGATTCCACTCTTCCCTCCTCCCGCCCCTCTAGCCTCCCTGCCTCAACCTACACCCCATTCCCTCTTAGGAGAAGGTAAGGCCTCCCATGGGAAGTCAGCAGAGCCTGGTACATTCAGTTGAGGCAGGTCCAAGCCCCTCCCCCTGCATCAAGGCTGGGCAAGGTGTCCCACCATAGGTAGTGTGCTCCAAAAAGCCAGCTCATGCACCAGGGATGGATCCTGATCCTACTGCCAGGGGCCCCTTAAACAGATCAAGCTACACAACTGTCTCACTTATGCAGAGGGCCTAATCCAATCCCGTGGAGGCTCCACAGGTGTTGGTCTAAATTTCATGAGTGCTCTCTAGTTTGGTTTGGTTGTCTCTGTAGGTTGCCCAGATTTAATTCTTCATATGCTTGTGTACACAGCATAGTACCTATGCCATTTAAGAATAACAAAAATAAGATTATCATCCCCTGACATCAATGTTTGAAAATAAATGATTAAAGCCACAGTTTTCAACATGTGTTCACACAATGGATGTAGACTGGAAGAACCCGGCAATAATTCAGTGGTATGAGGAAAGATGTTCCTTGGCTATCTATCACTTGGAAATAATGGCTTGGGTGTGTAGGTTGAAATTAAAATGTGATTTTATTTAGCCAGTGGAGAAATCATGTATGGGCCAGCAAGATTACTAAGCAAGTAAAGGCACAAACTGATGATCAAGTGACCCAAGTTCAGTCCCTTAAACTTAAATAATGAAAATAAGAAAGACTGCCAACTCCTTCAACTTATCCTCTAACCTCCATGATGAAGAAATACACACCACACACACACACACACACACACACACACACACACACACACACACACACACCATTTCACATAACAAAATAAATAAAAAAGTAATAAAAATAAATGTGAGTGAGGTGACTTAAACTCTAACAATATATAACCTAATAAAATATAGTTACTTCTTTCACCTCAGCAAACATTTCAAGTGGACACACAAGTTTTCTATGACCTCAGAAAAGAGGGACAGCATCATCTTCCTCTGCCTCCTACACCTGAGTTTTGCTTTTACCCTTTGGTTTTAATTTTGGCTGCATAGCCACTCAAAACTATCCAAGAACCTTTTACAAATACTGATGCCCTGACTCCATCAGGCAAGTTAAATTGAGTTGGGATCTCTTGGACTTGGGGCCAAGCAAGAACATTTTAGAAACTTTCCAAGTGACAGCAACAAACTTCCAACACAGCAACCATTTTAGAGGAGGTGATCATTAACTGGCTGAGCATAAATGGCAGTGTTCAGTGTGTGTAGTGTGTGCCTGTGAGTAATTCCCAGAATGCAGCAGGAGCTTCTGAATCAGTGCTTCTCAGCCTTCCTAATGCTGAGACCTGTTAATGCAGTTCTTCATGTTGTGGTGACCCACAAAATTAAGTTTGTTGCTACTTCATAACTGTAATTTTGTTACTGTTATGAATCATAATGTAAATAATTTTGGAGATAGAGATATGACAAAGGGGTTGAAACCCAGAGGTTTAGGACAACTATTCTAAATAATCCTTTCCATAATAATATCTAACATTCAGCTCCAACACTCAACTGCCAATTACATATCACTAGATCTTTTCTTCTTTTTCTCTTCCTTCCTTCATCTGGTCCTAGGTAGAATGCCTAACCCCCACCCCCGATCTTTAGGATTAGAATGACAATGCTGTGCATATGGGAAGTCTTTGACAAGGAAAGAAGCTTGAAGTGTTTCTACATTGTTCCTCTTGTGTCAGACATGATACACTTTTTCCCCTTAACAATGTACAACACTGAGGACCAACTACCCTTCAAAAATGAATGTCACTCTTAAGATTCAGAGTTTAGATCTGGGAAGATGGTTTATAAAGTGAAGTCACCTGCCACTTTACTTGACAATCTGAGTTTTATCCCCAGGTCCCACATGGTAGAATCACTGAACCCACTCCTCCATGTCGCCCTATAATCTGCACATTCAAACCCTAGCATAATCACACACACACACACACACACACATACACACACACACCACATACACACATGCAAAACCAAATAAATAAAAAAATATTATATATCTGGATTCAAATCTTTCCAACCTGGTGGCAACGAATGCCAGTATTTTATTCTTTTATATTGCCCAAATATATCCCAGCAGGTTGAAATCATGTAGTAGATATTGTGAATCTTGCATCAATAACCAGAATGAAGACATATCCTTAACATTATCTTCTCCTTTCCTTCAGATGTATAAAAAACAGTGAAATTGGTGGGGCATAGGGCATAACTCTAAATTTTGACTTTAGTTTCTATATTTTGTTTTTCATAATGGTTACTCTAGCATTCTACCTCTGGCATTATGCAGAGGACATGGTTAAGACCCATGCAGGCCCTGTGTTTCCTTAGTAAGTACAAGCCTTAGTAATGTTATTCAAATATTATTCCTGAGGTTCTTAGTGCTTGTAAAGTATCCTGCTCTCAGGTCTAGGTTGTTGAACAGATCAGCCCACTATTAGAGTGGGGCCAAGGGTACCAGCTTACACTTCTGAGTGTTATTGCATGAAAACTCCAGGTTAGTTCCTCTTTGTCCATGCTGGGTAACATAGCAAGAGTACTTCTGTTATTCCAGACTGATTATTTCTGCCATGATGCTGATTCCTCCAGTACGTGCTCATTACCCAAATCTGGTGGCACTTTTAAGGACATAGAGTCATAAAATGCATGCATTCTAATATGATGCATCCTGGTGGATTACAGCCTCTTCTTTCTGCATTGACTCCAATGTAGTGGTTTATCTATATTCTTAAAAAGCCATTCCACAAGCTGGGTGTAGTGGCTCAACATGGACTCTCTTTACTTGGCAGGTGAGGGGAAGAGAATCTGGAACTAAAAGGCATCCTTAGCTACACAGAAACCCTGAGATCTTGTATCAACAGGAAAGACAAGAAAGGACAGGAGAGGGAGGGAGAGAGGGAGTGAAAGAGTGAGAGTGGGAGGAAGGAAAGAGAGGGAAGAACACCCTATTCAATTATTCTACGAAATTAGATACTTCTGGCTGGTACACCGTGACATACCTAGTTACCTCCATGGTCATGAACTCAGTCATGCTCATTTCTTATTTCAAAATAAGACTCCTGCTTAGATGGTATGCTGCATATACCTATCTCCATGGGTCAGGTATTCCATAATGTACTCAGCAGATTATTTGTGTTTCCAAAGGCATACAAGACAAACTATTTCTCAGAATTCACATCTACCTCTGTGGAGATGGATAGCTGATCCAACTGGAGATGAACTGGACTCTTAATATTAGCAGGTATCAGCTGGACTAACAACAGTGGAGTCACATCACAAGTTCAGTACCGGTCATCATGTTGTCCATGCTGACAAGAACACTGTAAGAAGTGAATATAATCAATGTCTCATTACTTCTGTCGTGGTACAACACAGTCCATGGGCAGAGAATGTGAATAAGTCAACATATTCTTACCAATATTTATCCTAACACCTTTCACTAATCACCCTTACAATCCAACTTCAGTGCTGTGTCCTTGCCTTTTGACAGTACAGTCTAGCTCATTTTTGCATTTTCATTTCATTTCACTATTTTACCTCCTTGATTGGGTCCTCTCTGTGTCCAGGCAAGTTATCTTGGGATTTCAAGATATAACTAAAACCTTACAGCAGTGTAATGGCAGGGAAAGCATTAAGAGGTACACATCACATTGTGGAGAAACTTCTTCAGAAACCAAATAGTATGGAATTTTAGAAATAAAACAAAAAGAAAACTAAAAAAAAATGTGAGTACCCTTATAAAATATCATCTCAGGAATCTCTGTATTTCATCCTCAGGGGTCTCCTTGCAGAGATTCACAGACTTAACTTCATGTTTCTAACACTTTGTGTAATCTTTATCTTTAATGTAAAGGTAAGAGTCCTTCGGTATACAGTATACTGCCTTTCGCACTTAGCTTTTTTTTTTTATTTTGCAATACAATTCAGTTCTACATATCAGCCACGGATTCCCTTGTTCTCCCCCCTCCCGCCCCCCTCACCTTCCCCCCAGCCTGCCCCCCATTCCCATCTCCTCCAGGGCAAAGCCTTCCCCGCAGACTGAGAACAACCTGATAGATTCAGTCCAGGTAGGTCCAGTCCCCTCCTCCTAGGCCGAACCAAGCGATCCTGCATAGGCCCCAGGTTTCAAACAGCCAACTCATGCAATGAGCACAAGACCCGGTCCCACTGCCTCCCAAACAGATCAAGCCAATCAACTGTCTCACCCATTCAGAGGGCCTGATCCAGTTGGTGACCCCTCAGCCATTGGTTAATAGTTCATGTGTTTCCATTCGTTTGGCTATTTGTCTGTGCTTTATCCAACCTTGGTCTCAACAATTCTCACTCATATAAACCCTCCTCATTCTCGCTAATTGGACTCTCAGAGATCCACCCGGGGCCTAGCCATGGAACTCTGCATCCAGATCCCTGAGTAATTGGATGAGGTTTCTAGCATGACAGTTAGGGTGTTTGGCCATCCCATCACCAGAGTAGGTCAGTTCGGGCTGTCTCTCGGCCATTGCCAGCAGTCTGTTGTGGGGACATCTTTGTGGATTTCTGTGGGCCTCTCTAGCACTTTGCTTCTTCCTATTCTCATGTGGTCTTCATTTACCATGATCTCCTATTCCTTGTTCTCCCTCTCTGTTCTTGATCTAGCTTGGATCTCCCCCTCCCCCAAGTTCTCTTTCCCTCGACCCTTGCCCTTCACTACCCCCACTCATGTCCAGGCTGTTCATGTAGATCTTATTCCATATCTCTGTCATTGGGTGATCCCCGTGTCTTTCTTGGGGTCCTGTTTTCCAGGTAGCCTCCCTGGTGATGTGAGTAGCAGTCCAGTCATCCTTGTTCCACATCTAGTATCCTGCTATGTGTGAGTACATACCATGTTTGTCTTTCTGAGTCTGAGTTACCTCACTCAGGATGATTTTTTCTAGATCCATCCATTTGTCTGCAAACCTCATGATGTCGTTGTTTTTCTCTGCTGAGTAGTATTCCATTGTGTATATGTACCACATTTTGTTTATCCATTCTTCAGTTGAAGGGCATCTAGGTTGTTTCCATGTTCTGGCTATTACAAACAATGCTGATATGAACATAGCTGAACAAGTGCTCTTGTGGTGTGGTTGAGCATTCCTTGGGTATATGCCCAAGAGTGGTATAGCTGGATCTTGGGGGAGATGGATTCCCAATTTTCTAAGAAAGCCCCATATTGATTTCCAAAGTGGTTGTATAAGCTTGCATTCCCACCAGCAGTGGAGGAGAGTTCCCCTAGCTCCACATCCTCTCCAGCATAAGGTGTCTTCAGGGTTTTTGATCTTAGCCATTCTGACAGGCGTAAGGTGGTATCTCAGAGTTGTTTTGATTTGCATTTACCTGATGATTAGGGATGTTGAGCAATTGCTTAAATGTCTTTCAGCCATTTGAGTTTCCTCTGTTGAGAATTAATTCTCTGTTTAGTTCTATAGCCCATTTCTTAATTGGACTGTTGGGCATTTTGATGTCTAATTTCTGGTGTTCCTTATATATTCTGGATATCAGTCCTCTGTCAGATGTGGGGTTGGTGAAGACCTTTTCCCATTCTGTAGGCTGTCAATTTGCCTTGTTGACCGTATCCTTTGTTCTAAAAAAGCTTCTCAGTTTCAAGAGGTCCCATTGATTGATTGTTTCTCTCAGTGTCTGTGCTACTTTTGTTCTATTTAGGAAGTAGTCTCCTATGCCAATGCATTCAAGATAACTTCCTACTTTCTCTTCTAGCAGGTTCAGAGAAGCTGGATTTATGTTGAGGTCCTTGATCCACTTGGACTTAAGTTTTGTGCACGATGATAGATATGGATCTATTTGCAGCCTTCTACATATTGATATCCAGTTTTGCCAGCACCATTTGTTGAAGATGCTTTCTTTTTTCCAATGCGCACTTTTGGCTTCTTTGTCAAAAATGATATGTTCATAGGTGTGCGGATTAATGTCAGGGTCTTCTTCAGTTCAATTCCATTGTTCCACATGTTGGTATTAATGCCAATACCAAACTGTTTTTATTACTGTAGCTCTATAGTAGAGCTTGAAGTCAGGGATCGTGATGCCTCCAGAGGTTGTGTTATTGTACAGGATTCTTTTGGCTATGCTGGGTTTTTGTTTTTCCATATGAAGTTGAGTATTATTCTTTCCAGGTCTGTGAAAAATTGTGTTGGGATTTTGATGGGGATTGCATTGAATCTGTAGATTGCTTTTGGTAAGATTGCCTTTTTTCTATGTTAGTCCTGCCTACCCATGAGCATGGGAGATCTTTCCATTTTCTGACATCTTCTTCAATTTCTTTTTTCAGGGACTTAATGTTCTTGTCATGTAGGTCCTTCACATGCTTGGTTAGTGTTACCCCAATGTATTTTATGTCATTTTTGGCTACAGTGAAAGGTGATGTATCTCTGATTTCCTTCTCTGCTTCTTTGTCCGTTGTATATAGGAGGGCTACTGATTTTTTTGAGTTGATCTTGTATCCTGCTATGTTGCTGAAGGTGTTTATAAGCTGTATCAGTTCCTTGGTGGAATCTTTGGGGTCGCTCAAGTATACTATCATGTCATCTGCAAATAGGGAAAGCTTGACTTCTTCCTTTCCAATTTGTATCCCCTTAATCTCCTTATGTTGTCTTATTGCTCTGGCTAGAACTTCAAGTACTATATTGAATAAGTATGGGGAGAGCGGACAGCCTTGCCTCATTCCTGATTTTAGTGGAATTGCTTTGAGTTTCTCTCCATTTAATTTGATGTTGGCTGTTGACTTGCTGTAAATTGCCTTTATTATGTTTAGGTATGTTCCCTGTATTCCTGATCGCTCCAAGACCTTTATCATGAAGGGGTGTTGGATTTTGTCAAATGCTTTTTCTGCATCTAGTGAGATGATCATGTGGTTTTTTCTTTGAGTTTGTTTATATGGTGTATTACATTGACGGACTTTCATATGTTGAACAACCCTTGCATCCCTGGAATGAAGCCTACTTGATCATGGTGGATAATTGTTTTGATGTGTTCTTGGAGTCTGTTTGCCAGTATTTTATTGAGTATTTTTGCATCAATGTTCATGAGGGAGATCAGTCTGTAGTTCTCTTTCTTTGTTGTATCCTTGTTTGGTTTAGGAATCAGGGTAATTGTAGCCTCATAGAAGGAGTTTGGTAATGTTCCTTCTGTTTCTATTGTGTGGAACAATTTAGAGAGTATTGGTATTAACTCTTCTTTGAAGATCTGGTAGAAGTCTGCACTGAAACCATCTGGTCCTGGGCTTTTTTTGGTTGGGAGACTTTTAATGACTGTTTCTATTTCGTTAGGGGTTATTGGACTATTTAAATAGTTTATCTGGTCTTGATTTGACTTAGGTATGTGGTACCTATCCAGAAAATTATCCATTTCTTTTAGGTTTTCCAGTTTTGTGGAATAGAAGTTTTTGAAGTATGACCTGATGATTCTCTGGATTTCCTCAGTGTCTGTTGTTATGTCCCCCTTTTCATTTCTGATTTTGTTGATTTGGATGCTCTCTCTCTGTCTTTTGGTTAGTTTGGATAAGGGCTTGTCTATGTTGTTGATTTTCTCAAAGAACCAACTCTTTGTTTCATTAATTTTTTTGTATTGTTCTCTTTGTTGCTATTTTATTGATTTCAACTCTCACTTTGATAATTTCCTGGCGTCTATTTTTCCTGGGAGACTTTGCTTCTTCTTGTTCTAGAGCTTTCAGGTGTGCTGTTAAGTCACTAGTGTGAGATTTCTCCAACTTATTTATGTGGGCGTTTAGTGCTATGAATTTCCCTCTTAGTACTGCTTTCATAGTGTCCCATAGGTTTGGATATGTGGTGTCTTCATTTTCGTTGATCTCTAGGAAGTCTTTAATTTCTTTCTTTATTTCTTCCTTAACCCATTGGTGATTCAGTTGGGTATTATTCAGTTTCCATGAGATTGTAGGTTTTCTGTAGTTTTTGTTGTTGTTGAAATCCAACTTTAGACCATGGTGGTCTGATAGAACACAGGAGGTTATTCCAGTTGTTTTGTATATGTTTAGATTTGTTTTGTGGCCAAGTATATGGTCAATTTTAGAGAAGGTTCCATGGGGTGCTGAGAAGAAGGTATATCCTTTTTTGTTAGGATGGAATGTTCTGTAGATATCAATTAAGTCCATTTGAGTCATGACATCAGTTAAGTCCTTTATTTCTCTGTTAAGTTTCAATTTGGGAGATCTGTCCAGTGGTGAAAGTGGGGTGTTGAGGTCTCCCACTATTAATGTGTGGGGTTTTATATGTGATTTAAGCTTTAGCAATGTTTCTTTTACATATGTGGGTGCCCTTGTGTTTGGGGCATAAATGATCAGAATTGAGACTTCATCTTGGTGGATCTTTCCTGTGATGAGTATGTAATGCCCTTCTTGATCTCTTTTGATTGATTTTAGTTTGAAGTCTACTTTGCTGGATATCAGGATGGCTACACCTGCTTGTTTCTTAAGACCGTTTGATTGGAAAGTCTTTTCCCAGCCTTTTATTTTTAGGTAGTGTCTATCTTTGAAATTGAGATGTGTTTCTTGTATGCAGCAGAAAGATGGGTCCTGCTTTCGTATACATTCTGTAAGCCTATGTCTTTTTATAGGTGAATTAAGTCCATTGATATTGAGGGATATTAATGACCAGTGATTGCTCATTCCTGTTATTTTTTGGTGGTGGTGTGTGTGTACTTCTCTTCGTTGGGGTTTACTGCTATAGCTTTATCTATTCCCTGTGTTTTCAAGGGTGTATCTGACTTCCTTAGGTTAGAATTTTCCTTCTAGTGCTTTCTGTAGGGCTGGGTTTGTGGATAAGTATTGTTTAAATTTGGCTTTGTCATGGAATGTCTTGTTCACTCCATCTATGATGTCACATTCAGCTTTTAATTGTTAACTGAAATTGATTTTCCATTATCTCCATTGGAATTCAAAATAACAACTAGAAATAGCTGGCATTTTATTTTCTTCAGAAGCATGACTCACAATATCTCTTACAATACACCTAATTTATTTACTCTTTCTAGCATCTTTCTCCACCATTATACAATCAACCATAGAAATACCTGACAATATTTAGTTTGATGTACAACTTTGTTGCCATTACCACTTGTTGTGGTGTGCTTCTTGTCTATAAGATAGATTGTGAACCTGCCCAAGTCTTCCCTTTACCATTTTCTTTCTTGGATTGTTCTAATTACTACTTGTGTTAGCTTGAGTTGATTCAAAATAACAAGGTAAAATGCATATGAGACAGAGGAACAGTGAAGAGCCTTCATACTGTACTATAAACATGAGTCTCATAATGAGGAAACAATTAAATGAAGGTGGTGGGATAAGAAGCTTCTCATTGCAGCACAATTCCAAGCTTGATCCACATGGGTTTCTGTTTGCTTTCAAGAAAAATCTGTCACTGGAATAAGCCTTGATTTCCAGTGGAATGGACCTGCTTTAGTACTACCACTGTCTTCACATAATTACCAGGAAGAGAAAGAGAAAATCTGGCTAACACACTGATGAATTTGTAAACACAGCAGGTGGGGCACTGGACAGTTATATTCATTCAAGAATAATATATTCATAGCATATTTTATCTCTGTTATCTGCTATCTATCTAAATGTAATCCTGAAAAGCTGTACTCAGCTAAGTTGCTATTGTCAAAAGCAATGAGGAACAATCAGAAGGCCCACATAAACCAAAACTTTGAAAGGTAGGTTATATGGACAGTTCCAAAGAAAATCAATATCATACTTCCCTAGGAAGCATCCATGTCATCCCCATGAGTCTTTGAAGGTCACACCTTCTCATAAAATGTAAGAATTACATTTGACAAATATTTGGTTTCAGAAACCTGCAGAAATCTGAAAAATAGCAAAACTGTTGGTTAGGAATTAGAAAATTAGAACACCAGCTAGAGCAGAAGAAAAGCAAATCTAGGTCTCTCCTGTAGGCAGGTGCTTTGACTGGATATCTATTGTAATTCAGGAGTCAAAGACAGTTATAAATGAGAGTGAATGTATTTGAGAAGTACTGTTTGGCATCAGTATCTTAATCTTACTAGCTCTAATAAATTGACACATTGATGAAGACAATAGCTTGAAATATATCAAATTTATACTCTGATTATTTTTAAGGTCGTTCTTCAGTCCCAGGAAAATTAACACATGAACTGTTTTTCAAAGAAACCCTCATCTACCAGGATACATGTGATATACTTCTATGAACATATTTGAAAAGAAAACAAATATAGACACATCACATTTTTTTATTTTGAACAGAGTGTTTTAAGTAACCACAAATATGACATATAAAACATTTCTGCTTTAGGACAGAAAGTCTTTACCATTAGAGATGTTTCATCACTTTCAACCTGACAGCCCAATCCATACAGCACACTATAATGACAGGGGTCTTATCTGTGTCCCAAAGATGAGTCTGTTAAAGTTATTGTACCCCTGTGATTTAAGTTTTGTGCATGGTGATAAATATAGACCTATTTGAAATCTTCTACATGTTGACATCCAGTTATACAAGCACCATTTGTTGAAGATGCTTTCTTTTTTCCTTTGTTTTGGTTTGTTTGTCAAAAATCAGGAGTTCATGGGTGTGTGGACTAATGTCAGGGACTTCAGTCAATTCCATTGGTCCACATGTTGGGTTTTATGCCAATACCAATCTGCCTTTATTCCTATACCTCTATAGTAGAGCTTGAGGTCAGGGATGGTGATACCTTCAGAAGTTGCTCTACTGTATAGGATTGTTTTAGCTATCCTGGGTTTTTTGTTTTTCCATATAAAGTGAGTATTATTCTTCCCAGGTCTGTGAAGAATTGTGTTGAGATTTTGATTAGGATTGCATTGAGTCTGTAGATTGCTTTTGGTAAGATTGCCATTTTTACTATGTTAATCCTACTTATCCATGAGTATGAGAGATCTTTCCATTTCCTGATATCGACTTTGATTTCTTTCTTCAGAGACTTAAAGTTCTTGTTCAAGTGGATCAAAGACCTAAATATAAATCCAGTTACACTGAACCTAATAGAAGAGAAAGTAGGAAGTAGCTTTGAATGCACTGAACAGGAGATCACTTTCTAATTATAACACCAGTAGCACAGACACTGAGAGCAACAATTAATAAATGGGATCTCCAGAAACTGAGAAGTTACTATAAGGCAAAGGACATGGTCAATAAAACAAAATGACAGCTTAAGGAATGGGAAAAGATCTTCATCAACCCCACATCTGACAGAGGACTGATCTCCAAAATATATAAAGAACTCAAGAAACTAAATATCAAAATACCAAACAATCCAATTTAAAAATGGGCTACAGATCTAAACAGAGAATTCTCAACAGAAGAATCTCAAATGGCTGAAAGACATTTAAGAAATTGCTCAACATCCATAGTCATCAGGGAAATGCAAATAAAAATTATTTTAAAATACCATCTTATACCTGTCAGAATGGCTAAGATTAAAAAACAAACAAACAAACAAAAAACCACTGATGACAGCTTATGTTGGAGAGGATGTGGAGCAAGGGGAACTTGCTCCACTTGGGAGTGCAATCTTGTACATCCACTTTGGAAATCAGTATGGTGGTTTCTCACAAAATTGGGAATCAATTTTCCTCAAGACCCAGCTATACCACTCTTAGGCATATACCCAAGGAATGCTCAATAATACCACAAGGACACTTGCTCAACTATGTTCATAGCAGCATTATTCATAATAATCAGAACCTGGAAACAACCTAGATGGCTCTCAACTGAAGAATGGATAAAGAAAATGTGGTATATATACACAATGGAGTACTACTCAGTAATAAAAAGCAATGACATTAGCCAGGCGGTGGTGGCGCACGCCTTTAATCCCAGCACTTGGGAGGCAGAGCCAGGCGGATCTCTGTGAGTTCGAGACCAGCCTGGGCTACCAAGTGAGTTTCAGGAAAGGCGCAAAGCTACACAGAGAAACCCTGTCTCGAAAAACCAAAAAAAAAAAAAAAAAAAAAAAGCAATGACATCATGAAATTTGCAAGCAAATGGATGGAACTAGAAAATATCATCCTGAATGAGGTATCCCAGACTCAGAAGAACAAACATGTTATGTACTCACTCATAAGTGGATACTAGATGTAAAGCAAAGATAACCAGGCTACAACCCACAGCTCCAGAAAATCTAGGTAACAAGGACAACCCTAAGAGGGACTCATGGATCACCCTGGAAAGAGAAAATAGATGAGATCTCAATGAGTAAACTGGGAGTGGGGGAGCAATGGAGGGTAGGGGATGGGGATGAGAACATAAGGGAATGGGATGGTTGAGCTGGAACAGAGACAGATTGGGAAAGCAATGAAAGAGATACCATGATAGAGGGAGACATCATGGGGATAGGGAGAAACCAGGTGCTAAGGAAATTCCCAGGAATCCACAAGGCTAACCCTAGCTTAGACTACTAGCAATAGTGGAGAAGGTGCCTGAACTGGCTTACCCCAGTAATCAAATCAGTGAATACTCTAACTGTCATCATAGAGCTTTCATCCAGTAACTGATGGAAGCAGATGCAGAGATCCACAGCCAAGAACCAGGCAGAGCTCCAGGAGTCCAGCCAAAGAGAGTGAAGAGGGATTCCATGAGCAAGGAGCATCAAGATCATGATGGGGAAACCTACAGAGACAACCAAGCCAGGCGGGTGGGAACTCATGAACTCTAGACCAACAGCTGTGGAGCTTCCATGGGGCTGGACTAGGCCCTCTTTATAAGGGAGACAGTTACGTAACTTGATCTGCTTAAGGGTTCCTTTGACAGTAGGATCAAGCTCCATCTCTGGTGCATGAGCTGCCTTTCTGGAGCATACTACCTATGGTGGGACACCTTGCACAGCCTTGATTCAGGGGAAGGACCTTGGACCTGCCTCAGCTGAATGTACCAGGCTCTGCTGACTCCCCATGGGAGGCCTTCTTGGAAGAGGGAATAGGGGAGGAAGGCTGGGGGGGGGAGGAGGGAAGAGGGGGGAATCTGTGGTTTGTATGTAAAATAAATAAAAAATTTTCTTAATGAAAAAAAACTAAATTAAAACCCACTACAAAAGTAGTTATTGTACCCCTAATAACACCAGCAAAGTGTCATTATGATATATAAAGACACACACACACACACACACACACACACACACACACACACACACACATACTAATAGAGACACATGGATCTGACTATATTTTTCCAAACAATTATTGTTAAGATTATTTTAATTGAAACATGGACATGCTTCATGGAAATTTTGCAAACATATGGAATGAAAGGCTTTTATGGTTTTAAAAATACCTCAGACATTTTAATTTCTAATAAGAGAACAAATGCTAATTTGAAAGTCAGACATGCAAATGAAAATAGCTAAGCCAAAAGAGGAGGAGGAAAAGAAAGCAGTTAAAAGTATGCTCTCAAACATTGGAGGGTTCTCTGGGATAAACTGCATTGAAAGCCAAGATCAGAGCAGATATATGAAAATAGACCAACTTCTATCAAAGCCAACTGCTTGATTTACAAGTGGAATAAAGGCAGTTTAACAAACTCAGAAATAATGAAGGTTTCTTATCTCTAGGCCCCCGAAGATATGCACTGATCTCAAATTGAAAAGTCTGTAGCATTGCCACAGACATTTTTTGCATCCCATTGGCAGAATGTGTGAAGCAAAATTTCAATTGCAACTCACTGCATTTCTATAATGAGAAGAAAATATATGCAAGATCTAATTTATAAGGAATTTGCACATAGTGTCTCTATGTTGCTAGATCAAGGAAGAATATTTATTTCATAATTTATGGAAATTTATATAATGTAATTTATGGAAAATTAAGTTCACCACTATTGCTACAGATTCTTAAGGTATTGGCAACAATTTCCAAACAACCATTATTATACAAAGTTCCAGATTTGAAACTTTAATTTGGTTGAAAAATAAATATTCCATTAATAAAGATATGAAGAAACAAGTAATAAAAAGAATAAATATAAAACTTCATTTCATTTTGTTTTCCTGTATGCCTCCTTCACATATTCCCTCCCTTCAGGACATAGGAAGGGATAGAAACCTCTACCATCATGGATTCATACACATGGATTCATTCATTCCTACCCTTATTAGCCATATGATTTAAACCATGTGAATCTCAATTCCTAAAGAATAAACTGAAAGGACAGCAATTCTTACACACAGCTTAGAGGGGTCTGTGATTCCAGCCTGTGATCGCATATCTAAAGTACAGTGGATTACTATTGACTATAAAATGTAGCTATAATTCAGAACTCATTATTAAATATATAGTGATTTGAAAGCTCAGATAATTTTACTGTATTTCCTGTATTAAATTAATATGAATTTCATTTCTTTTAAATATTCATTTTATTTTTAATTGTGTGAGTGGGTGTATGTGTATGTACATGTGGGTATGCATGTGTGCATGCATGCATTCGTGTGTGTGTGTGTGCATGTCTATGTCTCAGTGTGACTTTGTGATCATGACCAAAGATACCTTCCAAACCTAGAGGAATTAATTTCCCCTGAAACTAGAGGTAAAGGCAGTTGTAAGCATTTAATTTGGGTTCTAGCCCCTTCCATGAGCAGTATCTGTTCTTAACCACTGAGTTAGCTCTCCAGTTCCTCAAAAACATTTTAATGATGATATTCATTATGAGGATCTATTTCTGTTGCTGAAATAGGAGGGTGTTGATTTTTAACAACCAAATTAACAGTTACTCGATATTAAGTAGGTTGTAAAAGCAAGCAAGGATTGGGTGTTAATGAATATGAATTTTAAAGAAACACTATAGATATTTTGAAATGGATGATAATGATATAAAATCTGTTATAGGAAATTTTACCTAAAATACAGTTGATGATATATTCTCCTTAAAACCTAGAAATTCCTATTCAGGATATCCTGAAATATAGGTTCTTGTAGCTGAAAGTTTTCGTGGTCCTGTCCAGCTCCTGTAGCTCCCACGGTCTGCAGCCACTCAGACCCAAGTAAACACACAGAGTCTTATATTAATTAAAAGTGCTCAGCCATTAGCTCAGATCTGCCACTGACTAGCTCCTTCACTTAAACTCAGCCCATTTCTGTTAATCTATATGTTGCCATATATTCAGTGGCTTTACCTGTGTGCCATTACATGCTGCTCCCTAGACAGTAGGCTGGCATCTCCTGACTCAGCCTTCTTCTTCCCAGAATTCTCCTTCTCTGCTTATCCTGCCTATACTTCCTGCCTGGCTACTGGCCAATCAACATTTTATTTATCAACCAATCAGAGAAACACATTCACAGCATAGAGAGCGATATCCACAGCAGGTTCTAATTTCTGAACACATTGATTTGTTTGAATCACAGTTCACATCCATATTTTTCCATCATTGTTGCTATATTTTTGCAAAATTTATTTTGAAGAATTTTATTACTTTTTCTTTGATCTTCTGATTATCATCCAGAAGATTTAAGATATTTAATGATAGATCATATATTCAAATCTACTATCATTGCTCTATTTTATGGTTTTGTGCTTGTTTTTGATTTTGTTGTACTGAGGCATGGTTTCATTTTGTAGACTGGGTTATTGTCTGTCTGGAGATTCTCATGCCTCAACTCCCCAAGGGCTAGAGTACAGGTATATAGCACCAGGCCAGATTTGTGTTATATTTTAATCTCTGTATTGTGACCTAATGCCTACACATACATAAAGTTTCTTCATTCATGTAAAATTTTCAAAAATATATTAACAATAATGTGGTATCAAATGTCTCATATTTACAACATAATATGATATCTATATTTTTATTGATTGTGTTTGTTTCTATAAATTTTATCTGAAGATGTTATTCAGAAATTGGGTAAAACAGTGCATATTACTCTTCAAATGGCCTTGGGTTCAGTCTTAGCACATATGTGGCAGCTCATAATGGGCTTTAACTTCAGTTCTAGGGGACCTAACATCCTCTTCTGGCTTATACGGGAACTGTGCACATATAGTGCACATACACCCATGCACTAACACTTTTAAAATATAATTTTAAAAGAATTTTAAGAGATTGGGATATATATATATATATATATATATAGAGAGAGAGAGAGAGAGAGAGAGAGATTTTCAATTAAACTCTCTTAATATGAGTTATAAACAAAATATCCTAGACAGAAAAAGCTAGATAAGATGAGAGTGGCAGGGAAATATTAGACTGTCTAGTAGAGGTATAGTATAGTTGAGTCACACTCTGTTGTAGTTACCTTTGTACTTCAAATCTTATCACATATACCAGCAGGTTTAGACTTGTAAATGTTATGACCTGTATATAAATTGACCCCTCCTGTGTTTGGACATTGCTCCACAGCTGGGAGCTGTTTGGGAAAGAGGGACAGTCACACTGGTGAAAGTGCATCAGTGGGGACTAAAATGATTTGTTATTTACAGCTCTTTACAGCTTGGCTTGGGTTCCTGCTTTCTCTCTGCTTCCAGACCTACTTAGATATGAGGAAGCAACCCCAAGCTTCTGTGAACATTGCCGGGAGGCACAAGTTATCATTGGGCCATCCCTTCTAGGGTAGACTTGACCTTTGAATCATGCATGTCTCAGAGTAAACTTTTTCTCCCTTAAGCTCCTTCCTATCAGGGATTTGTTTAGTGATAAGAAAAGGAACAAATGCAATAGCTATCATACAACATTTGAAAACCCAGGATATACTACCCTATGTGGTTTTGAGAGCACTTAGCATTTATAAAACTAACAGAAAAAAAATTTAGGATAATTATAAGATGAAAGTAGAAGAGAAAGATCAGATACTGGAATCATAGTTGTAACTGGAGTTATCTTCAGTCCTGCCTGGGCCGGCAGCCACTCAGACTCAAATAAACACACAGACACTTATATTATTTAAACTGTTTGGCCTAATGGCTCAGGCTTCTTGCTATCTAGTTCTTATATCTTAAATTAACCCATTTCTATTAATCTATACCTTGCCATGTGGCTCGTGGCTTACTGGTACTTTACATCCTGTTCCTTATGGTGGCAGCTGGCAGCGTCTCCCTCCTCAGCCTTCCACCTCCCATAATTCTCCTCCTCCTTGTCCCACCTACACTATCCTTCCTCCAGGCTACTGGCCAATCAGCATTTTATTTATCAATCAATCATAGCAACATATATTTACAGCATACAGGACATCCCACAGCACATGATGATTACTGAATACACTATTTATTGTAGTATTCTGGGCAAAAGAAAATGAGGAATGTATTACATAAAATCATCACAGAATTCAAAAGACAAAATAAAAGGAAGATACATTTTATGTATGTAACCTAGATTAATGATTATTTCTATAAGAAATGTTCTCCACTCCTTCAAGCTTCTTGAATGTATGTAACCATTTCAAAACATATTTCCCAATTGAACAATTATTATTTTATCAAATACACATTATGTTTCTTATGTACACTCCCTGTCTTTGTTAATTTTCTATTACTGTGGCACCATAACCAAGAAAACTGATAGAATAGTTCATTTGGGGCATATAATTTCAGGTAATTGAGTTCATCACCATGATAACAAGTAGGGGAGGCATGGCAGCAAGCAGGCAGTCATGGTGCTAGAGCAGTAGCTAGGAGCTTAGATCTTAATCCACAAGCATGAGACAGATACTTTTAATTAGGAGTGGGAGTTTGAAAACTCAAACCCCACCTCCAGTGAAATTTCTCTTCCAAAAAGGCCATACGTCCTAATCCTTTCCCAAATGTTCTACCAACTGGGAACCATGTATTCCAATATATGAGCCTTTGGGGGCCATTCTCACTCAAATTACCACACTCCTTATATAACTGCATTCATGGTAGTGTGAATATAGAATCGGTTCTCTCTCATCAGCATGACAGGCGCATGTTCTCATCCCTCCTCTTTATGTTTTATTGTTGGATGCATCATTCATAGAACACCTCCAAATATGTTGTTTTAAAAGTCATGGCTGAGAGTGGGTAGGCTGTGGAAAAATGAACACCATTGTTCTGCTAAAGAAAAATACAATAAAATAACTCCAAATGTCATGCTGGTATATCCATAGACCTGTGCCTCATTCTGCTATCATCAGAGAATCATCTTCTGGCGGCACATGGGAATTAACACAGAGACCCACAACTGGACAATATGCCGAGTCAGAGACTTTGGAGCACTCAGTCCTGAAAGGAATGTCTTCACCGCAGACTTCAGGAAGCTATGCAGGAAAAGAAAAAAACTGTAAGAGCAAGAGGGAATGGATGACTCTAAGGAAACAGTGTCCTCCATACACAACAGGATTGATGATATACTTACAAATCACAGAAACACAGGGCCTGAATAGTTTCAAGCTAGATAGGGTACCACTGCTGGAAGAAGGAAATAGACATGAGCTTCCACAGCTAACCAAGAAACTATCTGCAACTGACACCCATTTTCAAAGGAAAAATTAATGTTCTCCAGTGGAGTCTCAGTGGGTATATTAATCATACTTCAGGTAGGCCTCATGCTTGGCAGTAGACAGCCAACACCAAATGAACTCACTGGTAATTTTGTGGAGTTTTCATCTACTTTTTTTTCTTTTTGGTTTGGGCTTTTATGTTTTATTTTTTGTTTGTGGGTCTTTTGCTTGCACACTTTAGTTTCCATTTTTTGTGTTTCTTGAAAGTGTGTGTATGTGTGTATGTGTGTGTGTGTGTGTGTGTGTGTGTGTGTTTCCTGTTTTATTGGTTGTTTTGTTTGTACGTTTGGTTGGTAGATTGGTTGGCTGATTTTTGTTGTTGTGCATTGGCTTGCTTGCTTATGTTTGATTTTAAAAAAAAAGAAAGAAAGGGCTGGAGTTGGTTAGGTGGGGAACTCTGAAAGATCTGGAAGAGTTGGAGGAGGGGAAATCATGATCAGAATTTGTTGTACAAATTTTTTAAAATTTAAAAATGCTGATATAAGAAATTAAAAAGAAAAGAAAATAAAAAGAAAGCATATGTATGTGTACACACATTATTCTTTGTAACAAAATTATTCAATGGCTTTACATTGTGTCATGAAAATTAATCATCTGAATGAAATAAAACACATATTTGATGTGTTTGGCAGTCTAAGACCTTTCTTTCTTCACTTTGAGACAACAGCATTTCTAGTCTTTCAAAAAAGCTTCTTCTCAACTCTGTGGCTGCTGAACATTGTCGATTGATCTATCACTACGAAGGTTTGAGACATAAGAAAGACAGGGATAATCCACTGAATCAATTATGTTGACCAAAATTTCTGGGAGATGTTCCTCTGCATTTTCATTACAAAGATGGAAAAGCTCAGTTCTTGATCTTAATGCTGAATTTTTTAAAAGAGCCATTATATTGAGTCAATAAAAAGGAAACATTCATCCAAAATTATATCCTTGACTTTGTCAACAGTTTGCTGCATGTTAAATGACTCTTTTGAGATCTATCATCTGTCTTTCTGTCTGTCTATAATCTATCTTTGTATCTATATATATGTCATCTATTAGTGATATTTTGAATTTTATTAAAACTTTTTAAGAAACCAATGAAACAATTTGAAATATAAAGATTTTATCTTTCAATGAAAGATTCTTTGAATTTAACTTCTACATTAGCCAATGAAGCAAAATAGAAAAAAATTACCTCTAAAATCACAGCAGAAGCTATAACCACTTGGTTGATATAACTATGCAAAGGACAATGATTATATGAATAGCCCATGTTTCTTGAGACGTATATTCTGCCCTTTCAAATAAATTATTATTTGTGTTTTCTAACTCCCTTATTTGTATCCTGTATGTGTTTCTTTAAAGTTTTTCTCAAGTCTCTCCCTTTATATTAATCCTTATCTGGCCTATCTCCCTAAAAATATTCCTGTGAATGTTTCTAGAACAATACTTAACATAATGCATTATAATTTACCTTGCTTGTGGACAGATCCCTACATGGCCTGCATAGGCTCTTTGTGTATGTATATTTTGAAGAACATCTCATTGTTTTTTATGTAGTCTCATCTAGAAAGACATTTGACACAAAGGTTTGCTCTATATATGAATATGTAACAAATGAATAAATAAAGTGATGTAAGGTCACTTTACACATCAACAGAAAATGTCTGTTTTTCTGAAATAAAATTTTATATTATTTATAAGTAATTATATATTATAAAAGTTTCTTTATGATTTATCTGCACATTGAAACTTACATAAAAATGAGCTGTAAAGATATTTAGTGGTGCAATAAGTACAACTGAAACAACTTTTTATACATCAACACATTTATTTATGCATTCATTTGTTGTCAGCTGAGATGATAGCAGCAGTGATTTTCTTGGGCAGAGACTTTGGGTAGCCCAAACTAGCTTCAATATGTAATCTCCCTGCTTTTATTTGTTCATTGTTGAGATTATAGGTGTGTACCACTATGCCTGGTCTGAGCTGCTTCTGAGTTTTAAAAAATATTTGAGATTATAACATAATATCTTCATTTCTCCCTTCTATTTCCCCACTATAAATCCTCACATATATGCCTAAACTCGCTTTAGAATTCATGGCGATTTCTTCATGAATTATTGTTACATACATATATATGTGTGTGTGTGTATATGTGTGTGTGTATACACATGTATATTCATATATATGCAATCTTCTCAGCTCGTATAATGTTATTTGTTTGTACGTTTTCAGGGATGACCATTGGTATTGGATAACTAATTGATGTGCTCTTCCCTGGAGAAGACAATTTCTCCTACTCTAAATGTTCCTTAGTCATCTATACTTCTTTGTGTAGGGTTCAGGATTCCTTGGCTCTCCCTGCCCTATCTCCATAAGCATACCTATTGTTGTTATCCTTGCTCAATTCATGTTTAGACAGCCATGTTGATGAAACTTTATGGTTGTAATTTCTGCCATTCTTAAGAGACAACCTCACAGGTAACTCTCAATCCTCTGGACCATATAATTTTTCTGGCCCCTCTTCTGGGATGTTCTCTGAGCCTTAAGTTCAGGAGTTGTTTTGTAGAAATATTCTATGGGGCAAGGATCCACAACTCTGTATTTTAATTGGTTATAGTTTTCTGTAATGATCTCCACTGCAATGCAAAGTTTCCTTGATGGGTGATGAGTACTTTATTCTGTGAGTATAAGGGCAAATATTTAGAATTTAGCTAAAGATTATGTTAGTTTAGTTAACTGTGGATTTAGGGGTTTGTTTCTCCAAGATCCTTGGGTAGTTGTCTACCTTTCTGGTACTAGGCATGATTTCCTACTGGCTGAGAGGGTCTTAATCCAGTTAAAAAGCCAAGCTTACTCTGAATGGTAAAAGACCTAGGGGGAGTGAAGCATATAAACCTAAGGTTACAAGAATACTTAAGTAAGACAAGGTAAGATGAATGAAGTTTTAAAATATGCATACTTTTGTTTTTCCATATTGATATTTATAGAAAAAGGACTTATAAGTGACAAAAATAAGATATATTTACCAGTTTCAGATCAGACCAAAACCAAAAACCAGAAGATAATTCATAGGGACATTTGATTAGGGTCAGTTGTGTTCAGCTCAATTAAGATCAACACTGTTTACTTCTGATAACTTTAACATTATGTATTTTGTATCTACTCTGAGAAATATACTGTTTTTTCAGAGCCATGGGTAAATAAATTTAAAAAATTACCTAAAAATGTACTAACTTAGGTAGAATATGCATAAGAATATACTTTAATATTTACAGTTCAAACTTCAGATTTGAAAAACTTTACACTCCTACATTAAGATTCTGTTAAATAAATCATTAGTAAGTTCAACAAATAAATGGTCAAGTCATAATAAGACTCAAAATCATGCCTTTCCTGTTGGTGTAGTCCATGTTAATTCTTACAACGCATGCATTGAGAGAGTTTCATACTTTTTCTGCCTCTATTTTACATTATTTACATTAGAAGTGTGACAAAACAATTTGAGCAACGACTTTCACGCCAATGTGCACTCATTTTGGGACTACCTCCAGTTGTTCTGGCAAGACTCATACTTTCTTACAGCACCATCTTCCAACAAGGCAGACAATAGTTGTGGCCAAGCCTATAATTTTGGCAATAGTAATGCCCAGATGACAAACTCTGAAGAATGCCGTCCCAGCAGTAGCAGTGACATCTGGATTGCTTTCCACACTTGGGACTGTATTGGCTCCCTTGCATATGTGCAGCTGTTGTCCTCTCTTAGTACTATTTTCAAGTAAGAAAAGCCTACTGTGAGCAAGCTTATTCCTGGAGTGTCATCTCACTACAACACAATTCACTATGTGTATGCAATAATGCCTCATTTTTAGTATGTTATGGTTGCCATTTGTTCATAGAAATATTAGATACAGTACACATCATCAAAGTATTATATCTTTAGAAGTAGACATATTTCTGTATATATGTGTGTGTGTGTGTGTGTGTGTGTGTGTGTGTGTGTGTATCTTCTGGGTCAATATTTAGATAAGTCAGCAGCTGAAGGATTTTTGTTTGCTATGGGATATTTTTATTCTCTTTATTTATTTGGTGCATAAATACAAGGCATTTATTGCTAAACTCTAGCTGCTTGGGGAAAGTGCCAGATTTAAATGACTGTTGCATGAGCACAGCACAGCCACTAGGGAGGCGATACTAGCCCTGCCATCAAGAAAATAAAAATTTAAAAGAATTGACAAACACAACTGCACTTCTAAAAATCCACCATTTAACTTCCACAAGCTCCAGAACCTATTTTTAATTATAATTTCAGTTACCATTTATCTATCAAAAATTGTGCCGTTCACTGTGTATAATTTATCTTATTTAATCATTACAATAAAGATACAAAGAAGACATTATTTCTATTTTATGGAGTTACAAAATGAAGCTCAGAGGAACCAAAGCTCACATAACTCAGAAACAGGAGGTGAGTTTCCAGCTGCAGCCCTTGGGTGTCTCAAGGTCATGACCATCACCTGTGCTTCCCCTATAGAACATAGTTCATTGGCTTGCTAGGCAATGAAATTACTAAAATGTGTTCTATGGTAAATAATCTATTTTGTAAAAAATATAAAATCAAGAATCATGAAATTGGAATGAGAATAAACTGTTAATTCATAACCGAAAAATGGAAACAAAGCTATAGGAAATTTTTCATTAAAAGGTAAAAAAAAAATAAATTAATAATAATAATAATAATGAGAGAAAGGAAGAAGACAAGGTAGTTGCAAAGGCCTAGCTTGTCTTCACCAAACACCAAAGCATGTATTCTTACACTGGCAGAAATTTAATCTTCTCAACTATTCTTTTCTAGAAATAGAAAAATCTTTAATTCCTTAAGACTTTTATATTTGCTACCCCTCCCAATTCTACAATTTCCAAAACAAAAATTCTAAATGTAGCCATTTCAGCAGCATGCAGATCTGCATATCTCTCTTCCCCCTCACCACATGAGATGTTACTAGTTCTCACTCTCTATTATTTCTTTCTGATAAAAGAAGTTAGTCATGTAGAACAAGAGGAAAATTGGATTATTTGAATTGTGGAGTAGTTTTTCCCACTACAACCAATGAAAATAATTCCTTGAAATTACTTATTTCTTGAAATACATAGTTTCCCATTTTACAAGAAAAAAGTGTTTAAGATAGTCCAATGATACAATCTCAAACCAATTCAAATCAAAATGTGGAGCAGTAACATTAGGAAAAATTATGGTGAAACACCAGCGATGTTGCAGTTAAAGTTCAGGAAGCTTATAGACATGAATTTTTAAAACTATGAGGGTCTCATATTCAATCAAACGCAATTAGCTCATGAAGGCTCTTAGTGTCTTTCATAAATGAGTGTGAGGCTTTTACATACTATGACTGCTCAGTCCACGATTACGTCATCTCTGCCTGAGACCACCTTATTCCTTAGCTTTCCTTACAGCCTCTCTTCCTCCCCTGTAAGTCTGCCTGTTCACTGTTCACCCTGAGTAGTACCAGCTCTATAGCACTCCTGGGTTATTGGTCCGTCACTGAGATGTCTGTTGGTTTTGGCAGCACCGTTGGTGATATAATGGGCGAGTCTTATTCCATCTTCATATTAGCCATCTTGTTACAAGGTCAAAATAAATACATTCATGTTTTCTGTAAAACTTGGGTTTGAAAACGTCTTGACTCATTTTCTGGAATTAGAAATGTTCCACACCCTATACTCTGACCTCTACCCTGATAAGATGGTCTGCCAAATAATTCTGGAATGTTCTGCCAGGTTCCTACATAACCAAAAACCCTTGAAGACCCCACAGCCTTTCAGTTTTGGAGCTAATATAAACCTCACTTTGCCCTGTGTCAGGTGCTATTTTCTCAAACTCAGCTTCAGGGAGATATTCTTGTTTGACAGAAAATAAAGCTTGCTTAATTTGACCAAAGAGTTTGAATAATGGTCTATACTCTTGTTCAGTGGGAATAACAAATATAATTTCCATCATTCTTCATATGAAGCCAGGTCCTGGCTGGTCCTGCTTCCATGACATAGCTGAAGTGGTAGATGCATGAGATTCGAGCTACCTTCTAATTCCAAATCCTCATACCTTAACCTCCCAAATACAGAGACTCTGGACAGGGACCACTGTATCCATTCCTCTTTCCTTCTCAATGTCCCACATCTCCTCTGACAGCACTTTCTTTCTCTGTAAGAACTTAGTAATTATTCAGGAACTTATCTTTTAAAGGCTCTCCAAATTTCACTTTTTTGTTTCATTTAATGTCACTATTTCATCTTTATTTCTGAAAGATTCTGTAGCAGGGTAGAGATTTCTGGGTTAGAATTTTTTATTATTTGGAAGTAATAGCCCACTTGTTTCTGGCCCCTGCATTTTATAAGAAATATATTGCCATTCCTATGACTTCCTCTATAAATAATATACAGTATTAGATTACAAACAAACCATTGGTCTTTTTTTACCTTACAATAGCTTGTTATCTATATAGGCTTCAAATAAATTCCAACAACCTGAAAAGTGAGCATAGCTGAGCATTTGGAACAAATTATTTTCTTCCTAGAATTTTAAATAGTTAATCCAGTAAGTACATTCAGATAACTGTTTGGGATAGATGAAAAATTTACAAGAGGTAATATATAACTAAGCAGGAGAAAGCTCACAGAAGTGATAGGGCATGGCTACTTTTCTATTAAGTGAAAATTTGCTCAATAGCTTTAGTGAGGTCATTCTGGTGGTAGGATGGATTAATTAATGATGTATTAAGAAAGCCTTGCATGTACATAGCAGTGAGGATACATGGGAAATTTCACCTAGAGAGACCACAAGGTTACACAGTCTTTAATAGGTAAGATGTGAACACTGGTTAACTAAAGATGGCCACAACTGACACACCTCTACTACTAAGAGACTGAATGCCCCATTTATTAATCTTTTCTATTTTGTGTGACTGATTTGGCCAAAAGAATGCAGAAGACAAGATTCTCTGTATTTCTTTTTTCATATACAGACTTTGTAAGATTGGGAGCTGTATGAGTCCTGAGCCATCAACTGAGAAGTCCAGCTGGGAATGATTACACAGATATATGATCCAGGATTGGGGGCTGAGGCACTAAAATAAAGTTTGAGGTAAATTTGGACTACATATCTAGTTCAAAGACAGCCTGGAATGCATAAAAAAAAATCTGTCCCATAAAACAATTATGATCAAACCTATTATATAAAGACCAAAACTCTCAAATAAGTAATAAAAGTACCAACACAACCCCAGAACCCCCCCAAACAAAAACAAAAACAAAAAACAAAAAAACAGAAACACACACACAAAAGATCAAAGTGGTCTAAGCTCTCTCCATGTTCCACCAAGCTCTTCCATTGTTATTCTCACTCCATGTTCCACCAAAGCTCTTCCATTGTTATTCCACTAGTTTTTTGAGACAGGATCTCTCACTCAACTTGGCCCTCACTTTTGGTTAGTCTCTCTAATTAGCCAGTTCCAGAGTCAGCTTGCCTCTGCATCTCAAGTTCTTGGATTAATTATAGGTTCAAAATTCATATGGGCCCTGGGCAATGAACTCAGGTGTTGTTCTTCCTATTTACAAACAATTTTCCCACTGGGTAAGCTTCCTAGCCCTTATTTTTGGGGTAATGAGGAACAGTACAGAAGACTGCACTTAGAGCTCACCTCACTCCCTAAACTTGGACCAGAATATTTATACTTGAAATTGTTTTGAATTTTTTAATGTCTGAAATGCAAAAAAGAGAAAGTGCTAGCACTTTAATTCTCTTTAAAATCAATTAAGTTTTTCAAAATACTTTTCTATTTTCTACAATGAGATAATCTTGCTGTAGTTATCTTCCTGAATTCCCCCAAAACATCATTATGTTAAAGGCTAGTTGCCCAGTTTGTTGTTCTTGGGAGATGGCAGAACATTTAAGAAGGGCACACAGAGAAGTCCTAAATCATTGGAAAAGAGACATTGGTGGGCCTCTAAGACTAATCTTGTCTTTCTTTTTTGATTCTCAGAAATGAGGCAAACGAGTGTCCTCCAATGTTACATGTTCCCAAAGGTGCACTGAGCTACAAGGTGCCCAAAGTACTGAAAACAATCAGGCAGTAATAAACCCTTCCTCCTTTTTGTCTGTATGTGAGAGCCTTATACATGTGTGGCAAGTTTTCTTCCTCTGTGCTATGTCACCAGCTCCCTTCTTAGCATGAGATAGTTGACCAAGCTGACCTTCAATTCACTCAGTAGCAGAAATAAAGCTTGAAGTTGTGTTTTTCCTGACTTAACCACCTGAATACAAGCAAGGACAGATCTATAGCACCAGTTCTGGCTAAACCTTTCTTACTTTTCAATTGATTTAGCTCAAGTATTTGTTAGAGCAAAGAAAGTTGGCTACAATAATAAGAACTAGATAAGAGCATCAATGTAGAAATATATAGATAAATTTATTGGTAGTTATAGATATCTAAAATTATTTTGTAAATGTTTAAGATTGTTAAAAATAATAAATCTTCTAATTTTTCTTTGATATAAAATTAACTGACAAAAATTCAAAGATATGATTTTATTGCCATATGATTAATGCTGAGATTTAGGCATTCCTAAAGATTCCTATAGAATAAACCACAGTGATACAATTTAATATGACTTTCTTTTAATTGAACTCTGTAAAGAAAACATTGTATAGAAAAATATGCTATTTCACCATCCACCAGGGTGAGTGACCTGCCTAGAAGCAGAACTGTACCCTCAACCCCATTCTGTCCACTGCAACCCTTACCCAGCCCAACACCATCCCAAATGGTCCCTGGCCCTTATCCTTCTGGAGCTCCACCCCCAATCCCAGAAGACTTCAGCCACTAAGGCACAGAACACACCAGACAGAATGGGTGAGTGGTATACCTACAAGCTGAATTGCACCCTCACCTGGAGTCTGCCCCTTTCAACCAGTCCCAGCTAATCCCCAGCCACACAGCTGGCTGTGCCCTCCTCCAAACCCCAGAAAATTTGTACCAAGCAGGCCCAGGCCACACCAGCCAGAAAGTGTGAGTGACCCACCTAAGAGCAGGACCATACCCCTCCCTGGATTCTGTCCACCACAAAGCTTCCCCAGGTCAAAGCCATCCCAGATGATTCATGGCCCTGCTGCTGCTGAGCCCCTATCCCCAATCCCAGTGTGTTTCAACCACTGAGGCACAGACTATACCAGCTAGAATGGGCCCAGGTCACACAAGCCAGGGCAGAATACCACAAACTCCATAGGCCCAGACACAGTCCATACCAATAGGAAGAAAAGATGCCATAGACCCATATACACTCTGTACTATCAGAAAGAACAGCCCCAGCAGCAATACCAGAGACCGAGCTGGTCATAGGAAACCTAGAAGAAGACTCAGGCTTTACTGTAGGACAAGCTGGATCTAGAGACTAAAGAGGACTCCAGCTTTAATGGAGGCCAGAGCAGAACAAGGGAGCCAAGACCCAAAAAAACCCTTCTAGACCTGAAGACTCGTCAGTCACCAGAACCCTTGGACACTTAAGCCAGAAGACCAGAGAAGAAACAGAAACCCAGGAACCAAACGCCCATCCCACAAAGACAAAGAAAGAATCAACACCTAGACCTATAATCACCCCAAATCCAGAAACCTAAATGCCAGTGTAAAAACATAATAACAGAAATGGCAATATGTGTCCATCAGAACTCAGCTATCCTATGACAGTAAGACTTGAGCATTCCAACACAGTTGAATCACAAGAAAATAATCTTAAAAAGAACTTTATGATTTGTATTTACCTGATGACTAAGGATGTTGAGCAATTCCTTAAATGTCTTTCAACCATTTGAGATTCTTCTATAGAGAATTCTGTTAAGCTCTGTAGCCAATTTTTTAATTGGATTGTTCAGTATTTTGATATGTAGCTTTTTGAGTTCTTTATATATTTTGGAGATCAGCCCTCTTTCAGACACGGGGTTGGTGAAGATCGTTTCCCATTCTGTAGGCTGTCATTTTGTCTTATTAACCATTTCCTTTGCTCTACAAAAGCTTCTCAATTTTAGGTGGTCCCATTTATTAATTGTCACTCTCAGTGTCTGTGCTACTGGTGTTATATTTAGGAAGTGGTCTCTGGTGCCAATGCATTCAAGACTACTGCCTACTTTCTCTTCTATCAAGTTCAGTGGAACTGGATTTATCTTGAGGTCTTTGATCCACTTGGACTTTTAAGTTATGTGCATGGTGACAGATACGGATCTACTTGCAGCCTTCTACAGGTTGACATCCAGTTATGCCAGCAGCATTTGCTGAAGATGCTTTCTTTTGTCCATTGTACAGTTTTGGCTTCTTTGTCAAAAATTATATGTTCATAGGTGTGCAGATTAATGTCAGGGTCTTCAATTCGGTTCCATTGGTCCACATGTCGGTTTTTATGCCAGTACCAAGCTGTTTTTATTACTGTAGCTCTATAGTAGAGCTTGAAGTCAGGGATCGTGATGCCTCCAGATGTTTTTTTATTGTACAGGATTCTTTTGGCTATTCTGGGTTTTTTGTTTTTCCATATGAAGTTGAGTATTGTTCTTTCCAGGTCTATCAAGAATTGTGTTGGGATTTTGATGGGGATTGCATTGAATCTGTAGATTGCTTTTGATAAGATTGCCATTTTTACTATGTTAATCCTGCTTATCCATGAACATGGGAGATCTTTGTATTTTTCTGACATTTTCTTCAATTTGGCACTTTCTTAGAAAACTGGGAATCAATCTCCCCCAAGACCCAGCTATACCACTCTTGGGCATATACCAAAGGAATGCTCAATCTTACCACAAGCACACATACTCAATGATCATAGCAACATTATTCATAATAGCCAGAACCTGGAAACAACCTAGATGCCCTTCAACCAAAGAATGGATAAAGAAAATGTGGTACATATACACAATGGAGTTCTACTCAGCAGTAAAAAACAATGATGTCATGAAATTTTCAGGCAAATGGATGGAACTAGAAAATACCATCCTGAGTGAGGTAACCCAAACTCAGAAGGACAAACACAGTATGTACTCACTCATAAGTGGATACTAGATGTAAGGCAAAGGATAACCAGACTACAACCCACAGCTCCACAGAAGCTAGCTAACAAGGAGGACCCTAAGAGGGACATATAGATAGCCCAATGAAGGAGAAATGGATGAGATCTACATGAGCAAACTGGAAGTGTGTGTGTAAGAGGTAATGGAGGGCAAAGAATGGCAGATGAGAACATAAGGAAATGAGAGCTTTGAGCTGGATCAGGGACAGAGTGGGAGAGCAAGGAAAGAGATACCATGATAAATGAAGACATCATGGGAATAGGAAGAGGCAGGGTGCATGGGAAGTTCTCAAAAATCCACAACGATGACCCCACCTTGGACTACTGGCAATGATCAAGAGGGTGCCTGGACAGGTCTACTCTGGTGACCAGATTGGTGAATACCCTAACTGTCATCATAGAGCCTTCATCCAGTGACTGATGGAAGCAGATGCAGAGATCCATAGCCAGGCAACAGGCTGAGCTCTGGGAATCCAACTGATGAGAGAGAGGAGGGATTCTGTGGGCAGGGGACATTGAGATCACGATGAGAAAACATGCAGAGATGACCAGCCACACTAGTGGAAACCCATGAACTGTGGACTAATAGCTGTGGAGCCCCCATAGGACTAGACTAGGCCCTCTAGATATGGGAGATAGTTGTTTAGCTTGAACTATTTGGGGGTCCCCCAGACAGGGGGATAGGGATCTGTCCCTGGTGCATGGGCGGGCTTTGTAGAGCCCAGTGCCTAGGGTGTGATACCTTGCACAGCCTTGGTGCAAGGGGATGGGGCTTGGACCTGCCTCAGCTGAGTATACCAGGCTCTGCTGACTCCCCATGGGAGACCTTGACTTGGGAAACGTGGGGATGGGGGGTGGGTTGGGGGGAAGTGTAGCTGGAGAATTTTTCCAGCTCCGACCAAGTCCTGCCAGTCCTGGAGCCCACTTATAAAATAAACAGACAGACTCTTATATTATTTAAACTGCTCGGCCATTAGCTCAGGCCTACCATTGTCTAGGTCTTACTCTTAAATTAACCTATTTCTATAAATCTATACCTTGCCACATGGCTTGTGGCTTACTGGCATCTTCACATGCTGCTTGTCATGGTGGCAGCTGGCAGTGTCTCCCCCTCCCAGCCTTCTACTTCCCAGAATTCTCCTCCCTCCTTGTCCTGCCTATACTTCCTGCATGGCCACTGGCCAATCAGTGTTTTATTTATACAGAACGATATCCACAGCACTTCCCCTTTTCTTTTTTTTTTAAAAAAGGTTTTAACTTTCTTAGTAAAATTACATATAACAAAACAATTATCAAGCAAGCATTACAGTTACAATATTAAAGAAGATATCTTATCTATCTTATATTTGTGAGTCTTTTATCATAACAGAGGAAATTACAACTATCTAGTCTTCAAACACATCAAAGACCTCAGAAGGATATAACACTACCTGAGAAACAGGAGAAGGATGCAAGCAACTTTCAGGAGTCTTGCAGGGTAGACAGAGACAGCTGACAGCCTGGACAGTCACCTAATGTTCCTTCATAAAGTTGGAGCATCTGTCTTCAGTCCATAGGGCTAGAGTATCTCAGTCATTTTTTTTCAGTGTCCTGAGAATGTCTGGCAGTTTTTTTCTGTGAAGCAAGAACCTGAAGGACCATTTTGTCAAGTAAAGTTCAGTGGTCATCTTTCTATGGGTCCTGGATGTCCAGTCAATCAAGCAGTCCAGGCAAGAACAGTATTTTGTCCAAATGGCTATTTTGCCAAGGTGAAGATAAACTCCATATGGAATGTCTTCAATACCCATCATCCTCTCTGAACTAAATCCAGTGCTGTCAGGAGCAGACATATTTCACTGTCCAGAAAGTCTAAATTTTTAAAAATATTTTAAATGCCATATTCTGTAGGTCTTTGAAGTATTTGAAGATTACCTGTCTATCTGAAATATATCTATGTGTGCATAGAAAACTTAACTAACATGCTATAAGTTTGACTATCATAGAAGACTAATTATTAATCAGTATTTTTAATTATCCATTACAATCTAAATGAGTTACATAAACATAATACCGCAAATGAGAATAGAAATATATATACAGCATAACAAAATTAAGTTAAAACTTGTATCAATAGACTAAAATCTATACCAATGTAAAACATTTTAAACATAAACTAAAATCTATACCAATGTAAAACATTTTAAACATAAACTAAAATCTAAACCAATGTAAAACATTTTAAACAAGTTGTTGCTCTTTAAAAGTAGGATCATTAATCTACCCTTTTATCCTATCATCTCTATATCCTATATATCTATATCATATCCCCTTTTCTTTTTTAGAAAGAGATCACATTTATAATCAACCTGTTTTAAATAAAAATATTGGTTTTTCTCTGTCCCACACCAGAGGGCTGTTCTGATTTGGGACACAGCGGGGAAGACTGGGGGAAGGGGAGAGGGAATGGGAAGATCTGTGGTTGGTATGTAAAATGAATAGAAATTTTCTTAATAATAAATAAAAGAAAAAAGAACTTTAGGAAGGGGATAGAAGTCCTTAAAGAGGAAATGAAAAACTCTCTCAAAGAAATGGAGGAAGATACAATCAAAAAAATGAAATAAATAAATAAATCTCTTAAAGAATGCCAAGAAAAAATAAATAGCTTACAGTAACAAATAAAAATTCTCGAGAGGTGAGTCTCCAGGCTCAGCCTAGACCCCATCCCTGGGCACCAGTCACTCTGGGGAAGACCTGCCCAACTTGGCCCCAGGTTCTGGCCACCGGGCAGGTTTCCTTCTAGCCCTACTGGGAAGGTTCCCCTTCTCCAAGCCCCCAGCAGACACTGCAATCGCCATGCTCTGCCTCCATGCCCATCTGCCCAAGACCCCAGCCACTTCCTGAGACTTAGAGACCAGCCCCCAGCTCCTGTCCTGCCCTGGACTTCCCTTCTGGACCAGAGGTAAGTATCCAGGCTCAGCCTAGACCCCATCCCTGGGCATTTTGTAATCCCCATCAAAATCCCAACACAATTCTTGATAGACCTGGAGAGAACAATACTCAACTTCATATGGAAAAACAAAAAACCCAGCATAGCCAAAAGAATCCTGTACAATAACACAACCTCTGGAGGCATCACGATCCCTGACTTCAAGCTCTACTATAGAGCTACAGTAATAAAAACAGTTTGGTATTGGCATAAAAACCAACATGTGGACCAATGGAATCGAACTGAAGACCCTGACATTAATCCGCACACCTATGAACGTATCATTTTTGACAAAGAAGCCAAAAATGTACAATGGAAAAAAGAAAGCATCTTCAACAAATGGTGCTGGCATAACTGGATATCAACATGTAGAAGGCTGCAAATAGATCCATATCTGTCACCCTGCACAAAACTTAAAAGTCCGAGTAGATCAAAGACCTCAACATAAATCCAGCTACTCTGAACCTGCTAGAAGAGAAAGTAGGAAATAGTCTTGAACGCATTGGCATAGGAGATCACTTCCTAAATATAACACCAGTAGCACACACACTGAGAGAAACAATCAATCAATGGGACCACTTGAAACTGAGAAGCTTTTGTAGAGCAAAGGATACGGTCAACAAGGCAAATTGACAGCCTACAGAATGGGAAAATGTCTTCACCAACCCCACATCTGACAGAGGGCTGATATCCAGAATATATAAAGAACTCAAGAAATTAGACATCAAAATGCCCAACAGTCCAATTAAGAAATGGACTATAGAACTAAAGAGAGAATTCTCAACAGACAAAACTCAAATGGCTGAAAGACATTTAAGGAATTGCTCAACATCCCTAATCATCAGGGAAATGCAAATCAAAACAACTCTGAGATACCACCTTATGCCTGTCAGAATGGCTAAGATCAAAAACACTGAAGACACCTTATGCTGGAGAGGATGTGGAGCTAGGGGAACTCTCCTCCACTGCTGGTGGGAATTCAAGCTTGTACAACCACTTTGGAAATCAATATGGCACTTTCTTAGAAAATTGGGAATCAATCTCCCCCAAGATCCAGCTATACCATTCTTGGGCATATACCCAAGGAATGCTCAATCATACCACAAGAGCACTTGCTCAGCTATGTTCATATCAGCATTGTTTGTAATAGTCAAAACCTGTAAACAACCTATGTGCCCTTCAACTGAAGAATGGATAAATAAAATGTGGTACATATACACAATGGAATACTACTCAGCACAGAAAAACAATGACATCATGAGGTTTGCAGGCAAATGGATGGATCTAGAAAAAATCATCCTGAGTGAGGTAATATCAGAAGGTAATATCAGGTAAGTATCAGAAGGATACTAGATGTGAAACAAGGATGACTGGACTGCTACTCACATCACCAGGGAGGCTGCCTGGAAAACAGGACCCCAAGAAAGACATGGGGATCACCCAATGACAGAGAAATGAATGAGATCTACATGAACAGCCTGGATATGAGTGGGGTAATGAAGGTCGAGGGTCGAGGGAAAGAGAGCTTGGGGGAGCAGGAGATACCAGCTGGATCAACAACAGAGAGGGAGAACAAGGAATAGGAGACCATAGTAAATGAAGAAGAAGCAAAGTGCTAGAGAGGCCCACAGAAATCCACAAAGATACCCCCACAACAGACTGCTGGCAATGGTCGAGATACAGCCCGAACTGACCTACTCTGGTAATGGGATGGCCAAACACCCTAATTGTCGTGCTAGAAACCCCATCCAATGACTGAGGGATCTGGATGCAGAGATCCATGGCTAGGCCCCGGGTAGAGCTCTGGGAGTCTAATTAGCGAGAAAGAGGAGGGTTTATATAAGCGAGAATTTTTGAAACCAAGGTTGGATAAAGCACAGGGACAAATAGCCAAACGAATGGAAACACATGAACTATGAACCAATGGCTAAGGGGCACCCAACTGGATCAGGCCCTCTGAATGGGTGAGACAGTTGATTGGCTTGATCTGTTTGGGAGGCACCCAGGCAGTGGGACCGGGTCCTGTGCTCATTGCATGAGTTGGCTGTTTGAAACCTGGGGCTTATGCAGGGTTGCTTGGCTCTGCCTGGGAGGAGGGGACTGGACCTGCCTGGATTGAGTCTACTAGGTTGATCTCAGTCCTGGGGGAGGCTTTGCCCTGGAGGAGGTGGGAATGGGGGGTGGGCTGGGGGGAAGGGGAAAGGGGCAGGAGGGGTGAGAAAAAGGGAATCGTGGATGATATGTAGAACTGAATTGTATTGTAAAACAAAAGAAAGAAAGAAAGAAAGAAAGAAAGAAAGAAAGAAAGAAAGAAAGAAAGAAAGAAAGAAAGAAAGAAAGAAAGAAAGAAAGGAAAAAGTTAAAAAAAAAACAAACAAACGAAAAAACTTCTCAAGCCCTGAAAATGGAAATAGAAGCAATAAAAAATAACAAACTGAGGAAATTCAGGAAATGGAAAATCTGGGTAAGTAAACAGGAACTACAGAATCAAGCATAACCAAAAGAATACAAAAGACAAGAAAGAAAATCTCAGCATTCAAGATTATAGAGGAAATACATTCATCGGTCAAATAAAACATTAAATCCAAAAAATTCCTAACACAAACATCCAGGAAATTGTGGGCACTCTGAAAAGACAAAACCTAAGAATATTATGAATAGAAGAAGGAGAAAAATTCCTGTTCAAAGGCACAGAAAATTTGTTCAACAGAATCATAGCAGAAAATTAAATTTTCCTTAAAAGGAGGACATACCTATAAAGGTACAAGAAGCTTACAGAACACCAAATAGACTGAACCAGAGAAAAAGTCCCCTCACTACATAATAATCAAAATACTAAACATATAGAATAAAGAAAGAATATTAAAAGCTTTGAAGGAAAAATAGCCAAGTAACATATAAATGCAGACTTATCAGAACTATCCTGACTTCTCAATGGAGACTAAAAGCGAAAAGAGCCTGGACAGACCTCTTGCAGACTCTCAGCGACCACAGATGCCAGCCCAGATTACATAACCAACAAAACTGTCAATCACCACAGATGAAGAAAATAAACTTCTTTTTGACAAAGTCAAATCTAATCAATACCTGTCCATAAACACAACTCTACAGAAGGTACTAGAAGGAAAACTCCAACTCAAGGAAACTAGCTATGAAAACACTCGGTAGATAACCCCACACCAGAGGGAAACACACGCACACAAACACACAGACATACCCCCACCACTAACAACAATGCCAACAACAACAACAATACAATAACAGGAATTAAAAATCACTGGTCACTAATACTTCTCAATATCAATGGACTAAATTCACCAATAAAAGGACAAGGATAACAGAAGAGTTATGAAAACAGGATCTATCCTTGTGCTGCAAACAGAAACTCATCTCAACATCAAAGACAAATATTACCTCACAGTAAAGGGTTGGGAAAAGATTTTCCAATCAAATGGACTGAAACAAGCCAGTGTAGCAATCCTAATATCTAACAAAATAGACTTCAAACTCGAATTAATAAAAAAAGATGGAGAAGGATATTTCATATTCATCAAAGGAAAAGTCCACCAAGATGATGTCTCAACTATGAACATCTATGACCCAAGGACAAGGGCACCCACATTTATTAAAAAAACTCATTACTAAAGCTAAAATCACATATTGAAACTCACACATTAATTGTGGGAGGCTTTAATATATCCAACTCCCAATAATGGATAGTACATCCAGACAGAAATTAGACAGAGAAATGTCAGAACTAATAGATGTTATGACTCAAATGGACCTAACAGATATCTACAGAATGTGTCACCAAACACCAAAGAATGTGCCTTCTTCTCAGTACCTCATTGAACCTTCTCCAAAATTGACCACATACTCATACCACAATGGATTAAAGCTGGTTCACAACAAAACAAAACAAAAAATAGAAAGCCTACAAAGTCATGGAAACTGAATAACTATCTACCAAATTACCACTGGGTCAAGGAAGAAATAAGAAAGAAATAAAAAAACTCCCTAGAATTCAAAGAAAATGAATGCACAACATATCCAAACTTATGGGACACAATGAAAGTGGCATTTAGAGGAGAGTTCATAACACTAACTGCCTTCATAAAAATTAGGAGAAATTTTGTACTAGCAACTTAACAGTACACCTCAGAGCTCTAGAACAAAAGGAAGCTAATATACACAAGAGGAGTAGATGGCAAGAAATAATAAAACTGAGGGCTTAAATCAATAAAATAGAAACAAAGTAAACAATACAAAGAATCAATGAAACAGTTGGTTCTTTGAGAAAAATCAACAAGATAGAAAAACCCTTATCCAAACTAACTAAAAGGCAGAGAGAGAATATTCAAATTAACAAAATCAGAAATGAAAATGTACAACAGACACTGTGGAAATCCATACAATCATTAGGTCATACTTGAAAAACCTTTACTCCAGAAAATTGGAAAATCTAAAAAGAAATGGACAAATTTCTTGATAGATACCACATTCCAAAATTAAACCAAGACCAGACAAACAATGCAAACAGACCTATAATACCTATGGAAATAGAAGCATTAAAAGCCTCCCAACCAAGGAAAGCCCAGGGCCAGATGGTTTTGTTGCAGAATACTATCAGACTTTAAAAGAAGATCTCATATCAGTAGTCCTCAAATTATTCTACAAAATAGAAATTGAAGGAACTTTGCCAAATTCTTTTTGTGACGCCATGGTACCCAGATACCCAAATCACAAAAGACCTAACAAGAAACAGAATTACAGACCTAATTCCCTCATAAACTTTGTTGCAAAAATACTGGCAAACTGAACCCAAGAACACATCAAAAAGGTCATTCATCATGATAAAATGGTGTAAGGATTGTTCAACAAACAAAAATCTGTCAACGTGATCCACCATATTAAACAAACTGAAAGAAAAACACATGATAATCTCTTTAGATGCTGAAAAAGCACTTGACAAAAATCTAACACCCCTTCATGATAAAAGTCTTGAAGAGATCAGGTACAAAATGAACATCCCTAAGCATAATAAAGGCAATATACAGCAAGCCAACAGCCAATGTCAAATTAAATGGAGATAAACAGAAAGTAATTTCACTAAAAACAGGAACAAGACAAGGCTGTCCACTCTCTCCATATCTATTCAATAAAGTATTTAAAGTTCTAGCTAGAACAATAAGACAACAAAAGGAGATCAAGGGGATACAAATTGAAAAGAAGAAGTCAAACTATCGCTATTTGCAGGTGACATGATAGTATACATAAGCAACCCAAAAATTTCTACCAGGGAACTCCTACAGCTGATAAACAATTTTAGTGAAGTAGCTTGATACAAGATTAACTAAAAAAATGAGTTGCCCTCATATACAAATGATAAAAGGGCTGAGAAATAAATCAAGGAAACAACACTCTTCACAATAACCACAAACAATATAAAATACCTTGAGGTAACTCTAACCAAGAAAGTGAAAGACCTGTATGACAAGAACTTCAAGTATTTGAAAAAAGAAATTGGTGAAGATATCAGAAGACGGAGTCTTTGTGTTTTAACAGAGACTGGCTCATTTAAAGAGACTTTGGACTTTTAAATGTTTTAATTTTTAAGGACTGGCCATCTTATAAAAAGCAATCAACAGATTCAAAGCAATCCCCATCAAAATTCCAACACAATTCTTTACAGACCTTGAAAGAACAGTACTCAACTTCATATGGAAAAACAAAAAACCCAGCATAATTAAAAGAATTCTGTACAATAAAGAAACTGCCACTATCACTATCTCTGATCTCAATCTCTACCGTAGAGCTATAATAATAAAAACAGCATGGTATTGGCATAAAAACAGACAGATGGATCAATATAATTAAATCAAAAACACAGACATAAATCCACACACCTATGGACATTTGATTTTTGACAAAGAAGTCAAAACTATACAATGGGGAAAAGAAAGCCTCTTTAACAAGTGATGCAGGTATAACTGGGTGTCTGCATGAAGAATAATGCAAATAGACCCACATCTATCACCCTGTACAAAACTCAAACCCAAGTGGATCAAAGACTTCAGCATAAATCCAGACTGAACCTGATGGAAGAGAAAGTGGGGAACACCCTTGAACACACTGGACAAGAGACAGTTTCATGAATAGAACACTAGTAGCACAGACACTAAGATTGAAAATTAATAAGTGGAGCCTCACGAAACAGAAAATCTTCTGTAAGACAAAGGACACTGTCAATAAAACAAAATGGCAGCCTACAGAATGGAAGTTCTTCAACAACCCCACATCTGACAGAGGATTGATCTGTAAAATAGAAAAAGAACTCAAGAGACTAGACATCAAAAATCAAATAATCCAATTAAAACATTGTGTACTGACCTAAACAGAGAATTATCAACAGAAGAATCTCAAATGGCAGAGAGACACTTAGAGAAATGTTCATTATCCTTAGCCAACAGGGAAATGCAAATCAAAATGACTTTGAGGTTACATCTTACACCTGTAAGAATGACTAAGATCATAAACACAAATGACAGCTTATGCTGGAGAGGACATAAAGCAAGAGGAACAATCCTCCATTGCTGGTGGGAGTGCAAACTTGTACAGCCACTTTGGAAATCAGTATGGTGGTTTATCAGAAAATTGGAAATCAATCTACCTCAAGACACAGCAGTATCACTCTTGAGCATATACCCAAAGGACACTCGATCATACTACAAGGACACTTGCTCAGTTATGTTCACAACAGCTTTGTTCATAATGGCCAGATACTGGCAACAACCTAGATGGCTGTCAACAGAAGAATGAATGAAGAAAATGTGGTTCATTTACACAATGGCATATTACTCAGCTGTTAAAAAACAATGACATAAAAAAATAAAAAACAAACAAAAAAAGATGACAAAAAAGATCAGGAAATTTGAAAGCAAATGGATGGAACCAGAAAAAAATCATGCTGAGTGAGGGAATGCAGACCCAGATAGACAAACATGGTATGTACTCACTCATAGGTGAATATTAACTGTAAAGTAAAGGATAACTGTGCTACAATTCACAGATCCAGAGAGGCTAGGTAACAAGGAGGGTCCAAGGGGAGATCTTCTTGGGAAGAGAAAATAAGGGAGATCTCCTGGGTGAATTGAGGGCAGGTGAGCATGGCAACTTGAGGGATTGAGTTGCAGAGTGGGAAATGCTGAGAGAGAGGACTGGAAATGGGGACATTTGGGAATCAGGTAGAAGCCTGATGCGATGGAAACTTTCAATCGTCTACAAAGAGGCCCCAGCTAAGACTCCTGGCAGCACTGATTGCATAGCCTGAACTTCCCTTCCCCTGTGCTTATCAGATTGTTTACTACACTGGTTGTCATCAGACAGCCTTCATCCTGTGACTGATGGAGTCAGATTTAAAGACCCAAGGACAATCATTGTGCCAAGTTCAGGGAGTCGTGAGAAGAGGAAGGAGGGATTGTAGGAAATGGGGGTCAAGAACATCACAGGAAAACCCACAGAAACTAGTAGTCTGGCTCGTGAGAATTTACAGAATCTGAAGCAACAACCAGGAGGCCAGTATGGAACCTTCCTAGGCCCTCTGCATATATGTGATGGTTGTGTAGCTTTATCTGTATGAGGGACTCCTGGTAAAGGGAGCAGAGCCTGTCCCTGGTGCTTTGTTTGGCTCTTGGGAATTTATTCTCCATGCTGGATTGCCTTGCCCAATTTGAATACAGGGGGAGGTGCTTGGTCTTACAGAAGCTTGGTATGCCATGCTTTGCTAAAGCCTATAGGATGCCTGCCCCTTTCTGAGCAATTATGAAGGAGGAGTGGATTGGTGTGGGAAGACTGCAGTCAAGATGTAAAATAAATGAATAAATTTAAATAAATTAATAAAAAAGAAAAGCTGCATTAAAAAACTTTTCTAAAAAGAGGAAAGAAAAGTAAAATACTGCTAGTTGGCAGGAACACAATGCTCACATACTCAGGGCAGCATGTGAGTATGACTCTTCACGACTTATATACCTTTCTCTGCCCAGCCATATCACTTCCTTCTTAGTGCTGGGATTAAAGGTGTATGATTCCAAAGTACTGGGATTAGAGGTGTGTCTCACCACTGCCTGGCTCTGTTTCTCTCCTAGAGTGAATCGATCTCATGTAATCCAGCGTAGCTTTGAACTAACAGAAATCCACACAGATCTCTGCCTCCCCGAGTGCTAGGATTATAGGTGTGTGCCACCACTGCCTGGTATCTATGTTTAATCTAGTGGCTTGTTCTGTTCTCTGATCTTTAGGCAAATTTTATTATGGTACACAATATATCACTGCATATGATTATTCCTATGTTGCTGGGGGAAAATGATGTTGATATTGTACTTGGTTCACAGTAAAAACTCTTGCTTACATAAAATATTTAAACAAATAAGTATAGTTTTCTATAATATTGCATCAAGTGGTAATCTTGAAAGAAATGAAGGAAATGATAAAAAAAGAGTATGCATTGTCCACAGAAGTGTTAGCACTTAGAGCATTAAAATCAAATGGAGTATCTGAACCTCATCACTGTTTTTAGGGATTCAATTTCTTTTTAGGTAACAGACATTAGTGATTTAATCAAATCAAGTTGATTAAATGAACAATGAACAATACCTAAGCTTCTTCACATGCTCAGTTATATTAAATTTTACAGTCTTATTAAGATAGTCGTTGTCAGATGATTATAATGTTAGATAAACATGCATAATGGATTCCTCTTCAAGAACTGAATGGAACCTGGAACAAGTCTCAAGATAATCTTAGAAAAGCCCAAAGCCATTTTATCCAATATACCTCCTACATTAGAAATCTGTATGAAATGGAATAGACTTTGTTTCTTATTCCCTGAATAAGATGAACATAAAACTGGCAGTTTCACTCTCTTGGAAAGAAAATTTTGTGTAACAATCATACTTAGAATCAATAATAATTAATTATAGTATATTTCTATATTTGCATGTATGGAATTATAAAATAAGTGATTATAGTAACATATAATTGTTCAGCCTTTATTAATTACAGTACTCTTCGTATAGACGAGAATACAGTGTTTTCAGAAATAAGTCATTTAGACTTAACAGATTTGGCATTCTATTCCATAAAAACCAGAAATTTTAAAAAATGTAATGAAACAATTAAGCTCTCTTCTAAAAACTGCTAAAAGCAAAATGTCTGACAATATATCTAATATTTGGTTCTTTTCTCATATTTTAGATAAATGACACTATAATTAATATAAATTATTTTGTCAACTATCAAAAATATGTGGTCATTATATGTAATATATTCTTTTAAGGAAACAGTCTTCTAAGGACTAGGTAGACACATAGGAAGGTGGACATACAGATAGATAGGTATTTATAGAGATATATAGAAAATGATATGTATACAGCATAGAGGATGAAGGACACATAGGCTATTACAGAATGGTATACTCTGATACTCACTGGGGTATTCTGAAAAATAGAGCCTAAGCACAAATTTGCCTTGGCATAAAGGCCATTACAACTTAAGATACACTAAAAAATTATCAGCATTTAAATTTACAGTTATATTTTCCTTGTTAATATATCTCATGCTTAGTTTTATCCACAGGAATATGTAACACATAATATGGATATTCAAAATTGATAATATGTATGAATATTTGATAATATATAAGGCATGGAGATTTAGACTTCTAATTTTAGCACTCTGGAGATTAAGGCAGAAGATCAAAATTTTGGTGTCAACTTGGACTATAGTAATTTTAAGGATGCCTAAGTCACTTAGTATGACTCTGTCATGAGGTGGGTAATGGGAAGAGGAGAAGAAGGAGGAGGAAGAGGAGAAGGGGGAAAGAAATGAAAGAAGGAAGGAACAAAGAAAGGGAGGAAGGAATGAAGGAAGGAAGGAAGGAAGGAAGGAAGGAAGGAAGGAAGGAAGGAAGGAAGGAAGGAAATAGTGCTATGCTGTGGAGAGAGACCAAGAGAAAACAAACAAAAAAGTTAGTATTTAATTTTTTTAGTCAAACCATTTCAATATTGGTTATTCTATCATATTTTATAATCCTGATTTGCCAAACACATTCCACATTCACAACATTATGATGTCTGCTACATTATTATAATTTTCATTTCCCTCCCAATTTTCTTAACAACTGTATCTGTCGTGGCTTTATTGAGCTGTGCTGCTTAAAACACTTCTCCAATTTGTTGAGGTCATATCATGGTCATGCTGAGTTCTGATCTTGACATTCAAAGTGTTAATCAGGCTTTCCAATGAAAGAGAACTGTAAATTACTAAGTTCACAGACATTCCTATCATCCAAGTCATTGATGAAAATAATACATAGCCTCTGGCCCACAACTGACCTGTACATAATAAAATTTCTGTTCACCTTGTTGACAAAGAATAATTAATGACTTAGATGGTTTTACCTATTTTGTTTCCAACAAAAAGATCTACAGTGCTGACCCAATTTTCTAAATTTCTGAATGAATCAAATTATTGGTGCTTTTGTAATTTCAATATTTAACATACAATTTCAAATAAAAATATTAGAATGAATGGGTGCTTCTTACTAAAATAGATTAATCATGGTAACAATAGAACATTAATTTTAATCCCTTCTCCTGTTTCTTTTTATTTTCCTACGTTGCTCCTATGAACTCATAATCTTCGTCACTAGCAGTTCTGTTACACTAGTGCTTTCTTTTACTGCTGCCATTCCAGACTATTTTCTTGTTGAAAAAGGTTACATTTGTAAGGGATATTAGGAAAAGCGTAATGGTACATTTAAACACAAATTCTACTGGAAAAGGAAATTATTTCATTATTTTTGTTGATTGTGGGGATGACTTAATAAAAAAAACAGTAAGACTTTATTTTGTCTCTTTCTCTAGTAAACCATTTGCACTTCTGCATTCTCCTTACCAGTTTGGCTACACCTTAATATGTTTTTAATTTAAAATGTTGTATTTTTAATTAAAATGTAATTACATAGTTTTCTGATTTCCCTTTACTCCTTCAAATATTTCCCTTCTTCTCTCTCAAATTCATAACTTCTATTGCCTGTGTGTATATATATTCCTAAATATATAAATACAACCTGCTCAGTCTACAGATATAATTTGTATGTATATAGTGTCTGGGCTAACTACTGTTTCTGAATAACCAGTAGATGAGTATATGTTTCACTCCTCCTCAAAGAAACATCTTGCAACAGATAGAAACCATTAAAGAAACACACAACCAATCAAAGTGCCGAGAAAAAGTGACCATATGGTCCCCAGTCCCAGCTGATACATCTATAACACCTGCACCTGAATCTCAGGGATCAAGGAGGAAGCTGGGGCAGAAAAAAAAAAAAACCTGGAATTTGATTCACTGCTTTTTATCCTCAGTGTGTCAAGACACATAGTTTCTAAATAGTCAGCAGAGGGAAATATAGGCTCCTTTGAATTCTACAAATGATATAATGTTGAATAGGTGAATAATCAAAAGCAGTAACAAGAAGGAACCTAGCATCCATTTGATTTTAAAATCCTATATTAGGAGTATCCCTCAATAATCTTGACTGAATATACATGAATTTTTTTTATAATTAGGATGATGTAGAATATATTGTTTCCTAAGAGTAATTATTCAGTCTTTTATTTTTAATTTTAATAAATTGTAATTGAAATAGAATTGCATCACTTTCCCCATGCCTTTCCTCTCACCAGCCCCTCCTAGTGCCCTCCCTCAAACTCCTTCCATGTTCCCCCACCCTTATGTTGATAGTCTCTTTTTCTTCGATGTTATTGTTACATGAGATTGTATGAGTATGAACAGATATATATGAATACAAATGTATGTGCCTTTTTTTGTTGATGGTAGTTATGTGATTTCAAGACTGACCACTGTGCATTGAAAAGTGAATAATGTTCATGAGTTTCCACTAGTTTGGTTGGATTGTCTCTGCGGGTTTCTCCATCATGATCTTGATGCCCCTTGCTCATAGAAACCCTCTTCTCTCTCTTCGATTGGACTCCTGGAGCTATGTTTGGTGCTTGGCTATGGATCTCTGCATCTACTTTCATCAGTTACTGGAAGAAGGCTCTATGATGACAGTTAGGGTACTCACTGACTCATGAGCTTTAGACCAACAGCTGTGGAGCCTCCATGGGACTGGACTAGGCCCTCTGCATAAGCAAGAAAGTTGTGTAGCTTGATCTGCTTAAAAGGGCCCCTGGCAGTAGGATCAGGATCCATTCGTGGTGCATGAGTTGGCCTTTTGGAACCCACTACCTACGACGGAACACCTTGCATAGCCTTGATGTGGGTTAGGAGGTGCGTTGTGGGACTTGCCTCTAATGAAAGAACCAGGCTCTGTGAACTCTCCATGGGAGACCTTGCCTTGTTGGTAGAGGGAACAGGGGGTGGGTTGGGGGAGAATGCAGCAGGGGTGGAGAATGAAAACAGGGGGATCTATGACTGGTATGTAAAATTAATTTAAAAAATTACTTAATAAAACATAAAAATAAATAAAAATGAATAATGGGGCACATCTCTGGAAGAAACATCCTTAGAAAGTAATTTGAAAAAAGTCACAGAAAATAAAAATTGTTTTTCTTGCTTATTTGCAAAAGCATGTATCTTTATAGTTTTTATTCATATCATTTCATCTTTTTTTGAAACTTAGAAAGAAATAAAACCAAAATGATAAAATATGTATTGTAAAATTTAAAATATTTTTAATTTTGGAGGTAGTATATTTGTGTGACTAATTTTTTTATTTTTTATTTATTTTTATTTTTTTTGTGTGTGTGTGACTAATTTGAAAGCTTTCAATACCGAAGATCAAGTTCATGCTTTCCTTAAGCTTTCATGCTCATTTGGCGAATTTTATAAGAATCCAAATTATTTTTAAAATTATAATCTCAAATGCGTCACATATAACTTGTTGAATATTTGTTATGATGTCTGATTTTAACTAGCTAAAAATAGCACAATTATGGGTGGTATAACTTACTTTTTGTGTATACTTTTTTACATATCTTGCACATTATTTAACTTCAATAATGAATAACCTCTTTTCTTCTCTAACTATGGAACATGGTTTTATTTTCTAAACTTTAAATTGGCTTTCAATATCTATTTTGCTCTATACTAGCTAACAAAAATAGGAGATTTTTTTAACCAATATGGAAATTAATAATGCTATGATTAATTTTAATACATTTATTTTGGTATTGTAAAGGCAACATTGTTTTTAGGGAGGATAAAAACAAAAATCTCATTTTTAGTTGAAAGTTATAAAATATAATCTGCATTGAGATGACTTAAAATTCATTTTATTTGTTCAAAGCACTTGTAAAGTATAAAATATGGTCAAAACCATATAATGTATAAAAATTTAGTAAGAATTTTCAAGGTAATTGTGAGTATTGTCACCATTAATTAAAATTTAAAATATTTTTAAGTAAAGAAAAAATCATGTAAAGAAAAGTAAGCTATATGTTACAGAAAAGTCAGTGGCTTATTAACTAACCCATAACAACCATCCTCATTTCTAGATTCTAACTGAAGAACGGATAGACACAGGAAGGTATTCATTAGACAATTTAGATTTCGGAGTAAATGCTCATATTGCTTGCAGTTTTATGACTGAATCCTGATGTGAGAAACCAATCAGAGCAACACATATTCACAGCCTACAGATAGACATCCCGCAGCAGAAAAGCACTGAAAACTGTTAGTGAACCCAGGTAACACGATGGATGAAACTTTAAGTCACTTCAGTGCAATCACTGCAATTGATGGTACAGAAATCCACAGGGAAAGGAACATTATTTCCACTTTACAATGAAAAGCACACAAGGAAGCATTATTTCCATATCCCATCACTAAAACCAAGTCCATAGATCCCACTTCTAGGCCAGTTTTATTGTTTGATTTTTGACTGTAAGCCTGTGTATCTATCTGTACAACATATGAGAGGGAAACTCATAAGGTGACTTCTCATCCTGTTTCTCCTTCTGCCCCTTCTGTTTCCCTCCACATTTCCCATGTTCTTAAGGAACAGGCATTGTTGTCTTAATCTGAATAATTCCAGTCCCAATCCTTGCTTTAATATTAGAGCTTGTTGAACTGAATCTTTGAACTATATACAGTTGCTTTGAACCTTCAGTTGATTTTAGTGTTAACATGCCTGTACACAACGCCATGCCAAGAATATAATTCCATAAAACACCTTGACAATGTACTAAGAAAAACCAATCTGAATAAATGTACTGGTTATTGACATCTATTGATACACTTGCTTTGTGTGTTTAAATCATTTGATTTGTTTCATCACTCTAACTCTCTGCAGGAGAATGAGAACTTAATTTCTATCTATGATCTACTTTTTCTATGCACTCCTGATTTCATAGAGTGTAAAATTAATCATTCTTTTATCTTTTTCTTTACAATATTCAGACCCAGAAAGCATGTGAAATTTGATTCCTAATCTTGCAGCTTTTTAAGTGTTTTAGTTCTCCTTGTTTTTACTCACTCCTTATTTAGCATCATTATTTTCTACCCTTTTGCTATTGAATGTTACCCCAAGTTGGCAATTTCCTGATTCATGTCCTGTCTACTATGGGTCATTCTATGTTTACTTTCCTCCTGAACATTATATAATAGGCCCAATCCTGGCTAAATCATGTGTTAGAAGTTTCAAAATTATTAGTGTTGTTTCAAGTATCAAAATACCCTTAATGTTTCTTAGATGACTTAAGTAGCGGAAGCCACAGAACTGAGAGTCATATGTGATGATTCCTGTTTGCCACTCCCTGAAAAAAAAAGACTTCATTTATCTGTTCTTGAAGGAATTTTAAGAAAATATACAACTTTAATTTAGGCAGTTATACTTCCTCAGTACACTGGAAAATATTATTTTTATCTTTCAGTAGGTATTTTGTTTGTTATGAAACATCAGTAGATAGTGGAAGTTCAGTCTTAGTAAACAATTATAATGGTGACAATATTTAATCACCTCTTGGATTTTTATGTTTTGTTTTTAATGTCAAATATGATCTCTTTAAATTCTAGATTACATATCTCCCCTCCCCACACTTTAAGTTGAGGAACTTACCTCTCCTCATACGCTTTCTATCTGTTGTTACATTTTACTTCCTGTGACTATTTGTTTAAGAGTAGGAAGTGGAATTTACAATGTATGTTGGGTCTATCTTACTGACTTGATGCCTCAGCTTTCTCCATTTTTCAAAGCATGAATTTAAATGTTCTGAGTCCATGAGTCATTTAACTGGCATTCTGCTCATCTCTCTCGAAACAGCACAGTTAGAGGAGAACAAAGCTCACATCTATGATCAGCACATTTCTCCATGCAGCTGCTGGTGTACTACCTGCCCAGAAATGCCTTACACTTTACACTTCACTGCTTGGCTGTCTTCCGTTTTCCAACACACTACAGTTTTACTTCAATAAGGATTGTCCCTAGAGATTTTCCTACCTTAATGTGCTCAATTGTCAGTAATTTGATAAGCTTCTGGATAATACAGTCATTTGCTTTCACATTAATTTACCTTCCATAAACAAGTTTTCATTTTATATCACCAGAATATTATTAGAGTAGTTAATTTACTGATGTTACATCTACAAATGAGCCCAGCAAAAATTACCAAGTAGGGCTTTATTTCATATTGCTACAACTGACAGAAAGGTAAAAATAGTACAAGAAACCATTTTCAACCCACACAGCAGTCTCAATCTTTTTCTTAAATGCAGTAGAAGGTCCTTCACACTCTATTTGTCACTTGGGCTTTAAAGTTTTCATTTTGTTGGCTAGAAGACAGATAAAAGGGATTATGGACAGAACTGAGCCTGGTTTCTGCTAATCTCCAACTTGAATTCTTTCAAGGGTTGCAAAATATGATTCAAGTATTTCACAAGCCTTTATAAGCTGAGCCAGACTTTGTCATCTGTCTGGTATATGTGCCATCATGGGTGGATTTGGTGCTGACATTTTCTATCTCTGATCTCAACTGTATAAATATTTGTTTACAGTGACTATCAACATAGCACACAGGCACCTTCTCTGTTCTTCTCTGATATACAGATAGAATAGGAACAGGCTCCAACTATGAGATAGCAAGGAGGCAAACTCTCTGTGAAACAAGATTGTTTGTTCTTTTCCATAGGCAAAGATGTAGAACACATTCTTCTTCTCTAGAGAACTAACGTGTGTGTGTGTGTGTGTGTGTGTGTGTGTGTGTGTGTGTGAAAGAGAGAGTTTTGATTATAGACATTGCACATTTATAACCATGTAGGTGAGTCTATACTTGTGAATTCACTTCCTAATCTATTGTATATGCTGCAACCTATTTACTTTGGAATTAAATTAATAAACAATTATAGTTATGTCTACCATCTTCCTGGTACTAGTTGCTATAAAACTTTCTTAGTAGGTCAAGAGATGCTTTATACAGTATTTTAGAAAAAAAATATGTTATTAGATTGGTTATCATTCTTGAAAATATTTATGTGAACATTTGATCAAAATCACAATAAATTGACTATATCCAGAAGTTTCTCCAGTCCTGCCCAGTCCAGTAGTCCTACGGCCGCTTATAAAATAATCACTTAGAGGCTTAATATTAATCGTAAATTATATGGCCTGTGGATCAGGCTTATTGATAGCTAGCTCTTATAACTTTACTCAATCCATAATTATTAATCTATGTATCTCCACATGTTCCGTGGCTTTATCTGTCTGTGTCCCATTACATGTTGCTTCTTGGACAGCAGTTTGGTGTCTCCCCCCACTCTCCTTTCTCCTCTCACTATCTCTCTTGGACTTTCCCACCTGGCTCCATCCTGCCCTGGCATAGGCCAATGCAGCTTTATTTATCAACCAATCAGAGCAACACATTCACAGCAAACAGAAAGATATCCCACAGCAATTGACACAAGAATTGTTACTATTTGCCAGTATGTTATTTGTTAGTATATTCTAAAAATCTATAATTTTGATAAGAGAATTGATCATCCCAAATATTTAATCACGTCTTGGGAGTGATAAGATGTAAAAGGTTGTCATGGCACATTAAAATGTGTAGTGGGAGGAATTTTAAGGCTCATTTGTCTCAGATGAAAAAATAAATGCCAGTGTCCACTTTTAGAAGTTTGCTTTAAATTTGTATGATTTTTCTCTTAGGATTAAAGAGATAAGTTTAAGTTCTGATGATCACATATTCTTTTCATCTACTGGACAAACGTTTGAAAATTTGCTTCTTGGCAAACATTGTGCTGTGTTACAAAAATAAGTCTATTTAGTCCTTGATCTTAAATCTCCACTTACAGTGATGAAAGTAACAGTGATTTGGTGAGTAATCACCATTAAAGTTCCAATTTACTGAGTTTAATAACTATTTTAATCAAATCTGAGTTCCTCGCTTTCCTTCTAATGATCTTGAAGGTAAAATTTTAGTCATCTCTGGTAGAGTTTTCAACAAACAAAATGAAACATTGATAATATGACATAAATTCTGTGGCACAAAGGTGGTTTTCATTTCATTTCTGTTGTTGGCTTCTGTAGAACAATCCTTTTTTTACACTATGAAAATACATTACTCTCATTGGTTAATGAAAAGCTGATAGGCTGGTAGCTGGGCAAGAAGTTAGGTGGGAGCCAAACTGAGAATGACGGGAAGAAGGAGAGCAGAATCAGGAGACGTCAGCCAGCTGCTGAGCAAAGAGGACATGTAAAAAAATGAGGTAAGAAGCCATGAGCCACGTGTCAAAGCATAAATAGAAATATGGATTAATTTAAGTGTAAGAGTTAGCTAGTAGCAAGCTGAGCATCAACCGAGTATTTATCATTCATATTCAACCTCTGAGTCAGTTATTTGGGACTGGGCGGTTGGGACAGGAAATGTCCATTTACAGTTGGAACTGCCAAAATATATTTTTTTAACTCTTGAAAAAGTAGAGGAATCAATATGCAATAAAAGAGAATAATAAGAACTCTCATACAATAGGATTGCCTTTATAATCAGAATTAGAAATATATTTTTGTCAGGAAACAATGTTTGAAGCTTTACTTATTATAAATACTTAGTACTAAGGAGGCATTATCTAGAGAACCCAAGTGTGGAGAGGAATGCCAATAATCAGTGATTGATGATAGAAAAAATTTGGAACTCTTTATTTGGTATTAAACTACAATTAGCTTCTTGTTAAGATTGAAAAATATGACCTGGTGGTATACTCTTCTCTTTAACAATTAAAGGGATAAGACATCCTAATCCAAGGCTTTCAGACATTGATTGGACTAGCTTGTGACTGGCGATGGGCACTATAAAACTGCGAGTGACAATGAAAAACTCTAAAAGCCAGTAGCATGAAGTTTACAAATAATTCAGAAAAATATTGGTGTTAAAACTAGAACAGACTGTTAATCCATAAAAGACATTGGCAGTTTCCTTGTTTTTACTACTAAAATGGATTTCATATGGGTGAAAAATTTGAAAAAGTTAAGTACTTCAATTACTGGGAGAAATTTTTATAAATGCTTCATTTAAAAAGCATGCAAATATAATTTGCTATAATGTAATACATGCCCCACCAGTTAGGAGAGGTATTCATATGTCTAGTGTTAGAACTAGAGTCCAATTCTCTTTAAGTTCTATTTTGGTTGACAAAAGTAAGCCTCAAAATGATCAAATTGTTTCTTAACTATATTCCAGAATAAGATTTAAAAATAAAATATATTTAAATTTACATGTTAGTTTTACATGTGAAATAAAATTACAAAGGATATAAGTAAAAAAAATAAAATACTTAAAAGGTGAAACACAACAGAATCAGAAAAACGAAGCAGATGATATAATTAGTACACAAAAATCTAAGTCCTATAAGTGATTTCTATATGTTTGTGAGCTGAGAGAAAAATATTCATAACTTAAGAGACATGAATGCTTAAAATATGAGTAAAATTGAATATTTAGAGATTACAAATATACTTTCTTGGGTGACATGGTACGGCTCTAAAACAGGAGGAAACATAAACACCAATTAGCTTTCCTGCATTTCTATATTTCTTATTAAGGTATAATCCGCCAATCAGCAATTTAAGTGTGAATCCAGACGTAAAAGTACATCAGTTGGGGTAACATCTACTAATTTACTTTGATCACTCTGATTTATGTGTAAAGAATTACTTAAGTTTAAAATAACAAACACTTTTATCAATGATATTAAAATTAAGCTTGTAGTCATTGTATTGATTCTTATTGAACATAAATATCTAATCTTTTCTGCATAACATAATTAAACTTGACCAACAAAAATTATTAATCATGAGAACAGACAATATCTAAAGCTATGAAACAAAGTGTTGAAAAGTATAATACAATTATTTTACTTACTGGGTATAGTTGGTCAGCATAATAGAAGAAGCCATTTAATTATTAACATGTTCTGTCCCCTTCAGAGAAGCAGGCTTAAAACTAAAGGAGCAGATATACTTAAAACAGTGTTCACTTTAATATATTATGTAAATCATTTCATACTAACAATAAATCCTACATGAAATTATGAAATTTTTCTAGTACTTTCTGAAGGTTCAGATGGCAGAAATTTACCTGGATGCAGAGTTAAGTTTTAGCACATCCTCTGAACATTAGTACAGAAAACAATGTCCTTTATGCCAAGGTAACTTTGTGCTTAGGGGTTGTTTTTTGGAATACCCCAGTGTAAATCAGAGTATAGCATTCTGCTCTAGCATATATTTGTGTATTATTCACTATGCTATATTATATATATGGAACATATATAATATTACTATGCTGTATACATAACACACACATATATATATGCCTCTATCTGTCATTAATGAATATATTAACTTACTTCACACTAATCATTAAATTCAGAAAGAGAATGTAATAATCCCCAGACATTGTGTTAAGTACTGGTGATACAAACCAAGAATTTTCCATCTTCTTCTACAGCTTACATCTGATGTATAATAAATTCTAGCAAATACATACAGGACACTGGAGACCATGTAACAGAGGGATATTTCCTCTTCTGTAAGATGAAGATGTGCATGTCAAATATAACATAACCTCACCTAAGAAGGCATGTGTCTTAGTTTGTTTTATGTCATCATGATAAAAAACTGGCCAAAAGCAACCTGGAAGAAGAAAGGTTTATTTCATCTTAGAATTTATAGTCTATCAACTAGAGAAGCCAAGGCAGGATCTCAGAGCAATGTGGAGGCAGAGCTCAAAGATCTTAAGGGAACTATACACACTAGCTTACTTTGCTCGGCTTGCATTCTTATACAATCAATACCACCTACCCAGGAACGACACTAAGGTGAGCCGGGCCCTCCTCCATCAATTACCAATCAAGAAAAGGACCCACAGACATATCCATAAGCCAGTGTGATGGAGGCAGTGCCTCACTTGAAGTCCCCCCTTCCCAGGTATGTGAGGTTGTCAACCCAGAATAGTCATCACAGCATGTTTGGGATCATTAGGTAAGTTGAAAAGATAAGATAGTAAGACAGCATTTCCTACAAAAGGGATAGCAAGTATGAAAGATTAAAGTTTCAATAATGAATATGTTTGCTGATATTTGATATGCAGTGTGTGTATCTAAATATTAATTATTAATGTGTTCCACAAAAATAGAATGTTGTCTGAAAAAGCAGAGTATATAATAAAAGCTAAAATGCATGTTCTGTGATATAGAAAGGCTAATACTGTGGAAAGCCGAAAGGAGGGTATACAAAGAGGTTCTCCTCTGCCATAATGACATGGATATACAACAAGGTCCCTGATCCAGGTAGCCTAACATTTAGTGAGAAGCATTGAGTTACAGAGAGTCCCTCACTGAAAATCACAAAGACAACCACTTTCACTTCATTCAAGCCTCTTTTCAGGTAATAAATTTGTACTTCAAGTAAAATGAGAGTTAACATTGATTTATTTAATGATATTACACTTTAACTTTGCTATTAGATTTGTTTTAATATTTTCATGGTACTAACTCTTGATCCCAAATCTCCCCATGTAAAAATTAAATGTAAAAAGTAAGACAATCTTGTTTAACGTCTCTATTTCAATTTTTTTAAAGAAAAAGTTTATTTGGGGCTTACAATTTCAAAGGGTTAGTATTCAGGACCATAATGATGGAGAGCGTAGCCACAGGCAGGAAAGCATGGTGCTGGAGCAGTAGCTAAGAGCTCACACCTTAATCTAGAGCATGACTCAGAGAAAGACACTAGGAATGGAACCTCAAATGCCACCCACAGTGACACACCTTTGTGGTGATATTTTAATTGTGCTGAATTTTATTTGTATGTTAATAAATAAAGTTTGCCTGGAGATCAGAGGTCATTAGTGAGCCAGGAATAGAAGTCAGGTGGTGGTAGCCCACTCCTTTAATTCGATCACATGGCAGGCAGAGTCTCTGTGGTCAAGGACACAGTCAAGCACTGTGACCCTTGAGTCTTTAATCCCAGTATCAACCATAGAGACCAGGAGGTCCGTATAGACAGGCAGTGACGAGGAAGTCTTGTGGCTGGGCTTAGAGCCAATGAGAAGGCAGAACAGGAAAGCAATAAAACACAAGACACACAGGAAGGTCTCTCTCTCTCTCAGGGGAAGGATGGCAGCGAGTGATAAGATAAGGTAGTCTTGGCTCTTTGCAAGTGCTTGGATCTCTTGGGCTTTTAACTCTGTATTTGGCTCTGTGTTTCTTATTTAATAAGACCATTTAGAATTTCGTCTACACACCTCCTCCAACAAGGCCATACCTCTTACTCCTTCCCAAACAGTTCTATCAACTCAGGACCTAGCATTAAAAAATATTTTCTTTTCATTTCATTAATTCAATCATTTTCATCCAAACCACCACACTTAATACACCAATCAATCCTCATTAAACAAGTAAGATAAAGTTTATGCTCCATTCCATAGAATACAAAATAAAATAGAGATTAATTTTAAATTTATAATATCATGAGTTCACTGTGAGTCTAAAAGGAATAGAGTATACTCCTTCTTTTCTATGTATTTTAAAAATGGAGAGTTGTCTTCAGTTCTCAAATCCAATGTTTCTTGAGAAAATAAATTTTATATCAATGCATCATTATGATATCACTTATTCATGTTTCATTTTAGTCAGATAAAAATGAAAGCATAGAGAGGCTGGCCCCCAGCTCCCATCTTGCCCTGGACTTCCCTTGTGGAGCACAGGTAAGTGCCCTAGCTGGGCCTGGACCCCATCCCTGGGCACCAGCCACTCCGGGGAAGACCTGCCCAACTTGGCCCCAGGTTCTGGCAACCGGGCAGGTTCCCTTCTAGCCCCACCGGGAAGGATCCCCTTCTCCAAGACCCCTGGCAGACCCTGCAGTCTCCACGCCCTGCCCCCATGCCCATCCGCTGGAGCCCCCAGCCTCTTCCTGAGACTTAGAGGCTGGCTCCCAGCTCCTATCCTGCCCCAGACTTCCCTTCTGGAGCACAGGTGAGTGCCCTAGCTGGGCCTGGACCCCATCCCTGGGCACCAGCCACTCCGGGGAAGACCTGCCCAACTTGGCCCCAGGGTCTGGCCACCGGGCAGGTTCCCCTCTACTCCCACCGGGAAGGATCCCTTTCTCCAAGACCCCTGGCAGACCCGGCCTGCCCCCATGACCATCCTCCCAGACCCCAGCCACTTCCCAAGACTTAGAGGCCAGCCCCCAGCTCCCATCCTGCCCTGGACTTCCCTTCTTGAGGAGAGAGAGAGAGAGAGAGAGAGAGAGAGAGAGAGAGAGAGAGAGAAGAGCTCCCATCCTGCCCCGGACTTCCCATTTGGACAAGAGAGCTCCCATCTGGACAAAAGAGAGAGACTTCCTGAATCTGTCAGCTCTGTCTGAACCAAGTGTGAGGATAAGGCCAAGAACAAACCACAAGGAGATGGGCAGACATCAAGGCAGAAACACATAGAATAAAAGAAATAGCAATACACCATCACCAGACCCTAGCCCTCCTCCAACACCTAGACCTTAACACCAGAAATTGGAAGAAGCAGAAGAAAACAACCTTATGAATGACATCATGAAGAAGCTAGAGGCTTGTGTAGAGGAAAAGACAAAAAAATAGGAAGAAAGCTGTAAACAACTAGAGGAAAGGGCAAACAAATTAGAAGAAATCAATAAACTCCTGGAAGAAAACGATAAAGTACTGACAGAAAATCAAGAAAAATCAATGAAACAAATGAAGGAAACAGTCCAAGACCTGAAAAGCGAAATAGAAAAAATGAAGAAGACACAAACAGAGGGAATGCTGGAAATGGAAAATCTGAGTAAACAATTGGGAACTTCAGATGCAAGTATAATCAACAGAATGCAAGAGATAGAAGAGAGGATCTCTAGAATTGAAGATACAGTAGAAGAAATAGATTCATCAGTCAAAGAAAACACTAAAGCCAACAAAGTCATGAACCAAAATGTCCAAGAAATTTGGGACACCATGAAAAGACCAAACCTATGAATAATAGGGGTAGAAGAAGGAGAAGAATACCAACTCAAGGGCACAGAAAATATATTCAACAAGATCATAGAAGAAAACTTTCCCAACTTAAAGAAGGAAATGCCTATGAAGATACAAGAAGCCTATAGAACACCAAACAGACTAGACCCCCCAAAAAAGTCCCCTCACCATGTAATAATTAAACAACTAAACGTACAGAATAAAGAAAGAATATTAAGAGCAGCAAAGGAAAAAGGCCAAGTGACTTATAAAGGCAAACCCATCAGAATAACACCTGATTTCTCAATGGAGACTTTGAAAGCCAGAAGGACCTGGACAGATGTAATGCAGACACTAAGAGACCATGGATGTCAGCCTAGACTAATATACCCAGCAAAACTTTCAATCATCATAGATGGAGTGAACAAGACATTCCATGACAAAGCCAGATTTAAACAATATTTATCCACAAACCCAGCCCTACAGAAAGCACTAGAAGGAAAATTCCAACCTAAGGAAGTCAGATACACCCTCAAAAACACAGGCAATAGATAAAGCCACAGCAGTAAATCCCAATGAAGAGAAGTACACACACACTACCACCAAAAGATAACAGGAATGAACAATCACTGGTCATTAATATCTCTCAATATCAATGGACTTAATTCACCTATAAAAAGACATAGGCTTACAGAATGGATACGAAAGCAGGACTCATCTTTCTGCTGCATACAGGAAGCACATCTCAAATTCAAAGATAGACACTACCTAAAAGTAAAACGCTGGGAAAAGACTTTCCAATCAAATGGTCTTAAGAAACAAGCAGGTGTAGCCATCCTGATATCCAGCAAAATAGACTTCAAACTAAAATCAATCAAAAGAGATCAAGAAGGGCATTACATACTCATCACAGGAAAGATCCACCAAGATGAAGTCTCAATTCTGAACATTTATGCCCCAAACACAAGGGCACCCACATATGTAAAAGAAACATTGCTAAAGCTTAAATCACATATAAAACCCCACACATTAATAGTGGGAGACCTCAACAACCCACTTTCACCACTGGACAGATCTCCCAAATTGAAACTTAACAGAGAGATAAAGGATTTAACTGATGTCATGACTCAAATGGACTTAATCGATATCACAGAACATTCTATCCTAACAAAAAAGAATATACCTTCTCAGCACCCCATGGAACCTTCTCTAAAATCGACCATATACTTGGCCACAAAACAAATCTAAACAGATACAAAACAATTGGAATAACCTCCTGTGTTCTATCAGACCACCATGGTCTAAAGTTGGATTTCAACAACAACAAAAACTACAGAAAACCTACAATCTCATGGAAACTGAATAATACCCAACTGAATCACCAATGGGTTAAAGAAGAAATAAGAAAGAAATTAAAGACTTCCTAGAGATCAACGAAAATGAAGACACCACATATCCAAACCTATGGGACACTATAAAAACAGTACTAAGAGGGAAATTCATAGCACTAAATGCCCACATAAATAAGTTGGAGAAATCTCACACTAGTGACTTAACAGCATACCTGAAAGCTCTAGAACATGAAGAAGCAAAGTCTCCTAGGAAAAACAGATGCCAGGAAATTATCAAAGTGAGAGCTGAAATCAATAAAATAGAAAAAAAGAGAACAATACAAAAAATTAATGAAACAAAGAGTTGGTGCTTTGAGAAAATCAACAAGATAGACAATCTCTTATCCAAACTAACCAAAAGACAGAGAGAGAGCATCCAAATCAACAAAATCAGAAATGAAAAGGGGGACATAACAACAGACACTGAGGAAATCCAGAGAATCATCAGGTCATACTTCAAAAACTTCTATTCCACAAAACTGGAAAACCTAAAAGAAATGGATAACTTTCTGGATAGGTACCACATACCTAAGTTAAATCAAGACCAGATAAACTATTTAAATAGCCCAATAACCCCTAACGAAATAGAAACAGTCATTAAAAGTATCCCAAACAAAAAAAGCCCAGGACCAGATAGTTTCAGCGCAGACTTCTACCAGATGTTCAAAGAAGAGTTAATACCAATACTCTCTAAATTGTTCCACACAACAGAAACAGAAGAAAAGTTACCAAACTCCTTCTATGAGGCTACAATTACCCTGATTCCTAAACCAAACAAGGATACAACAAAGAAAGAGAACTACAGACTGATCACACTCATGAACATTGATGCAAAAATACTCAATAAAATACTGGCAAACAGACTCCAAGAACACATCAAAACAATTATCCACCATGATCAAGTAGGCTTCATCCCAGGGATGCAAGGGTGGTTCAACATACGAAAGTCTGTCAATGTAATACACCATATAAACAAACTCAAGAAAAAAACCACATGATCATCTCACTAGAAGCAGAAAAGGCATTTGACAAAATCCAACACCCCTTCATGATAAAGGTCTTGGAGGGATCAGGAATACAGGGAACATACCTAAACATAATAAAGGCAATTTACAGCAAGCCAACAGCCAACATCAAATTAAATGGAGAGAAACTCAAAGCAATTCCACTAAAATCAGGAATGAGGCAAGGCTGTCCGCTCTCCCCATACTTATTCAATATAGTACTTGAAGTTCTAGCCAGAGCAATAAGACAACATAAGGAGATTAAGGGGATACAAATTGGAAAGGAAGAAGTCAAGCTTTCCTTATTTGCAGATGACATGATAGTATACTTGAGCGACCCCAAAGATTCCACCAAGGAACTGATACAGCTTATAAACACCTTCAGCAACACAGCAGGATAGAAGATCAACTCAAAAAAATCAGTAGCCCTCCTATATACAATGGACAAAGAAGCAGAGAAGGAAATCAGAGATACATCACCCTTCACTATAGCCACAAATGACATAAAATGCCTTGGGGTAACACTAACCAAGCAAGTGAAGGACCTATATGACAAGAACATTAAGTCCCTGAAAAAAGAAATTGAAGAAGATGTCAGAAAATGGAAAGATTTCCCATGTTCATGGATAGGCAGGACTAACATAGTAAAAATGGCAATCTTACCAAAAGCAATCTACAGATTCAATGCAATCCCCATCAAAATACCAACACAATTCTTCACAGACCTGGAAAGAATAATACTCAACTTCATATGGAAAAACAAAAAAACCCAGGATAGCCAAAAGAATCCTGTACAATAACACAACCTCTGGAGGCATCACAATCCCTGACTTCAAGCTCTACTATAGAGATACAGTAATGAAAACAGCTTGGTACTGGCATAAAAACCGATATGTGGACCAATGGAATTGAATTGAAGACCCTGACATTAATCCGCACACCTATGAATATATAATTTTTGACAAAGAAGCCAAAAGTGCACAATGGAAAAAAGAAAGCATCTTCAACAAATGGTTCTGGCAAAACTGGATATCAACATGTAGAAGGTTACAAATAGATCCATATCTATCACCGTGCACAAAACTCAAGTCCAAGTGGATCAAGGACCTCAACATAAATCCAGCTACTCTGAACCTGCTAGAAGAGAAAGTAGAAAGTAGTCTTGAATGCATTGGCATAGGAGACTACTTCCTAAATAGAACACCAGTAGCACAGACACTGAGAGAAACAATCAATCAATGGGACCACTTGAAACTGAGAAGCTTTTGTAGAGCAAAGGATATGGTTAACAAGGCAAATTGACAGCCTACAGAATGGGAAAAGATCTTCACCAACCCCACATCTGACAGAGGACTGATATCCAGAATATATAAGGAACTCAAGAAATTAGACATCAAAATGCCCAACAGTCCAATTAAGAAATGGGCTATAGAACTAAAGAGAGAATTCTCAACAGAGGAAACTCAAATGGCTGAAAGACATTTAAGGAATTGCTCAACATCCCTATTCATCAGGAAAATGCAAATCAAAACAACTCTGAGATACCACCTTATGCCTGTCAGAATGGCTAAGATCAAAAACACTGAAGACACCTTATGCTGGAGAGGATATGGAGCTAGGGGAACTCTCCTCCACTGCTGGTGGGAATGCAAGCTTGTACAACCACTTTGGAAATCAATATGGCACTTTCTTAGAAAATTGGGAATCCATCTCCCCCAAGACCCAGCTATACCACTCTTGGGGATATACCCAAGGAATGCTCAACCACACCACAAGAGCACTTGTTCAGCTATGTTCATATCAGCATTGTTTATAATAGCCAGAACATGGAAACAACCTAGATGCCCTTCAACTGAAGAATGGATAAACAAAATGTGGTACATATACACAATGGAATACTACTCAGCACAGAAAAACAATGACATCATGAGGTTTGCAGGCAAATGGATGGATCTAGAAAAAATCATCCTGAATGAGTTAACCCAGACTCAGAAAGACAAACATGGTAGGTACTCACTCGTAGCAGGATACTAGATGTAGAACAAGGATGACTGGACTGATACTCACATCACCAGGGAGGCTAACTGGAAAACAGGACCCCAAGGAAGACATGGGGATCGTCCAATGACAGAGATATGGAATGAGATCTACATGAACAGTCTGGACATGAGTGGGAGTAGTGAAGGGTGAGGGTCGAGGGAAAGAGAGCTTGGGGGAGCAGGAGATCCCAGCTGGATCAACAACAGAGAGGGAGAACAAGGAATAGGAGACCATGGTAAATGAAGACCACATGAGAATAGGAAGAAGCAAAGTGCTAGAGAGGCCCACAGAAATCCACAAAGATGCCCCCACAACAGACTGCTGGCAATGGTTGAGATACAGCCCGAACTGACCTACTCTGGTGATGGGATGGCCAAACACCCTAATTGTCATGCTAGAAACCTCATCCAACTACTCAGGGATCTGGATTCAGAGATCCATGTCTAGGCCCCAGGTGGATCTCTGGGAGTCCAATTAGCGAGAATGAGGAGGGTTTATATGAGCGAGAATTGTTGAGACCAAGGTTGGATAAAGCACAGGGACAAATAGCCAAACAAACGGAAACACATGAAATATGAACCAACGGCTGAGGTGTCACCAACTGGATCAGGCCCTCTGAATGGGTGAGACAATTGATTGGCTTGATATGTTTGGGAGGCATCCAGGTAGTGGGACCGGGTCCTGTGCTCATTGCATGAGTTGGCTGTTTGAAACCTGGGGCCTATGCAGAATGGCTTGTCTCCACCTGGGAGGAGGGGACTGGACCTGCCTGGACTGAGTCTACCAGGTTGATCTCAGTCCCTGGGGGAGGCTTTGCCCTGGAGGAGGTGGGAATGGGGGGTGAGCTGGGGGGAAGGTGAGGGGGGCCGGAGGGGGAAGAACAAGGGAATCCGTGGCTGATATGTAGAACTGAATTGTATTGCAAAATAAAAAAAATTTAAAAAAATGAAAGCATAAGTACATAAATAAATTATATAGTATATAACACATATAATAAACTATAATAGATGCCTAGGTAACTACAAAGTCCTAGTTTCTGAACTTGGAAGAGTCCATTTCAATTTTAAATTATTAGACCATTTCCATCAAGGTTAGGTAGATTCCTACACAGTAAGGTCAGTGATAATGAAGGTAGCTAGGTAGCTTAAGTTGTCAAACATGATGTAATTCAGGTAAGCTATGTCTGTGAGTAGTTCATAGTCAATTATTTATATCTACATGAAAATATTGCAGATGCCCTAGCAATTTTAAATGGTGAATAACCTCATCATTCCGTTTTTCCCTGAAGTTTTCCTGGATTGTACAAACCAGATACTACACACATTTGTGGTTGGAAACACATATTTCAGAATTCCACTGAAAGTGCTCTCATAAATAGTTTCTATTTTAAAACAATCTCCAAAATCCTTCATAATTTGTTCTTACATGAATCGTTCATGATATAATTAATTCTTCCAAATATTCCCAACTAATACTTAAATATTTCAGGAAGTGATGATGCATGAAGAATATAGCACTATTTATCTATATTACAAATATCCCTACTATGGAATTCCTTGCATTTAGCTGTACTTTTAGCCATCTTCTGTCTTTCCAATTATGTACTACTTAAAAGATTAGACTGTGCCCAAATTTAACAAACACCATTTCCTCAGCACTATATACTAGTGAAATAAAAATTCATTTTTTACAAAATATCATGGACAAAACTCTGTCACATATTTTAATATTACTTATTTACAGATTAATTAATATCAAATTTAATTTCTAACTTTTTTATAATATACCTGCTAAGATGCCATTAGTTTATATTTTTAATTATTATTTTATTATATAATTAATTTAATTTTACATATCAACCACCGATTCCCCTGTCCTCTCTCCTCCCACCCCCCAACCTCCCCCCCCCCATCCACTCCCCATTCCTCCCTCCTCCAAGGCAAGGTCTTCCCTGGGGATTAAGCTCAGCCTGGTAGATTCAGTTGAGGCAGGTCCAGTCTCCTCCTCCCTTTACCTAGGCTGAGCAAAGTGTCTCAGCATAGGCCCTAGGTTCCAAGAAGCCAGCTCATGCACTAAGGACAGATCCTGGTCCCACTGCCTGGGGGCCTCCTAGATAGTTCAAGCTAATCAACTGTCTCACTTATCCAGAGGGCCTGATCCAGTTCCATGGGGGCTCCTCAGCTACTGGTTCATAGTTCATGTGTTTCCACTAGTTTGGCTATTTGTCCCTCTGCTTTTTCCAATCATGGTCTCAATATTTCTTACTCATATAATCCCTCCTCTATCTCTCTCTCGCCAACTGGACTCCTGGAGCTCCACCTGGGGCTTGGCCATGGATCTCTTCATCTACTTCCATTAGTCACTGGATGAGAGTTCTATTATGACAGTTAGGGTCATAACCAGCACAAGCTGTCTTCAGTGTTTTTGATCTTAGCCATTCTAACGGGTGTAAGGTGGTATCTCAGAGTCATTTTGATTTGCATTTCACTGATGATTAAGGATGTTGAGCAATTCCTTAAATGTCTTTCAGCCATTTGAGCTGCTTTTGTTGAGAATTCTCTGTTTAGTTCTATAGCCCATTTCTTAATTGGACTGTTGGGCATTTTGATGTCTAATTTCTTGAGTTCTTTATATATTCTGGATATCAGCCCTCTGTCAGATGTGGGCTTGGTGAAGATCTTTTCCCATTCTGTAGGCTGTCACTTTGTCTTGTTGATCGTGTCCTTTGCCCTACAAAAGCTTCTCAGTTTCAAGAGGTCCCATTTATTAATTGTTTCTCTCAGTGTCTGTGCTACTGACGTTATATTTAGGAAGTGATCTCTGGTGCCAATGGGTTCAAGACTATTTCCTACTTTCTCTTCTATCAGGTTCAGATTGACTGGATTTATGTTGAGATCTTTGATCCACTTGGACTTAAGTTTTGTGCACGGTGACAGATATGGATCTATTTGTAGTCTTCTACAAGTTGACATCCAGTTATGCCAGCACCATTTGTTGAAGATGCTTTCTTTTTTCCATTGTACAGTTTTGGCTTCTTTGTCAAAAATCATATGTTCATAGATGTGCAGATTAGTGTCAGGGTCTTCAGTTCAGTTCCATTGGTCCACATGTCAGTTTTTATGCCAGTACCAAGCTATTTTTATTACTGTAGCTCTATAGTAGAGCTTGAAGTCAGGGATTGTGATGCCTCCAGAGGTTGTTTTATTATACAGGATAATTTTGGCTATCCTGGGTTTTTTGTTTTTCCATATGAAGTTGAGTATTGTTCTCTCCAGGTCTATCAGGAATTGTGTTGGTATTTTGATGGGGATTGCACTGAATCTGTAGATTGCTTTTGGTAAGATTGTCATTTTTACTATGTTAATCCTACCTATCCATGAACATGGAAGATCTTTCCATTTTCTGACATCTTCTTCAATTTCATTTTTCAGGGACTTAAAGTTCTTGTCATACAGGTCCTTCACTTGCTTAGTTAGAGTTACCCCAAAGTATTTTTTATTGTTTGTGCCTATTGTAAAGGGTGATGTATCTCTTATTTCCTTCTCAGCCTGTTTGTCATTTTTATATAGGAGGGTTACTGATTTTTTTTAGTTAATCTTGTATCCTGCTACATTGCAGAAGGTGTTTATGAGCTGGATGAGTTCCTTGGTTGAATTTTTGGGGTCATTTATGTATACTATCATGCCATCTGCAAATAATGAAAGCTTGACTTCTTCCTTTCCAATTTGTATCCCTTTGATCTCCTTATGTTGTCTTATTGCTCTGGCTAGAACTTCAAGTACTATATTGAATAAGTATGGGGAAAGCGGACAGCCTTGTCTTGTTCCTGATTTTAGTGGAATTGCTTTGAGTTTCTCTCCATTTAATTTGATGTTGGCTGTTGGCTTTCCATAAATTGCCTTTATTATGTTTAGGTATCCTCCCTGTATTCCTGATCGCTCCAAGACCTTTATCATGAAGGGGTGTTGGATTTTGTCAAATGCCTTTTCTGCATCTAGTGAGATAATCATGTTTTTTTTTTCTTTCAGTTTGTTTATATAGTGCATTACATTGACAGACTTTCGTATGTTGAACAATCCTTGCATCCCTGGGATGAAGCCTGCTTGATCATGGTGGATAATTGTTTTGATGTGTTCTTGGAGTTTGTTTGCCAGTATTTTACTGAGTATTTTTGCATCAATGTTCATGAGGGAGATTGGTCTGTAATTTTCTTTCTTTGTTGCATCTTTGTTTGGCTTTGGAATAAGAGTAATTGTAGCCTCATAGAAGGAGTTTGGTAACTTTTCTTCTGTTTCTATTGTGTGGAACAATTTAAAGAGTATTGGTATTATCTCTTCTTTGAAGGTCTGGTAGAATTCTGCACCGAAACCATCTGCTCCTGGGCTTTTTGTGGTTGGGAAACTTTTAATGACTGTTTCTATTTCCTTAGGGGTTGTTGATCTATTTAAATAATTTATCTGGTTTTTATTTAACTTTGGTATGTGGTACATATCCAGAAAATTATCCATTTCTTTTAGATTTTCCAATTTTGTGGAATACAAGTTTTTGAAGTATAACCTGATGATTCTTCTCTGGATTTCTCAGTGTTAGTTGTTATGTCTCCGTTTTCATTTCTGATTTTATTAGTTTGGATGCTCTCTCTCTGGCTTTTGGTTAGTTTGGCTAAGGGCTTGTCTATCTTGTTGATTTTCTCAAAGAACCAACTCTTTGTTTCATTGATTCTTTGTATTGTTCTCTTTGTTTCTATTTTATTCATTTCAGCTCTCAATTTGATTATTTCCTGGCGTCTATTCCTCTTGGGTGACTTTGCTTCTTCTTGTTCTAGAGCTTTCAGGTGTGCTATTAAGTCACTAGTTCTTTATGTGGTCATTTAGTGCTATGAATTTTCCTCTTAGCACTGCTTTCATAGTGTCCCATAAGTTTGGGTATGTGGTGTATTCATTTTCATTGATCTCTAGAAAGTCTTTAAATTCTTTCTTTATTTCTTCCTTGTCCCAGTGGTGATTCAGTTGAGCATTATTAAGTTTCCATGAGACTGTAGGCTTTCTGTAATTTTTGTTGTTGTTGAAATCTAACTTTAAACCATGGTGGTCTGATAGAACACAGGAGGTTATTCCAATTTCTTTGTATTTGTTGAGATTTGCTTTGTGGCCAAGTATGTGGTCGATTTTAGAGAAGGTTCCATGGGGTGCTGAGAAGGTATATTCTTCTTTGTTAGGATGGAATGTTCTGTAGATATCAATTAAGTCCATTTGAGTCATAACATCAGTTAAGTCCCTTATTTCTCTGTTAAGTTTCAATTTGGCAGACCTGTCCAGTGGTGAAAGTGGGGTGGTGAAGTCTCCCACTATTAATGTGTGGGGTTTTATATGTGATTTAAGCTTTAGTGATGTTTCTAATGTATAGTAATGTGGGTGCCCTTGTGTTTGGGGCATAAATGTTCAGAATTGAAACTTCGTCTTGGTGGATTTTTCCTGTGATGAGTATGTAATGTCCTTCTTAATCTCTTTTGATTGATTTTAATTTGAAGTCTATTTTGCTGGATATTAGGATGGCTACCCCCACTTGCTTCTTAAGACCATTTGATTGGAAAGACTTTTCCCAGCCTTTTATTCTGAGGTAGTGTCTATCTTTGAAATTGAGGTGTGTTTCTTGTATGCAGCAGAAAGATGGGTCCTGTTTTTGTATCTATTCTGTTAGCCTGTGCCTTTTTATAGGTGAATTAATTCTATTGATGTTAAGGGATATTAATGATCAGTGATTGTTCATTCCTGTTATCTTTTGGTGATATTGTGTGTGTACTTCTCTTCTTTGGGGTTTACTGCTATGGGGTTATCTATTTCCTGTTTCTTTGTGGGTGTATCTGCCTTCCGTAGGTTGGAATTTTCCTTCTAGTACTTTCTGTAGGCTGGGTTTGTGAATATGTATTTTTTAAATCTGGCTTTGTCTTGGAATGTCTTGTTCACTCTATCTATGATGATTGAAAGTTTTGCTGGGTATATTAGTCTAGGCTGGCATCCATGATCCCTTACTGTCTGCATTACATCTGTCCAGTTCCTTCTGGCTTTCAAAGTCTCCATTGAGAAATCGGGTGTTATTCTGATGGGTTTGCCTTTATAAGTCACTTGGCCTTTTTCCTTTGCTGCTCTTAATATTCTTTCTTTATTCTGTATGTTTAGTTGTTTAATTATTATGTGGCAAAGGGACTTTTTGGGGGGTCTAGTCTTTTTGGTGTTCAATAGGGTTCTTGTATGTTCATAGGCATTTCCTTCTTTAAGTTGGGAAAGTTTTCTTCTATGATCTTGTTGAATATATTTTCTGTGCCTTTGAGTTGGTATTCTTCTCCTTCCTCTATCCTTATTATTCATAGATTTGGTCATTTCATGGTGTCCCAGATTTTTTGGACATTTTGTGTTATGACTTTTTTGGCTTTGGTATTTTCTTTGACTGAGGAATCCGTTTCCTCTATGTATCCTCTGCACTAGAGATCCTCTCTTCCATTCTGTTTGTTATACTTGCATCTGAAGTTCCCGATCGTTTACTCAGATTTTCCATTTCCAGCATTCCCTCTGTTTGTGTCTTCTTCATTGTTTCTATTTCCTCTTTCAGGTCTTGAACTGTTTCCCTCACCTGTTTCATTGCTTTTTCATGGTTTTCTTTAAGGGATTTATTGATTTCTTCCAATTTTTTATTTGTCTTTTCCTCTAGTTCTTTATAGATTTCTTCCCATTTTTTTGTTTGACTTTTTCTCGATGTCTTTATTGATTTCCTCCACTTTTTTGTTCACCTTTCTTTAATTTCATTTTTGATTTTTTCTTGAAAGGTCTCTAGTATCTTCATGATGCTATTCTTAAGGTAACTTTCTTCTGCTTCTTCTACATTGTGATGTTCAGGTCTTGCTGTTGGAGGAGGGCTAGGTTCTGGTGATGCTGTATTGCTCTTTATGTTGTTGTATGTACTTCTGCCTTGACATCTGCCCATCTCCTCATTTAATAGGTATAAGAGGTGCCTGTGTCTGAGAGAGTTGCTGTTGGTACTCTCTGTGCTTGTTGTGTCTGTGTCTCAGTGAGCCCTTCTGGGTCTAATCTTAGCTCTTGGTCTTATTGGAGTAGGCAGCTTCTGTGTCTCAGAGATCTGCTGTTGGGTCAACCCAAGCTAGTTGATTCTGTGACTCATGGATTCATTCTTGGTCTTATGAGGGTTCTTGTTCCAGTCAGAGCTGACAGATTCTTTGTTTCAGGAAGCCTCTCTTGGTCCAATGAGAGGTGGCAGATTCTACTTCTCAGAAAGCCACTCTTGGTCTAATGAGGGCTGGCAGATTCCCTGTCTCCTGAGGTTACTCTTGGTCCAATGATAGTTCTTTGTCCAATGACAGCCCTCTCGCTAGGCCCAACGAGAGCTCTCTCTCTCTCTCTCTGGGCCAGATGAGAGCTGGGGGTTGGTTTCTAAGCCTCAGGAAGTGGCGGGGGTCTTGGGTGGATATGGGTAGGGGCAGGGCATGTAGAATGCAGGATCTGCTGGGGGGTCTTGGAGAAGGGGAACCTTCCCACAGGAGCTCTGCCAGTTGGCCAGCAACTGTGGCCGAGTTGGGTGGGTGTTCCCTGGAAAAGGCTGGGACCCAGGAATGGGTCCTAGGGAACCTTCCCACAGGAACCTGCCAGCTGGCCGGCAACTTTTGCTCAATCTTGTAGCAGAAATACATTTAACTTTATAAGAAACTGCAAATGGTAGTGCATTCTGCAACTTCATGTACAAGGTAGAACTCACATTTCATAGTTGCAGATCAAACACTGGTACTAGCAGCTTTAAATTTTGATCATCACAGTGTGTGGAGTGGTATTTCACTACAATTCTAATCATTGTACTTTTGGAAATAGTGAGGGGCTCACTGCTTTTGTAGTATGTCTGCTTTTTAAATTACATTTTTATAATTTTTGACGTTTTGTCCCTTTGTGCTGCCTTTTTTATTTGTAAGGTGTTAAGATATTTTCATTTATTTTTTTCAATTTATTTGCCAATTATTCTTATTGCAAAGATTTTCCAGTGTGTGACTGGTATTGTTCCCTGTCACTGCTTTACTTTTTATGCCTGATTTATTGTTACTTTTCTGTTATGGCTCATATATTTTGTCCTACCTAAAAGTTATTTTCTGTTTCAAGAGTAACTATTTTTCCTATGAATTTTGCTAGAAGTTTTGGATAGAGTTAAGTTACATAGACTGAGATCCATGATCTAGTCATGGTTGTTTCTGTGACTTCAGACTTCCACACTGATATTCAGTTGTTGTGCTAACGTGCTACAAAAACGCTATCCAATAGACATGCAGTATGAAATATACAATATTCTGTGTTTCCTGGAAGCTGCACTAGAGCAATACAAATAAGACTTGAACTCAGTTCTAAGAATGAAAATTGTATA